>NW_027509181.1:7270000-8470000 GCF_051911475.1 Siphateles boraxobius
TGTTAGTTTTATGTAAAAAATGTGTTATTAAATGTTGAAATGAACAGTAAACAATTCTTTTATTAACTTTAGTTAATGTTTCAAATGGACTTTTTTTGTAAAATATCTTAAAGTCTTTAATCTTTAAATATCTACACAAAAGCCATAGCATTGAAATTAAATGCATGTATAATATATGTATACTTTCACACTTTATTCGCCTCTATTTTAATCATATTATCCCTTAAAACTCAACTTTAAACACCAAAATTACATTTATTTTTTCTTGAAAAATATTTCTTCATGCCTTAAAATGGCTTAAATGTAACTCTACACCCTTGTCTCATTTAGTATATGCGGTTCTATGAATATGCAAATTAGCCCCACCTCCACTCACTCACACCAGCTCAGAGATCCACTCGTTAACAACATATTGACGTGATTCGTTACAAGGTAGAGGTAGTTTGTGATGTCAGAAAAGCACCAGTGATTTCAAACCGTGTTTTTGAGAATATCTTTGGTTCACTGCAGTTTTAAGGAGAAAATACTTAGCAATGGTGTTGACATGAATTTGCACATGGTTTGTCTTAAAACATGAGAAATGAAAACAATAGGACAGTCCACACTGCAACTATAAAGATAATGGCACAGAGAAACGATATCATTGGAATATCGTTTCTCAACTAACTAGTATCGTTTATCATTCAGAACGTTTTTTCTTTCCAGCTTATGAACGATAAAAAAGATTGACAACCAATCAGAATCCATTCTGCTTTGAGCTCGAGCATTTAAATTGGCAGATGACAAAACTGCAGCACATGCTTAAATAGAATATCGTCTGCTGTTGTTGATGCTAATATGGTTATCTTTATAGTTATCGTTCTTGGTGTGAACGGGCCTTAATACTTTAAATGATGCATGTAGTTGAGGAGAGGTATGCTATTACTAATACAAGCAGATGATTCTTTTTGGTTTTGAATGATAAAACAGGTGAAAAATCCCACAGATGTAAGGTGTGGTCACATTTACCGTTGCTCTGCGAAATTTTGCAGGCAAAATCCAGTCATTTCAGTAGAAATCCATGCAATCAGAAGTTTTGAGGAAGGGCGAAAGAATTCCAACAGAAAAATACTTAATTTGAAAACGACTTCAATGTGAGTGGTGCTTCATGCATCGCTGCATATTTATGCATAAGAGACTCCTTATGAATCACATTCCTCTTTTATCTTGTTTATTGTTGTGTTATAAGCAGGCCCAACTGGAATTGTTGAAATTTTAGAAGAAAAAAAAGCCCTTTTTTTTTCTCTCTTTTTTTGGGGGCAGAATGGATTTAGGGTGTGTTCACACTTGTAGTTCATTTCGCTTGGTAAGTTTGGTCCGTACCAAAAAAAGAGTAGTCCTGGACCCGGTCCGCTTAGTGTTCACATTGGCATTTTTTCAACACTGAACCTAAATATACCGAACCTAAAGGCATAGGGATATGTTCACAACCTGATTGGTCGGCTTTTATGAAAACAATGCTGTGTGCTGGACTAAATGCACTCGTTTTATGTGCGTAACCTACATGGTATTTTGACCAGCTGAGAACTCATGAAGAGCTTATAAAATCTGCTAAGGAGCAATAACAGCTGCAGAAATCCCTCCGTTACACACAAAGAAAGATCTGTTGCGAGGAGACGCGATTCTGATGCCTGTTCCGAACTGTAATGGGCAACATCGCGACTATGATGAGAAAAAATAGGCATGACATCATGTCCCATTTTTGGTTTGTTTACATTTGGTGCGTTCAAATATCAGTCAAACTGCACCAGAGTTTGTTTGGAAGTAAACCGAGACCAATCTTTAGACCAAGACCGCTCTGGTCTGCGTGTTTGGTGTGCGCCAGGGTTCGGTGGCAGCGTTCACACTTATCAAATGAACCGCACTAACAGAGCAATCACACCAGGATTCGTTTAATCAAACCAAACATGTGTGAACACACCCTTAAAACTCTCTTATTTATAGCTGATATTTTTATAAAAATATTTCTGCTGTTAAAGTAATTCGGCATTTGAGCTCGATCAGGACAGATTCATAATTTTCAAATGTGTATTCAAAATAATGATTGTTTCACTGTAAAATTTATGAAGAAAAAGTTATGTTTGTTTGAGGATAATTATATGGCTTACACTTTAGATATCCAGTGCTTTAAACTTTGCACTCTGTAATTGAAATAATATTTGAACATATGTTTGTGTTGAGTCATGTTCCTTACACATCTGCTCTACATTTTCAGGGTGAAGAGGCGTAAGATGGCTGACAAAGTGCTCCCACAGAGGGTGAGTTTAACCAGAATAGTCTAAATCTTTTCTTTTCTTTTTTGTGATGCTGAAGTGCATAGTTTCTCATGATTTTGGTTTTCCTCAGATCAGGGATCTGGTCCCAGAGTCTCAGGCTTACATGGACCTTCTGGCCTTTGAGAGAAAGCTGGACCAGACCATTGCACGCAAACGCATGGAGATACAGGAGGCCATCAAAAAGCCGATCACGGTAGATGTAGTAGACTGGAGTAGCAATTCAGAGATGAATTCTTAGTTTAGCTAAGTTTAAGGAAAGCTCACACATTTACTCACCCTCATGTCATATCCAAACCTGTGTGACAAAAGAAGATATTTTAAATAATGCTGGTAACCAACCTGTTTTGGTGACCTTCCATTGCTCAAAATATCTTATTTTGTGTTCCACAGATGAAAGAACAGGTTTGAAACGGCATCAAGGCGAGTAAATGATGACAGAATTTTAATTTTTTGGGTGAACTAACCCTTTTTGCTTTAGCTTTGGAATTCACTGGCTACTAGACTTTTTTTTTCTCTATGCCAATATGAAGAAATTAACCAAATTTTTTTATCTCAATGCGCTTTGTTCTACTCGTCCAGCAAAAACGCAAACTGAGGATCTACATTTCTAACACCTACACACCTGGCAAGCCAGAGGGAGAGGAGGCTGAAAAAGTTTCATCCTGGGAACTTCGAGTGGAAGGCAAACTCCTGGAGGATGTATGTAATGATTTTTACTATGCGTTCACTTGTTGGCACATATGTGAACTCCAGGCAAGTTTGAGCGATCACGCAGTGGAGTCCATTTACAGTGTTTCATGACAAGTAACGGCTCTAGATACAATCTGACTTTGTTGCCCCATCCTAAATTCTTTTTTATTTGGCAGTCTTGAGTCTCTTGGTCTGTTGGCCAGCTTAACTTCACTGGCTCATGTCCTCAGCTCACTCCTTCAAACCAGATGTGCTCTAAGCTGTTCCATGTTCCCAGACTTTCAAGAAAGGGAATTGAAACTTTAGTCCATTTTTTGAAATTAGTCCGTAAACGTCTAAGCATGTATTTGCCAGCTAAAGACCTCTGGTTGTGCTGCTGCCACATGAAAAGAGGAAATTATTATTTTTCTTTACTTTCTTCTGCCTGAGTTGTTATAAGTTGTGTGGTACTGCAAGGGAGGGACAGGCAAGGCATTGCGCAAACACATGCTGGCGCAATAGCTGTGTGAGCTGCTTCTAAAAAAAATCCCTCCAGTGCGGTCAGCTCCAAACAATGGAGTATCAATCAATGGCATGAACACATTTTGTATTCTCTCTCCCCTTTTCCCTACTTCTTTCTCTCTTTCTAACTCTTCTTAGCCTGGGAAACAGAAACGAAAGTTTTCATCCTTCTTTAAAAGCCTGGTCATTGAACTGGACAAAGAACTTTATGGCCCAGACAACCACTTGGTGGAGGTATGACATTATAGTGTTATTATAAAAATAATAATGTAAAGAATAAATCTATTTAAATAATGATGACCTCATCAAACACAGGTACTCTCTTGCAGTAAATCCAGTCATTACATCTGTAGTCATATCTTTTTATGTGTGTCTTAGTGGCACAGAATGCCCACAACTCAGGAGACTGATGGATTTCAGGTGAAGAGACCAGGAGATGTGAATGTGAAATGTACTCTCCTTCTCATGCTTGACCACCAGGTATCAAATACACATCTCACAAACACATGCAATACCGGTCAGAAGTTTGGAATAATTACGATTTTTAAATGTTTTTGAAAGAAGTCTCTTACGCTCACCAAGGTTGTTTTTATTTGATGAAAACTACAGTAAAACAATAATATTGTGTGTGAAATATTTTTTACAATTTAAAGGAAGTGTTTTCTATTTTAATATATTTAAAAATTTAATTTCATTCTGTAATGGAAAAGCTGAGTCTTCAGCAGCCATTACTTGAGTCTTTAGCATCACATGATCCTTCAGAAATCATTTTTTATCAGTTTTATCAGTTATTATTGGTCCTCAATTATTAATAATGGCTCTTATTATCAAAACAATATTGAAAAGTTTTTGTTGCTTAATATTTTTGTGGCAATTATTTTGTGGAATTTATTTATATAAAATATAAATCTTTTGTAACATATGTCTTTACTGTCACTTTACTTTACACTTCACTTTTTTTATTATTGTACTTGCCTTTTTGAATGGTAATACATTACAGTTCCTACTCACACAAAAATTAAGCAGCAACTGTTCAACATTGATAATAATAAGAAAATATTCTTAAGGAGCAGATCAGCATATTATAATGATTTCTGAAGGATCGTGTGACTGAAGACTAGAGTAATGATGCTGAACATTTCAGCTTTGCATTACAGGAGTATGTTACATTTTGAAATATATTCAAATAGAATACTGTTCACTGTATTTCTTATCAAATAATTGCAGCCTTAGTTAAAGGACAAGTTCGGTATTTTACACTTAAAGCCCTGTTTTAAGATCGTTTCTGATGAAATAGAATGGTTAAGATTGAAATTTGGACAAATGCTGCTGTCCCGAGAATTTTCGGATTCTGTGTTAGCACCCCCCACCTCCACAATGGTTTCATAGGGGCACTGGAATAATCATTCATAAAATGCATTAAACTTTAGTTTACAAAGACGTGAAACTCACCGAGTGGTCTGTGATGTTCACTGATATGCTCACACAAAAATCGCTGCAAAAGATGCTTTCCAACAGGTGTTTTACCATTCGTTGTAAAACTGTGGACCTATTTCTCCAAACGCCTCACAACCGGACATTGATCCGTTGAGAGCTTGAATAATAGACACTCCAGCCCAGTTGGTGGCGATAATGCACCTTTGCCAATGTTTGGATAGCGTAGCCTACGATACCGCGACTGCATAAGACTACAGAAAGAATACACACAACCCCATTTCCGTTTCTGGCGGCGGAGTAATACGGTACCTCACAGAACATCCAATACAAGGCAATGGAGTTGGACAAAAACTACGATAAAACCTGTTGGAAAGCGTCTTTTGCAGCGATTTTTGTGTAAGCATATCAGTGAACACCCCAGACCACTCGGTGAGTTTCACATCTTTGTAAACTAAAGTTTAATGCGTTTTATGAATGATTCTTCCAGTGCCCCTATGAAACCATTGTGGAGGTGGGGGGTGCTAACACAGAAACCGAAAATTCTCGGGACAGCAGCATTTGTCCAAATTTCAAACTTTGAAATGCTTTAAGTGTAAAATACCAAACTTGTCCTTTAACATTTTAATTAATTAATTAATCCAAACTTTTGATTGGTTGTGTATACATTATGTATTTTTTTAAAGTCAGTTTTCATTAATTTACATCACATTATCATTGAAGGGGTGGTAAAACACGATTTCACTTTTCTAACTTTAGTTAGTGTGAAATGTTGCTGTTTGAGCATAAACAACATCTGCAAAGTTACAATGCTCAAAGTTCAAAGCAAACGGAGATATTTGCTTTTAAAGAAATCAATTTCTAAGGACTACAGCAAACGGCCGGTAGGGACTACACGACATTCCTCCAGGGTTGCTGACAACACTAACCCCAATATTTACATAAACCCCTCCGAGGAGAATACAAAATAAGGGGGGCAAGGCCATTTTATATTGCTTTGGAGAAGAGTTGTTGTGGTATGGTAGGCTGGAGTGTTGTTGCCATAATGCCTCCGAAACGCTGTTATTTTCATCCGGATTGCAGGTCCACTTGGTTCAGCCTTCCTAGGGACGAGGGAGTTAGAGATCACTGGCTAACATTTATTTTTAACTCGGTCCCTCATAATTATTACCCAAATCTCGCTCTCTGTGCTGCACATTTTACGGAGGAAAGCTTCCACAATCTTGGCGAGTTCAATGCAGGATTCGCACAACGGCTTGTCCTGAGAGATGGAGCAGTTCCAACTTTAAGAACAGAAGCTGTTGTTTACGGGCCACAACCTTTAAGTATGATTTATTTTTCATCGATGTGTTTTCCTGTAATAGTTCGTATTGTTAATTGTACGTTGTAGCAAGGAAGTAAACAAATGCCAACGCTGTTTGGCTCTGCAAACCAGTTTGCTAAATGCTCATTCATACTTAACGTTATCCGACAAACACCTAACGTTACAAACTTTATTTTATCTCAACCATACATGTAGGAGGGTCTGGAACCTCCATCATTCGTTTTACAACCTAAACAGTAATGTAAGACAATGAGTATATACTGTACAATTAACCTATGTTCATCTTTTAAATATGAAAAAAGGATTATACATAACTATAAACACACTATGCATAATTTTGATACTAGCTTATTACACCACCTTCTGTATTTCTTTGCAACAGATGTTTTCCACCTCAGTTGGCATTTTTGCACAGTTACTACATACACCTAATAAAATAATATATATTTTTAATAAAAAATGTTCTTGAATACACTTTTGTGAATAGACAAACACTTGTTACTGTTATAAATTAAACATCAACTATAATAATTAGTACAACATAACAGCGTATAAGACAACAACAACTACAAAAAACAAACCATTCTGAGACGTCGTTTAACAGCCGTTCTTGAACAGGTTCTGCTCGGTCATCTTCACTAACATTCTCTGGGTCCGATTCAGGCTCAAATTAGTATGGTTTAATTGATGCCATTGTTTATAATACACCAAACCACAAACTACCGGTAAAGGTACGGGGCGTGGCGTTTCTGAAAAACGTGCACTAGGCAGTTAGCGAATTACAACACACTGGGCCAGCTAACCAATCTGAGCCCATTGCGTATTTTTAAGGGACTGGCTTCATAGAACCTGGAAACCATCAGACTGTTTTTACAAGACAGAGCAGTGTAGAATAAAGGTAAAATATATGAAAAATAATGCTTTTTTTTTTTTTAAACGAAGCATAAACACATGTTAAAGTGCACCCCACAAACACAATCAAGCCTTCGAAAAAATGTGTTTTACCACCCCTTTAAACAGAATTTTGTTGTGAATCATGCTACTACCACTTGCTAGTCAGAAGCAGGTGACGGTTAGATACGCCCATGAATACAAGATGCGTAATCTTTTTTTTTTTTTTTGCATTTTCCCTTAAGAGATAGAATGAATGAATATACATTTTTAACTTACATTTTTTCAATTGTGAAGTTTGTTTTGTCTACTTTTAGGAGAACACTAGCATATAGCCTCAAAGCTCACAGACATGGACTAAAAGACAAAAAACTAAAGGGGTTTTCAAAAGAAAATAAAACTTCAGTCTATTCATGTCATAAGTTTGTTTGTTACAGAGTAAATGGTTGTCGTTAATGATTGTCTCCTCCTTGTACTTGACTCAGCCCCCGCAGTATAAGCTGGATCCACGTCTGGCTCGACTGTTGGGAGTCCACACTCAGACCAGAGCCAGTATAATGCAAGCCTTGTGGCTCTACATCAAAAACAACAAGCTGCAAGACTGCCATGAGAAAGAGTACATTAACTGCAACCGATACTTCAGACAGGTACACAAAAAGTTTTGCACTCCTAGCACGAAATTACCCCTAGCCTGTTCTCACAATTCTTTAATATCCAGGTTCCAACAAACCACTTACGCTTAGAAAGCTTTTTTAAATTTTTACCCTTTTTAATTATAAGTGAATTGTCAAAGTTTTTTTCATAACTAATAGGTTTTATGCAGCCCCCTACAGAAGCTGAATCTAAAACACATTAGAACAGAAAAAAATACAGAAACCCTGGTATCTACGCATTGCATTTGACAGTGTCTGCCACAACCTAAGTCAAGTATACAATTGCCTCTGAGCCATTGTTATTACTGGCACAGCTGTGCACTTTTTCACATCCTATCTAAGTGAGAGATAGCAAATTGTCTTTTTTCCAGAGAATGAAATTTTCCAATGCTCCTGACCTATCAACAGAGGCGTCCCCAGGGTTCGGTTCTTGGCCCAATTCTCAAGTCTATATGCTTTTACTAAATCTTAATTATTTTACTTGGTTGCAGTTCACCCTGTTAAGCTGATGACACTCAAATCTGCATTAGCTCCCGTGTTACTTCCTTCCTTCCTCTCAATGTCAGATATCTTTTCAAACTGCCCATGTATACAAAGAAGGAGAGACCCAAGCCAAATGTAAAGACTTGATTGTAATAGAGACTTGTTTGGGCACACCTTGCAATGCCCCTGTCAGCCATTCAGAAGACCTTAGCAACTTTATAGAAACACCCTGCACTGTGGCAGGGAGCTTTGCACAGGGAAGGTCGACTCTCATTGTCTTTAGAATTTAGTTTAGTACTTGATCTGAGATATATTGTATAGCATGCTTTGTGCAAAGACAACTATGGGATAGGTGCTTGACCATGAACTCATTGGTTTAGACTGAGTCTTGTGTCATTGAACTGCTGTAATCCTGCAGATTTTTGGATGCCCCAGGATGAGATTTTCGGATATTCCCATGAAGCTCGCCGGCCTCCTTCAGCACCCTGACCCCATCGTCATCAATCATAACATCAGGTGTGGTCTTATGGTTTCTGGTTTCTATATATATATATATATATATAGATTTTTTTGTTTACTCTCTTTTTTTTAATTCTTTTTAATACAAAATATATATATATATATATATATATATATATATATATATATATATATATATATATATATATATATATAACCGAACAAACCAAAGTTTGATCACACTAATTTTTCTGAATATAGCTTGCACCTACTAATGAAATATATTTATTTTAAGTTGGTGAGTTTGAGGGAAAGAATACATTTGAATACATTTAATGACTATTGTAAAATCTTAAATGTGGAAAATTGTATTAACAGTTTAGATTACCGGTATTTGTTGTTGTCTGAATGTAGTTGTCTATTATTATTAGTATTGGTATGGTTATTGATTTTGACCAAATGCTGCTTTATTGCTGTATTATTTTGGCAGTGTGGATCCCAATGATCAGAAAAAGACTGCATGCTTTGATATCGATGTTGAGGTGGACGACCCTTTGAAGGCTCAGATGACCAGCTTCCTGTCATCCACAACTAATCAGCAGGAGATTGCTACCCTGGAGATGAAGGTGTGTGTGCAAGGACGTAAATGACACCTCGTGTAAATTATTCTCCACTCATTATAAGGTAAAGAGGCTATTTTTAACCAAACATTTACATTCTCCATAAGATCCATGAGACTATTGAATCCATCAATCAGTTGAAAACCCAGAGGGACTTCATGCTCAGCTTTAGTAACAACCCGCAGGATTTCATCCAGGACTGGCTCAAATCTCAGAGCCGAGACCTCAAGGTATACTCAGAGAGTGCACCATGATTTGGATTTCCCTCATTGGATTTAGTCATTCTGATATTTTTTTTCCATCCTTCATTTATGATGTTTTGTCTTGGTTTACGCAGTTAATGACGGACACTGTGGGTAATCCAGAGGAGGAGAGGAGAACTGAGTTTTATCACTCAAACTGGGTTACAGAAGCTGTTGGACGCTACATATTTTCAAAGGTGAGCGCTTAGTATTTATTTACATTACAAAACACATCAGATACTATAGTATCTATAATACTATAAATAAATTATATCTGGGTTTTGTTATGGGGTTTTTTTTGTGTGTTTTTTTTTTTTTCAGGTCCAGCAGAGGAGACAAGAATTGGAACAGGTACTAGGAATCCGACTCACTTAAGAAGATTCAGACTCCAGATCCAGTCATCCATGGAATCCATAAAAAAGCCCATAGAGGCACTTCATATAGAAGTTTTGGGTGCTGGTATTGTTTGGTATATTGCACTGTCATAAACTTCTTCTCAGTTGCAGCATTTGCAGACTGTACCATAGCAAACATCTGGTCACATCAAATTTCAAATGCTGTTACATTAACTGGAACTCTTCATTGTGTATCTCTCTTTTTGAATTCAATCTCTGATTTTGTTTTATATATTCTGAAAATGTAATGTGAAAATAAGTCATTCAGTTCATTTTTTTCATGATCCAGTTTTTTGACATATACATCTTTACTTTTATAATATCCTGTTAAATAGGGCTCTTTTTGTATATTTTACAGTAAGATATACAGTACTGTAGCTAATTGGCTAAAACCCCTATAGGTGACAGATGCAACACAGCTTCTTGTTGTTCATCCTTTTTATGTTTATAGTTAATTAATGACCATAGTTAATTAATTAATTAGGAATTGCCAAACTTGGTCTACATTCGCCATTTTGTTACTGAAATGTTTGAATTCTGACCGCAAAGACTTCTGTTTTCACAAATTAATTGCACAATTTTGAGTCAGAATGCAGTTACTTGTAATTAGGTTGACTAGTAATGAAAATGCAATGTTTTTCTTCTTTCAATATTGTGGATTTTTCCATTTGGTCTCTCAGGAAAATATGTGCTGCACTGCGTTCAAGAGCCATCTTTTTGTGTTTCCACCCCCAACGAGAACTCCAGCACATTTGGTTGTCCAGCTGGTTTAGTTCAGTATAGACTTTCTATCTTCATCTAGTTAATGTTTACTTTTCTTTTTTTTCTTTTTTTGCCAGTTCATGTTCTTATTTAGTGTTCAAAAGTCTCCTGAAGTGGTAGAGACCGTACTGCAGTGACTGAATTTGTGAACGATGGTGTGCTAACCATCAGCATGTTCTTTGTTTTCAGGTATTCAAAGCCATATTTTTAGAGTAGATTAGTTCAACGTGTACTTCTACATTCCAAACATCTGATGGAAATTTTCTGTTTAAGTGGGTTTTAATACGTGATCATTCATATTGGTGGTGTTGTCATTTGTGGCAAGTATTGACAGCAAGTTGAATTTTCAATTTAGGAATATAACAGGTTCGACATCTGTGGCATGCTGCTGATTACCACAGAAAATCATTTTTTGACTTTCCAGTTTATAAAAGTGGTTATAAAGTTTATAAAGTGGTTAAAAAAAGCAAAACGAAATTCTCATTCAGTTTATAAAGTGTTTTAAAAAACAAAATGAAATTCTCTCTGAGAGACGAGTTGAAACGATTTTGTTATAATTGACAGCATGCCACAGATGTTGTCGATAGAGCTGAACTGAATGTTTCTTTCGGTGGTTTCTTTTTGTTTATAGCTGAGTTATTCAGACAGTATTAATGCTGATCTGAAATGCCACAAGCTCTTGTACTTTTTATTCACTTGTGAGTGGATTAAGCCCTTTTTGTGCAAGTGCCAACTAAGTTCTTACAACGCAAGTTCTGTTTTATATTTTTGTATCAATCAAATGCTTATCTTTTGTACTTTTTTACTGGGAAATTGGAATATTTTAAACAATAAAGTTCTTTCCATAAAGGGGAATTCACATGTGACTGAGCACAATATAAATGTGTTATAATCAAAAATACTAACCCATGTCTGGAAAAAAGACATTTTGTGTTTAATCAACCTTGATGGAATATTAAATGTTATCATTAGATTAAATATTTGCAGAAGTAAGAAAATCAGATATGTTGGTCTGTCTACTAGAGGGTAGATTGTTTGTTAGACAAAGCCAAACACCAGTCATGTTGATGCATGTAGCCTAGTGTCTGTTGTCCTGGTTAGTCTGGTAATACCGGTTTTCATTACAGTTTTTTACAATAGCTAGGACCCATTACTCAATACGTGGGTCACTTTTTTCAAAACTTTTCACAGTTCTCCAAATCAACTTTGGCACAGCAGTTAATTTCACGTCCAAAATCCACTTAATCTACCAAAACACGTCATACATGTCTCAAATCTACTCATTCTTCCATAACACTAGCAAAAGTTTTCACCTAACAAACACTTTGTCACTCATAAAACTAACTTAAAAAAAAAACTAACAAAAAGCAGCATTATACAATTCTCTTGTAATATTTTTTAACAAAACAAGAATGACACTCTACATATAATGCACTGTAGGCCTATACATTACATAGTCCATGTTTATATTACATTACTGTACAAAATTATTCGTAAGTTTACCCTTTTGTATAAATGGTAATGAATTGAAAGACTAGCCTAATACTTGGGTAGGTGTTCAGCTACACCTAATTTTTTGATAGTATTTATTTTTTTAGATTCAGAATATATTTCAATATTGTATTAAATGTAGCAAATTCCTGTCTTAATCATTTTGGTTTTATGTGTTAGGTTTTTAACTTAAGTTTTTAACTTAACCATTTTGAAAAGAGTTTGTAAGCATGTGCAAACTGACCTGTAGACTGTATATAATGTTGGTGGAGTTCGTGTAATTTATTCATGTAATTTGAAAGATGTGGTAATTTCATGCATTTTGTCCCAAAGCCATGATTATCCACAGTTTAGCCCAGACTGGTGTTGTGCTCTCTGTGTCAAGAGTTTTGAAAAAGTGGCCTAAATATCGAGAAATGTGTCCTAATGATTTTAAAAAATCATTTCGAAAATGGCACACCTGTCCTACAGACTTGTAGAGTTCCCTTTTTCGCTACTGTTTTGGGGCTGGTAAACTACTTTTGTAGCTACAAAGAATGATGGAAACTAGGGATGAGACGATTTCAGCAAACATACTGTACAAAAGCAAGAGCAATTATAGGTTCAACTTCGAACAGTCATATTATTCACCAAAGCTGTTACAAACAATGCAAAAGGTATAAGGTATAAATAAGGCCGGGTTACATTTTTCTTTCCACACCGTTACCGTGGTTTCTCCAGCCTGTCGGTGGCGCCAGAGATCGCCTCCTTAATTCTGAATCTTGCCCGAGGAAATCAAAACGGAAAAACGCCGCTGACGAACGGAAGTTTGTATGTTCAAGATGGCGTTGGACGGGATTGACCAAGTAAGTGTTATTTATGTGTTAAATCTTCTAATATGAACAGTATGGTTAGCTGTTGGTGAGTATCACATATTTTATAGATGTATCTGAATCTGCTGTAACTGTAGTGTTTAAAAATATAAGTTGAAATGGCTGAATTTAACGCGTCAGCTCCGAATGAAGCCCAGTTTGCTGTCTCATTGTCACTGACTGGAACTGATCATAACATGATGTATTACATGACAAATAATGAATGTTTCGTTTTTACTTGCAAAATCACTGATAATAACAACAGAGGTCTTTCATGCCTAATAATAAAATAATAAATCTCGATTTTAGGCTACTAACGAAATATCATATCTTTGATCAATTTTGAAATCATAACGTGAGAAATTTCTTATTATTCTTCATAACATGGTAATGTATAGTTTCAAGAAAACCTCACGAATCATCACTTTAATCCACCTGACACTATTAACTTACAGTCGCCTTTCTTCGCCTTTGTCGCCATTGGCTTTTGGCTTGCTTAGTTGGGGACATTTAATTTTATATTTAACACTATTATTACAACATTATTTTCCTGTTAACTCTGAAAAGCTGCTTTGAAACAATCTGTATTGTAAGAAGTGCTATATAAATAAAGGTGACTTTACTTGACCACTACCTGACCATTAATAACCTGACTGTATGTGTTATTGATATTATTGTTAATAATAATTGTTGCAGATGGACATTGAGGAGAGTAAAGGAGGCTCTGGTCTCCGACAGTATTACCTGTCTAAAATCGAGGAGCTTCAGGTGAGAATAGCCATGAAATGTTGTAGTTTGGCTGACACACAATTTATTCTGTAGATATTAAGAACCATTGTCAAAAAAGTTTTTTTTTCTGATTACTTGAAATTTTTATATTAAATATTTTTTTTACATGTATTTTAAATGCAATTGAACATTTTATGCCAAACTAAAATACACTTTAATGTCATTTCTATTGAAACTTGTGTGTAATGTATTTAAATATATTTGTAATTACACATTTGTAATGATGAAGTTCCAATTTACAACACTTAAAATATATTAACTCTAAATGCAATATCAAGATACATACTACAGTTAAAATTATAATCTAGTACTTTTACTTGTGCTTTAGTGTGCAAGTCCGCACATCAAAATAATACTTAAGTACACTTTAATTGCTTTTTATTTTGTTAATATTATGTTATCTGCAAGTTAATTTTTTTACAAATATACTCCACTACAAGTGCACATTCAATACAATCAAGTGCACTTCTTTTTCACAAAGGTAAGTTGTGTCTAAATGTGCTTGTTTCTTTACTCAGTTAACAGTGAATGATAAAAGCCAAAATCTCAGACGTCTGCAGGCTCAAAGGAACGAGTTAAATGCCAAGGGTAAAGCTATTTCAACCGACTTTATGAATGTCATTTTTGGTTTTCATGTGCATATGCCTAATAGCTTATGCTATAAATATCATTAGTATGACATGACAGGATTTGTTTTGCTCTGTCTCCTATAGTGCGCCTCCTGCGTGAGGAGCTTCAGTTACTGCAGGAGCAGGGCTCTTATGTTGGAGAGGTGGTGAGAGCCATGGACAAGAAGAAAGTGCTGGTCAAGGTTTGACAACCATTATTTTCTGCTTTTCTCATGAGCACGATCAGTGCTGAGATTGTTTATTCATGTATGTTTATGCTTTTTTTTAGGTGCATCCTGAAGGAAAGTTTGTGGTGGATGTGGATAAGAACATTGATATAAATGATGTAAGTGTTTTGTCTGGGTTTTACAAAGGCTGAACTTTCCATCATGACTGTTCTCATTTGTGAAATGTATTTTTACAATTCATCAGAATTATTGCACTTTCACATAAGAGCAATTCAAGAGAACATAAACCGCACAGGGTTTATTTTACCTCATAAAGTTACCTAGTTTATATCATATGCATCAACACACCTCTACATTATAAAAGCTGGTAAAATGTCAAAAAGCTTCTCTCAGAAGGTTAGGCTAGTTATTAATTCCAATAATTCTGAATTATGTTAATATTTTTCTATTCAAACAAAAAAAACTTTGCACTGTGGCACAGAGGTTAAGTGCATTTATTCAGCAACCACAATTGAGATTTATGTTTGGAACAACATCTACTTTGACCCGCCCTCAAACATTGTAGTTGTAGCTGAGCTCTGGAAGATTTTGGTTCATGTTGTCAACGCGTCGAGAAGACTCTATTTTCAGCACTGCAATTTCACTTTCCATGCACTTCAAAAGGATGAAGACTTACGCTGGAATTGATACGGAAATACAGACAGCATTGTTATTATTCATATCAAGTGCTGAGGGAGCCTCCGGTGCTGAAATTCAGATTTAGTAATATAGACGTTTCGTTTCTGACACACGCAGTGAGTAGTAGACCAATCACAACAGACTGGGCCAATCAGAGCAGAGTAGGCTCTTGGAAAGGAGGGGTTTAGAGAGACTGAAACTTAGAGCAAACTGTTCAGACTGTTTGAGAAATGAGGTGATGCTGCCGGGTTTATTATGAGAATTAAATTAATATGAGAATTTTTTGACCTCGGATACATGTAAATCTATTGTAGGAGACCTCAAAAACAAAATTAGGAACCTTTTTTAATAGCATAATTGGGGCACTTTAAAATAACTGTTTTCTATTTGAATATATTTTAATTATTTATTATATATTAAATATTGTAGCATCATTACTCCAGCCTTCAGTGTCACATGATTCTTCAGAAATCATTCTGATATGCTGATTTGGTGCTCAAGAAACATCTCTTATTATTGTTGTTGAAAACAGTTCTGCTGCTTAATATTTTTTTAACTTAAGTGTACATATTTGTTGTATTTTCAGATCCTCAGTGCTATTTTTATTTTTTTTGCACTGCAGAGAGATTGTGTTTGTGTGATTGCCCGGTTGAGAAAACTAAGTTAAGCTCTGGGCAGAAAATGCATCCAATTAAGAGAAAAGCTCTAATTGGAGGGTTTAAACTCTTGGCATCTGGCAACCCCAAGCAAGAAAATGTCATATAGAGAAATAAAAGTTATCAGGATAACTAAACAGCGGACAATTATGCTTGCTTAATTGTAAGAAGCTGAAATCGTGATGACGATGAAGTGCCAGTCAATCAGCCCTAGGCTTTAAAGTCATGAATGATACCTCAGAACTTGAGGTGTACTACCACTTTTTCTAACTGATCCGCAATATGGTATTCATCATGTGGGTCATTAAACAGAAAAAAAGAAAATATAAAAAATCTGACTGATTACTGATTTGTATTAACTAGTGAACTTGTTTTATATTAACGTTTATAGGATACTAATTTTTTATATCCACCAGGTAACTCCAAATTGCCGTGTAGCGCTTCGTAATGACAGTTACACGCTTCACAAAATCCTGCCAAACAAAGTGGACCCACTCGTCTCGCTGATGATGGTGGAAAAAGTGCCAGATTCGACGTACGAGATGATCGGAGGGCTGGACAAACAAATTAAAGAGATCAAGGAAGTGATTGAGCTTCCAGTCAAGCACCCAGAATTGTTTGAGGCTCTAGGAATTGCACAGCCTAAGGCAAGTGATAGCATAACACATTCTTATCAGGTCAAACATGTCATGTAAAAAATGCTACTGGTCTCTTGGGCAGCCCTACCTGCTTCGTATTGTGTAATGTGTGTGTGTTGGTCTGCAGGGTGTGCTGCTGTATGGACCTCCTGGCACAGGAAAGACCCTGTTAGCCCGAGCCGTGGCCCACCACACCGACTGCACCTTCATCAGGGTGTCTGGATCAGAGCTGGTGCAGAAATTCATAGGAGAAGGTGGGTTGGCTTCCAGAAAAATCAAATTAATATTACAAGGCTTGATGGGGGTTGGTTTTTTTTTTTTCAAGAAGGACATGTGATCCTGAGTTGGAAAATTTAGGTTCTCGTTAAAAAAACTCCTCAAACTGAACAAAAATGTATCAAATAATGTGTTTTTCCTTAAAGGGATACAAGGTGACAATACTAGTGATTTAATTTACTAGTATACAAAAAGTACACTAGATTTTTAAATATTCATGCTTCAAGCTGTATTTTAGGGCTGCAACAACTAATCGATAAAATCGATTATAATCGATTATGAAAATCGTTGTCAACGAATGTCATTATCGATTAGTTGGTCTGCTTACGTCACGGGGAGCGTTTACTGGTACGCACACACACGCAAGGTCTCTCTCCCTCAGGCGCTCTGCCGAGCGCGCGCGCTACACGGTTTGGAGCAGTCTCTTATGTCTCGCATGCGCGCTCTTGCTTGCGCGCTCTAGATTTCGGGAGTTTGAAGTAATTCGCGGGCATCAGGGAGCCGCAATCAATATGCGGGAGACTCCCGGGACTTCCGGGATGTCTGTATTTTGTCTCGAGCATCAGGTTGTGCAGTCAGTTCGCTCGCAACGTAAGTGATGGATTAAAATAGCGCTACCGCAGAAATAGGTTAAATTAAAACGGTGTTTACAAAGTGAAGCATTAAATACAAAGGCAGTTAATAACAGCAGCAGTAAAATATAGTTTTTTAGTCACTGTACTCAGTGGTTTTCAGCGAATGCTTGTGCATTAATGCATAATTTCTCCTGTCCTTTACTCAAGCATGTTAGCTTGCTGGGTAACGTTACCTCCATTCCGTTCTCTTTTTATAGCATTTGTCTACTAAGTTTTAATTGTTTTTCAAACGCGATCTACTGCGGCTCTACATTCACACAATTGTTTTCAGTCTTTCTATATTTATTTAATCAATTTATCCTTATATTATATTCTTTTATATATTATATATATTATATATATTATATTCTTTATCCTTATATTCCTTATATATAATTGATTTTAAATAAAAATTAAATGAATTATATATTTTAGATGTTTTTAGTTTGTTTTTAGTTCAGATATTCACATCTGAACAACATGTCAGTGTAAATTTGTTTTAACAAAAATTGTGTTAAAACATAATATGTTGGATATCATTTTTTTAACAATAATCATGTTTGTCAACTTGCCATCAGCAATTATCATTAAAAACAATGCAAATATTGATATTAGTAAAACTCAATGTGTGGCTTTTGCACTTTTTAAAGTACACTTTTACACATAAATACCCTGATTTACGGTTTTATTTAGTTATAATAAAAAAAAAATCTAATTTAATTTCTATCCGATTAATCGATTAATCGAAAAAAATAATCGTCCGATTAATCGATTATCAAAATAATCGTTAGTTGCAGCCCTACTGTATTTAATAATTATGTAAATATTTATAGCCCTACTTTAATCTTTAAAATCTGTGTGTGTGTGTGTATATATATGTATATATGACAACAAACAGTTGAGGGCAGTAATATACTCACTTGTACAACCATCTACAACAAATTACATTATTAACACCATAAAATAAACATTGTCATAATTCATAAACTGTAAATCAATTGTTTGGCATAAATGCACTGTATTCATTAATTGCGAACTGCTCTGAAACTGTTTTTACTTTGGACGTGCAGCGCTCGCATTTATTTAATTAAAGGGCACCTATTATGCAAAATTCATTTTTACATGGCATTTGAACATAAATGTGTGTTGGCAGTGTGTGTACACAGCCACCCTATAATGATAAAAAATACACCCAGTAATTTTTTTTCTTAAATCCCCATAAATCATAAGCACTGTCTCAGATTTGTCTCAGAAACAACCCGTTCTCAGATTTGAGGCAATGTGATGTACTTTTGCACAAGCCCCGCCCACAACTGTTGATTGACACTGCAGTTTTAGCATAGACCCGCCCTAAGTGAGCTGTACACAGTCCGCCATTGTTTCGACACTGGAGCAGCTGTAACGCTAGACAAGAATGTCTTCTAAGCGATTGAGGTGTTTTGTTGTTGGATGTAAGAATGAACATAGCAGTCTTAATTTTCTCTCGTTGTTACTCGAGGATGGATCAGTACCAACTGTTCGTGATCCAGCTTACAGTCTCCGGAGCGATAGGCCTAACGTTAGCCTACTGATCACGGCAGAAATGAAAGTGAGAGCGCGCACTTTGACAGCTCATCGAGTCGTTTTACTGATATAAAGTTTACCAGTTTATTAAGTACCCATTGAAAAGGTGTATATATATTTGTTTACTGTTAGTTGTAATGAGTGTTTTGTGTACTTCGCTGTGTAGGTTGATGATAATGAAAGGGAGAGAGAGTTTATGGATGAGACTTTAATGCGCACTTCTTATACTGTTTATTCAGCTCTTACAGTGATTCTCTGGAGTAAAACTAACACTTCCTTTTGTGTGATGTACAATAAACATCATTGAACTCATCAGCAAGTTATATTTTTGGCCATCATTCGGACACGGTCCGCTACAACAGGCTTGTACTAATAGTGGATAAAAGCAAGATGAAAAATAAGTTATAACCAGTGTTGGGTGGGTTAATCAAAAAAGTAATCCACTACAAATTACTAATTACTACTTCAAAATTGTAATTTGATTACATTACTGATTACTGCATGTAAAAAGTAATCAGATTACTAATTACTTTACTTCCAAGTTACTTTGAAAACCTATTAAAACTACAAGAATACACTACAAAGTGAAACTCAGTTCTTTCCGTAATTTAATATTGCAAAATACAGACATCCCAAGTCTCCTGGAAGTTCCGGGAGTCTCCCGCATGTTGATAGCGGCTCCCTGATGCCCGCAAATTAGTTCAAATCTCCCGGAATCTAGAGCGAGCGAGAAAGAGCGCGCATGCGAGACAGAAGAGAGGGCTGTTTCTCAATATGTTCTTGTGGACTTGTGAAACGTCATCAGTCGCTGCCCAAGTACTGTTCCAATTTAAAGTTCACATCTAGCCAAGTCCAGTTCAAGACCACTGATGTGTTCCTTATCCGCCCCTTTTACCCAGGATGCATCGAGAGGTGACTTTAACTTTGTAGCCTATTAGAGAGCTGACTTATGTTTGACTGAACTATATGCTTTATTTCTAATTGTACAGCTTCTTATACCTTTTAGGCTACTTATACTTTTATACTGGATATTATTGAGCATTAAAACTGACATTTAACAAAAAGAGACAGGGTTGTGTAATTTTATTTTATATATTTTAAAATATATAGAATATTTTTTATATTTATTTTACTATACATTCTCTTCACTGTATGTACATGTATAATAAAATAAAATGACAAGTCTGTCTCTGTTAAATGTCAGTTTTAATGATCAATAATGTTTAATATTTTTAAAATGAAAACAAAAAGAAGCAGGGTTGTGTTTTATATATCGTGTTGTTATAAATATATGCAGTGAAGATAATCAATGTATGCGCACATTTGTGTGGCCATTAGCCTAATATGTTTACGATTTTTTTTTAATGAAAAGAGGCAGAGTTGTGTTTTATAACATATTTTGTTTTATTGTTGACGAAAAGAGGCAGAGTTGTACTTTATACCATATTTCGTTTAATTGTTGCCTGAAATATAGCTACATAAAGAGATAACCGGAGTAGCCAGAGCGTGCTGAGTGACGCGATCAAGAACGCCGCGGTTCCGTTTGCAGAATAACCGGACTCGCGTCCTCTCGTCCTCGGGAGTTCGTTCTCCTGAGTCGAACTTGGCAAGTCTGAACTACCAAGGACGCAAGTCCGAAGTTTGCGTAGGCTACTATTGAGAAACGGCCAGACTGTGCTCCAAACCGTGTAGCGCTGCGTGTGTGTGTGTGTGTGTGTCTGCCTCATGAAGCGCGTTCTCCGGTAATTCATTAAAGCGCATGCTGACGCAGCCGGCCAAACGTGATTAGAAAGGCATTTTACTAAATATTTTTTTCTTAACAGTACATTTGTAACGCAAGTAACTTAATTTTGTTGACATCAGTAACTGTAATCAAATTACATAAATTTAAAATGTAATGAGTTACATTACTGCGTTACCACGAAAAGTAATTAGAATACAGTAAAGCGTTACTTTGTAACGCGTTATACCCAACTCTGGTTATAACCGTAATTAAGCTATACTATGCCTGTTCTATTTTCATACAGCATATATTCTCTGACTCTGTAGGCGTTGTTGTCAGACTCCAGGTCGAAATGAACACCGCTATTGAGAGTTTCTGTTATAATATTATCATTCCTTGAGATGAGATTGTCGTCCTGGCACTGAGCGCGATCTCGTGAGGCTCCGCCCTCCTGGCCGGCTGCAGCTGCTCATTTACATTTAAAGAGATACACACTAAAACGGTGCGTTTTTCTAAGCCCCAAAAAGTGACAATTTAAACATGCTGTAAAAAATTATCTATTGGGTATTTTGAGCTGAAACTTCACATACACACTCTGGGAACATCAGAGACTTATTTTACATCTTGTGAAAAGGTGCATAATTGGTGCCCTTTAAAACATAGTTTTTATTTAAGGTTAATAGTCACATTAGGCTGTATCACGATTTCAAAGTTTTTTTATTACACCATTTAAGATATTTAATACTTTTTATGTATCAAATTTCTTAATATTTTTTTTTTTAAAAACATCTAATTTTAGTTGCAAATGCATGTGACGTGCTCAAAATATCGACCACTGTATGACTTTCTTCTGTTAGATGAATGTTCTCGCTGCTATTTTCCTTATAATAAAAGTATATATTGACCAAGGGCTGTCAAGCTCCAAAAGGAACTAAAACACACACAATTAACCTACAATCAAAACAGTTTAAATGACAAATCTGCTGTATTACAAGTTTTCTGAAGCCATCTGATAGCTCTGAAATAGGAAAATAAAAAAATCAGTCTGATTTCTCAAGCTGGATTGATTGTCCTAATTTGACTCAACATATTCTCTGTGTTGTCAGGAGCTCGTATGGTGCGTGAGCTGTTCGTCATGGCCAGGGAGCATGCGCCCTCTATCATCTTCATGGACGAGATCGACTCCATCGGCTCTTCTCGGCTGGAGGGCGGATCAGGAGGAGACAGTGAAGTGCAGAGAACTATGCTGGAGCTCCTCAACCAGCTGGACGGATTTGAGGCCACCAAGAACATCAAGGTGAGAAGCGAACATCTGTAAACTGTGTGCTGATCCTTAGAGGAAAGGTCTCTGGTTTTTAAAAGCTGATATATCAAACAAATTTGAATACTATTATTATTAGTAGTAATTTTCCAAGACTTACCATACATCTTGTATAGGGATCTATGATTTCCACAATGTGGAAAATGCAGGTGGAATAGCAGAATCCAGTCATAAAAATGGAATTTACAGTATAACGCTGCGTTTGAATGAGTGGTGCGGTTTCATCCACTACATTACTCGTGTCTTTAGCTGCTCACATGCCTGAGTACTAAATACATTTGTTTGCAGCACCACATACTCATTGAACTGCCTTTCCAATTATCACCACCAGGGGTGCTGTGACTAAACTTATACCTATGCCATTGTTATGCTTTGCTCCTGCTGTGTTTTTATCATTTTTCTGTAAGAAAAGTATGAATTTACTAAATATTTTCTTGTTTCCCTCAGGTTATCATGGCAACAAACCGTATTGATATTCTAGACTCTGCGCTTCTTCGACCAGGCCGCATTGACCGGAAGATTGAATTTCCCCCTCCCAATGAAGCGGTAAGCTGGGATTGTTACATATTTTTAAATTTTCTCTATCATCTTGATTAGGGCTGTCACGGTTCCTCGATTAAATTTGAGTACTTGATTTAAAAAAAAAATCCTTGTTTGCAATTTACCGTTTGAGAAATTCCACGAAGGAGAAACCATGAACCGCATTATTAGACCATTTCTAAGGCTGCACGAAATATCAAAACCATTTAAAAAAACATACTACAGCATAGATAATGCTATTGAGAATTCAAAGACTCCGAATCAATTAAATGAATATATGCACTGCGGGTTTAATATATGCGCTTTAATTATTTACATGCATGTAGTTCACGTGCATCTCAGAGCAGCTCCGTTGACAGTAAATGCTGCTCCACATGAACTTTTATCATTTACATGCGTGGAGCGTGTCTGTAATGTTGTGTAATGTATGACTCTATAGTATTGAAGGCATAAATACTAGTAGCCTCATAGCGTTATTTTGTTCTCTGCAGGCCCGTTTGGACATTTTGAAGATCCACTCCCGTAAAATGAACCTGACACGTGGTATTAACCTGCGCAAGATTGCTGAGCTGATGCCAGGGGCATCTGGTGCTGAGGTCAAGGTGAGGTCACAGGATCATTTATGGGCGTCTATGCGGCACTTATTCAGGAGAAGCAGTGCTGAAATCAGTTTTTATTTGTGCTTGTCTGACAGGGTGTCTGCACAGAGGCAGGGATGTATGCCCTGAGAGAGAGGAGAGTCCACGTTACCCAAGAGGATTTTGAAATGGCAGTGGCAAAGGTACTGAAAACATGTTTTTTTCCGATTTGTTTTTTTAGTACAAATAATATTTTAACCTGCCAATCCTAATGTTAGAACCATTTGTTTTCATGGATATCTCTTAATTTATAATTTACTATATTTTCACAGGTGATGCAGAAAGACAGTGAGAAAAACATGTCCATCAAGAAACTCTGGAAGTAAACGTTAGACTCTATAATCTGCAGATTTTTTTTTTTGTCTTGAAGTTTCTTTATTGTCATCACCCAAATGTATAAAAAAATAAATTGTTTCTCACTTAGCATGATCGTTTTTTTCTTTCCACTTTGTAGAAATGCATTTACATTTCCTGAAGTTGATTGTCCCATAGGCCTCAATTGCAGCTTGTTTTTGCCACCGAATAAAAAAGCTAATTTCAATTTTTTAATCTCACAATTCTGGCTTGCTTTCTCGCAATTGAGTTCAAATCAAATTTTTTGTTATAACTCACAATTGTTATTCTGATTTTATTTCTTGCAATTGTGTTTATAACTCACAACTGAACTGAAATGAATGGAAATTGTGAGCTATAAATGCCCAACTGAAATGAAATCCAAATTGTCCAAACCTTTTTTATTTTGTGGCGGACACAAGTTGCCATAGACCTCCACTGTAAGTGAAGAACTCAATTTAAGACTGTAGTCCTGTAGTCCCCCCGTAGTCAAACATTGTATTGCTTCAAACTCATCTTTGATCACCAAAATGACATATTTAAATGTATTTTTCTTGGGGAAAAAACTTGACCCTTGCCTCAATTAGTATATGAGGTTCTATGAATATTCAAATTAGCCCCGCCTCCACTCACTCACACCAGCTCAGTGATCCACTCGTTGACGTGATTGGTTACAAGGTTGTTTGTGACATCAGAAACAGCTTAGAACTGGTCTTTGGTTCACTGCAGTTTTAAGGAGATAATGCTCAGCAATGGTGTTGACTTATGAATTCGCAAATTATTAAAGCATTTTCAAAACACCACGTAGACATATAAACAACATTAAAAGCTTGATTTTCACCACAGGGGGACTTTAAAACGGTTTCATGTTTATGAATCTGAAGCCGACTATGCATTTAACAATTTATTTCAACATTTGGTTCAGTCTAGGATGTTGTTTTTGGAGTGATGCATTTACTGGCTTTTATATGAAAGCATTAAATGAGGCAATTTATGAAATTGGTTCTTTTTCACTTAATGAGTGTGAATTTTAAAGAAATATGCCACATGCTGACGGGGATGTTGAAAACATGCACAAAACTCATTGTTTCATTAGTCCAGTGCTAGTTTAGTGGTTAAACATTGACTGTTTGTTCTCTTGATACGTAGAATATTTTTTTCTCAACAGATATTTCATTAAAGTAAGCTCAATGCTATTAAAACAGACTTTAGTTTTAACATGAAGCACCAAAAATGTCCACCACTTTGTTTTCAGGTATCAAAATAAATTGGAAATATTGATTGCACAGTATATATGTAGAGTAAACTGGAGCATTGTGGGAAATGAAGTCTCCTTCCACCATGAAATATGATATATGTAAAGTTGTTACATATTTCAATTGATTGAAACACTGATTATTGATATAATTAAAAATGAAATGTATTATTCAAAACAACAGTTTTCCATTTTAATGTTGTGGTTGTTGATAAAAATTGGAATGAAAAGTCTGCACCCTGTGATGTCTCAATTCAAATTGAGGAAATGAACTGGAAATGAAAAGTCATTCTCAGTTTTGAATGGCGAAAAGCCTGGTGTTTACAAACCCAGCCCCGGTTGACTGTGTCCAGCTCAAAGTCCTCAGCGGGACGTCAGAGGTTATACTCACTGTTAGAGCGCACGTACTGTACACCCTGACTGACTTTGACTTCCACTTTCTTCAGGTTTGGGTCTGATGACATACAACTACTGTGAGTATGACATTTCTAAAAAATACTTTTATGTGAAAATATACTTTTGAAGAATTTACAAGTTCCTGAAAAAGAATTTAGACCAAGTATGAATTCAGTGGTGGTTATGAAACTTGTTTAAGGTTATGTAAAGTATGTCGTTATGTAGGGTTTGGATGCATTTTAAACCAACTGATGGGAGTTCCTTCGCTATCATCTCCAACTTATCCATTTCATTGTTTTTTGTTTTTGTTTTTTGTGTAGCAGTTTGTATAGGCATAATTTATATTTGTCTGCAAAAGTAATGTCCATCATTTAAATCAATTCTTTAGATCAAAAGGTTTTTAAGATCATGAAACACAAATTCAGTTCTGTACTTATTAAAAGGAATTTTTGGAGATAGAAATGTTTTATAAGTAGTGCTGTCAAATCGATTAATCACATCTAGCATAAAAGTCTGCATACAGATATACGTGAATGTATAGTTTAGTATAGTAGTAGTTTTAAGTTTTTTTCACAAATGATAAATATTTTACATATGACAACTTGAACGATACAGGGATGAAAATACAATATATGTAAAAATAACGAAATAATAAAACATCAAAATTAAATAAAGGGATATTGAATTAAATAATGATTTAAGAAAATGAATAAATAAATAAAACATCTAACAGTACAATAATATAGCGAGTAGAAAATACTATTGTAACAACTATATAGTTGTTACAATAGTATTTTCTACTCACTATATTACTTTTTATTTTTTTTATTTTTTTTAAATAAAAATAACATTTTTTATTTATACATATATATATAGATATATACACACACACACACATATATATATATATTATTTATAAACTTTTATGTTAGATGCGATTAATCACATTTAATCAATTTGATATTATTAGTACTATTAATACAAAGTAGTAGTAGTTTTTTTTTTTTTTACAAATTAACTGAAAGATTTTTTTTTAGATTTATGTGACACTATTTTCCCCCCAATAATTTCAGCCTTAAAAAAATCACAATCTCAGGATGATGCTACCACTATTTTTTACTTGAAGACCTTCAAAATGAATTTTAATTCAGAGATGGAAAAACTTGTAGAAGACATGCATTCAAGTCACTGCCTCTATTAGCAGAATGTTTTAATAAATTAATAACTGTACACCGAAAGTGATTATCACATCATTGAACCAAATGCATTTTACACAGCTTGTTCTGATCACTTACAGATGCACAGTAATTAATATCTAATATTCCTCTGCAGACGTTCTAGGCCGATTCAATGGCTGAATATATATTCTACTATCTCCAGTAAGAGCAACACTCTTCATAAAATCATTGTAAATGTAGGCACTACATCAAATTAAAAGATGTTTGTCTCATGATGTAGGACTTTGCTGACCCCACTGCTGGCTCTGACTGTTATTCTGTGTATACTGAGATACTGCTGCAAATTCTGCAGGAAAGTCTCAGACACAGACTTAGACCTCGACCTGTCAGACAGCGACCATGTCTATGTGATTCCAAATCCCATTCACACGAGAGAAGAGAGAGACGAGACAGACTCCCATGGAGACTCTGAGTACACACCACCACCATATGAGCTAGTGTGTCCACCACCAACATATGCAGAGGTATATCTGTCCATCCACCCATCTGTCTGTTCATTCATTATCTATCTGTCAGTCTATCCATCCGTCATCTCTCTGTCTGTCTGTCATCTATCTGTCCCTCCGTTCATCCATCTGTCTCTGTTCGTCTGCCATGTATCTATCTATCTATCTATCTATCTATCTATCTATCTATCTATCTATCTATCTATCTATCTATCTATCTGTCCATCATTGTCTATCTATCTGTATGTCTGTCCATATCTATCTATCCATCCATCCATCTATCTATCTATCTGCATGTCTGTCCATCATTGTCTATCTATCTGTCCATCATTGTCTGTCTGTCTGTCTGTCTGTCTATCTATCTATCTATCTATCTATCTATCTATCTATCTGCCTGCCTGTCTGTCCATCATTGTCTATCTATATGTCCATCATTGATTGATTGTCTGTCTATCTATCTATCTATCTATCTATCTATCTATCTATCTATCTATCTATCTATCTATCTATCTATCTATCTATCTATCTATCTATCTATCTATCTATCTATCTATCTATCTATCTATCTATCTATCTATCTATCTATCTATCTATCTGCCTGCCTGTCTGTCCATCATTGTCTATCTATATGTCCATCATTGATTGATTATCTATCTATCTATCTATCTATCTATCTATCTATCTATCTATCTATCTATCTATCTATATGTCCATCATTGATTGATTATCTATCTATCTATCTATCTATCTATCTATCTATCTATCTATCTATCTATCTATCTATCTATCTATCTATCTATCTGCCTGCCTGTCTGTCTGTCCATCATTGTCTATCTATCAAACCATCATTGATTGTCTGTGTGTCTGTCTATCTATCTATCTATCTATCTATCTATCTATCTATCTATCTATCTATCTATCTATCTATCTATCTATCTATCTATCTATCTATCTATCTATCTATCTGTCTGTCTGTCTGTCTGTCTGTCTGTCTATCTGCCTGTATCTATCTATCTATCTATCTATCTATCTATCTATCTATCTATCTATCTATCTATCTATCTATCTATCTATCTATCTATCTATCTATCTATCTATCTATCTATCTATCTATCTATCTACCTATCTATCTATATATCTAACTATCTATCTTTGTCTGTCCATCCACCTGCCCAGCCGCCAGAAAAGAAAAGCTGGTCTCCCAATCTGTTGACTGGTTTTAGCCCTTTTCAGCAGGTTAGATATGGGCACTAGCTTGAACCAGCTATGAGCAGCTTAGGACAGCTTTGGATGGTTTTATCCACAGAATGTAAATCTCTATGTTGAAATGCTGTTTTAACTTAATATCATGTTTTGTTTTACAGGCCAGCTTTAAAGTCAATATTTCTGATGTTCGAGTGGCTCCAGACTCAGAGATGGACGTGCCTCCTCCACCATACAGCCCACCTCTAAATATGCCATCACAATCATCCAGCCATCAACAATAGACTGGGTGTATGTGTGTTAGAATAACTTAATAACTAATAGAACTATTACTTTTTATCTTTACATATCTGTAAATGTGTTTGTGAAAGTTCATACCAAGAAGACAAAGTCTGACATATGATTACTCAACAATCCCAAAGGAGGAGCTTTATATATACGTCATAGATAATTCTTATCTTAAGAAAGAACGTTTACCTGCTTTTGAGAACCATGGCTTGGCATGGCTGAAGTTTAACCATATTCTGATGTAACTATGCAAATCTTAAATAACTGGGATAAATTGAAAATTGAAATAGAGTACATATTAGAAATGTATATCCATTTGTTTTTTTACAATTGCTAGGACCCATTTCTCAATACTTGGGTCACTTTTTCTTCACACAGTCCCTAACCGACTTTCATCTTGGCACAGCAGTTAATTTCACATTCAAAATGCTCTAAAACTGCCAAAACACTTCATACAGTACATGCCTCAAGCCAACTTATTCTTCCATAACACTAGCAAAGGTTTTCAACCAACAAACAGACTTTGTCACTCATTAAACAATGATGTCAAAGCAATAACAACAGAAAGCATCATACAATGTTTTCTTAAAAAAAAAAAAAAAGAATGACTCCATGTTAACATTACTGTACAAAATTATTCCTGTCATCTAATTGTTTTGATAGTTTGTGTAAAGAGTTTTGAAGAAGTGACTTAAGTATTGAGAAATAGGTCCAAGTGAGATTTATATTAATTATATTATACATTATATTAAATACATATTATTGAGAGATTTCAGTAAAGACAAAAGCAGGTATTATTCAGGTACAATTCAGCTTAATTTTATCCTTATAAGGATAGATTATTTATTCCAGGACTAAACATGCTGTGCTGTCTCCTAATTAATTAGTGTTCTGTTTTAAGGTTGTTTCATTACCTAGAATGTCTGACTGCATAAAATACCCATACTGTTCAAGTGAAGTGTTACACTTGAAAACACTTGAAGTGTTAATCTGCTATATATAAATACTACCTCATGAAGTGAGATAAGATGACAAGAGATTTATTGTGGTTAAGGATGCTTCATATTAGCTCCACTGAATATTTTGAGATGTGTTTTGAAGTGTCATCGGTAAGACAGGCTCAGCTCAATGCTCCCTGTTTTCCCATGTGAAAGTACAACTCCTTTTCAATAAAACATTGAAGTTTCTGTGGAGATTGTAAATGACTTTGTACACAAGTACATGAAAAGTGTTCTCTGTTGTAAAAAAATTAAATATGGTTTTAACACATTTTTAACTGCCGTTTTAAATAAACGTTATTTTGAAAAAGTCAACCACAAACACACAGGTCTGCTTAGCTTGAGCCTGTCTAAATATATTGCATAGACTTCTATTGTTTTTAGGGTAGGCATTAGGCAATTTCAGAGAGGATAGCTTTCCATTGTTTTTCAATGTAGGCCTAAACACAAACTAGATGGATGTCTTCAATCATTGCGGTCACGTCTTTTGCAGTGTCTCGCACATGACACGGCATCCTAAAAACGCCTCTCTAGACCTTGCCTACATATGATGGATTACACCTGGCATGTCTGGTTCGATTAAAACGAATCCTGGTGCGATTGCTCTGTTGGTGCGGTTCATTGACACTGGAATGACAATTCTGTTTTTTCGCAACAGCATGCCCTCAACCACATTCAGTTCTGCCCTTATTGAAAAATTTTGTGAACACTTGCCTTGAGACAACCACCCTCTGCTGTTCAGCATCTGTTCAGCATCTTTAGTAGTTTCCTCCGCAATGAGTCTTAACCGTACTCACATTTCCTTTCACTTCTGCTATACTGCTGATCTCTGAAGCTACAAGACCACAAGATCATCAATACGCGAACATCCTCTAGATCAGGGGAAGATATTGTTATTATTCCATTGGGGATCAAGACATCTCCCGAGATTTTTCATCGAACCATGGAAACTCTTATTAAAGGCCAGAGCAGGTGAACGTCGGTCCTGGAGAGCCACTGTCCTGCAGAGTTTTGCTCCAACCCTGATAAAAACTCCCTTGGCCCTGCCTGTAGCCTTCTAGTAACCCTTCAGACCTTGATTAGCTTGTTTAGGTGTGTTTGATTAGGGTTGAAGCAAAACTCTGCAGGGTGTGTGGAGGTTTGTGAATAATAAATACATGTTGACAGGCAGGTAGGAAATTGCATCATCGCATTCAGACCGATTTTGGGTCGAATGCAACGATTGGACGAAAATTTTTTGGTCCTGCGACTTACGCAGAAGATAATATCTGCATTTTTTTATATTTAGACCATATATTAATTGATTGCTATCAGGGTGTGAAAAGAGTTTCAACTAGTATAACAAAAAGGGTTTATGAAAAACATTGCTTACCCATTTAACCCTAACATAGGCCTAAAACTTTCAGAATTTTTACAATAAAGAAAAACCGGCAAATTTGTCCACAAAAGATAAAGTAGCTAGGTAGTGAAATCTATAAATCGCAAATTATCTTGAAATTGTGCGCAGCTGAATTGTTCAAATCTCGACCTTCTAAACGCCGACTAATTAATGTCATTAACATATAAAAGATTACCAGTCAACGTCAAAATAACTTGAGAACGGCGAGCGGCAAGAATTGCTCAGATTTTCAAATACCTGCGATACTCCGACTGACTCTGTTACAAGAAAAAGTGCGTAGGCTACATCTCAAGAACCTGACGTGGTGCCAAGCAGTTTTCCACGTCAAAGACTGTTTTTAGCCTGTATGAACGTTGATGAGTACACAAACTCCAAGTTCAAATCTGTGCATAGACACATTTTATAAATGAGACCACTAAAAACCTGACCGAATCCTGTGCAAAATACTTAATCTAAATTAGAAACCTGATTTGGCCAATTCATACGCCTTTTTAACTAGTGAGATCCAGCTCAGTCTGTGTTCAACATGTTTCAGTAGAATTATATTAGTGAGGACATTTTGAACCTCACAAGTATTGTCAAACCTGTACACACATTCATGCAGGCAATTACACTGTTCCCTTTCGTATTCACTCCGAGTCACGTCGGATGACGACGAATGGGGGTTTCGCTTAGAACACCTTTCGACTTCGAGTATTACAAAACGAGCCAATGGCGATGAAATGCCATGGGTCTGCGGAATTTGCATAGCGTATCTCCGCCCCACCGCGTGGGTATAAAAGGAGGACGCTGGCAACATGCAGATATGTCTTCGCTTCGGAGCCAAGAGTATTTCTTCACTCCACAATCATCTCTGACTTCGCTCTACGAGACAGATCTCACAGTGCCTGCTGATCTGTGCAGTGATCTGCCAGTGTGTTTGTGTCTCCCTGTGCGCTTCAACATCGCGGAGTTTTTTCTCCTCCCATAAAAGAGCTCGCACGCGGCACGTCTTTTTAAAGGCTCAGAAATGCACGGCTCGGCCCAGGGTAAACTGGGGTTCCCCGGGTTGAACGCTCTGTTGCAATGCTACTATGTCCTCAGAGTGCTTCCCGGCGCAATCCTAGGCACCTGACCAAAGCCTGTAGTTCTTTTCGTCTACACTAATCTGTGGCGAAATCCTATAGTGCCACAGGACAGGCAGCTGCCTCACTGCATCCCATGACCGTTCTACTGGTCTACCTGTTCCAGATGCTCATGGACATGCAGGAGGGCGGGACTGACCCGAGGCTCTCCAGTGAGCTGCGCGCAGCCACTGACCTTGCTCTCCGAGCGACGAAAGTGGCCGTACGCTCTCGGAGTCAGGTGATGTTCACCAGTCTGGGGCTGACCGGTCTGATGTGCACGATGTCGGGCGGACCCGTCTGCTCGACACCCCCATCTCCCAGGTCGGCCTCTTCGGTGGTGCGGTTGAGTGCTTCTGCCCAACAGTTATTCTGCCCGACGGCCCCGCCGTCCGCTCAGATCCCTCAGTCTGCCCACAGCCGAAGACTCCGTCCCACGGTTCCAACCCTGCCCGTTCACCCGGGCCTGCCTCTGGTGGCTCAAGATAGCGATCGACTTGAAGGACGCCTACTTTTATGTCTCCGTTCTCTTTCGACTCAGACCTTACCTACGGTTTTCTGTCAGGGCGCGCTCATATCAGTACGCTGTTCTCCCATTCGGGCTAGCCCTGTCTCCTCGCGCCTTCAAAAAGGTTGTTGAGGCAGCCCTTGTTCCTCCATGGGAACACGGGGTTCGCATCCTGAACTATCTCGGTGACTGGCTGTCTTAAGCTCACTCCTGAGACCAGGTTTGCGAATACAGAGACCCAGTGCTCCGGCACCTAGCTCGTCTGGGCCTTCGGGTCAACTGGGAAACGAGTAAACTTTGCCCCGTGCAGAGGAGCTCTTTCCTCGGTATTGACTTGGTCGCCTTCTCCACTCAGCCATTGCTGACTTGCCTGAGACTATCAAGCGCAAGAGTGCGGTTCCACTGAAGTTTTTTTTCAGAGGCTCCTGGGGCATATGGCATCTGCAGCCGCGGTACGCCGCTCAGATTGCTTCATATGAGACCGCTTCAGCTTTGGCTTCGCGACCGAGTCCAGAGGTGGGCATGACAACACGGCACCCTCCGAGTACCAGTTACTCCGACCTGCCGTCAGTACTCACCCCGTTGTAAGGGGTGTACAGTTAAAGACCCAGAACCAGATATGAAGAATGAAGACCCAGAGTCAGAATTATAAAAAATTAAAGAAAATATTTACTGAAGATAGTTTGCAGTTTCATCAGCAGAAGTCAGCTTCAAAACTCGCACAGGAGTTCGTAGGCCGCCCCGCTTACAGTTACAAAGATCACAGCAGTTATACCATTTCCAAGGTCTAAGCTACGTCATTGCTTACAGGATGAATGATTCTCATTGGCTATGAAATAGATAAACACAGTAATTTTCCACACATATACAGATAGACTGAAGCATATCTCCATCGATTATGCAGCTGAAGTTAGGCACGTCATGACCTTCCAGGTCGCAGATTTGGGTTGCTGGGCGCCAGCATGTCCAGAACAACAACTCAGTCAATCTCCAATAATGCCAGTGGTTCCTTAACCTGTAACCAAGAAGACTAACACACACACCGACACACAGCTTTTCCAAGGTTGGATTTGGCCAGGCTCTCACTATAAACAGGAGAGTCCTCTCAAAACATCAAGATAATGCGTTCTTTCTCTCAAAGATAGCTAAACTTTAGTCTAACTGGAAAGAAAGGCTTTAACAAAGAAATGGTCCCTTAAACTATTGGCTTCAATGACCCCTATATGTTTAAACACATTGAAGACCTTTCTCAAACACAAAACAAGTCCCTATTTCATTTCTGGAAGCTGGGTTAAATAAGCAAGCACTGCATTCAGATATCAAATACAGACATTAAAGAATACATGAAAAGAACATTTCAGTAATCACAATGGTAACTTATATAAATAAAGTAAAATCTCCAGAGAAGTCATTCAACTCATTTGATATTTAGAAGGAAAAATATTGATTAATACCTTAATTATAATCAATCATTACATATACATTGAAGCAGCAGTGGATTCCAATCCACCCCCTTCAGTCCCCCGTTTTAGACCAATGTGGAGTCCTAAACACCACATCTGGTCTATCCATAAAGAGGCTGCTTCAAAATGTTAGGTTTCTGACCCATGTTCCTCTGTCAGGTTAATTTTTATAAAACAAACAATATCTTTTTCCTTCAATGACTTAATATCAACAACATATCCCACATACTACAATATTGATCTCCAGAACCTTTGGACATAGCTGTCTTTCCATGTCTTACACAGCTATTATTCATCTTGGCTAATTTGGTTTCATCATCAAATTAACTGATACAATACAAGTACATATTTAATCATAAATACCAGGATATATGCACTAGTTTTTATAATTTCCAATTCCTTTTATTATAAACAAAGTTGGATGGTTAATCCATTATTTTCACTACTCCTTTTATAGACCCTTTAGGTTCAAAACACAATGGTTGTCTAACTAAAAATAAACAACAAACAAATAAAATATTAATAATTAAGGCCCATAATAATTGATGTAATCACTTTAAGTCTTTACTGAAATCATCCTTCAGTTTACAGTCGCATAGCATGTACCATTTTAATTGTATAACATCTTATACCCTTTTTTGTTTGTTTCAAAAATAGAAATAAAATAAAACAAATTCACATCATCATTTCAGTCATTATTTTACCACTAAAATATAGGATCGTTCCCCATTCTGCTTAATAAAGCTTTTGTTCATTCCTTATCCTTATATCACTTTAATCCCTGTCAATCATACGTCTTATTGTTTTTATTTTGAAACTCACTTTTCCATACCATTTAAACTTAATTTGACTTCCATAAATTCTATCAGAAATTGTATTTTCATAACATACATTTTTTTTCTACTATATTTCTTCTGCATCCGAGTCTCTCACCACTGTCAGCCTAGTGACACTTAAAGTTCCCTCGTTAGGGAAATCATGGTATTTTATTAATTCTTCAATACTCTTGTTTTCTTATCATTAACTTCAACTTTATTTTTCATTATAACTACTTTTCACAGTATTTGTCTCAGTTCCACTTATCTTTACAGTTTTACAGAAACCAAAATATTATGTTACTCAGATCCCAGCACACAGCCATATAGCTGCTTTCTCTTTTTACCTTTATTAAATTGTAGTTTTCTTAGACATCTAATGTCATACATACATTTAATGGATTGAGAAATACAACCTTTTCTTTTTAGAAGTTATATTCACTCCTCCTTTGTTCGCCCTCCGGCCTTTCAATAAAAATGAGGGAGCTCACTCTGGATAATTTGGATAGTGACTTAGCCAATGTGTCACTTTGTCTCTCTGCCGTCAAGTCTATATATATATATATTTTTTTTTTTTTCCTACGTTTATCCTTATGATCCCACCTAGTTGTCTATTTAAATTTAGACCCTCAGTTGAATTTAGACAAGAGTTTTACCCCAGAATGGACGGCAATCTTCTTTACAATTCCAATTTATATAAAATACTAATCCAGAGAGTAATTCAGTTCAATATCATAAATGACAAAAGCATTCATAATTACCAATAGCAGACAGAGCTGGAGAACCACTCCAATTAAAGCTCGTCTCATGTTCTGCATTGTCTTTTCATCAGATTGACTCAAAACTATTAGCTTCCTTAAAACTTGTCATTTGCCTTAACCCATCTGTAATGATAAAACCCTCATTCCAGAGGTTAATGACACAATATACACACTATTCAGACGCAGTATTCGTACCCCAAACTAACACATACAAGACATAGAGTGCAGTCACCATCACACACACACATATTAGACACATATTTTAACTGTTCATCTTCAATGTTCGCTTTTCATTATATCATCTCTAAAAAGATTTAAATTTTAAGTAAGATTTTAAACTTCACATTTTACTGTAGCTTTTACCTAATTTTACATGGTTTCTTAACTAGTTTCAAAGCATGCCTGTTCATTATTCATTAGAATTTAACAAGGTCAGCTGGGTTGTTTTGTTTCATTATCATTATTTTGCTTCAGCTTGCTCTAGCAGGCCGATAACAGAAAGACAGACACAGTTACCATCCCTTCCTCCACTCAGACAGTCTCTCTCACTATAAATAAATTTCTAAGACTGTAACTTATATAAAATGTAATATTAAATTCGTTACAATAATCTTTGACCATTCACCTTTGTTATCCAGACTTTTCTTAAATCAAAAGCTGTCTTCATCTTTAGCCACCACCATGTCTAACGACCTTCAAGAGTTAAAACTATGTTATAGATATATTAGTTCAAAATCAACTCTTCTATACATTTTACTTGCCCATATGGCAACCAACATCATGTCCCTCATATAATTAAGTTTTGTTACTGTCTCCGCAGCAAATAATGGCAATCACCTCATGGAATCAGCTGGCTCCTGAAAGCCCTCTCCCGTTATCTCTTTATCTCTAATTTTCTTCTCTTCAGGGTGTCGTCCCCTGGCATAGTTGCAGACACTTGTCACAATGAAAAACAAGCCATACAATCAATGCGGTTTCTGGTGAGTGGTATAGAGGAACTCACATTTCTGGGTCAGACTGCCGTAACTTCTCACAGCCCATCTCACCTCTCAATGCTCTGCTGACCCCGGTGGCCTCCAGTAATCAGCGCTCAACTCTCATACCTTTCTCACAAATAACACCTGCATCCTGAGGTGCCCAGTGTTCGTGACCCCCTGCGTTGGGCTGTCCCCTGGCCAGGAAGATCATCCCGTCATTGAGTAGCCACTCGTACACACGTACACACTGGTGACCGCTCATTCCCAATACAATCAGTTTTCTTCAACAGAACTCAGCTGTTTTCTGGAGCTTAGGAAAGGCACGTTCAAGAGTCACCAGAGCCATTCCGATTGCCTAATAGTGTTCACAGGGAGACAGGTTAATAACAACAGTATTTAATCACTTAAATCCATTAACTATCTTAAAAGCAGCAACTTAGCTACTTAGACTATACTCAGTGAATTTAGATCACAACCGTACATTCAGTGTACTTCATCTGTAGCCGGAGCCATCGGTCCTGAATGGTGGAGACTAAAATGAGACAAAGTTGTTACTGGTCCTAAAATACGCTAATCAAAATGTCACCTCTATCGTTTAAGGTCTTTATTATTATTTTAAAGACTTCTTTAAAGTCATTCAGTTTTACATTTAAAACATTTTTAACATTTAAATACAAATTGCCCTCTGAATGGTAATGATTTCTTTTAACATCTCTGTGTCTCTGGTTTTCAACTGAAACACTGTGCTTTACTATCAATAACTTATTTTCACTTATGACACAGGCTCAGATAACAGCTTTTAGCTGACATTGAATGAGAGAGACTCTGAGGCATTCAAGACTGGTACACTGCATTGTAATAAAACTTTTAACATTAGACTTTATCTACCATCTTTTAACTCTAGCCCAGCTTAAGGCATCTTTGCCAGAAATTACATGTGTTTTCAAATAAACATAGTTTTACAGTTGTCTTTTGCCCACGTCAGGGAATCTAGACATTACAAATTTCCACTCAGATTGAGTCTCTGTCGCACTGGCTGTTTCAGCCACAGCACACATCAGATTTAGATAAGCGAACTGTTTCATTACAGCCAATAGCAGACTTATCTTTTGAAAGCAAAACATCAGCTTCTAGCTCTTTCATGGTCAACTTTTCAAGCTGTTTGTTTAATCAAATGCCTTTCAACACATTTTACATTTAGCAACTGTTAATTCAGTAGCCTACTACTTCTGCTTATTTGTTCTTACATAAAAATAATTATTCTATTTCTCAATAACGTTTCATATTTCTCAATCTCAATTTTAATTGTCAAGTTCTCAACCATAGTTTAATATTTGACTTTAGTTTTCTCTTGGAGTTTATCAATCTCCAATTAGGATTCACACTATAAGTTTGACGAGGCAAGCACTCTCTGCTTGTGATACTTTTGCAGTTATTGTAAATCATCTGTGAGATTAGTCTCTCTATATCATCTAAAACCTTTTTAAAATGTTTAATTACAACACAATCATCCTTTTAGTTACTTTGATATATTTTGCAACTCACATCTGTTGGAGTCATTAATTTTACATCAACCTGTATTCATCAATTCACTTATAAAAATTACTATTATAGAAATTACTATTATAGATATTTTCTTCAAAAGGATTAACTTTAAGACTTCAATCTTTTGACCTTTTTATCTCTTATTTCTCAGACGAAAAATGTCACTGTCGTCATTTAAACACTGATCTACTTTCAAACCAATATTATTACCAAAAATGTGTTGTCATTTTATCACATTTTAAACACCTTCTCGGTGGGCATTTACAGTTACGTATTAAATGGTCCTGATGACCACCATTAAAACACTCTCGGCTCCAACTTACTGCTCACCCTTGAATCAGTGTGTGTCCCATTCAGGAATGCAAACCGAGCCACTGATTAAGCAGTTCTCTGTATTCTTTTACCATCCACCAGTGGCTGATTTAATCATAATAGCCCAATCATAATCTTCATCATTATTATTGGCAGAACATTAATTTTCATAAGCTGCAAAATATTCTAAGTTGTTTTCACAGTGTCTGTTTAACTTTAGTCACACTTGTCCAAGGAAATGATCTTTGACCCATAATTTAATATACTTGCTTTTTGTAATCATCGTAAGCAATACAAGGCTAAACATTTTAATTTTTCAGTTTCTTTGTTTGTTTGTAGCCAGTCAAGTTGTTGTTTAAATTTCCAAACAGAAGCAAAACTTATCAAGACAACCATTTACTTAATAATTTCTGCAAATTTCTCTGAAGTGAGGGTTTCAGAGCACAGCTGCTTACAGCGTTCGCTCTTTTCTGTCTCACTATTAGTTTCAGGACTGTTCAGGTTACTGATCAAGTTACTCAGTTTGTCTGCCATATCTTAATAACAGTTCAAACTCACCTGAAGTCATTGCAGAAATGGAGGCGGCGATCTTTGAACAACACAGCTTGGCTTCTCCGTGATGAAACTGCAGAGTATACTCCAAAATCACAGTTACATATACTGGTCCATGCCAATTTGGGTCAACTTTTTTTTTTTTTTTTTTTTTTTTCTCTCTGGATCGTTCCTGATGCATCCCTGGCAAACAACCCTATTTTTGTTAGTATCCCTAACTGCCTGATTCACTAAATTCGGGGATCCCCTATCTGAGATGGAAGAGATTGAGCAGGTTTACGGTGCCACTGGACCTCCCGTCCAGGGACGTACTCTGCTGGGGTGGTGCTACACCATTAATGCCCAGCGGGGCACCCACAGAGCACGCTTCGCTTGCGCTGTCTGCTGCCGTTACCCTTAACGACGCTCTCAGCGACTTCTTATCCTCTCAGCAGTACAACTTACTCCTTCACTCGCCTCATCGGAGTGAAAGCTACTTACTCCTTCACTCGCCTCATCGGAGTGAAGGCTCTCCCGCTCTCCTTCAAAATCTCTTCCAGTCAGACAGCCCTAACAATTTAACAATTAATAAAAGCTTACTACCTTGTGTGTTGATTTGCCAGAGATGTCACCACGGAATGATTGCCCGCATCCTCCACCAAACTGTAAGGGGTGTACAGTTAAAGACCCAGAACCAGATATGAAGAATGAAGACCCAGAGTCAGAATTATAAAAAATTAAAGAAAATATTTACTGAAGATAGTTTGCAGTTTCATCAGCAGAAGTCAGCTTCAATACTCGCACAGGAGTTCGTAGGCCGCCCCGCTTACAGTTACAAAGATCACAGCAGTTATACCATTTCCAAGGTCTAAGCTACGTCATTGCTTACAGGATGAATGATTCTCATTGGCTATGAAATAGATAAACACAGTAATTTTCCACACATATACAGATAGACTGAAGCATATCTCCATCGATTATGCAGCTGAAGTTAGGCACGTCATGACCTTCCAGGTCGCAGATTTGGGTTGCTGGGCGCCAGCATGTCCAGAACAACAACTCAGTCAATCTCCAATAATGCCAGTGGTTCCTTAACCTGTAACCAAGAAGACTAACACACACACCGACACACAGCTTTTCCAAGGTTGGATTTGGCCAGGCTCTCACTATAAACAGGAGAGTCCTCTCAAAACATCAAGATAATGCGTTCTTTCTCTCTAAGATAGCTAAACTTTAGTCTAACTGGAAAGAAAGGCTTTAACAAAGAAATGGTCCCTTAAACTATTGGCTTCAATGACCCCTATATGTTTAAACACATTGAAGACCTTTCTCAAACACAAAACAAGTCCCTATTTCATTTCTGGAAGCTGGGTTAAATAAGCAAGCACTGCATTCAGATATCAAATACAGACATTAAAGAATACATGAAAAGAACATTTCAGTAATCACAATGGTAACTTATATAAATAAAGTAAAATCTCCAGAGAAGTCATTCAACTCATTTGATATTTAGAAGGAAAAATATTGATTAATACCTTAATTATAATCAATCATTACATATACATTGAAGCAGCAGTGGATTCCAATCCACCCCCTTCACCGTGGTTGAACCTCAGTTTTCTACGGGCCCGAGTGCCCCTGGAACGAGCTTCCCGGCATGCTGTTGTCTCAACAGATGCCTCCACGGGCTGGGGCGCCATGCGCAATGGACATGCTGTCACACTCTCATGTTGAGCGGAAATGCTCCTGAAAAATTCAGTGAGATTTATCACCAAGGTGTTGAACAGAAATGCTCATGAGTTTCAGTGAATTTCTTCACACTTAGGTGTTGAGCAAGGTTGCTCCTTAAGCTCAGTGATTCTCGCATGTAGTGTTGAGCAGTATGGCATGTCTATTGCCTTGAGTTGCTGGCAGTACGCCTTGCCCTGCATCGCTTCCGGGCGTTGCTCTGGGGTCAACACGTACTAGTCCGATCAGAAGGACCTGCTCCTCGACCTCCTTGACTTTGCGCAAAACCTGCGCAAGAAGGCTCACTGGGGGAACGCATATTTGCGGCCCCGCGGCCAACTGTGCGCCAGTGCATCCGTGCCAAGCGTGCCCTCGGTCAGGGAATAATACAGGTCGCAACGGGTCGAGTCGTGAGAGGCAAACAGATCTATCTGTGCGTCCCCGAACTGGACCCAAATCAGCTGAACCGACTGGGGATGGAGTCGCCTGGGTGGTGGCTACCTTCACTTCCGCTAGAGCGTCGTCCACGAGACATGTCTACGCGTTGAAGTGGAAGCTCTTCGTCAACTGGTGCTCTTCTCGCCGAGAAGATACCCGGAGATGCTCGGTCGGTGTCATGCTTTCCTTCCTTCAAGAAGGGTTGGGGCGAAGGCTGTCTCCCTCCACCCTCAAAGCATATGTTGCCGCTATTGCCGCACTCCATGACTTGGTAGAAGGTAAGTCCGTGGGGAAGCACGACCTGATCATCAGGTTCCTGAGAGGAGCGAGGAGATTGAATCCTCCTCGCCTCCTCTCGTTCCCCCTTTGAGCCTTTGCAATCAGTAGAGCTTAAGCAGCGCTCCTGGTTGCACTGGCCTCTATCAAGAGGGTAGGGGACCTGTACGCATTCTCCGTTGACGAAGCGTGCCTGGAGTTCGGGCCGGCTTACTCTCACGTGATCCTGAGACCCCGGCCTGGATATGTGCCCAAGGTTCCTACTACTCCCTTCCGGGACCAGGTGGTGAACCTGCAAGCGCTGCCCTCGGAGGAGGCAGACCCAGCCTTGGCACTGCTCTGTCCAGTATGTGCTCTCCGCACCTATGTAGACAGAACGCAGTGTTTCAGGACCTCAGTCCAGCTCTTTGTCTGTTATGGTGGGAAGCTGAAAGGAAAGGCTCTCTCAAAGCAGAGGTTGTCTCACTGGATGGTGGACTCCGTTGCTTTGGCATACCAGCAGCAAAGTCGACCGTGCCCCCTTGGTGTGACCGCCCACTCCACCCGGAGTGTGACATCCTCTTGGGCTCTAGCGCATGGCGCCTCGCTAACAGACATCTGCAGAGCTGCAGGCTGGGCGACACCTAACTCATTCACCAGATTCTATAATCTCTGAGTGGAGCCAGTGTCCTCTCATGTACTCGCTTCTACCAGTTAGTATTGGACCTGCTCAGGTGTCTCGTTTGCTCGCCATTCCACTCTACGGACTGGATGTGTGCGATATATTCCTCTGGTGAGCTTCCTCTCTGAGGCCCTGAGTTCCTCCAGCACTGTTGACGCTGGCGCTAGTGTCTATTGCCTGTGCGTCGGCTAGGTGCCTCCGTGTGCATGGTTCCTCCCCTGAGTAACCCCCACATGTGTATTTCCACTGTAAGCCTCCTTGAGCATGTGTCTTTCCCTTGGCAAGCCACCTTGCCACACCTGGGGTTGAAATATTCCACCTGCGGCTGGACACCCCAGTGTTCTCCATATGCATCCTTCGGGTCATATGTGTATTCTCTAAGTCCCCCCCGTTTGGGCTGGCAATATTTTGCATATTTCCTCTAAACTATGGGATATGCTCCCCAGTGTACCTTGGTATTCCTGTGTTAAATATGAGTCCTTGCTAGTCTTACGACAGGGATCTCAGTTTTACGCAGGCCACTGGAAGACAGCTGTGAAGTGGCGTGATTACACGGGGACCCCCATTCTTCGTCATCCGACGTAACTCGGAGTGACTACGAAAGGGAACGTTTCGGTTACGTATGTAACCCTCGTTCCCTGAGTAGGGAACGGAGACGTTACGTCTCCCTGCCACTTCCGCTGTACCGCTGGGTAGACGCCTGAGTTCAGTCTCGGCTCCTCAGCGAAGACATATCTGCATGTTGCCGCCGTCCTCCTTTTATACCCATGCGGTGGGGCGGAGATACGCTATGCAAATTCCGCAGACCCATGGCATTTCATCGCCATTGGCTCGTTTTGTAATACTCGAAGTCGATAGGTATTCTAAGCGAAACCCCCATTCGTCGTCATCCGACCTAACGTCTCCGTTCACTACTCAGGGAACGAGGGTTACATACGTAAACGAGACGTTTTGTATACTTTCTGAACCTGGTTTAATTTTTTAATAATTTATTTTATTAAATAACCACAGCTTAATGTGACTTAAAAGCTAGTTCATTTAATTATGATTCATTTAATTAATTCAATGAATAGTTATATTAATTGTATTTAATTTCTTCATTGTGATACATATGCACAGCATTTTCGCAAACTCTAAATATTAACATATTACATTGCTACTCGCCAAATAAATAAATGGACATGAACTACTGATTTGAGTTGATATTCTTTTATTATGTGAGAAGAAAGAGTGTGTGGAGTGATACAAGAGACACAGTGAATCTAGTACATCTGTAGGAAATCAATTTCCTGGGGCAAGTGTCATATAGGCTATAATAGTTTTAAGTCATTATAGAAAAATATATGACTGCAGAACGCTGCGATTGATTAGTCACAGTGAAGTATTCTTGAAGTCTTTGAATGGAATAATAAAATTTGAATCTTTGAACCTTTTATAATGCACACAGTCTAATCCATTTCAAAATTACAGGTTTTGTGAAATATTTGGCTGTTGTTTTCAGAACTGAAATCGATTATATACTAAAAAATGTTACAAGAAAGGACACAAATCAGAACATGCAGGAGAATATGACACAACCGTAAACACGCCAAAACACTCTTCAATTCTGCTATTAATATACATCCAAACTAAACAATCCCTGCAAAACACTATGTGATCATATAGCATTGATACATCCAACATGATTCTGAATATCTTCATTGTACTGTAGGGTGCTAAAACATATTCTACAGTTTCTATACAAATATACAGCCCTACTCTAACAGGAATAACAAACATACAGCACTGTACAGAACTCCTTTAAAACAAATACAGATATACAGATCAGTTCAGATTTTTTACAAAATAATAAACTAGCTTTGTATTGTCATGATTTTCTGTGCAAAAATCTAAAGAACAGGCAAGTTCACATAGATTACAGCAGTTACCTAGACTCTAGCCACTGTGAGAAGAACCCAACTGGTGAATTGGTCTCAGAAGACCCAGCTGACTGGAACCCACTGGTGGTCTGTATTGAGTCTGTCTAGCGCCCTCTTGAGGCTGCGGTACGCTCCGTCAAGGTTATCGTTCACAATGCTCAGGTCAAAATAGTGACTGTACGCCCTCTGGATCCTTTCGCTCTCGTCCACTGTTCGTTTGAGTTCTGAGTCCTAGAGAGACACTAATATAGTCAACATTGAGGGAACTTCTCGGTTACATATGGTAATCCTCATTCCCTGGGGAAGGGAAAGTAGAAGTACATCGTGACCGACTGATAGGAATCTCGCTAGAGAGCCCAATCTACTTTGAGTGAAACTAATCAAGCCAATGCACATTGGAGTGCTATCATTTGGATCAGCTGCACAGCCTCGCAACGCGGGTACATAGTGAGCAGCAGGTGCGATTGCACTTCAGTTTTTTGCTGAGGAGCCAAGCCTGATAAGCTGGCCGCCCAGATATTGAAAGACTTAACACCTGTGTATGTACGCATGGACTAGAACGGAGGCTGTACTACACACAAATTACTGGGTGACTTTAGCCCAAGGGAAAGACACAGGCTTCCGTAAGGAGCAGCCGTGGAGAATATACATATATGGGATCCCCGTAGGGTCACACATATGGGACCCAGCCCAGATCCTTTTCTCAAGGATTCAGCAGATAAAGGCCTGGCACAGAACGCTCCGCCATGTCCGGGCCGAGGGTGTTGGAAAACTTGACAGGTTTTCAGAGTAATAAGGGTGCACAGTAGGGTGCAGCAAGCCGACAGAGCCGGACCTCTCGGGGCTTTTACCCGTTTAGGGTGAGAACACGGGAGGAGACCGGCTCTACACGTAGGCTATAATATCTAGTAAACGTGTTAGGTGTCGCCCAGCCCGCAGCTCTACAGATATCTGTTAGTGAGGAGTCCCGTGCCAGCGCCCAGGAGGATGCAACGCCTCTCGTGGAGTGAGCATGCAACCTGAGCAGGCAGGGCATGCCTTGTGCTTGGTAAGCCAAGGCGATGGCATCCACTATCCAGTGGGCCATCCTCTGCTTGGTGACAGCATTTCCCTTCTGCTCGGCTCCGTAAAAGACAAAGACCTGGTCTGAGGTCCTGAGACTTTGAGTCCTGAGACTTTCCACCTACAAAAGCAGAACGTGAACGGGACAGAGCAAAGTCAGGGCTGGGTCTGCCTCCTCCAGGGGCAGCGCTTGCATGTTCACTACCTGGTCCCTGAAGGGAGTGGTAGGATTCTGGGCACATGGCCAGGCCGAAGTCTTAGTACTACGTGGTTGTCACCCGGCCCAAAATCTAGGCACGATTCTTTCACCGAAAATACCTGCAGGTGCCCTACCCTCTTGACAGAGGCCATTGCAACCAGCAGCAAAGTCTTCATGGTAAGAAGCTTTAAGTCTACTGATTGCAGAGGCTCAAAGGGAGCATCCTGAAGTGCTTGGAGCACCAGGAAAGGTCCCAAGAGGGTATGGAGGGGGGTCGAGGAGGATTTAATTGTCTCGCCCCCCTAAGAAACCTGACGACCAGGTCGTGCTTTCCAACTATTTTGCCATCTATGTGGTCGTGATATGCTGAAATAGCTGCAGCATGTACTTTGAGTGTGGAGGGAGACAGCCTTCGCTCCAACCCTTGCTGCAAGGAGGAAAGTACAGACCCTATCGAATATCTTCGGGGGTCCTCTCAGCGAGAAGAACACCACTCGATGAACAGGTTCCACTTCAGGGCGTACACACGTCTCGTGAACGGCGCCCGTACTGAAGTGATGGTGTTAAGTACCTCTGGAGGTAAGTCAACTAGAACCTCTGCATCCCGTCCAGGGACCAGACATGGAGTTTCCAGAGGTACGGACACGGATGCCATAGGGTGCCCCATCTCTGAGTCAGAAGATCCGTCCTCAGAGGAATGGGCCAGGGAGGGACTGTCACAAGGAGCATGAGTTCTGGGAACCAAGTCCGGGTGCGCCAATAGGGAGCCACCAGAAGGACCTGCTCCTCGTCCTCCCAGACTTTGCACAGTGTCTGCGCAAGTAGGCTCACTGTGGGAAATGCATATTTGCGGAGGCCCCGGGGCCAGCTGTGTGCCAGTGCATCCGTGCCGAGTGTTCCCTCGGTCAGGGAGTAAAACAGCTGGCAGTGTGAGGTCTCTGAGGAGGCCAACAGGTCTACCTGAGTCTCCCCGAACTCTCTCCAGATCAGCTGAACTGATCTGGAGAGAGTGGAGTCGCCATTCTACCGGAAGCACAGCTCGTGATAGCTCGTCGGCCATGCGCTTGAACACCCGGTGCTCCCAGGTTGCCACCCGGTGAGTGCCGTGATGCCACGCCCATCTCGGGACTCAGCCGTGAAGCTAGTGCTGAAGCGGTCTCATAGCGGGACCGCATAGCGGTCTCAAGCGGGGGCAGTCATGGCCTAATGGTAACAGAGTTGGACTGGTGACTCAAAGGTTGCTGGTTCGATTCCAGTACCGGCAGGAATATGACTGAGGTGTCCTTGAGCAAGGCATCTAACCCCCAATCGCTCCCCGGGCGCCACTCAAGGCTGCCCGCTGCTCCGGGTGTGTGTATCCACGTTTGCAGTGTGTGTGTGTTCACTACTCACTACTCTGCTCCTAATGTGTGTGCACTTACTTGGATGGGTTAAATGCAGAGGTCAAATTCCAAGTATGGGTTACTATACTTGGCCATCACGTGTCACTTTCACTTTCACTTTCACATATGAAGCAGGCCTCGTGGGGTTACCGCTGCTGCCGCTGCCATATGCCCAAGGAGCCTCCGAAAGAATTTCAGTGGGACCGCTGTCCTGCCTTTGAACGTGTTCAAGCAGTTCAGCAACGACTGAGCGTGCTGCTCTGAGGCGCAATCTGTGTGACCGAATCCAACTCCATACCGAGAAAAGAGATCCTCTGCACAGGGGAGTGTTTGCTCTTTTCCCAGTTGACCTGAAGACCCAACTGGCTGAGGTGCCTGAGCACAAGGTCCCTGTGTTCGCATAGCTGATCTCGAGAGTCTGCTAGTATGCGAACGCCCGGTTGTCTCATGGGAACAAGGGCCCCCTCCGTGACTTTCGTGAAGACACAGGGGGACAGGGACAGCCTGAAGGGTAGGACTTTGTACTGATATGCTCGACCCTCGAACGCAAAGCACAGAAATGGTCTGTGTCGAGGAAGAATCGAGACATGAAAGTACGCGTCCTTCAGGTCGATCACTGCAAACCAATCTCGGGGACGGATGCATTTGAAAATGCGTCTCTGCGTGAGCATTTTGAACGGTAGTTTGTGGAGACTCCTGTTTAAAACTCGCAGATCCAAGATCGGTCGTAACCCACCACCTTTCTTGGGTACAATGAAGAAGGGACTGTAGTGCCCTGACCTCGTATCGGCTGGAGGGACTGGGTCTATCGCGTTCTTCGCCAGTAGGACTGCGATCTCCGCACGCAAGACATGGGCATCGGCTGCTCTCACTGTAGTGGAGTGGATGGCCCGAAACTTGGGGGGAAGCCGGGCGAACTGAATCGCATAGCCGAGCCTGATGGTCCGAATGAGCCAGCGAGACAGACTGGGGAGCGCTAACCAGGCTCGCAGAGACCGTACAAGCTGGACCAAAGGGACCGTAGGCGTACCCGGAGTGGGGCAGTGAGGTTGAACACAGGGACACTGCACGGGAGGCTCTCTCTCCCGTAGCGGGGTCTGAGTGTGCTGTGCAACCTGGTTCCACGGGGCAGGAGGTGGCTCAGTGGCGTTCTCGGACCACACACTGCTGCCCGCTGGCGATAGAAGAGGCGGATGAGAGTGTTGAGGATTCTCTCCTCCCACTGCTCTCCGGGCTCTCTTCGGACCCAGAGATGAAAGAAACTGCTATTTTATTGAAAATTTGGTACCGCTGGTTTTAAGGCGAGTGGCAGAACATAAAGAAAACCGAACACAGGATTTCCCACCCGGCCCTCTTCTGGGGTAGGGAGCGATGCAGTCATCGTCAGTCAACAGGCATTCTGTACAGCCGAGAACTGCGGGGCGAAGTTCTCGACCGCGTCGCCGAAGAGGCTGGTCTGGGACACGGGGGAGTTGAGGAACTGGAGCTTGTTGGTCTCCCGTATGTCAGCCAGACACCACCATAGATAGCATTCCTGGACCACTAGTGTGGACATCGCATGACCCACTGACTGCGCGGTGACCTTCTTCGAGGTCCGTGGTGGACCGTTGTGGATCGTGACCAACCCTCGTGCAGGTCCTTCAGTGCCTTGGCCTGAAGGACGGTGGAGGGTTCCACTCGAGCCCGATCCTTTTGACGGCCTGGGAAAGCATGGCCATAATCTCTGGGTCTGACTCGGGCACCGCTGGCACACCCGAAGGAGGCAGCGGCTCCGAGTCGTCATCCGCGGAGATGTCTGACCCACCCTCCGATGCAGCGATCGACATGTGTTCGTCGTGGGGAGCACCAAAGGAAACGACTGGTATACACCTCGAGGATGGTCCAGCACGTTCGGTTGGTAACTCAGCTGGCTGTGGAGAGCGAGAGGGACGAGGGTTCCTAGGGGGTTGGTTCCCCGAAGGAAGCGCGCTCACCGTGATTCTCAGGTTGACCGCAGCTCAGAGATAGTCATCTTCCCACAATGGGTACATGACTCATCCATGAACGCTGCCTCAGCGTTCGAGGCCCAGACACACGAGGCAGCGATCGTGACCATCCCATGACCCCAGGTAACGACCACATCCAAAATCACACAGATAGAACGTCATCTTGAAAAAGAAGCGAACTATCTGTGTAAGCTCTTTTAGGGACTGCTTTCGCAGGTTCTGAACCACGCAGGGGAACAGTCACTGCTAACACAGACGGGAATGTGCACCTGTCTGTGCGCTGTCTCTCTCTCGCTGGCAGGTCTTACCAGCTGTGAAAACAGCCTCTGAAGCGCACCTTACTAGCTGTTACAACAGCTTTTTCGTTTGATCAGTTTTTCCAAAACAAAAAAGACAGAGAAGAGAGAGAGAGAAAAAAAGACTAGTCGCGCTGCTGTGCTGTCACGCCCACAACGGGAAGGAGAGGTCCAGAAAGGCTCGTTTGAAGTCTCAAAACTCAGTAGAGGCATCGAAGTGCTTGGCTCCGAAGCAAAAAGCTGAAGTGCAATCGCACCTGCTGCTCATTATATACCCGCGCTGCGAGGCTGCGCAGCTGATGCAAATGATTGCACACCAATGTGCATTGGCTTGCTTAGTTTCACTCGAAGTAGATTGGCCTCTCTAGCGAGATTCCTATCAGTCAGTCACGATGTACGTCGAGAGTGACCGACCGATAAGGAAACTAAGAATTACAGTCTTTTTTTTAAATCACTAGGACACATACTTTTTCAAAACTTCTCGCACAGTTCTCTTCTTGGCAGCGCAGTTAATTTCACATTCAAAATGCACTAAAACTACCAAAACACTTCATACATGTCCCAAATCAACTTATTCTTCCATAACACTAGCAAAGACTGTCATCCAACACACTTTATCACTCGTAAAACACTGACCTAAAAAACAATAACAACAGGTTGCACTAGACAATGTTTGCTAATGTAACATTTTTTTAAAAAACAAGAAGGACAGTTCTCTTTAATTTATAATTCACTGCAGTATGTCCATGTTTACATTACAGTTCGAAATTATTCCTAAGTTTTTCCCTTTTGTATATAGATGGTAATGATATTGAAAGACTTAACACCTGTGTATGTATTCAGCAACATCTACAGTAATTGTTTTGATAGCATTTGATTTTTTAGATTTGGAATATATTTCTATATGGTATTATTATAGCAAATGACTGTTTTGTTCAGTTTTGTATTATGATAAGTTTTTAACTTAAGTTTAAAAATTTTGAAAAGAGTATGTAAACATGCAAATTGGCCTGTAGGTACATAGAGTTTTGGCGGTGGTTGTGTTTAAGTGAGAAAAGAATTCATGTAAATTAAAAAAGAAAAACTAGTCATTGCATGCATTTTGTGGCAAAGCAATAATAAATAATACACATAGATTGCTGTTATGCAAAAAACATGTAAAGAAAGGATTTACCGTCATCTGTTTAGTCACAACACCAGCCTCGATGGCAGATCTGTTCATGTCTTTCAGAACCTCAAAGTTTGGAGCTTCAATAAACACCACATATGGAAGAAACTCGGCTGTTCGCAGAACTTTAAGTGCCTGTAGGAGAAGAATGTATGCAATGAAAAGTATATTAAATGAGCTGACAACTGTATAAATGTAATGATATTGAAAGACTTAACAGTCATTGTAAATAGGATATAGAACATTTCAAAGGGCACCTGCGGATTGACATCCAGAATGCAAATCTTGCCGGAGTCCACGATCTCATGGATGGAGTCGATCTTGGTGCCGTACAGGTTTGCATCGTATTCCCCGTGCTCCAGAAAACGGCCACATTTAATGTCAGCTTCCATCTCGCTGCGAGACATAAACAGGTACATCTGCCCCTCCTTCTCATCCACCTTGGGTTTACGAGACGTGTCTGTCCACAGGGAAAAAAAGGGTCAGGTTAACATTGGCAGTGCAAATCATCTGATTTATGCCAAACAGTATATTTTATTTCCTAGTATTAAGCTAATATTAAGTGTATTTTTTGGACGGTTCTGAGCTGGTTGTTTATTTTTGATAGGGTAGTGTTACTGGTAAATTATTGATTTAATAATAATTACAAATAATAATACAATTGTGGTCACATTAGCAAAATTTCAGCAAATTTCGCATTAAAGGTTATCTATTGTCAGTAGTGTAGAACTGTACGAAGCACAGCTCACACAGAATTAACTTTAAAACCAAGTAGCTTGGCAGAACAGTAAATGTAACAGAACCTTTATTGCATCCAACATAAAGCCAACTTAAAGGGATAGTTCACCCAAAAATGAAAATTCTGTTATCAATCACTCTCATGTCGTTCCAAGCCCATAAGACTTTCATTCATCTACGGAAATCAAATTAAGATTCTTTTAGTGAAATCTGAGAGATTTCTATCCTTCCATTGAAAGTCTATTCGCCAAAAATTCTTATGCTTCACAAATTTTGGGTGAATAGACTTTCAGTGCAGGGACAGAAATCTCTCAAATTTCATTAAAAAGATCTTCATCTGTGTTCAGAAGATGAACGAAAGTCTTCTGGGTTTAGAATGACATGAGGGTGAGTAAATGATGACAGAATTTCCATTTTAGGGTAACATCCCTTTAAAATGTCAAAAATATTTAAAATGTATTTATGATTTATTTAATATATAAATATCTAATCAAAATTATAAATATGCACTGACAGGGTGTTGTGGTTCCATAACGATGCGGGTCCGACACCAAAAGCTTATTTTTCAAGCTACGGCGTCCCACTCCCTGAGCTCCAATCAGAACCAGCGTCTTCCTGCGGAATGGAGGCACCTTGGCCACTTCCTCGTAGATCCTCAACTCATGTCGGTCGAACTCTGGAAAAGTGAAAACATCTCACCTTTTGTTAGTCTGATTTAGTTGCTATATCCATTTTTATTACTTGTCAGTTCCAGTTCAGTTTTATTGAGGTTCCATGTACTGTAGTTCTCATTTTCTTTCAGTAAACAAATGCATTTCCATTTATGAACCTGAAGCAACCTTTCTGAAATGGAACTGACTGCAAACGCATCATCAAATGATTTTAGCATTAAACAAACTTAAAGAACTGATTCAACAACAACAAGCACAACCGAGATCAAGAGTATGACACGTGCATCCGTTGCACTGGACAGATGGAGCAGTCGTCTTTACCAGCGTTCTTGGTGGTCAAGTACATCATCTTCTTCTTCTTCTTACCCCCCATCCCTGCACACAGAGCCCCTGCGGACATCAGCACACATCCTGGTAGTATAGACACACACAGCATGACTCCTGTCAACTGCAGGAGTCGAACACATTTAACCTCAGGCAATACTTATCAAACCTTTCAGTTCGTTCAATGTGATAACCAAGTGCAAACAGAAAAATAAAAGAATACAGTTTTGGAATGAAATGTGGATGATAAATAATGGCCACTTAATATAATCATCACCAGAGCATTCTGCTGTTGATCTTTACCTCAGTTTAGTGTCATCTCAGGCTGTTAGCAGATGATTTAAAGTCTTTACTTTTGAAGCCATGTTAGGGGCAGTCTATGGAAAAATATTATTGTCCTACTTTTTCATAATGTATGATATCATGAAAATATGGAGCTCACGATCGAGGAAAAAAACACCTTTTATTCTTAGGTCCAAACTGAGAATGTTGGTGCAGATGTTATTTATATGGAGATATAATCTAATATGAAATTCTTACAGCTTTAGCTTGTATTAATTAGATCTTTATAATAGTTTTGCAGACTATGTACACACAATGCATATAAATATTAGTTGTCACTCAATATCTTGCAAAAATGTCCTTTCTAAGATTATTTTTAAATGCTTAGTTTTATGATCAAAGCTTTGTAGTTTTAATTGTGGGGGGCAAAACATATAATGCAATGCAAAACAATGATGATTCCATTTTAACACTATTTTTCTAAAAATTCTGCATGGATATTCAAGTGAACTTAAGTTGCTTCAGTCCAGTAAATGTTCATCTTAAAGTATATAATAACAATATAAAAGTTAATCTTGCATTTACTTTATAAAAATCATTAAAGGTTTCACATCAAAAACACATGTGTACCACAACCTAAAGGTGGGGATTTTTATAATTACAATAAAAGGTCTATTATTTGCACACACACGCACAAAAAAAGGTACAACTATATCAGTCAGATGACAGAAGGCATGAAAAAGATTGTGTACAACCGGTTTTAGAAATTCATGTATTAAATATGATACAGTAGGCTTTATAGGGTTAACAAACCATGATTGAGTCATTGGACATTTTTTGGCAGCTACATTTATGTAAAAATACACGTCAAACAATCATAATGTTACGTGGATGCAGATTGACGAACCCAAAAGCAGACTGAATGCTCTTCACACAATTTATTGAAGACAAAAAGGGGAAAACAAAGCCCACGAGGAGGCAAAACAAGACAGGACTTGGGTGACTAACTAGACAACGACACTGACAAAATACTAGAAAACAAACAACACTTCGAGAGATACTAACAATGACTAGACCTTCAATGACAAGACTTTCACAGGATACTCACAAGTAACGTTTGGCAATGAACCGACCCAAGACAGCAAACACAAGGGGATAAAATAGGGAGACACTAATGACAAAGACAGGTGAAGCTGACTAGACAATAATGACGAGACGAGGATAACAAGGGGGCGGGGTAACGTAACGAGACAACACAAGCACATGGCTCAAAACAAGACCATGTGCTTGCACAAAAAACATGATTCTGTCATGATCCTGCCACAAGACAATTTGAAAATCAAGGACACGAGGGCAGAATCATGACACATAAGTCATAAGCTGAATGTGATAATATATATTATAAAAAAGAGCAACATAGTGAAATATAATTACAAATGAAAATAACTGTATTCTATTTGAATATATTTTAAAATGTAATTTATTTATGTGATGCCAATTTTCAGCATCATTACTCTCTACTAGTCTTTACTTGTCATCATTACTATAATCTTCTGTGTCACATGATCCTTCAGAAATCATTAAACTTCCACACTTCCACACAATAAATATTCCACTACATATCCATACTCTGTAGTGGCCTGTGTCCTACCTGTGCTAGTGAGCTCCAGGTCTCTCTTGACAAAAGCTTTTCTCTTTTCCTCAAGCAGCTGACTGGGGATCAGGCCTGCACTGCCTCCTTCCAGATGACACGCCTACAGGTGAGACCACACTCAAGGTAAGCTTAAGGGTCATATATTCACACACACACACACACACACACACACACACACACACACACACACACACACACACACACACACACACACACACACACACACACACACACACACACACACACACACACACACACACACACACACACACACCTGCCACCAGTTAGGGTCCTCCTGGTTGAAGATCTGAAGTATGTGTCCACTGCTGAATTTAAGTCCAGCTTCTTTACAGGGGATCAGGTTGTCATGACTGGGGTCATAGTCAAAGTGACATTTTACAAAGGCCTGCAGAGAGAGAGAGAGAGAGAGAGTGAGATAGAGAGAGAGAGAGAGAGAGAGAGAGAGAGAGAGAGAGAGAGAGAGAGAGAGAGAGAGAGAGAGAGAGAGAGAGAGAGAGAGAGAGAGAGAGAGAGAGAGAGAGAGAGAGAGAGAGAGAGAGAGAGAGAGAGAGAGATGAGAGAGAGAGAGACATACAGTAAAAACACAGAAAAACATTGTTCTTATTACTGAATATGGCCGTCCATCAGAGTGTCATATTGTCACCCTGTTGAAAACTTTAGTGGAACTTCCACAGTTAGCTGTTCTTTACTGTTATCACTGGCTGACTGCAGAGTTCTGGCCTTATCTGTATCTCTAATGATTCCTTATTCTTTTAACATACGTAAACATACACTCACTCATGATCAACTTCAGGCACTTTTATATTAATTTAATTTTTATGTTAGGTTGATTTTACTACTTTTTGTCACATGAAGGACAGAAAAAAACTTAAACTTTTTCTACTTGTCAAATGTCATTTATTTGTAGATTTTATAGTTTTACCCTAGACTTGTTTTCAATCTTAAAAAAGAAAAAAACATGATCAAAATATGAATTGATACTAATTATTTGACAATTCTATAATATAATACTGATTACAATTTAATACTAATTATTACTCATTAATAGTTAATAATTTATAATGACTACATGTTCAAAATTTATTTATAATGACTACTTGTTCAAAAATGATGAAATATGAACAAAAGAACGATGGTTTACTCAAATTACACCTCTCCCTCAGTTGTGCCATCATTTCCTTCACAGTCAACAATGTTGTTCCAATTAAGTTTTTTTCCAAACATTTTTGTTTTACTTAATAGGCAAGCGTGTCAGTGTCAGCTTGAGATGAAATATGAAATGTGTGTGTGTTTATGAAATGTGTGTGTGTGTGTGTGTGTTTCAATAGTACAAAATATTTGGCATCATTCGCAATCAAGCTGTAAAATGTAAATTAAGTGTGAAATATTATTTGTGTTTAACTTAAATGCAACTTTTGTTAAAAAAAAAAAACTTTTAAGATTTAAAGTAGAGAACAAGTGCACATTCAATTCAATTAAGCACACTTAAGAAAACTAGCCTTACAACACAAAAGTATTCACACGGTGCCTTTTAAAGCATTTATAAAATGAAGGTAAGTAAATGATGACTGGATTTAAATTTTTGGTCGAACCATCCCTTTAAGTCGAATGTTAGTGTAAGAGCCAAAACCCTGTTGTCATGGCAACTGTAGTTACCTGCAGTCCAGTGGAATGTTGCTATTAGGTTCTGGAACCTCAATGTCACAGAAAATATGCCTGGATTACATCATTCAAACAGTTAACAACAAGCATACTCCACACACAACACAACAACACGACACATGCCAACAATACCATCTGCCATCACAAACACCTAAAAACATGAATATTCCCACCATGTAAGCGTGAATCACATTAGTAACATGACACACTGTGATGTCCAGTCCCATATTAGCAGCAGGCACAGGAAGCTGTTCGTTTATTTTGGGATCAAATGAAGACAGGCACAGATGGGACGCTGTGAATATGGCGCCATATGGGCAGACAAACAGAACTTTACTCATTTAATTCTCATTTAATAAACAGCAAAGATGAAGATCTCTGACATGCAGAACGCGGGTAAGAACCGTTGAAAGTGAATAAGGGCAGACTTGAAGACTGTCGATGTCTCATCTCAATCTGTGGGGTTGGCGCAGTGTCAAAAACAGGGAGGGCTTTGGCATAATACACTAATCTCCCAGCATGCTCTGGAGTGCAGACAGGTGCTCAAACCTGGCAGGGCTAACCAAAGTTTGAACTCAAAAATGTCAATTTAGAGGAATGTTGAACCAAGGTTATTACAGTAGATATTAGTTACATGTGTGTTTGCATTTTTGTGTCAGAATGCGAGTACCAGAGCATTTCGGTCATTTACATCTGGTATTAACAGCCACCGGGGTGATCCAGTTGACCTTACAACAGATAATAATGACTGACTGCTCAAATAGTCAATTGTCTGTCGAGCTTTCAAGCTTACTGAACTGTCAGACACATTCAAACATCCTTTTTTGGCAAATTAATTTGACTATGGTAAAAGGGTGTGGTTATGTCACATGTAATTTGGATACTATGGACTAGAACAGCTTTACGAACAGCTTGCACCAAACAAACCCTCTTTTGGTGTTAAAAATCACTGTCTAGATTTACTTAAGATAAATGTTTACTATTGCTTTACTGGTATTTGCGTCATTATTTACAGACCTTCACCCATTTTGGACTTGAAATGCTGTTATAGTTTCTGCTAGGAGGATGTGCCTAGAGAAAGATCACACTGCAGAAGAGAGAGAATTTTCTCCACTCATGTTCATTTATTTGGAATGCCCAGCGGCCGGCCAGGCGCAAAGGCAGAATTGCCAAATGCTAGGGGAGCAGCTCATCCACAGGGGCGCCCAAATGAGTGTTTTTTTATTTTACTAACAGGGTACAATAGGGCTAAAGTCGCACTGGGGTAAAGGGCACATTTGACATTTTCACATATTTTCTTTTAAACGACTAGATCTAGATCTAAATCACTAGTTTGTACATACCTCGACACGATCGTGGACAGCACAGCAAGTTGATTCTGCGCTAATTTGATCTTATATTTAATGTTTTTAAAATGTGGCACATTTGTGTAGCAAAAAGAATCGCTAAAATGAATGTCTATATTTTGAGACAAAGGTCTTGTTAACGATTTTCAATTTAATTCAAGGTAAATAAAAAGCAACAGTTTTTCAATAACGGAAGAATATGTAAAAGTATGGTATTTGGGGTGAAAAGCGCCCAAGCTGACGAGCCTTATTGCCCGTGTGTGGAGTAAATGGCCCACCTTACCACCTCGTACATTTATATGATTTTTAAACAAACAAACCACTTTTATGATTTATCTTCACACAAAATTTGCTCCATAAAAAAAACTATCTGCATCACACACTATGGGAGTAGTGAAAAGCATTTTTCTTAGGGTCTTTAGTCCCATTGTACCCTACTATTTGAATACTATTAATTTAAAATATTAAAAAAAAAGTGAAAATCTCCACAAAAACAACTACATTGTGGACCGACACATCAATATTCCCCTGCCCAGCAAGTGTTTGGAGTAAATCAGAAATAGAACGGGGGATTATTTATCGCCTGGAATTCGCCGTGTCGTACCGCGCCGCATCCACTATAGACAGCTTCAATGAATATAATGGATTCTATTTGCTTTTGTCACGTCATTTATCTAATTGCATAGTAGTAAGATGATACTAGTAAGATTCACTAATTTGAAATAGCTAGCTAGAGTTAACACCACTTATTTTTACCTTAAACCTTATTCGCTGTTCGCGAAAGGTGTACACTCAGGATGTTTGGGGCCTCCAGAGACCCTGAACAGTAAAATTTTGTGACATAAAAGCGGTGGGAGTGATTAAATAAATTACTAGCAAACAGGCAAAACACATTCTTTACACCTAGTAGTACAGTAGCATGTCTCAAATGTGTCTCTGTGACCACTATGTGATTCCTTTCATTGAAGGGATAGTCTACATACATTTACAATTATTACTCAAAAAAGGATAACAATTCTGCTAAATAACTGAATGTTGCCCACCTGTCGAGGTGTGTGTGGTTCTTGGTAACTGGGAAGGATTTTGAGGACCACGCTCCCGTTGGACTCCTTCAGCATATTCTGAAGAACCTTCGGGTCACTCCCGACCTCTTTTCCGTTCACCTCTTTGATGATGTCACCCACATGCAGCAGGCCCTGCTGATCTATCATGCCCCCGTGCAGAATCCGAGCAATCACCAGCTCTCCGCCCTCCACCCGAAATGTCACACCCTGGCAGACAAAACAGGATGTAATTCTAACAAAAGTGACACTACTTAAAAAAAAACAATTATTTTTTTTTGTTGAGTGCTTCTTAAATTACAATATCAACTGTATTCGACTAATTTACATTTATCGATCACTCGGGTAGAAGTGAGAGTGCAGAATAAAGCCAAATATGAAAGAAAAAACATAATTCATCAAAAAAGTTATGGCTAATTTCCAGATGAAATGCATAATTTTTATTAAATACTTCTATCCATTGGACCCTTTTCAGGGACTGTGATAATGCATACTCTGTAAATCTATCACATGTTTTTTATATATACACAGTATTTTCATTTAAAAAAAAAAATGAAATGTACATTTATAACATAATACTTTGTTATTTTACCGTGGCAATTACAAACAACTAGTCAACACTGCAAGGGTGATTCTGATGGAGCTAATGAGGGAGTGACGATAAATTTGAAATGTAAAACTTTTCTAAATGTCGTAATCAATCTCTCGAACGTCCTGGAAATGCAATAGTGTATTTTTTTCTTGAGCTGTTGGACCAAATGGTAATACAAAAAAATGTGTAATGTAATGTAATGTTATTATATTATATTGTAATTATATTATATTATATTATAAATTATAATAATAAATTATAATTGGGAAATCCATAATCATTTATACAATAATTATATAAATGTTATTAATTATAATAATTATATTTAAAAAAAAAATAATAATATACACTATTATATTTTTTATTAATATTTTGCTTTTATATGTATTGTTCCTTCATAATTTTTGTAAGTTTGTTATGTGATTTTGTTAGTTTTGTTAGCTATGTGATTTTGTGTTTTATTAGTTTTTATTCTTTTTAAATATGACTATTTACCTTTCAGTTTTTTATTTATTTTAGTTTCAGTTTTAGTTCAGTTTCAGTTAATTTTTTTTATTTCCAGTTATTAGTTTTAGTGCTTCACCTTTAACTTTTTTCAATTCGTTGCCAATGCAATGCAATATTTAACTACTTTTTTTCAGCATTATTTCAATTATCAAAAATATTTTGTATTATTTTTAGTTTTATTTTAACAATAACAACCCTGGTCCATGTACTGCTACAGAAGACTAAAAGTGCTACACAGCTACAGTCCATGTTCCAAATCTGGAAATGTGAAAGGGCTCTTTTTAGAAACAGTCGTTGTTTTTGACATTTGTTTTTGTTCTATTCGTGGCAAAGAAATAACACACTTCATCTTTAATGAACAGCTCACATTACAATGCTCCATTTCAGTTTTATGAAAGCAAAGTCATGTCGCGCTTATTTAAATTCAGTTTCAGTTTTATTTGCACAGTGCTCACATTACCTACAGCTCCAAAAGAAGCATATAACAACAAATAACAGCACACAGTTTGTGAGGTTACTGCAGATTGTCAGGTCTCACCAGGTGTTCTCCAGACACTTTGCGGATGCCCACCATCCTGACAGCATCAGGGGGAACAGGCTGGCTGATGAACGCAGGGTCCATGAACGCACAGGGGCTGGGAGGCGGAGTCTCGTAGCTTTTGGAAGCTACAGAGTCATGTGTTTCAAGCAAAGACTGTAGACAAAAAAAAGGTATTGAGAGAAACCACATTAAAAATCTTTAGGAAACACAATTGAAGATATTGCTCTAGACTGAATCTCTGTACCTGAAAGTGAGGCTCTTTGAGGATGCAGACAAGCTCGTGTGCCGCCTGACTGTGAGATGTGAGGGTGGTGAGGTCTCTCAGGATGTCCTGCACTAACTCCAAATTATTGTCCCTCACCGCCTCCAGCTTTGGCTCTTCATAGTGCTCTCGAGACTACAAAGATTTTTGATATAAACTTTGTGAGATATAAACTTGCAATTACGAGTCTGTTTTAAACGAGTTATAAAAATACTGACTTGTTTCTCAGAATTGCAAGTTTACATCTCAGAATTTTGAAAAAATAATTCAAAATTGCATGAAATAATAATTCCTCTCTTAAACTCTTATTTAAAGAAAAGCCTCATTTTGACAAATGGACATCAAGTTAAGAAAGTGGGTGGCTCACCACTGGACTCTCCATGATTCCTTTCAGAAAGATGAGGTCCAGGTCATTGGCTGTGGTGGAACTGGTGCTGTCACTCAAGGTGTCCAGAAGACTCAGCATTGCTGAGGACAAAAAAGACAAAATGATTCAGGTCATTTCACAACTGTTTCATTGGTTTATTAGAACCATTGCCCCATTTGTGTCTAAGGTTCAGGCTGATAAAGTCTGCTACAAATGCTGCCTGTTTGTACATAAATCTGGATTAAGTTTGAACCACAGCATGAGATGACACTCAAACTACAGTTTAAAGTCACCATAAAATACAAATGGACAATTCTTGATTTCTTATGGAATATTCAAGTACTTATTATTATAAATTATTAATTAGTACACTAATACATTTCTTCTTGTTTGAGAAACCGTTTCACTCGGATATAAGTTACCACAGCGAAGAAAAGACTATTGCAACTTTCGTTTCTTGCCGACTTTAGGATTGTGCACACAAATGACAAGCACTTCTGGAGACAAAAATTGTAGCAAACAAAAAATGGATGAATAAAACATGATATTGAGATAATTATATTTATTTCAGAATAACTCCCCTATACACTGTTAAAATGAGAAAAATGTCAATGGGAAATAGATGTATTTCCCACTGATCAAAGACAAAGTTCTTTCTCTTCAGTGCGCAACTCATTATTTAAACAAGCCTCATTAAAAGCATCTAACAACATGTTCCAGGGCAGATCAGAGAGACAGCTTGAATAGCTATAATTAAGCCTATTTGTCCATTGAAGTCCTTGTTTGTACATACCTAAGATACTAAAAAAAAATGACATGTTTATTTTATATACTTGAGAAGCACTGGAACAGCCATGAGAGAAGATCAATGTAGTGGAGAACCATCAAAGCTGAATCTCCTCATCCTCAAACAGAGTTTATTTCAATGAAAAAAAAAAGTTTCTAGAGAGATCCACGAGACCCTCATGATCGATCTGCACCATCCTTTTGCAATAAGAAACAGAGCTGGACTGCAAGCAAGCTAGTCAAGCACATTTCTTCGACAGTGTGGAGTGTCTAGAAACCTCTCTGTTGTAGCATGTGGAGAATGAGGCCTGGCATTGTCTTGCTTACCAGGAAAGATGCCATCTTGATATATGTCAGTATATGTTTCTGTACAATCCTAATATAACCCTCCACATCAATGGTCCCTTCACACATATGCAAGTCACCCATGCTGTTTGGACTGAAGCACCCCCATACCAAGACAGATGTTTGCTTTTGTACCTGTCGCTGCTTGCAAACACTGAGCCAATGGTGGAAGGTACTATTATACCAAATTACGACGATCACCTATTCCCTGTTCACCTGCTAATTGTGGACTGTTTCTCAACAGTTTAACTCGGATATTCACTTTTATTTTGCCTCTGTCCAAACGTTTTTGGAGTGTGTTGGAGCCATCAAAATCAAAATTTGTTTTTTATTTACAAAAATACAATTAATTTGGTCAGTGAAAACATTTTTAGAAAATTCTTTGTATTTTTGTCAAGAGGTTTAAGAGAATTAACAAATCACAGATTCTATATTTTATTGCGTTTTACAAAATGTCCCATCTTTTCTGGAATTGGGGTATAAAAGCCTACTTTTAATGTCTTTATAATATCACGCTTTAGTCATAACAGTATAAATGAGTCTTTATACAATTTATGGGTGGCGTTCCTCACAAGGGGATTATCATATTTGGGTCCTTGGTATAATATATACCTACATGGTATAAAATAAAATCTTGAAAGTAGATTTTTTAATACTAATGAAACAAATAATAATGTCAAATTACATATAAAGATGTACTTGAATACAACATGTAATGGGTAAAAAAAAAAGCTCTCTAAAGTTCATCTAACTGCATTTCATATAAAACTAAACTATAATACATTTCATTTATTTGCAGTTAACATGCAATGAAGTGTCTGAAAACATTACATTCAGTTTGCATTGAGTATACTCTGGTTAAATTATATCCTTTCCCTACTAAGTGCTCTTTTTAAAAGTATGCTAAAATGTCCTTTTTTTTCACAGCAAATGACTTGTGTTTGGAACAGAGTTTGTGATTGGGTTCAAATGAGATAGAAATCCAAAGCAGGTAAAGAAGTTTTGCTAAAACTCTATATCACTCATTTCTCTTTTAGATTCTTTTGTTGTTGTTGTTGTTGTTGTTGATGATGATGATGATGATGTTGTCCATGAGCAAAGAGGATTAGGTTGCATACTTCTGAGAGAGTCCTTCGCCAGCCAAACAACAACCACTGAGATCAATGCGTATGCTAAAGGACATCCCTCTCGAAGTATTATAGCCCTCTTTGCTATAATTAATACCACAGATCTGTAATGTATATCTCTATGGAAACACATCCTACTGGTGTGTCTCTGAGGAGAAGGGTCGAGCTCATTACTAGCTTAATGTCGACATCCTGCCGAGACTTACTGAGATTTAAGCTGAAAGGACACATCAAAGAAATACACACATTTATTGAGTCTGAGCCCTGAGACTTGTAAGCTATGATTGATTAGAATTCTAAAACATGCTTATGGAGAGGTGTATGGAACGTATACGTGACTAACTTTTGCAAATTTACCTGTAGGACATGCCTAGATGTTCAACAAGAATCTGTCACTGTATACTGTCTACATTATGCCTTTCTCACACTGCAGCACTGGTTACATTCAGGTCTCTGAAATTCTGCAGTGCTTATCTATATGTAAGAGCTGCATTACTGCTGTTTATTTTCCCAACTCAGGGCTCAGCGTTTGGCTTCTGACTCATTTCCATTCCACCACTCCTTCAGAAATGGAGAAAGCCTGTAGTATTTAGTTTCCACACCAGTACAACAGTCATTTCCTGGAACTATTAACCTTCCTTTACACTCATACTGCATGAAGCCTGGCTGACAAAACAAATCAGGTTACAATTTGCCATACTGTGCCATCAAATTCTGTTTCTTCATTTAAATGAATCATCCCATGACTTTCAAATATCAAATGTTGCCACTGTTTTTACTTTATGCCTATTTTTGCTTTCGTTTAGAGGGACATGTTCTAACGTGGATCTCAAACTTGAGAGACTGATTGTTTCTCCTAATAATATTCAACCAGCACAGTAACAATCAATTCATTTCCTAGCATAAACACAAGGTAAATTAGCTCATCTATTTAATATTGCATAAGTAATCAAACATAATTTTCATAATTAGATATTTTATATATATATAAAATAAATATATTTTTTTATAGTTCTATATATAGTTATAGTTATATATAGTTATAGCAGCCTATCAACAATTGTATTAATGATTTTTTTTAAATAAATGTTTGTGTATAAAAAGTCACTTAAACCTCCTACTCATTTCTGCAAGTGATCTATTAAATGCAATCTGTTCATTCCCTAGAGCCCAAATTATTACTCACGTTTATTCCTCTTCTCATTTACTTGAATAAAACACATTCAACCTAATTTCTAATTACATATTTTCAAACCTCTCATGGGGTTTAATAGATCTTCTTCAAATCTTCTGGGCTTTAATCTTGATAATTTCTTAGCTTTAATGCTTTTCGTTTTATCTTTTACTAATTATCTTATATTGGTTTGTGCATTTGGTACTGTACACATTCACTCAAAGCAGTGGCTATACTTAAAAAAAAAAACCTCTTACAATTAAAAGTCTCCCAAAAATGTATTTACTAATACTAAAAGACAAAATTAGGGCCCTGACATAACTGAAAAGTATATTTTACACTTTTAACAGCCCTCCAAAAAGGATCACTGGCTAAATATCTACAATAACAGTGAAAATATTTCAGTCCAACTTTATATCAATCCAACTGTTCTAACATTTAAATTTAACATTTAATACAAGGCACTTATTGCATACATGTTTTTACATTGTACTTATATTTAAAAATACCTGCATGTAATAACAAATCTGTAATTGGTTTCTGTATTTACATCAATAAATACAGAGTTGACCCTTTAACCCACCCTTAGTTTTAGTGACTTAATGGAATTGTCTTGATAACTTGGGAAAATGGGCAGTGAATTTCTTGTTAAAGTGACGTGACATAAAGGCCAAGTATGGTAACCCATACTCGGGGTTATCTTAGTTGCTAAAGGGCACCTCAGTGGTGGGTATGAGGGTGGAAGAGAGCACTGTTCATTCACCCCTCCACCTACATGTTTCCTGCTGATATTGAGAATTGAACTGGCAACCTTCAAGTCAGTGTTAAAAATAATTGATGTGTTTTTTTAGTGAAGGGAAAGACCTTTTAGTGTTTAATGCTGTTATTTTTGACATTTAAAAGAGTTTTTGTTATGCATAAAAGCATGGGCGAAATGAAAAAATGTAAAGCAATGCCCAGTTCACGCTAGTCTTGCGTAGTCATACCTTCGGACTGACGGCAGGTATTCATTGGCCAAGAGGACGTCTGACCGTCATGTAAAGCAATTCATCACAGTTCATTTTGTTCCACATCATGTTTAGGGGCGTGAAAATGTAAAGTTGTCCCTACGATAACAGACTGGCATGCTTATTTGAAAATCCAGTTTAGTTCATCCTGATAAATATTGTCACAGTTGTAAACACAACGTCTCTTTTCTTCTATGAGTGGGTTTGGCGTCACAGCGGCTTTGTTTCCAAAGTCCGTTAAAGAACACAACACACACTTCAAATCCTGTAGAATATCATCTAATGTGAAATCACATATCATCCCAAGAACAACTGATTAAATCTCCTTCGCTCCATCTGCTATCCCACTGTTGTGAATTTGAATCTTTGAGTACCTAGAAGCAATCTGTCATTATTACACCCATAATTCCCACTGATTTCTCAACAGCTTGACACATCACACCTAGAATATTAAAAGGCTCATCTTGTTGGTCTTTCAAAAAAAAATTATAGTAATTATAGTATAGTGTAAGCACGTGATTGAATGTAATCATGCATAATTCAACAGGCAGATTGAATATTCATGAGGCTGACGCTGCTTACTGTGTTCGGGAAGGACACGTTGTCAATATGTTGTCAACCATCTCAAGTGTCACTAGAAGTTTAATTCAGAATAAAAAGTTGAGTCTAATAATACTGCTTTATAACCAAGGAAACTGTCCGTATAAATATGAGAAAACTGGATTTTTTTGTGAAAAGATGCAATGGAATGTATTCCACTTATGAATGAATGTATTTTGAACCAGAGAGAGAGAGAGAGAGAGAGAGGGGGGGGGGGGGGGGGGGGGGGAATAAATTGGAAATAAAGGCAGCTATAACAAACACAGGAATGCACTCTTTCAATGCACCCCTCCCTGTCTCTCCTCTCCACACACACACACACAGTCTGGAATGAAAAAATGTATACATTTTATATGAAGCCTGTATGAATAATGGTATTAATAATTAATTCATAAGGTCTTAGATTTAACACTTCAATAGTGTCATGCATTATAGCACTATAAAAAACATGAAATGTGCTGTTGATTACGGTTAACATGATGCCAAACATGTATAATGTTACATTCTTTATAACCTTAGTACATTTTCATGTTCATATCCAGTATTGATGTTTTGGATAAACATGCAAATGTAAAAGATCAGAAATCATATTAGTTATTTTTTATTGGACATACTGGTTCTACAAGATAAATTACACACAATTATATCCCATGTGAACTTTGACACATTGAGCCATGTTGCTAAATAAGGACTAAAGACATCATGATTTCATTTTCGTAGGGAAATCAACAATGATTTGATTATTTCTTTGGCTTTTTGTAGTATTAGCTGGTTTATTTCATTCTAAAACAACCCACTGTGTATCAATTATCAAAATTGATTTCAAGTTGACATCCTCACTTAATTTAATGTGTTAGTCCTTTACTAAACAACTGCTTAAATAAGCTTTTGCATCTTGTCTTTTTACCTTATTGGCATTTATTAAATAATTATGTATTATCAGAAGATATGGAAAAAATATAATAAATTGCATTATGTATTGTATGGTATACTGGTATATTTTGCATTGCATTGGGAATGCCTTTAAAACACAAAATATATACAGCAATAAAAAGCGCTACCATTTACCCTATTAAATGTACGTAACTTGCGGAGAGGTTTCTGTAATCAAACGAACAATTAATTTGACATGATAGAATAATACCATGAATAGGAAAATAGAATCACTATGATAGCAATTATGAAAAGATGTTTATAGTGCACAAATAATGCCTAATGATTATGATTCATCTAACTTTTAAACATTTTAATTTAACACCAAAAGTGGTATGACTTGATCATGTTATCATCTACAATGAGAATATGACAACTCTCGATACCAACATTTCATGGGCATTTCAATCAATTCATATAGTTGCATGTACAGTTATAACTGCAAAAACACAACAAAAACGAAAGTCCCAATTTATCCAGTGACACCGCATGCTTTTGAAGAGCTAAGCTGATCTTTTGTTGTCTGTGTCTTACCTCCTGAACCCTCAAGAGATCTGATCGATCCAATCTCCTCCAGGGACAATCTATAGAGACTTCCAGCCATAGTTCAAACCTCTTTTCCTGCCTTTAATTTACATGCGCTCCTTCCCTATTTTCTGTTGCTTCCCTTTTTTTTCATCTCCTTGACGTCAGCATCAGTTACCAGAAAGCCCCCCAACCTCTCATTCTTTCTCTTGCTTGTCCCTTCAGATATTTAATTTCTTGACTGTTCCCTCCCTGTCTGGAAACACCTCAGGCTTCCTTGTTTTTCCCGTTTTAGTCTTCTCTCGTCACGCCCCTCCCTATTAAAGGTAGTTTGAGGCAGCATACACAACTGGGCGTCTTTGAATCCTGCCTCTTAATTTGCTTCTATCTGACTCTAACAGCACTGTTTCCAAATATACAGGTTGGCAGAAAATTTCAGCCTCCTCCCCATCACTCCCTCTCAACAGCTGAAGACTGTGTCTGTCTCAATGCCTGATGTACCCACTGAGAAAGCTCAAAACTAAACGTAGAGACCTAATAAGAGGAGACAAAGAGGGAAAGACAGAATATATAAGAACAGAGGCAGACAAAATGGCTAATGCGATTGTGAACTAAGAGTGAAGTGGAAAATCTCAGTAGGAAAGAAGAATTACTTAGAGATCTCTGTAAAAGCTAATCTCCTTAAATGTTTCTCCTATGAAATTACATTAAGAGTAAATGGAGTCTTTTATTTAAGTCTCTTAGATCTCAGATGCTGTAGATTTTCAGACAAGCTCTCAACAACATCTCAAACACTGCCAATATGCGTCTGCAATCAGAGATCTCAATATTAACTTTTCAATGAAACATTTCTTGTGAGGTACCTCCAATGTGATCTGAGCTCTCATATCCACACTGAAAAACAAGTAAAATTACTCAAACAAGTTTTTCATTCAGATGTTTCAAGATAATTTTATAGACAAAATTTAAATCCTAATAACTAAGTAGAAGCGCTGCTATTTTTCTATTTTAGTGTTCCTACTGAAAGATTATGTGTATTTTCAGTTAACTTTAGTCAGATGCATTTACATTGTTACTGTGCCTCAGATGTAATCAACTCTATCTGTGTACGGCCCACAGAAACTGATTGGTTTGAATGACAAAAAAACAGCATTACTCAGAGTAGATTAGCAGGTTAGATCGATCTCCTGTGGAAGGTCCTAACAGGTTTCTATTGTTTGTAGCCCATAGGCTATGTCTTCATGTATAAAGTTATGTCTCAAAAACAGAACTTTGGGTTAAGATCGTTGAAGGGCGACATGCGAACATCACTGCTGAAGGACTGCTACACTACAAACCTTCAATAAATTCTTCTCCCCACAAGAACTCTGGTCAAGCTAACTTATTTTATGTATTGGAGAAATCGAATACATTGGCGAGCCACCCAAACCACTGCTCGGCCAAATACAGCAAAATCTAACACTACTTTTCTTTTGTAGGTCTCCTAGTTTTATAACAATTCATACAAGGTTAAAAAAAAAAACCTTTAATTTCCTCAAAATATACATTGCACATCACATCTTTTCTCACAGTGTCAGAAATGGTTTGATAAAGGATCCTGTCCCTCTAAACCCCTCCTTTCTGAGAGCATACTCAGCTCTGATTGGTCAGATGGCCCAGTCTGTTGTGATTGGTCAACAGCTTACAGTGCATGTTACTGTTGTAAAAAATGATTGTACAAGTAAGAACTAGTTTCTAATAAATACCCCAATTCATGCAAATGTTTTAGTGTATTGTTACTGTAAACATAATCTTGAAAACAGTAAATCTAAACCTTGCAATGAGGAGTAAATACAAAAAAAAAACATTTCTAATAACTGGCTGAAGGAGTCACGCTGTATAATCAGTTAGCTGTCACAATGTTGGCAGCTAGTGTTTGTGGCAAACTGGACCTCACTATGACAAGTATCAACTGAGGTGATATATCTAGAGCTAAACGAGGACTCTGGTTGACACTGACACATCAGTAATGGCAATGAAAGCAGTTTCTTTAGTTGATCGGATGAAGGAAGAGGATGTGATGCTCACAAGTGCTCATAAGCTAAGTGGAAGGTTGATTGGGTTCTTTCCAGTGCTTAGAAAAAGAAAAAAAAGCCTTGCTAGTGCAAACAACAGGCAACAAAAACTAGAAGTTCTGACATCCCTTTTAATGAAGACCTTTGACAATCTTGTCCTAACCCACCTTAGAACCTATCAGCTAAAGGCAGTCTGTCCAAGAACCATTTTGCCATGCACTTCATTCAGTGAGTAATCGTGCTGGCCTTCTGGATCAGCATGTTTAGGTGCTTAGAATCTGCTGAAATAGCATTGCTCCCTCAGCACAATGCAGAAAAGCATGCTGGATACTAGAGACTGGTAACGCTACATGTTTAAAACCTGAGCAGCATTATAAAGTACAGCCCACTATATAAATACTGACAGCCAGAACTTTGATTTAAAACCACCCAATTCACACCATATTAGTTCCACAGAATAAGTTTTTAGGAAATATGTATGTAAATTAATTGTTACTTTGGATTTTATCTCTAATCTTTATTTCAGGCAGGATTGAAAAAATATAGAAATCATTATAATGTGTCTACTGCATAACACAAAATATATTTTATATAAATTATTTGTATTAAATATTAAACATGAACATAGTTGATGCTGTATACTGCTGATGGTTGAGGTTGAGACCCCCTGATATGAAATGCGCTATATAAATACCTCATTCATTCATATACCTGGTATTATTAGCAGAAAATGATTTGAATACAATAAACTTTATAATAGAAGACTCTATTACTATATTGCATTTACAACAGTATAAACGTTTCTAAATAAAGCTTAACTTAACTTCACACTGAATGCTAGTTTACAACCTGAAACATGTCATAAAATATCAAATGATCAGTTATCAGTGGAGGAAATTATTCTAGGAAATTATAATTAAAAATGCAAAATGCTTGATAAGGTTTTCTTTTTAAGATTTTTTTTTCATTGGACAGTTCACCCTGACATTTTTTACTGTATGCCCTTAAAACATCCAAATAATATTTAAATAATGTTTAATTCAGAAATGTAAAAAAGCTAACCACAGATAAGGTGTATTCAAGCATTATATGAATTGCTTTTTACGGTTAAGGTATACTATATAGTAATGTATTGTTAATAAATTAGATAAATTAGACAGTATCAATATGCGGTAGACACTTGGGATGTCTGATATTTACACAACGCACACATACACTGCATATCAAATCTGCCGCCTTTTCAAACAGTAACGTATTTTTCCCTGTCGCAAACCTCAACTATGCGCATGCATCAGTGGAACCAGACGATAGGCTTAAATGTTTCCCGGCTTGACTGTTAAAAGCAGACGATTGGCTTTCCAGCGGGAGGGGAGAGACATGTGCATACAACCGCCATCTTTGGTGTTACAGGTTTTCCCTATATAGTTGTATTGAGGATTGAGTAAGTGGCATGTCTCTATATAAATTGTCTCTGGGTTGGCCAAGCCATTATATATGTTCCCTTGTGTCTCATTTAGGAGGGTCGGTTTATTCAGTTCATTTCCTGTTTTGTTGTATGCTGTTTTGAGTATAGTTATATTTTGTTGACCTCTTTTATAGGCCTAGTTGTTAACTTGTTGGTTTCCATTGTTCAGTATTTTTGGGGTAAATAAAAAAAACTATTTTTCAACAAAAAACTTCTGTTCTCCTCATTGCCGGGCTCTTTGGTCTGTGACAATTGGTGGCAACGGTTGGATTATCCAGTTGAAGAAACATAATTTTTCTTCCCTTTTCCAGTTTTTTTTTTGGATTCTTTGGTTGCTGATCCCCCAACACTGAAGAAAGATTATAAAGGGAAAAGGTGGAAAAATAATTGATGGGTCTACAGTGGCCCAGGAGAAGCAAGCCAGTGAAGAGGAAGAAGGTGGAGCATCAGGAGGGGCTGAGGACACAGAGGGTAAGGAGCCAACTCTGTCTGACTTGATGGCCATTTTTCAGGCGCACATGGGGTAGCAGGAGGCTCGAGAGGCAAATCAGAATGAGGTAACTGGAAGACAAGAACAACATTTTAAAGCTCTTCAACACCACTTTCAGCTTTTGCAGTTAGAAGTTCAGGCCCGAACATCTGTGGCGCCAAATCCTCTTTCAGAGGACTCTGATCCTCCAGATAGGGAGGTTCAATCATCCACTATGCACCCTCTGCCAGACCAAGCTGAGCCCATGATGACCACTCAAAAAGGGGCCTCTGTAGGTCAGTCTTGCTCACAACATAAGCCCAGGTTTGAAAAATTAATTGATAATGATGACATTGATAATGATGACATCGTTACATTTGAATGCATTGCTGTAGCATGCAGGTGGTAGAAAGCTGATTGAATTTTACAGTTAATTCCATTACTAACTGGCAAAGCTAGAAGTGCATATGTGCATATGGACATTGATGACTCCCTTGACTATGATCAGGTAAAATCTGCCATTCTTGCTAAATATGACATTAACCCTGAGACCTACAGGCAAAGATTCCGCTCCCTAGAGGTAGACCCTGACGAGAGCCCCAAGGAGTTGTATGCAAGGCTCAAAGAGCTTTATGGAAAGTGGATCCAGCTTAAAGGTAAAACCATCCAGGAAATTGATTAAGTGATAATACTACAACAGTATCTGAGAATGCTGTCTCCTGAGTTGCAGGTCTGGGTCCTAGAGCACGACCCAGATTCAGCCATGGAGGCTGCTAGACTAGCTGAGGTTTTTGTGGCTGCCTGAAAGAAGGGACAACCATGGAGCTATAACTCATGGAGAACTACGAAGGACAATCGCAAACCAACACACCATCCAGGCACCGGGGTGGGTAAGTTTCCCATGTGGGAAAGCCAACCAGCTAACAGACCAGTAAAATCCTTAGGGAGGAAGCCATCTGTTATCTTTGTGGAGTAGAAGGCCATTCGAAACCCATGTGCCCTAAAAACTCAGTTAACATGACTCAGATGTGCTTTGTACCGCGAACTCAGGAGGAACCTGAGCTCAAGAAGGTCCAGTCTATTAAAATGAAAAACATTGAATTTAATGGGATTATGCTCAAGGCTCTGCTTGATTACGGAAGTGATCAGACTCTTGTGCACGGGAAGTTTGTACCTCCCAATATAATTAGCACGGAAGACACCATACCTATCTGTTGTGTACATGGGGATGTAAAGAGCTATTCAACAGCTGACATGTACATAAAAGTAGATGGGAAAACTTACCTGTTGAATATTGGGGTTGTCGATAGCTTACATTTTCCTGCTGTGCTAGGGAGAGACCTTCCAGTGCTGTTTGATTTATTGGAGTCAGACCAACGCCGAAAATGTAATGCCGTTGTTGCCAGAGCACAGGCAACAAAATACAATGACTACTCTGAGACTCTATGTACCCTGCATTTCTACAATGAGGAGTCGGAGACAGCACCCGGGAAGTCTCGGAAAACTCACAGACAGAGACAGCAGGAGAAGTTCGAACGTACAGTGGTGAAACCACCAACCCATCCTGAACCAGAGTTACCCTTAGGATTTCAAATGCCAGAGAACCTAATCGAAATGCAGAGAGCTGATCCATCTTTAGTGTCTCTCTTTCAGAAAGTAGAGGGGAAGGAGCCAGGAGCTGGGCAAGACTCCAACAGAGATGAGTATATTCTGCAAAATGGCATGCACTATCGTCAACAGGGGTCAGTGTTGCAGTTAGTGGCTCCCCAAGCAACTAGACATACGATACTCACCATGGGGCACTCTATTCCCTGGGCTGGCCACCTGGGTAAGCACAAAACTACAGAACGCATCAAACGCCATTTTCACTGGCCTGGCTTAAGCAGAGAGGTAGCTGAATTCTGTAGAAGCTGCCCTCAGTGCCAAATAAAATTGGCTAAAACTCCCTCCAAAGCTCCCCTCCGACCCTTACCCATCATTGGCACCCCATTTGAGTGCCTGGGAATGGATATTGTGGGTCCTGTTGAGAGGAGTAGATCAGGGAACCGGTACATGCTGGTCATAACAGACTATGCTACAAAATACCCTGAAGTTTTTCCACTTAAGTCTATAAAAGCAAAATCAGTGGCTTTCTGTTTGGTGCAGTTTTTTTCCAGAGTGGGTCTCCCTTCTGAAATACTAACTGATCAAGGAACTAACTTTATGTCTACACTGCTAAAAAAAAGTGTACCATTTACTTGGTATAAGGAGCCTGAGAACCACGCCGTATCACCCCCAAACAGACGGACTGACAGAGCGCTTTCACCAGACCCTGAAGCAGATGCTCCGGAAATTTGTCAACGACAGTGGTACAGATTGGGATCAGTGGCTGCCTTATCTCCTCTTTGCCTACAGGGAAGTGCCCCAAGCCTCCACTGTTTTTTCTCCCTTTGAACTTTTGTATGGGCATGGAGTACGAGGTCCTCTCTCGCTGCTGAGAAGGATTTGGGAGGGAGGCAAAGGGAAAGGGGAATCAATTAATATAATTTCCCATGTTGTTCAGATGAGAGAGCGGCTGGAAAGGATGAGAGAACTCGCCCAATCACATATGGTGGAGGCCAGCAACAGCAGAAGTCCTGGTATGACCGTTCAGCCCGGCAGATATCTTTCAACCTGGGACAGAAGGTGCTAGTGCTCCTCTCAAGTGACGATAACAAACTCCTGGAAAAGTGGCAAGGGCCGTTCACGGTTTTAAAGAAACTTGGGCCCACCACATACCAGGTAGCAACCTCAGTGGGGCCGCGGTCAAGCAGGACACTTCACATAAATCTCTTGAAGGAGTGGGTGCAGCGACCTGAACAAAAAGAAGTGATGCTTATCAGAGGTGTGCAAGAGGAGGAGGAAGTGGACGAACAGTACTTGCCTTCAGCTGGGGTTCCAGGGGATCACAACCTCAACAACTTCTCAGAAGAAAAGCAGCTTCAGGTGAGAGAAATCTGTTATTATGAAGTATTCCAGGAGAATCCTGGGAGGACCGATATTGTTGAACATGACGTTATTAAAGAGGGTGCTTCAGTGAGATGACTTAGTTACAGGATTCCTGAACGTCTGCTGAAGAAGGAGATAAGCCTAATGCTGTCCCTGGGGATCATTGAGTCTTCAAGAAGTAAGTGGTGTAACCTAGTGGTCCTGGTGCCAAAGAAGGACGGAAGCATGAGGTTCTGCATCAACTTCAGGTACCTGAATTCCAATTCTCAGTTTGATTCATATCCCACACCGAGAATTGATGAAATGTTGGAACGATTGGGGAAGGAAAAGTACTTGTCCACAATAGATCTGTGTAAGGGTTACTGGCAGGTTCCACTCACTGAGCGGTCCAGGGAGTTGACAACCTCCAGGACTCCATGGGGTCTCTTCCAGTTTACCGTCATGCCATTTGGTTTGCATCGGGCTCCAGCCACCTACCAGAGGCTCATGGACCAGGTACTGTGTGGTTTCACTGATTTTGCAACTGCATATCTGGATGGCATTGTCATTTACAGTACCACCTAGCAGGAGCACTTGGAACATCTGCATGCTGTCTTGGATCGTCTCCATTCTGCCGGGCTGACCATAAATGCATCAAAGTGTGTCTTCGCTGCTGCAGAGACAGAGTACCTTGGTCACATAATTGGAAATGGGGTGATAAGGCCACAGGTCAATAAGATCCAGGCCATAGAGTCATGTCCGTTGCCACACACAAGGAAGCAACTTCGGTCTTTCTTGGGCATGGCAGGCTTCTATCACCGCTTCATCTTACAGGTCTCCACCAGAGCAGCTCTTCTCGCAGACATGACAGGATCTCGGTGTCCCAACCAGATCCGGTGGACAGTGGAGGCAGTGGCAGCTTTACAGGACATCCAGCAATCACTAAGTAAGGAACCAGTTCTGTATAGTCCAAACTTTGATGACGACTTTATTCTGTAAACAAATACTACCGATAGGGGTCTGGGGGTGGTGCTTCTCCAGGGACCACCAGATGACCGCTATCCAGCTGCCTACATCAGCCGGAAAATGTTCCCCCGAGAGGTGAGGTATTCAACGGTGGAAAAGGAGGCGCTGGCTATAAAGTGGGCTCTCGACTCCTTCCGTTATGAGCTCCTGGGCAGAGAATTCACCCTTGAGACAGACCACTAAGCTCTTCAGTGGATGGAACGAATGAAGGACACTAATGGCCGGATTTCTTGTTGGTATCTGGCATTACAACCTTTCTGCTTCATCATCCAGCACATCCCTGGCAAAGAGAACGTTACCGCGGACTACCTTTCTCGCAGTACGCGCAAGAGTCCTGAAGGGGGGGGGGGGGGGGGGGTGTGATGGCTCAAGCCACACAGGATGAACAACCGGCAAGGCAGGGTAACAGCCAGCAATGGTAATACCGCATACAAGCCTACCAGCACACAAGCCATGTTTTAAGTACACAGGTTAATTTATTTTTGCAGTTAGCCACACCCCAAACATGTCATGATTTCAAAACACAGATCATATAGTTTATTTCAGGTATAATATACATTTATTTGCTTTAGCCATACACTGTTTAAATGGAGTGCACACATTTTCACATTGTAGGGTTATGTAAACATTTTCTGTCCTTTTAATCATTGTTTCTCTGTTACCATGTTGGAGAGAGGTCTGTCCTGGGGGAAGAAAAGCGTGCCCAAGGGTGGAGGACTGTGATATCCTGTGGCCTGCCAATCAAGCCATACCATACCATGTGCTGCCATGTTGGAGGGGGATTTTGGGTTTACTTTGTTTTACTTTGTAGTTCATTACTTTGTCGTCCATTTTGTTTTCCCCTTATGTGTAAATTGGTTTGGCCAAGCCACTATATATGTTCCCTTGTGCTTCATTTAGGAGGGTCGGTTTCTTCAGTTCATATCCTGTTTTGTGGTATGCTGTTTTGAGTATAGTTATATTTTGTTGACCTCTTTTATAGGCCTAGTTGCTAACTTGTTGGTTACTTTTGTTCAGTATTTTTGGAGTAAATAAAAAAAATCTATTTTTCAACAAAAAACTTCAGTTCTCCTCATTGCCGGACTGTTTGGTCCATGACACTGAGTCTGGAGACGGCAGCGTCGGATGATTCTGTCAGCATTATAAAGTCAGCATTATTAAATAATTTACCTCAAAACTCACTTTCATGTTTGAATGCCTTCTGTTTGTGATCCGATGTGAATTCTAATCACCATATAAGGTAATAATATTTATACCCAATGCAAAAGGTCGATGAGTGAACGCTGGCGCAACTTGCTGCCGCTGCTCGCCGGTACCCATTTTATACTTTAAACTCTCTAGACTATCCAGACTCACTTTATGGTTTTATGACCTAATCGGACAGTGTAATTGCCTTCATTTGGCATATTTCTATGATCAGCTGGCACTACAGTCTTCACTGTTAGCTCGCCTGCCCTGTTCCGGTTTGAGCCTCACCTTGCGTTTTCAGTGGCCATCGATGTTGCCTAAATCCTCATCCACAATGTGGGCTGGTAGGGCATATATCTTGTTATTCTGTGTCTGGCTCTTTCTATTGCCTGTTCACCTGCTAGTGATGGGTTTGCTTCAGTACTCGGCCATTAACCTACTCCGGCTGCTATGTTACCTGCCTGGACCTGTGCCAGAGGCTTACCACCTTCATCCAGACATCACCTTCCAGCCCCATCGGAGATAAATCCACTGAGGATCCCACCGGAATTTCAGCCACAACAGCTCAACAGCAATAAAGTCCATCTGGTCCAGCTCTTGTCTCCCTCCACGCTCTACCAACCGGATTGTCGACCACAGCGTCTTTACCCACCTAGCTTGGTTGGCTAGTACCACCACCAGCTGTGACAACACCTCACTCAACTTCGCTCTACTCAACATCCGCTAACTGACAGGCAAGGGACATCTTATCCAGGACTTCATCTCCGATCGTAAGACTTAATCTGTTGCTCTGGTGTCACCCCTTCTGACCTTACAGCTATTGAACTCTCCATAACTGACCACTTTCTCGTCTCATTTATCGTGAAACTCACTCTCTCTATCTCTAAAATACCATGTTTTATTTAATTTTGCAATATAAAGAATATCAACCCTGTTACTCTCACTTCAAGTATCCACTCTTCCTGCCTCCTTGATACTCACAATCTATCCAACCCTGATGATCTGGTCTCTCATTACAATACTTGACTCCATAATAATCTTAATTATTCCCTTTCTCGGTTAAAAAAACAGATTTGTTTCTTTTTCCGTCTCCGCCCCTTGGTTCACTCCTGATCTTCGTCTCTTGAAAGCCAAAGATCGGCAACTTAAACGTCTTCATAGAACAACTGGTCTCACTATTCACAAAGAAATGTACAATAACCACATCTTATGTTATAAGGACTCCATTGCCAGCACCAAAACCCACTACTTCCACTACTTGGACGACTTCTCCTGTGGGCAGAGCACAACCTCTGCTCATGTGCCGGTCAGGCTGAACCAGAGTGCGATCTCCTCTCTCAAGCGGCAGGCACAATTTGGCACTCCCAACCGGAGTCGTGGAGCCTTCATGTGTGGTCCATCGACAGGGGCCTTAGCCCCTATCGCAGAGTGTGCTAAACAACATTGCGGAGACGAAAGCCCCATCTACAAGGTGCCATTATGCCCTATAGTGGTCTCTCTTTTCCAACTGGTGCGCAGCCCAGAATCACGACCCTGTAACTTGTGATGTGGTATTAATCCTTTCCTTTCTACACAAGCAGCTGGATGACGGTTGAACCCCATCCACGTTTAAGGTCTATTTTGCCGTACCACGCCCCCATTGCTGGCCAGTCATTGGGTAGGACCGATCTGGTCATTAAATTCCTTAAAGGTACAATATGCAGGATTTTTGCAGTAAAATTTCCAAAAATCACTAGGCCAATGTTATATATTTTGTTTTGTTGATTACTTACAATATCCCAAATGTTTCCAACTATTTCTAAATCGTGAGAAAATTGCGATTTTAACCAAGGAAACGGGGCGTTTGAACAGGGGTGAGGAGTCGCCAGTCAATGGCGTCATATCGGTGTTAGTCTCGGTTTGCCAGGTTTGCGCTCGCACTGTGATAGTAACCATGGCGACAGACGTGGACAACCGGGTTATTGCCGTTATGCCTAGCAAGACGCTCACACTGTTGTTGTTTTGTTTAAACATTATGGACCATGGCAAGCAGACTTGGAGACAAAAAGAGGGCTAAAACGAAGATCAACATCTTTCGAGATGCCGAGAGCTCCACGTCCGCGACTAACTTCGACTTGACAGAGATGCGAGTGTTTTATGTTAGAATATGATCTGTATGTTTTATGTTAGAATATGATCTGTATGTTATTCTAATGTTGATCTAGCTTAACGTACTTAGTCTCATAGAGCCAACACACAACCTAACTAACAACATTCAACACACTCAAATGCCGTTAAGTGGGATCGTGTAACTGTTAGAGCAAGTGAAACAGCGCTGCGTTACCTCAAGTTTAATTCGTCTAATAAACTGACCTGTGTGAGTATTAATTCAGCACTTGCGTGTAGTGTAGTTCGGTAGAATGAAATGTCCTTATTCCTTTATATCGGCGGGACTCGCGTTGTGTGTGGCGCTGGTATACGTCTAGCAATCGCGCCCTGCTTCACACCAACGTCATGTTAAAAACATCAATGTATTCACTCATCCATAAAAGATCCATCAGCTTGACGACAAGATCCATACTTACGCTTAATGCGGAATACACGTCATCATTATACGCCTTTGTTATTGTAAGAGGTTAGCGACCCCTGGTGGCGAAAATTCTTGCATATTGTACTTTTAAGGGAGCCCAAAGACTAAACCCGTCTCACCCCCATAAGGTTCTGACTTGGGACCTGTCCGCCGTCCTCAGGTCCAAGGTCCCTGTTTGAGCTGATACAGTCGGCCAGATTATGGGCACTCTCGCTTAAAATCGCTCTTTTGCTAGTGCTGGTTAAGAGAGTTGGTAACCTGTAGGCACCTTCTATTGGCACATCCTGTTTGAGTTTGGGCCAAATGGCTGTAAGTTCATCCTTAAGCCAAGGCATGGTTATGTGCCTAAAGGCCCCGATATACTCACGGTGAAGTTCTTTTTCGATCTTCATTTAGGGGTAAAATGAAGCTTGAAATATATGACCAGCGGTACACTGTTCGCAAACATCAGACACCGGCCACTCTGCTGAGAGCGACGGTTAGAAGAATATGTAAATATGTGCTGCGCGCTTTCCTCTAAATAACAAAATAAAACAACAAAATTGACAAAACATCAAGCATTTTAATAAAGCATAAGAAAAACATCTGGATGTGGATGTTTGGCAATTCGGCACTCTAGTAAAGTCATGTCACCTTTATTTATACAGTATATATATCACTTTATACAATAGATTGCTTAAAATCAAGCAGCTTTACCATATTAATTAAGTAAAACTTAATTTTCTTCTAAGCAGCTCTCCAGTGTGTTCATGTTTTCACTTGTAGGTCACATCTGACCTTGACAGACTAAACAGGAGAAATGAACTGGAAAAGATTTCCATGTGAAAGAAGGTGGAGTCTCCGTGCACACCTACCTATTATGTAATAGCCATGGACCAAAGGTAGTACAAATGTGTTGTCGCGAATTAGCTCTATGAAATATTAATAACCAATCATAACTTGTTATAATTGATTATGAATATTTGTGTCAGTTAATCAGGTTAACTTGATGTAGCTACATTAACATTACAACCAATTACTCGGTTCATTCTGTGAACCCTCATTATTGGTTATTAATTAATTAATAGAAATGTATATTTCTGGGAAATGGGAAATGTCTTTCTTACTAAGTACTACTAAGAGCAAGTAGTTAAGATCGATATGATTAGTGACTCTGGATATGAGCTTGAGGCGCGGACAACTTTACGTGTGATATGAACAAGACTTTATTAACTAGACTAAACATTTAAACTACTCTAACATTCACATATATACAGTTTACCAAAGGAAAGAGAGCAGAAGAAGAATATAGGAAAGCAAGAAGTTATAGCATTGTTTGAAATTCAGCAGATCAACAGCCTTGAGCAAACCATGTTTGAGCAAACACGTCCTTTAAAAGGTGTAAGGATACTTAATGTATCAAATAATGAGACTAAGTTTGATACTTGCATGTCTTGCCCATTTGAATTAAACTGTCCTGATGCAATTTGTTGAGGCTCCAGTTGATCTTTGCTGATGTTGTTTTGATGAGAGAGAACCAGTTGAAGTCAGAGGATCTTTGGTGAATGGAAAGACAAGGCCGCAGCCTGGCACAAGCTTGGGGTCCTTAGAAAACTTCTATTTTAGCATCATCTTCACATCAAGACTTCTCAGGAAGGACCAAGAGAAAGAGAGAGCTAAGAGAGAGCTAAGAGAAGCTAAGAGCGCGAAGAGCAAAGAGAGTCAAGAGAGAGCTGATCTTGTGTTCAGTGGATTTAAAGTGTGAAGATGTCACACCCTCTGGAGGTATGTGAGACAATAAGTTGTCCCTTTGGAGGGAGATTTTACAACCCTTTGTGTTCGAGCAAGGCGTATGAATCTGTAATTCCATTGGGTGTTCAAGAAAAAGAATCTTCAAGATTCTTACAATACCCATGCGTCACGAAATTATCAAAATGTAATGTAAATTAACAAATGGGGAACGAAGATTGGAGTTTATAGAGACCAAACATGCAGCACATATGATTTTGGTTAACCATAGTATGCAAAGTCTAAAACAATAACCCATTAGAGTTTACAAGAAAACATAGGCCAAAACAACATAACAGGAAAACCATGAGATGGGATAATTAGATACATGTTTATACATTTCTCAAGTGGTTATATATATATATATATATATATATATATATATATATATATATATATATATATATATATATATATATACATAGGATTAACAGGGTTTATTTCTCCTTCTCAGAAGAATTAAGTGAGTGTCACATCTCTCAGGAATTCCCTTTTATGGATCGTAAAAATTCTTATCAATGTAACAGGACACTGTGAGTGTCTGAGTTCTGCCAGTGGTGTTAGCTTTGGGGGAAGTTACACAGATCTTTGTAGGGAGAGTGAATTTGCCGGACTATTCATTAAATATAATGAATAATTTGTGTGTGTGTGATTGGTCCAGACGCTACAGTGTTTACAAGCTGTATCGTACTTTTCCGGAACTTTGCCCTGGTCGTAACCCTGTTGGCTCTCCCTGACTCTGTGGACGAGCAGTTTTTGCACCTGCTGTGCCCGGTTCGGGCACTTATGGCTCGTTTCCACTGAGCGGTACGGTACGGTACAGTTCGGTACGGTACGCAATTATTTGCGTTTCCACTGTCAAAAGTTGTGAATGGTACCAAAAAGCCGAACCGTACCGTACCACTTTTTGGGTACACTTCCGTTGGGGTACCTAGCACAGTGGTACGGTACTAAAGGGTGGAGCTAGACTCACTGCAAAACGCTGATTGGTTGACAGAGATCGTCACTTGCGCGAGGGGAATGGCAACATAAGAAGCGCCATTTTTTAATACACAGTTGGAATATAATACTACGGTTATTCTTTCACGAAATGTAGTTTTAAGAGTTTTTGAGGCGAGAATGTAGTTGTTTAAAGCTCAAATCTGCCGTTTATTTATAATGATTTATGATAATTTGATCCATTCTAGGCGATCACCGGGCGCTCGGCGCTCATGTTCCCCACCTGGAACAGCCTTTCCTCGGCTAGTCGTTCTGACGTTTGCCGCTGACTCTGTAGCAGCTAGTGGTAATTCGTCTTGTGTATATCTAACGGGTGATCTTTGGTCTCGTGAATCGATAATTCGTTCCCTGGCCAATCGTTTTGGCTGCGGGCTAAGTGAAGTTTCATATATTTAGGCTATAACTTTTCCGTTGTAAAGTTAACGTTAGACTAGCGCTGAATTTGTATATTTGACTGAATTGTTTGCTTTATTTCTTATTGTATAGCTTCTTGTAACGTTACCTTTTACTTATACTTTTATAATGGCTATTATTGATAGAACTGAAATTTAACAAAAAGAAATAGGGTTGAGTTTTGTCATTTTTTATTACAAGATTATCACTGTAATGTTGTTTATTGCAACATTTGTACAAATGCACATATTGCCTGGAATATGTTTAATATTTTTTTAAATTTAAACGAAAAGATGCAGGGTTGTGTTTTATATTTCGTTTTGTTATAAATAGGCTAACGTTAAACATGTATATAATCAGGTCTATACATTGCCTGAACCACATTTGTGTGCCTATAATGTTTAAAATTTATTTAAATGAAAACGAAAAGAGGCAGAGTGGTGTTTTATAACATATTTCGTTTTATTGTTGCCTAAAATGTACATGCAGAGCGAGCTGAGTGACGCTTTCAAGAACGCGCTGTTCCATGTGGTGAATTACCGGACTCGCGTCCTCGGGAGTCCCTCTGCTGAGAACTTTACATACTTGGTATTGAGAAATGCCTAATGTCGGCGCTTGTCTTCTTGTGACAAACATGACGAGAAGCAAGGACAAGATCTGCTGTATGCCATCCACTGGTGTTTACTTTGTCGCTTTCTTCTTCGCGCGAAAATCACGTTGATCGCTTCCTTCCGGCAAACACCACGCCTATCAAGTAGGGTACTGTTGGCGGTGGAAACGCTAGCTGGATCATGGTTTACTGACCCGACCCGACCCGAACCGTACTGTACCGTACCGTACTGCTCAGTGGAAACGAGCCATTAGAGTGTATATTCTGCACTCCAGCCACTTCTGGCTATCAGAACAGCTTTTTGTGTGCTTCAGAGACTACACCAGAGGGCTGCTGGTGACGAAGCACAGCCCTTTGGCGTTCCCCATAGCATCAGCTATCGATGTAATGTAAATGAACTGTTATCGAAAGGGAATGTTTTGGTTACTGACGTAACCTTGGTTCCCTTTCGTTGTCACTCCGAGTTACGTCGGATGACGACGAATGGGGTTTCGCTTAGAAAGCCTATCAACTTCGAGTATTACAAAACGAGCCAATGGCAAAGAAATGCCATGGGTCTGCGGAATTTGCATGGCGTAACTCCGCCCCACCTCGTGGGTATAAAAGGAGGAAGCCGGCAGCAAGCAGATATGTTTTCGCTTCGGAGCCAAGTGTATTCTTCTCTCCACAAGCCATCTCTGAATTGTCAGCTTTACAAACGAGTACCTCGAGTGTTGGTGTGACGGCGATCTACGGCGAGAGCGTGCTTCCTGCTGATCTGTTGCAGTGGTCTGCCAGTCGGTGCGTTTCTCCCCGGGTGCTTCAACACTTGAGTTTTCTCTCACTAAAAGAGCTTACACGTGGCACGTCTTTTTAAAGACGGCTCGCCCGTGCATTTCTGGTTGCAGCGGACTGGTATCGGACTCTGATGGGCACGAGCGCTGTCTAGTGTGTTTGGGCTTTGATCATGCTTGAACAGCGCTCGTGGGTGACTCATGTTCTCGCTGGGAACGTGATCATCGCGTCATATATAGGTCGAGACTCGGTGAACTCGCAAGAGTGAGAGTCCCCTCATCCACCCCCCGATCTTCGGCTGGTGGCCAGGGTGACCTGAGGGTTACGGTCTGGATCTAGGCGCCGACTATGTGTCCGTGTCCCCAGCCCCCCTCTTCAATGACGGTGCCCGCTAGTGAACTGCTGATTCCCGCGAGTCTACCCTCTGGTGGCCCGCGTGTTTCAGTTGAAGCTACAGAGGAAGATGCCATGTCTGTTGCAGCATCACTAGGTGGGTTTGAGTCTTCTGGAAGTGAGGGCTCGTCACAGCTGCCACCTTCCGGTGTGCATACGGCTGTGCCTGAGTCTGATCCGGAGATGACGACCATGCTTTCCTGGGACGATGGGTTTTGGGTAAGGCCGCCGACCCTCGTCCACGGCAAACCCCAATACCTCTCTTCCCGGACGTGCATGATGAGATCTCGAAGTCCAAGAAGACCCCCTTGTCTTCTCGGGACCGCTCGCTGATCTCATCCGCCTTTCCTCCCCTCGATGGGGCCGCTGCCCATGGGTACACTGGGGTTCCCCCGGCTGAACGCTCTGTTGCGATGCTGTGTGTCCTCAGAGTGCTTCTTCTCGGCGCAATCCTAAGCACCCGCCCGTGGCCTGTAGTTTTTCGTCTACGCTGGTGGCGAGATCCTATAGCGCCACGGGACTGGCAGCCGCCTCACTGCATGCCATGGTCATTCTGCTGGTCCACCTGACCCAGATGCTCATGGACCTGCACGAGGGCGGGACTGACCCAGGGCTCTTCACTGAGCTGCGCGCCGCCACTGACCTTGCTCTCTGAGCGACGAAAGTGGCCGTACGCTCCCTGGGTCAGGTGATGCTCACCAGTCTGTGGCTGAACCTGTCTGATGTGCTGGATGTCGCGCGGACCCGTCTGTCCGACATTCCCATATCCCAGGTCGGCCTCTTCGGCGGTGCGGTTGAGGGCTTGCCCAACAGCTCTCAGCCGCCTATGAGCAGAGTGAGGTTGATTCTGTCCCGACGGCCCCGCCGTCCGCTCAGATCCCTCGTCTGCCCACCGCCGAAGGCGCCCTCCCGCGGCTCCCACCCCGCCCGTTCACGGGCCGGCTCTGGGGGCCGCGGGCGGACGCCACAGCCCTCTCCAGCCCCGCCCCCCGCTACACGCCGGGTTAAGCGGCGCTCGTGAGACGGGCACCTCGGCGATGGAGCAGACTGAGGTTGATTCTGTCCCGACGGCCCCGCCGTCCGCTCAGATCCCTCGGTCTGCCCACTGCCGAGGGCGCCCCCCCGCGGCTCCCACCCCGCCCGTTCACCCGGGTCGGCTCTGGAGGCCGCGGTCGGACGCCACAGTCCTCTCCAGCCCCACACCCCGCTACACGCCGGGTTAAGCGGCGCTCTTGAGTTGGGCTCCTCAGAGATGGGACTCATTTCTTTCCAGGAGTTGGTAGCAGGACCACTCCTTTCCCCGGGGAGGGCCGGGGAAGAATCCTTATTCTCCAAAGAGCTGATTCTCCCGTCTCTGAGCACAGAGTTCTCGGACGTCACAGAGCGCCGCCCACAAGCCGTGCTCTCCTGGTCCCCCTCTGTCCCAGAGGTGGTTGACATGGCGTGCCGTCCACGGACCGCTTCGCCGCTGTCCCCCTCTGTCGCCAGACCCCTGGCAGAGCAGGCCCCCGCGGGACGACCAGCCTGGTCCTCCCCTGGCCCCCTCTGCCAGGGCGCGGTTGCTAACTGTGCCCCCTCTCCGGGCCGCTATGCCGTCCACATCTGGGCCAGTTACTCCGCTTCGCTGCCCCTCCGGGGGGACGCCTGTGGCTCGCATGATCCCGTTGGTTCAGTTCCTGGGAGCCTGGCTAGAGCTTCCCCGTCTGTTCCACTGGATCGTGCGTACCGTCAGGCTCGGCTATGCGATTCAGTTCGCACGGTCTCCTCCCCGCTTCAGGGGAGTCCGCTCCACTTTGGTTGGTGGCAATGCCCCTATCATGAGAGCAGAGATTGCCACCCTGCTGGCGAAGGGTGCAATCGAGACTGTCCCTCCAGCCGAGATGAGGTCCGGCTTCTACAGCCCCTACTTCATTGTCCCCAAGAAAACCGGTGGGTTACGGCCAATCCTGGACTTGCGCGTGCTGAACCGCTCCCTTCACCGGATGCCGTTCAAGATGCTCACCGCCAAACGCGTTTTCGAATGCATACGGCCCCAGGATTGGTTTGCAGCGATCGACCTGAAGGACGCCTACTTTCATGTCTCCATTTTTCCTCGACACAGACCGTTCCTCCGGTTTGCTTTCGAGGGGCAGGCATACCAGTACGCGGTTCTCCCTTTCGGGCTAGCCCTGTCTCCTCGCATCTTCACGAAGGTCGTCGAGGCGGCCCTTGTTCCCCTTCGAGAGCAAGGGGTTCGCATCCTGAGTTATATCGACGACTGGCTGATCCTAGCTCACTCTCGAGATCAGGTTTGCGAACACAGGGACCTAGTGCTCCGGCACCTAGCCCGTCTGGGCCTTCGGGTCAACTGGGAGAAGAGCAAACTTTGCCCCGTGCAGAGGATCTCTTTTCTCGGTATGGACATCGACTCGGTCGCCATGTCCGCGCAGCTTACGAGCGAGCGCGCGCAGTCACTGCTGACTTGCCTAAGACAATTCGAGGGCAAGAGTGCGGTTCCACTGAAACTTTTTCAGAGGCTCCTGGGGCATATGGCATCTGCAGCCGCGGTCACGCCGCTCGGATTGCTTCATATGAGACCGCTTCAGCTTTGGCTTCGCGACCGAGTCCCGAGGTGGGCATGGCAACACGGCACGTTCCGAGTACCAGTTACTCCGACCTGCCGTCAGTTCTTCACCCCGTGGTCGAACCTCGGTTTTCTCAGGGCCGGTGTCCCCCTGGCACGAGCTTCCCGGCATGTTGTTGTCTCAACAGATGCCTCCACCACGGGCTGGGGCGCCATGTGCAATGGACATGCTGCTGCGGGCTCCTGGACAGGACCCCAGCGGCTGTGGCATGTCAATTGCCTCGAGTTGTTGGCAGTACGCCTTGCCCTGCACCGCTTCCGGGCGTTGCTCAGGGGTCAACACGTACTAGTCCGCTCAGACAATACCGCCACTGTAGCGTACATCAACCATCAAGGTGGTCTACGCTCCCGCCGTATGTCACAACTCGCTCGCCACCTCCTCCTATGGAGTCAGAAGCATCTGAGGTCGCTTCGAGCCATCTTCATTCCTGGAGCGCTGAACTGTGCAGCCGACGAGCTCTCACGGCTTCAGCCCCTCCCTGGAGAATGGCGACTCCATCCCCAGTCGGTTCAGCTGATTTGGGACCAGTTCGGGGACGCGCAGATAGATCTGTTTGCCTCTCACGACTCGACCCATTGCGCCCAGTTCTATTCCCTGACCGAGGGCAAAACAAAAAAAGAAAGCTCGGCACGGATGCTCTGGCGCACAGCTGGCCGCAGGGCCGCAAGTATGCGTTTCCCCCAGTGAGCCTTCTTGCGCACACTTTGCGCAAGGTCAGGGAGGACGAGGAGCAGGTCATTCTGGTTGCCCCTTACTGGCCCAACCGGACCTGGTTCCCCGAACTAGTACTCCTCGCGACAGCACCTCCCTGGCCGATCCCTCTGAGGAAGAACCTTCTTTCTCAGGGACGGGGCACCCTATGGCACCCTCGTCCCGATCTTTGGAACCTCCACGTGTGGCTCCTGGATGGGACGAGGCAGGTTTGAGTACCCTACCACCAGCGGTGGTGGCTACCATCACTTCCGCTAGAGCGTCGTCCACGAGACACGTCTAGGCGTTGAAGTGGAACCTCTTCGTCAACTGGTGCTCTTCTCACCGAGAGGACCCCCGGAGATGCTCGATCAGTGTTTTGCTTTCCTTCCTTCAACAGGGGCTGGAGCGAAGGCTGTCTCCCTCCACCCTGAAGGTCTATGTTGCCGCCATTGCCGCACATCATGACCTCATCGAAGGTAAGTCGGTAGGGAAGCACGACCTGATCATCAGGTTCCTGAGAGGAGCGAGGAGACTAAATCCTCCTCGTCCTCCTCTCGTTCCCTCTTGGGACCTCTCAGTGGTTCTAACTGCCCTGAAGAGTGCTCCCTTTGAGCCCCTGCAATCAGTCGAGCTTAAGTTCCTGTCTATGAAGACAGCGCTCCTGGTTGCACTGGCCTCCATCAAGAGGGTTGGGGACCTGCACGCATTCTCCGTTGACGAAGCGTGCCTGGAATTTGGGCCGGCTTCCTCTCACGTGATCCTGAGACCCCGGCCTGGATATGTGCCCAAGGTTCCTACCACTCCCTTTCGGGACCAGGTGGTGAACCTGCAAGCGCTGCCCTCGGAGGAGGCAGACCCAGCCTTGGCACTGCTCTGTCCAGTACGCGCTCTCCGCGCCTATGTAGACAGAACGCAGTGTTTCAGTACCTCATACCAGCTCTTTGTCTGTTATGGTGGGAAGCTGAAGGGAAAGGCTCTCTCCAAGCAAAGGTTGTCTCACTGGATAGTGGACACCATTGCTTTGGCTTACCAGCAGCAAGGTCGACCGTGCCCCCTTGGTGTGACTGCCCACTCCACCCGGAGTGTGGCGTCCTCTTGGGCTCTAGCGCATGGCGCCTCGCTAACAGACATCTGCAGAGCTGCAGGCTGGGCGACACCTAACACATTCGCCAGATTCTATAATCTCCGAGTGGAGCCTGTGTCCTCTCGTGTACTCGCTTCAACCAGCTAGTACCGGACCCGCTCAGGTGTCTTCGCTTGCTCGCCATTCCACTCCACGGACTGGATACGTGCGATACTTTCCTCAGGTGAGCTTCTCCGAAAGCCCTGAGCTCCTCCAGCACTCCTGACGTCGGCGCCAGTGTCTATTGCCTGTGCGTCGGCTAGGTGCCTCCCGTGTGCATGGTCCCTCCTCTGAGCGACCCCCACATGTGTATTTACACTGTAAGCCTCTCTGAGCGTGTGTCTTTCCCTTGGCAAGCCACCTTCCCACCCCTGGGGTTGAAATACTCCACCTGCGGCTGGACACCCCAGTGTTTTCCATATGCTTCCTTCGGGTCATATGTGTATTCTCTAAGTCCCCCCCCTCCGGGCTGGCATTAATTGCATACTTCCCCTAAGGTTGGGATATGCTTCCCAGTGTACCTTGGTATTCCTGTGTTATATGGAGTCCTTTGTCCAGGCTGACAGGGATCTCGATTTACGCAGGGCACTGGAAGACAGCTGAGAAGGTGGCGTGATTAGACTGGTAACCCCATTCGTCGTCATCCGACGTAACTCGGAGTGACAACGAAAGGGAACGTCTACGGTTACGTATGTAACCCTCGTTCCCTGAGTAGGGAACGGAGACGTTACGTCTGCCTGCCACTTTCCGCTGTACCGCGGGGATCGCCTGAGCTCAGTCTTGGCTCCTCAGCGAAGAAACATATCTGCTTGCTGCCGGCTTCCTCCTTTTATACCCACGAGGTGGGGCGGAGTTACGCCATGCAAATTCCGCAGACCCATGGCATTTCTTTGCCATTGGCTCGTTTTGTAATACTCGAAGTTGATAGGCTTTCTAAGCGAAACCCCATTCGTCGTCATCCGACGTAACGTCTCCGTTCCCTACTCAGGGAACGAGGGTTACATACGTAACCGTAGACGTTCCCTTAGATAGTCAGTAACAAACATTGCATAAGCTTGCCATGTTATTATGCTTGCACTGTTAGCAGTCACTTGCCTGCTTCCTCAGTTGAAATATTCTGAAGAAATGGCACACAGAGGCAGTTTATATAGGTAAATGAGTCCACCCATTTGGGCACGCTGAAACGTCATTGGTCTGTGCAGTTGCACAGATGCGATTCAATCAGGCTTCGGCATTTTCGGAGAAAGGGATTTCCCCATAGCATCATCTATTGAAGCAGTGTTCGTTCCCGTCTATCTCAGGAACCGAGTTTATGTTAGTAACCGAATTCTAACAAATTGAACCTTATTGTAAAGTCCTGCTAATTAAATGAAAATTACTTTTAATTACTTTTTCACTTGACATTTTAAAATACTCTGAGTTATTGAATGGCGAAAAAATAATAAATGTGACATGAGTAATTTCTGCACCATTAGAGGTACAAAGAGGTACAAAAATGTTTTCAAACATGTTTCAAACACTATCCATCTTCCATTGTTTAGAAAAAAACTACAAAAATTGCACACTTCTCCTTTAATTATATCATGGTGCCATGAGGTACAATTTAAAAAAATTAAATTGATGAATACCTATGGACAAGCGATCTAGATATAAACTGTAATATTTGGTTTTAGTTTCTACTTTCATGCACATTTTGCTTCTACATAATCTTTATTCTTTAAAAATTTGTACCAGCTATAAATTCTAATTACTTATCTTATGTTACTTGTCTCATCACCACTGATTTCATCCCTTCTCAACACCATGTGATCATCTCTCTGTTTTTGTCTTTCTTTCAACAAAAGAACATCATAACAGAACAATGCATTGATTTCATTCTGTAGCTGTCCAAAGAAATGCAATAATATTGACTCAAGTGTCTCTCCAGTGAAAGCTTGGTGGATGTGTGGATGCTCAGTGAAGCACTAGCATTTAATCCCAGTTTATTGTGGTGTTCCAGCCAGAAATGGCTGACTGGCTTGTTAAGGTTGTCACTCACTTTCCCTCCTCATTATTTCACAAAACCCTTTTGTGGACTAACAAGATTTTGGAATGGTAACAAACTCTAAGTTCAGATAATTGTTAAAATAAAGCATCATACCTGAGTCAGAGCTGGCAGACGCCACTGGCATTTTCGTTTTCGTTTGTGTCTGTCCGCTTATCAAATTTGTCCAACTAAAGAGGGAGAGAGAGAGTTTCTGTATGAAAAGCAACTTTATCACATGGTCAGTCAAAGTATTTACCCCAAATCCCCCCTCTCTGCACAGAGCTATAACACAATCAGTTCTGGAAAGAGTACTTTTTTACAAATTGTAGTCCATTACTGAATACAAATTATATTACAAAAAATTGTAGTTAGTAACGTAATCTATTAGATTAAACATTTTAGGTAATGTATTCTGATTACTGTTTGGTTTCCTTTTGACCCAACACGTTTATCACATAGATTTTATTAAGATTATTCTGTACCTTGATGTAAAAATACAAGGAGAACTAAATGTATTCCATTCTTTATTATCAGCAACATGAGGCCTTAAATTACAGGGTTTCCCAAACTGGGGGTTGTAAGTAACTTCAATGAGTTTGAGAGATGATGAAAACAGAATGAATTGAATCATAAAAATGTGAATTTAAAGAAAAAATAGATACATTCAAAATAAAAATACTTGGACTCTAAAATCAGATTTTTTTTTAACCTGCATACCAGTGTGACCATTAAACAACATTAGAGAACACATGCGTATGCGAATGTGTTGTCAAATTATTTAAATATTAACTTAAAATCTTATATTTTAGGTCAAAATAATGTTAATAATATGTAATCATGCCATCCATAAAAAAGTAACTAATCTGATTATAGGCATTTTAAAATGAAATATAATCAAATTACAAGTACTTAATTTTTGGATTCTGATTACAAATTCGGATTACTTATAATCAGTTACCCAACTCTAAATAAATTACTGTTTTACTTTTTAAAATCTTTTTTTTTAACCATCCAATTTTCAGGTAAGCAAACAAATGCTTTTCCAAGACTTTCTACATTTGACATAAACAGAAATTATTGCAACATTTAGTCACTTTTTCTTTCCTGAGAAGGAATCACGTTACACTGTCCTAGTGTGAATGTGTGAAGCCATGGGAAAATTTTACAACTCTTTCACACACACTGTAAACCCGTATAAGTTGGTAAAACTCAGAGAAATTAAAGGCAATCAATTGCCACAAATTTTTTAAGTTAAGAAATTCCAAGTTTAAGTAAGCAGAACTGGCAGATTTTTATTTTGTACACATTTTAATTGTTCTTAACTGGACATTTTTGAGTACACTAATTCATACATTTAATTTAAAATTTCATGTTATCTCAATGTGAACACTTTTATTAGTATAAACTTAGCTAGCTTTAACAAGCTAGTTTGCTAACATACTAATTTGTTAACATGTTAACAACAGTATGTTATACAGTAGAACTTGCAGCAATATAAAGGTTTCATCAAACTGCATGCACCACTTGTCACCATGATGGTAACTATCCTAAAACCAACATTAACAGAGATTCTTCTAAATTAGCATAACAAAACATTAATCTTTACTAAATCACCCACTTAACATTAATCTTGCACAAAAAAACAATATATTACACTTAATTTCAGCATTTACTCTCCCTTTCGAGTGGCATTGGCGACGGCAAAGCATGCTGAGAAATAGACATCCCAGCCGTTTCAGTTAAACTTAAGTTCGTCTAAATTAAAAGAAATAATTTGATAAAACTCAAAACAATGAAACAGTTCAGTTTACTTAAAATATATCCATTCTGTGAACTTGAAGGAAAGTGCAGTTAATTTGACTGAACTAATTAGTTTAATTTAAGTTTGTCCTACTCAAACCAATTAATTATTTTGAGCGTTAGGGTTTACACAGTTTTGAGCTGCCCACCTGGATACACACACAGCTAAACGGCACTTTATTACAGTAGTTTAGGGTAGTTTAAAGGCGCTATCTTTCGGTGTGACATCTACTACACACGCACCATGTTAAATATAGCTCTCACTGAAGCTGTTAAACTCTGCCTGTGCACTTCAGCAAGACTTTGCATAACCCAGCTGAATGTGCATGTGAGAGAGAGATTGTGTCAGTGTGTGTGTATTACGCTCCAGTGCTCTTAAACATTCTCCTTAGATTAATGTCAAAACCAAACTCTTTCACTCAGCACAGAAACACAACAGTGTTTAAGCATGGAGAACTACTAACATTGTTATACAGGGTTTCTAAAGACTTTGAGCAGGGTTTAATATTAATGGTAACATATCAAAACATAAATCAAGAAGTTTCCCTTTAGTTCACAAGACAAAGAAGATAATTTTCAACAGCAAAATCAGTGTCACTCCCCACCTACAGTTAACAACATGCAAGAATATAACTAAACACCTTATTTATTCAAAACCATTTATAATACAATTTATGAATCCATAATCCTGCTTCAGTAACAGGAATAAATACCTTCAGAGTTTAAAGTATTTTCCGTAATTAACGTTGTGAAGTTCCAATAATATATACAAAAAATATGGTTTTACAACTTAAAAATGAAATTAAATATGACATTTTACATATAAAAATATTATTTACAAAATGTATTATTATTATTGTTGTTGTTAATGAGCCTTAATGAATTTTGATGATAGTCTATAGTTAACAATAAAAATTAAATATATTTTTTGCACAAAAACAAAAAAACAGGTTATTCAATCTCCCTTGTTTAAACCATCATATAATCTGCTTACGCTCCACTGACAGTTAGGTTTAGGGATGGGGTTAGGGTTTACTTGTTTCTGTACCAGTATCACATTACAAATTCTTGTAATTGCCTTTTAAAATAGTTGTTTTCTCATGAGATCGGGTTGGATGATGCAGGGTTTGTAAAATTTTACTTAAACTTTTTTCAGCTAGTTGCCAAGGCAACAATTTAAATTTAGTTTAACTTACCAAAATAACCACAATTAAAACAGGAATGTCACTCAGAAAATGTCCTGACAATCTGTCAAATATCAAGTCTCATAAGAAATCCCACCTGTCTCTGCGATTTTTTTTATTTTTTTTATGTATATTTGCACTTAACTAAAATTAACTTTCACTTTTCTATGACACCTGTCTGTAGTCACCTGTAGTCACCTGAGACCCGCAGTGACAGCTGCTGTCAAACTAGCTAAAATGGAGTTTCGCAAGTAGCTTGCAACAGAGCGGTCATTTGAAGTCGAGAACTTTTCTCCCCCACCTTCATCTGAAGTGGAGGAGGGTGAATTGTCTGTGGACACCAGCTCAAACTGCGGTCTTAACTCCCGCATCGCGATCGGCATCCGATTATTCTTATATTCAGTCATTTTGAGGTAATTTTTTTCCAGGATTATTATTACTATTACGTTCATTATATTTTGCTGCTATGTGAAAAAAATAATCAGCAAATCGCGCCGGCGTGTTTGTCGACACCAGAGGATTAACTTTAGCCTAATAAGAAGGAACATAAATTGTGATTAAAAATATATGCTCACTCACATCATGACGCCGCTGCGGTGGTGGAGTTCATGCAGGAAGAGGTATGAAGAGGAGCGTTTGACAGCGCGAGGTGTGTGGAGAAGCCCATTTCCACCTCCATTGCGTTGGAGAAGCAATCCCACGTAAAATGCAGGTTGCACACTGGAGCAATAGGTGAGATTAACTACCTAGGCTACACGAAATAATCTAAATAACTATATAAATGCTATGCTAACTAGATGCTAATATATATCTATCCTGATCGTTTTCAATACGATCATAATTCCAACTCCTGACTCGCTACAGTAGTTTTGACGGCACCAGATGCTTTTATACCAGGGGCTGCCAAGGGCGTGGTGAGCTCGCACCAAGGGCGTGACAGAGTGACGTCAGAGATTATTCTACATCAGAGCAAATAGAGGTCTCTGCAGACGGTAATAGGAGTTACCAAATCAGGGGGCGAGGCCATAAACAGAGGGGCGTTTCAACCGCGTTACCTGATTTGCCAACGTCACAGTTTGGGTAGGTCTTAGGGGTGGGGTCGGGAGAAGGGCATCATTTTCATTGCATGATTTATAAACACCCACCAGTGTGAAAACACCCACAAATTTATAAACGCCCACTTTTGTCCCGCAGAGACCTCCTAGTCCATCAGAGAGTACCCCTACTGCAGGAGCTTTCCGTTTAATCCTGAAGAGGGCAGCACTCAGACGTTTGTACACCATATATTTGAAAATTAAAACACTTTTTACCCAAATGTCAAAAAATGTACTCGAATCAATGAACAGCATTTATGAAGCTCCATTCTTACAGATAATTAACTAAAAAAAGTTGTTTTAGTGTTTAGTTACCCTTTAAATTTCATTGTGTTGTGCACTACTGGTCCACTTTATTGTAGACCTCTAACTACCTGTAATAATGTATGTTACGATCATGTACAATGTAAGTGTCTGTCATATGTATACAGATCGATTTGCAGATCTGTCTGTTTGTATCCTGTGTACTGTTTAGTCTTTCTGTAATTAAAAAAAATAAATAAATAAAGGGAGAGAACGTAATGAGAAACAGATCTGGAGAGAAAGAGTGAGATAGAGGTTAATAACTTGCAGAGAACTAAGAAAAATAAGTCCAAATGCTGGAGCCACATGCATCCTTTTTATCTGGAAGAGAGCTATAGCACCATTTGAATAGATTTTAACCTAATGGACTTTCCTCCTCCTAAAATCTCAGATTTCTCACTTATCATGCATTACATGAAATGGACCATCTCTACTGGTCAAGGAAAGAAACTGCATTTCACAAACAGACATATTTTTCTCATAATGCTAAAAGATTTGGAACATCTGTAGCTGTGAGTTTAAAAAAATGAAAAGCTGATATCTGAGTAGTTCATCTAAGCTTAATGTCTGTTCAGCTGTGTATGAGTAAAATGTGATGTTTGAGAGCAAACCCTGCCAAAATCAAATAGATATTTTGCCTTTTAATTATAATTTCCAATATTTCTATTAGCACTACATTTTTTTCCAATTTCTTTTAATGTTGTTGTCACTGTTACACCCTGGTAAAATATTGTAATTGTAAATGTCATCATTGCAAAAGAATATGTATAAATTTAATTTTATATTCTAGATCTAACATATTCTAGATAGTATAAATTCTAATATATAAAGTGTAAATATACATGTAAGAACGAATCTGACGGCAGCCCACCATGTGAGCGAGTCAGAAAACTAGCAAGCACTTAGAGCCTGGCAATCATATGTAGTGTTTGTATTTGCTGACGTGTTTGGAGGGGGGTGTTTTAGAGAGCAGTTAGTCAATACACTGGCAAATCTACATTAATATAATAATAGTGAATAGTATTAATGATAGATGCTTTGTTTTCACTTCTCATGTGGATGATATAGGAATAAACGATTCTTCAGTGTATGGAGCCATAAAGTTGATCTGGAATCCTGAAATGTTTTTTTCACACAATATTAAAAATTTGAATTGCCATTCAAAACACTTTTTATGTAATGTTCATTCGTGTAATGTTACAAATGAAATAGTAAAAAAGGTGGTGGTATTTCAGTTTATGCACTTAAAACAAGAATGGACCTAGATTGCTAAAACAATGGCTTGATTGGCTAAACCAATTTGACTATTCGTTCAAATTAAACCGAAACATTAGGTGACATCAGTGTGAATTCATATTCAACAATATTATTGATTTGACTGCACTGTCTGACACTGTTGGATGAGAACTGAACTGAGCAGGATGACGACATTACTGTTTTTCTGCAGAACTGCTTTATAGATTAAATTAACTAATTTAATAATTGATGGCATTTACAATGGAACTGTTTCAACACTGAATTGACTTCAGCTGAACAATGGCAATATATTCTTTTAGAGCTGCTGTACAAGTGAAATAATCTGTTTGCATCATTGAATAATTTTCCTGTTTTAGGGACAAACCAAAAAACGGTGAAAGGGTGTTGGGCACCCAAGGCTCATCGATCCACAAGAGCAACAAAGGCTACCCGTCTGGTCAGAGCCAACAGAAAATGTTAATGATGGTTATGAATGAATGTGTCACAACACACAGTGCATCGCAATCTGCTGCATATGGGGTTGCGTAGCAGCAGACTAATCAGAGTGCCATATGATGACCCATGTCCTCCGTCGAATGTGCCTACAATGGGCACGCGAGCGTCGGAACTAGACCTTGTAGGAGTAGGATTGGAAGAAGGTCAGCTGGTCCGATGAGTCCCATTTCCTTTTACATCACATGTATGGCCATGTGTGCGCTGTTTACCTGGGGAAGTGATGCACCAGGATGCACTGTGGGACGATAACAAGCCAGTGGAGGGAAAGTGATGCTCTGGGCAACGTCCTGCCAGGAAACACTAGGTCCGGACATTCATGTGGAAGTAAATTTGCCCAACCATTGTTGCAGAAAAGGTACACCCCTTCATGACAGCAGTGTTTCCTGGTGGAAATGGCCTCTTTCAGCAAGATAATGCACAGTGCCAAAATGCACACATTGTTTATGAATGGTTTGAGGAACATGGTAAAGAGTTTGAGGTGTTGCCCTGGCCTCCAAATTCCCCAGATCTCAATCCAATTGAGCATCTGTGGGATGTGCTGGACCAACAAGTTTGATCCACGGTGGCTCCACTTCACAAACAGAACTTGAAGGATCTGCTGCTAATGTCTTGGTGCCAGAAACCACAGGACACCTTTTGGGTCTTGTAGAGTGCCATCCTCGGTAAGCTGCCACTGTTTTGGCAACACGCGAAGGACCAACAGCATTTTAGGCAGGCAGTCATAATGTTTTGGCTTTTCAGTGTATTTGACAATACAAACTGAATCCTATTAGTGAGTATAAAGGTGCGGTGATATAGATAATCTAGGATTCAAGACCTCCAGTCAAATGTTTCCGTTCCAATTTCTCCTCAGGAAACTGCAAGACCAGAAGTAGATTAACATAGAGCTTCAACTGAGAATCTCAAACAGGTTACTCAAACCGGTCCTCTGTTCGAAATTGACAAGGATGACAACATACAAATTACTTAAAGTAGTGTCTGCACATTAAATTTAACATGGACAAAATACCAGTTTAAAGGGGTCATGAACTGCATTGTTTTATTGTTTTATAATGTTTCCTGTGGTGCATTTAATGTTAGGGTTATGTAAAATGATTTTTATATTAAAAATAATTCATAATTCAAAAATCACTTGCACAGTGATATATTTCCTGCAGTTGTGTAGCCTACTTACAATATCCAAAAAGTTCCCAAAGTTTTTTAATTTCAGAGAAATTCCAATTTTAAAAAATGGCTCGTCCCGGACTCCCTGTTCACTTGTCGCCTGTAAATGGCGTAATATCCGCGTATTCCCTGGTTTCCGCTCGTACTGCCATAGTAACCATGGCGAAAGAGCTGGACAGCAGTGTTACGTCTAGCGACACGCTCACGCTGTTATTGTTGTTGTTTCGTTCAAACATTATGGACAAAAGCAAGCAGACTTTGGGACAAAAGGAGAACTAAAACTAGGATCAATATCAGATGCCAGTTTTCGAGATGCCGAGAGCTACACGTCCTTTACAAAATTCAACTTGACAGAGCTCTTGCATGTACTTTATTAGAAAGGTGAGCAAATATACATACAACTAATCAATGTTATATAATTCAACATGATGAAATGGTAGAATATGATATGTATGTTATTCTAATTTTGAATGTAGCTTACTGCTAGTCAATACAGCCACATAAAATACATCATACAACACATAGAATAACATTATAACTTTCAACACACTCAAATGCAGTGTGATAGTGTAGACCAAGTGAAACAGCACTGCGTTACCTCACAAGTTTCATTCGTCTAATAAACTGACCTGTGTGAGTATTAATACAGCACTTGCGGGTAGTTCGGTAGAAATGTCCATATTCCTTTATATCCGGGGGACTCGCGTGTGGCGCTGATATCTGTCTCTTATTAGCAATCGCGCCCTGCTTCATACCACAGTCATGTTAAAAACATCAATGTATTCACTCATCCATAAACATTATTAGATCCATCAGCTTGACGACAAGTTCCATAATTCTGCTGGAATTATGTGTCATCAACCTTCGCCTTTGTTATTGTAAGAGGTTAGCGACCCCTAGAGGCGAAAAAATTACATATTGTAGCTTTAAGTCACTCACTGGTTTGATTTACTGGCACATAGACAAAGAAGATCTGACTGTACATGAATCTTTACAAATCAGAAATCACTGGTCACTGATCAGGCATTAGAATTAAGTTACTTACATGTTTTTGCATTACTGTAGAATCCATATCGTAAAAGTCTGTTTGCAAAGCCTGTGCCAAAATTGCAACCGTTTTACTAAAGAATCCACAGTGAAATGTACCGCATTCAAATAAATAATGCTCAAGTGAGACATTTATATTGTTGAAAATAAATAAAATAACCATATTACTAGTTGTCATGATACAACCAGACACAGGTAGATCGTAACGCAGCGTGAGTTTATTAGAGGGTAGTCAGACAGGCAAGGGTCACAGACAGCAAACACAGCATAGGAGACAAGGCAATACTCAGAGTCCGATAACCAGGCGGGAAGACAGAGGCAGGCGGCAGACAAGACGGAATCCAGGAAACAGGCGATGGGTCAGATACACAGACAGGACTAGACTAGGAAGAGTGATAGTTAGAGTGGAGTATAAATGAGTGCGGAGCTGCGTGAGGAACACGATGCAGGTGTGAGAGTGATCAGTGGAAACAGGTGTGTGTGAAATCAGTTCAGGGTGTGTGCATGATCAGTCCCAGGGAAGGCAGTGCAGGGGTGGAGCACCCTCTAGTGACACTCGAGGGCAATCCAGCCGAACATCGTCACATAACCCCCCCTTTAAGGAGCGGCTTCCAGACGCTCCAAAGAATATCCAGGTGGGGGGCAGAGTGAAGACGATCCTGGGGGAGGGACGGAGGGCCAGGCCCGTGCAGGGGAATGGGACAAGGAGGTAGCCAAGGCGGGCCTGGGCCGCAGAGCGTGGGCGACCAGGGCGGAGCAGGACGTGATGGCGGCCAGGGCGGAGCAGGACGTGATGGCGGCCAGGGCGGAGCAGGACGTGATGGCGGCCAGGGCGGAGCAGGACGTGATGGCGGCCAGGGCGGAGCAGGACGTGATGGCGGCCAGGGCGGAGCAGGATGGGCCAAAGGCCAGGGTGGAACAGGATGGACCAATGGCCAGGGTGGGGCCCCCTCAGGCCTCCCTGGGTGTGAAGACCTCACGGGCAGCCACGGCAGAGACGACCGCTCAGGAGACCACGGTGGCACGCCCCTCATTTTCCCTTCGTGGCCTCTACTGCCCCCCTCCAAAAAATACTTGGGGGAACCTACGGGGACATAGATTGGAACTGGAGGCTTCGGGGGTTCGGCTGCAGGCTTCACTAAAGGTTTCGGAGGTTCGGCTGCAGGCGGCTCTGGCAGTTCGGTAGCAGGCTCTGGTTCAGCTAGGCAGACGTGAAACTCAAGCTTGTCATGGCTGACGTGAAGCTCTGGGTCATCGAGGCTGACGTGAAGCTCTGGCTCGTCGAGGCTGACGTGAAGCTCTGGCTCGTCTAGGCTGACGTGAAGGGCAGGTTCGTCAAGGCAGACGTTAAACTCAGGTTCATCAAGGCTGATGCGAAGCTCTGGTTCGTCGAGGCTGACGCGAAGCTCAGGTTCGTCTAGGCTGACGCGAAGCTCAGGTTCGTCTAGGCTGACGCGAAGCTCAGGTTCGTCTAGGCTGACGCGAAGCTCAGGTTCGTCTAGGCTGACGCGAAGCTCTGGCTCGTCTAGGCTGACGCGAAGCTCTGGCTCGTCGAGGCTGACGCGAAGCTCTGGCTCGTCGAGGCTGACGCGAAGCTCTGGCTCGTCGAGGCTGACGCGAAGCTCTGGCTCGTCGAGGCTGAAGCGAAGCTCTGGCTCGTCGAGGCTGACGCGAAGCTCTGGCTCGTCGAGGCTGACGTGAAGCTCAGGTTCGTCGAGGCTGACGTGAAGCCCTGGTTCACCGGGAGACACTTGTTTAGGGCTGTCACTTTACGTTCGAAAATCGATTGCACAATCGATCGGACCAACCAACACAAGTTTCGAAAACGAAAATAGGGAATCGATTTTAACTGCCTTTTTTTTTAACCAAAAATGTGTTTTAGGTAGACAGATTAATACAGTACACAGAACATGTAGGATGTTGGAAAATAACAATGTCTGTTCTGTTAACCAAATGCTTTTTAATATTTGCTATTACCTCAGTGCAAGTGAACAAGCGCGCCGTTATTTGTTGCTTAGTGACGTGTGTGTTCAAGCAAGCCAGAAATGCGCAGATTCTGCGCAATACGCTGTATTTAATATATCATGAGGACTCACGAGTTGCGTATTTGCGCTAAATCCACGCAGATTTGGCTCACACGAACTTCCCCAGCAAAGTGAGTAAACATAGAAACACGCCAAATTGACTCGTGATATGACAGCGTAACCCGCCAAAGTTCATTTTTATCCGAATTTGGCGGGTGTTAATTTCAATCCCTGTTTGTCATTGTGCAAAAAACTTCACGCCAATAAATCATCAGAAATATTTATAAGACTTGTGCGCGTCTCAAGCGCCCTCTTTACGTTCGTCCTAATGCCTTTTATAGTTGTCCGTGGATTTGCCAATATTTGGTGTTGAAAATGGAAACGTCTTTAGACATGGAAAAATCGATTTTACAATCGATTCAATGAACACATATGTCTCAAAAATCGAACAGGATTTTTTCACAAAAGTGACAGCCCTACACTTGATGCGTGGATTCAGTTGGTACCTTGTAAAATGGCGAATCGTCGGGTCTTCTGTGAAGCAAAAGTTCCAAAAACTCCACAGTAAAAAGCGAACCGCTAATGGAAAGGGCCAGGTCAATATATTGGGTTAGAGTCCAGTTTGAACTCGGAAACGGTATAGCAGAGCAGAGCGGTTCAGAAGGTCCTCCCCGAAAGAACATAATTAAACAGAAATCATCTAAGTAGGACTGACGAGAGAGCTTCAAAAAATCTGTCGCAAAAACCTTGAGAGGACGTTCTTCTTGACGGAGGCTTACGATCTGCGCTGTGGGATCCATAACGAGGTCCGTGTTCCTCTCAGCCGCTGGATCAGTAGTGGCTAAGTCTTCTGTCCTGATACAACCAGACACAGGTAGATCCAAACGCAGCGTGAGTTTATTAGAGGGTAGTCAGACAGGCAAGGGTCACAGACAGCAAACACAGCATAGGAGACAAGGCAATACTCAGAGTCCGATAACCAGGCGGGAAGACAGAGGCAGGCGGCAGACAAGACGGAATCCAGGAAACAGGCGATGGGTCAGATACACAGACAGGACTAGACTAGGAAAAGCTTGGTGATGTCCACAACAGTAAAACAAGACTTAGCAATGAGTGATAGTTAGAGTGGAGTATAAATGAGTGCGGAGCTGCGTGAGGAACTCGATGCAGGTGTGAGAGTGATCAGTGGAAACAGGTGTGTGTGAAATCAGTTCATAGTGTCTGCATGATCAGTCCCAGGGAAGGCAGTGCAGGGGTGGAGCACCCTCTAGTGACACTCGAGGGCAATCCAGCCGAACATAGTCACACTAGTATTGGGATCTTTTGGAAGATAATATATTGTGGTTCATCCTGTATAGCTCTCTTCTCGTCATCTCAACACGCCAGTGGGCGGGCCAAAGTTGCAAAGGTGAAGTAGGTGTTGATTTTCTTCTGCAGAGGCGGTCTTTCACCACTCTATTACATCATTAAGAGGCACATTCCAGGATGAGTCGTTCGCTGGATTGGTGACAATTAAAGTTGTTTTTGGAATAACAAGGAAGTTTTCAGTTCTGAAACTTACAGGATATTCTTATAGTATGATGACCTCTTATATGTAAAAAGCTCAAAGAAAATTTGATTTCTCAGTTCATGACCCCTTTAAGCTCAACGTAAGAACACAACTCTAACAAACAAATGTTCAAAAAAGGCACAAATCCACAGGTCCTGGTGAAAATTGACTAAAAATAGCCCCTTTCCGCTCCCTCAAGTTGGGCTTCTCATTACTTTACATGGAAGAATGGTTGTAGCCAAGACAACCATAAGCTCTCCTAGCACGCGCAGCTTCTATTTATTCTTTTTCTCCTTTGTGCCGGTTCACCACGGCAATGACACAGACTACATTAAATAGCAATTACAATCTACACCAAGTAGTGGTTTTTGAGCAAAGGATGTGGGTATGTTTACAAAGAAATAAGTTACTAGTTACTATGAAAAGCATATAAAAAACGATTGACAATTTAACACAACCTCAAATACATTTTATTATATGGTTACTACTAAAGTAAAATATTAAAGACACAAAATTTCATAAAAAATGTTGTTTTATTAAAATAACTATGAAATCAAAATTGACAATTCTTATTTTTTAAGGAATATTTATTAATTATTTATTTGTGCACATCATTATTATTTTTTATTCATGTGTCCTGATTAAACTTTAATCAAAATTACTTGTAAATTTATCATAATACATCTCCTTGCAGCAACATCTCCTCTGTGATGAAATGTTTACTGGTGTGAGGGTGGAACAACTTTTCACTCACATGAAATCACACCAATATTAAATGACAACGATCCAACAATCCAATCAATTCCCGATGAACAAAATTTAGTACGGCCCAACATTTTTTCTTGTTTTTCTTAAAGAGGCCAGCCCGAACTCAAGGCATGACTCGCTGACCCACCCTCTTAATGGAAGCGAGCGTGATCAGGAGCACTGTCTTTAGAGACAGGACCTTAAGCTCAACTAACTCCGGCGGCTCAAAGGGAGCTTTCTGCAGACCATAAAGGACCACAGAGAGATAACAGGTGAATCCGCCAGGAAGGGGCTGTCGCAAGGTGGGCCAGTAAGACAGGCTTACTGGTAGAAAAAACGTATATTTGTGTAGGCCCCCAGGGCCAAATGTGCCAAAGTTTCTGTGCTGAGGGGTTCCTCGTCAGGAAGTAAAAGAGTGGGAAGTGGGAGGACTCCTGGGAAGCAAACAGCTTGACCTGTGCATCCCCAAATCGACTCCAGATCAGCTGGACCACCTGGGGATGGAGTCTCCATTCTCCTGGAAGAGTGTAGAACTGTCGTGAGAGCACATCGGCCACACATTTGAGCTCGTCTGGAATGTGAATGGCGCAGAGCGACCTGAGCCGCTACTGACTCCAGAAGAGGAGATGGCAGGCAAGTACCTCGCCTTGGTGGTTAATGTATGTAACCGTCAGCAATTGACATGCCACTAAATTCTAGGTCGCGTCCAGGAGCCCCAAGCTGCATGCCCATTGCACACAGCGTCACAGCCTGTTCTGGAGGTATCTGTTGTAACAACAACATGTCTGGACATTTGTTATTAATCTTTATTTAACCAGGCAAGTCACTTAAGAACAAGTTCTTATTTTCAACAACAGCCTGACACTCCAGCCCATAGAAACACGGTCAGGGGAATCCGCCAGGGAGGGCTGTCACAAGCAGCAATAGGTCCAAGGGCTGAATGTTCGTCGACAGATCTGTGTGGTCACATAGAGTGTGCCGCGGCGCCATGCCAACGCTTGTTGGTGAGACGTGCGGTCATATTGACCAACTCCAACTCCATACCGAGAAAAGAGATGCTCTGCACAGGGGAGAACTTGCTCTTCTCCCAGTTGACCCAAAGCCATGCTGGGTCCCCCACGAGAAGGACCCGCGCCATCATCCAGCAGCTTGGCGGCACATGGCACGATATAGGAGCGGAAGCACTCCCACTGTAACCCTCAGGTCTACCAGAGTGTAAACCAAACCCGCTGCTCTGTCAAACTACACCAGAGTTCATTTGGAAGCAGCTATTGTTGGTGAAGGCAGAGCAGTATTTATAATTTCTCATTATATGAAGGACCCCACTGCACAACAGCTTTTTATTGTGAATTTAATCACGACTGTAGTGCAGGATTTTAACAAAGCCATAATGAACTTAAATTTCAGTAACTCATCCTGCATCATTTGTACTATATACTATTTATTTTTGCTCACTTGTCAGATTTTTTCTCACTTGTCAGATTTGTTCTCATGAAAGTGTAAACAGCACAAACCACATGGAATCTGATCTTTTCTATTCCAATTTGTGCCACTTCCATATGTGGTCCGAAATCCGATACAGGTCAGATGTTTTGCAACGCAACCTCAGTCTGAACAGTCATATCGGAATTCATGCGGCTTTTATGTCACTCTAGAGTAACATTCGCCACAATTCTGCACTTATGGGAGTCACTTCAAAGATTTTACATACCTGAAGTGATCAAGACAGTTGCGAAAGTTACTCAGTGGTAGGACAGTGATGTGTCAGAGCTTATAAGTATTACAGTCACAGCTCTATATACAAGAAAAACACGAGGGCTCGTATCATAAATGTTTAAAAACTTTTTTCGCATCCTCATCTTAGTTTTTTTTATATTGCCTGTGCATAAATTTGCTGGCTTCGGGGGAAGATCACACTATAATAAACCTTCAATTGTAGCGTGACGTCCTTTCTCGTGCTTTTACGCACACGGGTCAGTCCAGGACCATGATCTGTTCACACTGGAATCTGACATTGGCCACATTTAAAACAACAATATAAACAGCTAGGCCTATACCAAAAATTTGGATCTGAGCAATAAATCGGAATTGAGCACTAAGCTTCACCATGTGAATGTAGCCTGATAAGACTTTTTTGCCTGACTTTATTGACTTTTACTGAAGAAGGGACTAAAAATATCAAGAGACCAGAATACCCTGGGCCCTGTTTCCACCTGACACATATGAAATATGTTAATAACGGGTGCAAACAGCAATGAGTCTCGGTCATCCACTTGTGAATTTGCACAAGCAAATTTGCCCAAGTTTGTTCACCAAAAATATTTTTTTGCTAGATTTTAGTGCTTCTGAATTACGCAGATACAGCCGTTTTAAACACTCACACAGTTACACACATAAGCTCAATTAACCAAAGGCAGTCAGGGCAGCAGATGACAGTGGGAGGTCAGCACTAACAGTACTGTATAGCATTAACTCTACGGCTGCGCAGCTGCAGCAACGGTTGCCTGGCAACACATGAAATCCCAAGAGCCTCTACAGTAGGGTATTTGAATGGAGCAAAAGAGCTGGAAAATTGGAGAGTATATCTAGAGCTGTTCTGTGTTTAGGCATGTAATTTAGAAATTGTTAATTGATGATCTTTATTACGAGATTGTGATTTACATCATTCAAGTAACTGCTGGCTGGTTTCAAGTTTCAGGACAATCAGTGGTCAGCTTTTAGAACTATCTTTGTGTGTCTACACACTGATAATTTAATAAGCACATTTCCCTCTTTGGCAGCTGTTCTGCCACCTGGTGTAGAATAATGTGCCAAACAAGTGACTGAAAACCTCTTTCCATGGCATGTTGGTGTCTCACAGTATATATTATTCAGTCGAAGACATGTAAATGACCTTATAGCCAATAACAATTTTAAAATCAAAACAAAATCAATCAAATCTGAAATATGAAACATCTTAGACCTTCGAAGTCATATACCCCTTCTTGCAATGTCACTTGTTTTTACTGAGTGCACTGACTACATCACCGGTTTTCATGGAAACCGTCCCTGGAGCTGCACGTGGGTAAAGCTGTCACACACAGAGTGGAACAGAAGCAGAGAGGTCATGTCATGTTTATGAATGAGACTAAGAAAAGAATGTAGGAGTTGAAGAGGTGTCGACTTTCCCACACAAGCCAGCAAACACATGTTAAAAGAACAGACAAAAAAAAAAACTTTGAAAGAAGAATAAATTCAATAACAATAGAAATATGGTAATAGGAATTTAAATACACACACACACACACACACACACACACACACACACACACACACACACACATCATATTAATAATAATTACCTACTATATTTGCAGAGGGGGAAAAACTCCAAAGCATCATGCAGTGAAGCTGTTGTTTTCACTCATATCATGTATCATAAAGTATATCCATTATAATCATAATTAAAGCATCTATCGTTTCCATATTATTTATGAAGTGGAGACAACTAAAATATCTCATAAAAGCATTGTGATAAAATTTATCTTGCAAAATCTTCATGATGGGTGACGTCATTGTAAATTATCCGAACTGTTAATTAACTGGAGAAAAAAAATGATGATGATGATGATGATGATCTATTAAAAAAATGCATAGTTTTCATTTTAAATACAGCCTGAACACGGTATCAGATGGTAAAGCATGGTACGCATATAGCCTATATTCAATGGTAGCTACTGATTACCATTTTCTTATCCCGTGTTATTTTACATGATAGCCTCCCCAAAGAATCCCATATTAGCCTACCATTAAACCAGATGTCTAGAATATGCAATGTAATAATACCATTGTATTGTTTGCGCGAGTAACTTAGATAAACACTGACATAAGTGAAAAAGCCTCAATTTCAGTTCAGATCAAACTACTACTTGTTTATCGCGTCGAGTAGCTCGCTGTGCAGAAAGGAGTGTAATGAGCTGTTTCACTATCTGTCATGAACGCCTTTGACTCACCTGTGATGTCTGACAGGGTGAAATAAACCAGCAGTGCACGTCTTTCACTTTTTGCAGACGGCGGTCATGATGATGGTATAACGCGTATAATCCATCGGCTTTCGAATCATTAAGAATTTCGCGTCTTATTTAGCTTACCACACACATACACCTGATAACACAGCAACCAGTGAGTCTCACATACAGCAATATTATCACACGAACACTTTAAACTAGATTATCTGCTCAATCAACCTCTTGTCACCTGATAACTAAACGAAGATTTAAACAATCTGTGTAACTGCTTTACATCACGTAGACTATCTGACCGGCGGCGATGCGCTTTTGTTTTATTGAGATGCTGTGAGTCTTAAAGGGGCAACACACTCCACGCCTCTCTGCGGACCCCACAACATCACCCCCTCTACTTCGTATTAAATCACTCAAACCTTTACAGTTTTAAGAACAATTCACCTAATACCGCAGCCTCTCTGTCCTTACATAGGCCTACTATTAAATTATTTATATTTTCTATTAATTAAAACTATAGACTAGCCTACCAAATAGACTACACTAGGCTGTAGGCTACCATCATTATGCTTGGTTGTTTCTCCAAAGTATCCTGAAAATATACTGAATCAGTCACTTTAAAATAAAAAGGTGGTATTATCATGCTACATGTCCAAAAATATGGTAATACCTTAGATTATTTCTATTCATGGTATTTATTTATTATCACTTGAAAGACAGAAATATAAATCATTAGATAAATATAAATATTTGTAGTCCAGTTTTTTATAGCCCAATACGTATCATATGTGTACTGGACCACAAAACAAGTCACATGGGTCAATTTTTTGAAATTGAGATTTATACATCACACGAAAGCTGAATAAATAAGCTTTCAATTGATGTGGTTTATTATGATAGGACACTATTTGGCCGAGATACAACTATTTGAAAATCTGGAATCTTAGGGTGCAAAAAAATCGAAACATTGAGAAAATCGCCTTTAAAGTTGTCCATTTATGTTCGCGATTGTGCTGCATTCACTCACATAAATAATTGTTTTATATATTTATATATCTTCATGGAACATGATCTAATGATTTTTGACATAAAAGAAAAATCGATAATTTTGACTAATACAATGTTGGCTATTGCCACAAATATACCCGTGCTACTTGTGACTGGTTTTGTGATCCAGGGTCACATATAACGTTAAAGAATGTCCAGTTTTTGTTCAGTGCAATGTGAATATTTATGGTATTTTTTATTTACCTTATAACAATAAAAAACAAAACTTCTAAACTATGATTATGAAACAATGATACTGGCAAATGTTCAAAATGTAGAAATATTGTTGAGTTCCTCCATCTAGTGGTGTGCATATGTCCTAGTTCAGACACAATCTTTAGAGGTAAAGGTAAAAAGGTAAAAAATTAAAGGTAAATAAATAAATACATATTTATGCATAAATAAAGAGAGGAATCAAGAGTTCAACATTCAGTTATTTTTTATTATTGTCAATTTTGTCAGTGAATAATAAATTATTTACAATTGTCTTTCACAAAGCGTAAATTAAATCATAGAAAGAGAAAAGAGAAAGAGGCTGATAGACATGTACAGATCATGAGGTGTTTTTGGAGCCTCGTTTTGATGAGAGTTTGGCTCATGCTGGTTTCTGCTGTTCATTTATTATCATGGAGATGGATAGATGAAGAAAACCACTGCACCAGTCACAGAGGAGGAGAGAGAAGTCGCATCACCATAACAAGTCTTCCATCCTGCACAAAAACAAAATCATTCATTTTCACATCTCCACCACGGGTTTGTCTGGATATCCCTGGACTGACTGTGACTGTGATTAAATAACATGCAGGAACACCCCAGACAGCGACATAGTGTCGGCCCAGATCCAGCCCACATCTGTTACGCGTGGAAACCACATGTACCACATGTGGGCCGGATCTGGGCCGACACTATGTTGCTGTCTGGGACAAAGCTAAGAGTAAGCAAGATATTCCAGCATGTTCCCTCACTGCTCACCGGGGCCTGACGTCCTGTTCATCCGCACCGAACAGCAGTTCAGCCACAGCGTCCTCCGGGGTGGATCGCTTCCCGTCCTCCGGGGTGGATCGCTTCCCATATCTGAAGAATGAAAAAATGCAAGATGTAAGAGAATGAATTATGCATGATTGAGCTGCCATTCAAGCCTGAAGCACAAGTTACACTAAAATAAATTGTATGATCAATAAGTTGACAACATATGCTTTTACATTGCTTTAACTCATCCAAATCAGTTAAGCAATTTAAAAATTTTAATGTCATACAAGAATCAACTCATGTTTTTAATTTAAGTTTAAATGACTTAAGCATCCAAGTTGATTGTACTTAAAAATGTAAGGCACCAACTTTTGTTTACAGTGTATGTGCTTAGTAATTGTGTCAGAAGTTTGTTCAAATTCCATTACCCTATTGTGAGCAACAGCAGTGATGAACAAACAAGCACCAAAAAGGATTACAATCCAACATCCTGATTTAACTGAAGATAAATGTAGATCAATTCAGAGAAATAAGGAAACCAACAAGAAACCGAACCAAAATAACACATGAACGTCATTTAATTGTGGCCTTTTAAGGTTAAACGTGTTGCAGAAAATATCAGGGTAGATCTCTAGCATGCATCATCAGAGACGCTACCAGACATGTTAATCCCACTTAATAACAATCTATCTTAGCGCACAGCACAATAATGAGGGGTTACGTACAGGTTGAATGATATCTGGCAACTCAGCCCATCCCTCGCACATATGTGAGTGTTCAGATAAAAACATAGCAACGCACAATTTGGTAAAACCATGAACACACACAAAAAAGAGGTTTTGTTTAAACTGTAAAATAGATTTGGTTTATTCTCCTATGAACCCTCTTGCATTGCTAAGTGGTACTGGATTCAAATTAATTTAATTTATTTGTTTAGTGCTTTTCACACACCGCATTGCTCAAATGAGCTTTACAAACAATAGAGATTTACAAACAAAAGAAAGCTTGAGAACCCTAGGGACTAACATTAACATACTATTGTGTGTGTGTGTGTGTGTGTGTGTGTGTGTGTGTGTGTGTGTGTGTGTGTGTGTGTGTGTGTGTGTGTGTGTGTGTGTGTGTGTGTGTGTGTGTGTGTGTGTGTGTGTATATATACACATATATATATATAATTTCATCAAGTTAAACTATAGAAAAGGAGAACTAGCTGAATCAAAATCAAAAAACTTTTACCACAGTATACCTTAAGCACTCTTGAGTTCCTAAATATCATTCTACAGGAATATGAAAATGATATTTAGGCCTATATATCAAAGTACGATATTCTCAATATTTAATACCATAACTGTACCTGCTATATACTTTTTGTAAGGGATATTCAAACAAATTTAATAAAGGCTTGAGAGTAACCCATTGACTGGAAAATTCTGTGATGTGAAAAAAAAAACACTGGTTCACAGTAAATTACGTCATTATGATGAGAGCAAGAGAGAGAGTGTTAGAAATGATTCCATTAATGTCGGCATCATCTCCATTATCATCTGAAAATCTTTGTTGGGCCATTAGCTGTTTTCTGCTTTTTTTTTCTCCACATAATCATATTTCAAGACTCTTCTGATCTTACTCAGCTTCTGTTGCATCCGTACAATGGGCTTTTATCATGAATTACGAACAGAAAAAAAAAATCTGTATAAATTGTTTGTAAAATAATTCTTAAACATATTGTTGCATTCAGTCCAGTGTTACCATTTAGACGCATTTCAAACTATTTACACAGAATTTCTTCTACTGTTTCATGAATTATGATAGTCTCTAAGACAATAGACTTTGCAATTGTAACACCTAACTTCCAATTAATAACAAACATTAATAATCTATAGGCTAATGTTAATTAATGAATATAGGCCCATTGTTCAATGTGCATTCGATGTTCATTCATAATAGATTAATGTTAATTTCAAATGTACAAATTAGTATATGCAGATTTTAGAATTATTCTACTTTTATAAATGCTGTAAAAGTTTTGTTCATTATCTGTTAATGATGACTAATGTAATAATCATGATAAATGAAATGAAATACTGTTACCAAATGTTTAAAATATATGAAATAAAATGTTTCATGACATTTCCATTTAGTTAATGCACAGTTTTAAATTCTGCATAAATCATCTTCTGACAATTATTAAGGAAAGTTATTATTAACTGTTACTAATAACTAATCAGTGCTACTATTAACATATAATCCTGATTTATATGTTTAAATCTGCACTGACACATGTAATGGTTACACTGTACAATAAGGTATCATTAGTTAACGTAGTTAATATTAACTAACAATGAGCAAAACATTAATTGTAGTAGGCTATTTATTAATATCTCTTAACATTTGTTAATAAAAAGTTCGTGTTAATATAGGTCCATTAAGTAATATTAACAGATGCAACGTTTGATTTGAATAATTTATTATTAAAGGTAGAAAAAACCATTAACTGAGATCAATACATGTATTTAGCATTGTTAGTTCATGTTAACAAATAACCTTATTGTAACGTGTTACCCATGTAATTATACGCAGGTAATGCACAGGTAATTGAAGCCGTACCTCTGTCGTGTGATGAGGTTGATGTAGTGTCTTAGAGCCGTGTGGTACTTGGCCATCTCCTCTGGACCCACATCTCCCGCTGGAGGTTCAGGTTTGGGCGGGTAAGCTTCGGCCAGGCTGCTGAGACACGCAATGACACACAGCACAAGAGCCAGCGGCACAGTCCAGGATCTCAGTGCACTTGCCATCTGATAGACACAGAGAGAAAACCTTTGGGAGTCATACAAAGTAGGATGCACTTTTGATCCAGATAGACTGTATAGAGCAATTCTACAGAACATTTAAACATTTCCTATAGATTTTCAACTCTTTTTCTATGCTGAACGGATTTGTCAATTTCACTCACTGATGTATTTTGTCACAGAGCTATCCATGGTCCTGATTCTGATCCCGTTATGTTAAAGTTATCATCACCTTAAGAGTGAAAGAAGCAAAATGATACTTACTCTGCAATAGATGTTCAGTCCTAGAAGGATTGTGTGATGTTGATTGTTGGCGATGATCTGCTCCTCTCTCACAAGACCATGATGCTTTTATAGCTCAAGAGACCCCAGAGGGAGGTCCAAACCCCACCCAGCACTTACACACAACCAGTGTTAATAATGAACTAATGAGTCATTGGCTCAAGCCATCCAACCCTGTGATCTCAATTTCTATGAGACTCTGAACAACTTCTTAGCTGTATATTTCATATGGAAGCTTGTTATCGCCACAGAATAAAAAGGTAATTGAGACTTTTCATCTCACAATTCTGACTTTCTCGCAATTGCGAGTTTATAACTTGCTGACTTGTGAGAAATAAACTTGCAATTGCGCGTTATAACGTCTGAAATGCGAGATATATATTTGCAACTGCAAGAAAAAAAGCAATTACCTTTTTTACTTTTTATTCCATGGCGGAGCAAGGTTCCATAATTTTATGCTGTTACATAATTCAGCAATTAAGTATATTGTGAATATAATGCGTTAAGCATAACAAGCAGGGGTATATTCACAATACAGCACAGCCTCTAGTGCCTTATTGTCTTTATAACATTGTTGCTGCAAAACAAAAATATTAAGGGCATACATTTTCATTAAAACATTTTTTTTATTAAGCAAAATCATTTGGCATTCTCCCACAAACTAAGGATAACAGTTGTCAATAGTTTCTGTGCAGTTCTGTACAACTGTATTTCGACTTGAATGGAATGATGTAGGCCTATTTAAAGGAATAGTTCACTTCAAAAGAAAAATTACTCATTTACTCACCCTCAAGTTGTTTCAAACCTGTATGAATTTCTTTCTTCAGCTGAACAGAATAGAAGATATTTTGAAGAATAGACAAAGGGGAGCTGGAGCACTGCTGGTATCCTTGTATCCTCTGGTACTCTTGGAAGGGTTAATTGTTCATAAAAAAGAATTGGGGAAAATCCAAGTCCAGGCACTCAGTAGGATGCAACAGTTAAAAAGCCTTTATAATAAGTTAATAATAAAATAAAAATATGCAATAAAAATGTATAATAAAAATAATAAAGGCCAATATTTTGAAGAATGTCCGTATAACCAAACATTTGATGTACCCCGTTGACGTCAATGTTTTTTTTTTTTTTTCAACTATGGATGTCAATGGAGTCCATCAACTGTCTGGTTACAGATATTCTTCAAAATATCTTCCTTTGTGTTCAGCAGAAGAAAGAAATTCATACAGGTTTGAAATAACTTGAGGGTGAGTAAATGATGACAGAATTTTCATTTCGAATTAAACTATTCCTTGAATAGTTCAGACTCCAAATTCTGATTGGATTAACTGTGTTTGTGTTTGAAGCTATTGTAAAATAGTCCATACACACAACTGTAGTGCACATCAGTTGAATTTTACAATAACGTATGCCTACAAATTTGCAATAGGGAAACAAAAACAGCTAGTGTTTGAATTTAGTTGTTCAAGGTTATTATTAGAAATACAAAATTAATCATTGGTGGTTTTTATTATTATTATTATTATTATTATTATTATTATTATACTGTAATTTTATCAAATTGCTTTACACTGACTGAAACTTACACCCCTGATGTGGTAAAATCAGCATACAGCTTTTAGTGGCTTATGGATCTTTTTCATTCTACATAATATTTTTGTGAATGAAAAGGGGGCTTTGATGACCTTACTGTCTTAATTTCCTAATATAATATCTAATTTGATTTAAAACACGTTTCCCGTAACTTTTTGTCTCTAGGACATTTTTCTGAAAGATGTGTTGTCATTGTTGTGTCAGATAAATGATTAACACTCAGGAAGCCTATAGGCCTAAGCTAAAACCCCTTCGAAAAGTATAGCATCCATTGAATAAGGTATTTTTGAAGGTTAGTATTTTGTAGTGCGAATAATATTCATGAGTTGTGTTTGATAAAGTGTCCGCTAAAATAATACTTTAAAATGCTTCTGTAAATCCACTAGTTGAGCGCTGAATGCGTGCAGAGCAGACACTTAGGCCTTTTATGAAACTCGGAACTCATGTTTTGACCTTCGTTAATCCAGATTGCGTCCAACTACAAGTGAAAAGTAAAAAAAATTTAAAAAAAAATCTTTGTACACTATTGTCTTAGCATCACGATTCACCCAGACATTTGTAACGCGTGGTACAAAAGAAGTGATAAAACAAATTGTGTGGAAATGGCGGCGCCTTCCTGTTCCGCTGTGTGCGCGTGTTCTCTCGCACTGACACAACTGTGACGATGGCGCTTTTCATACAAAGAATTCCTCTCAAATCTCTAAATGATAGACATTCATTTAGAATAAAGACTCTGGAAGAAAATGAGAGCTGGAAATGTTAATTATACACGTCATTGATTTGTAAAGAAGGCATGGGTGTTTAATCAATAGTCATCTTGATCTCGATCACTTAACTAGCCAGTGGAATTAATCTTCAAGTGTTTTAATGAGACAACTATCAGAGCGCTCAAATTACAAATATTGACTAACAACTCGATTATGTTTAAGCGTAAGTGTCCAGAATTAAATTTGGGAAGTGTAATAATATGCTAATAATATGAATGAACAGACAAATCCAACAAACTTTCTTTGAAAAGCTATATTTTGTGTCTGAGTAAATATATCTAATTCATATGAATTTCAATTTGTATGATATCATTCATATGTTTTCTCATGATCTGCTTTTATGCCTTACTGATGGTTAAGGTCAGGGATGGACCTTCTTCATGCTTACATTTTTTTGTACAAATTCAAATGATGAGATCAATGACATAATTAAAATAGTTACATATTTCTCATGAGATTGAGTTGAAGTTTATATTTTTGTAATTTATTCCCAGATTACATGCTAATAGAGTGCTGCAGTAATTACATATTTATAGGCCAGTTCCCTCGATAGGATTTTTCCATTGGCTTTTTTATTATTGTAAAGCTCTGCAGAGTTCTTTTGTTCATTATGAGAATCTTCACAAATGAACACAATCTTTATGATTTTTTTAGAAATGAGGCAAATACAGTCGGCAGAAGTAAAAAGCTAAAAGTATTCTATAAACAAACCCACACCAGTCGTGTGACTTCTACGTCACCATCACTATAAGCTTCCGACAACTTCAGTGTTTATTTTTAAAACATTTTTCTCTTCATTTAGCCACTTGTTAGCAACCACCTTTTTCAAGACAAGTAAAAGCTAAAAAAATCACAAGGGGGTAGGTATATTACTGATATATTTTATGTCATATATTTAATGAAGAAATATCTTGAGATTGTTTCATAAACCCATTCAAAAAACCCATTGACTTCAGGACGATGGAATCAGAAGTGTTAAAATGCTAATTCATTTCAGGGTTTTGGCCGACAAAAATAGGCTACTTCATCCATGCAGCACTCTATTGCTTATTATGAAGCCATTAATTATCTGACAGTCATACAAATGAATCTGTATTCTTCTCATGAATAGCTTTTCTATTTTGTCTTTACTCTTCCACCTCAGGTCAAGTCACCTTTATTTATATAGCGATTTTTTTGTATCAAAGCAGCTTTACAGTGAAAACAGAAAAATTACGCATTTCGGCTGTTGTTCAGTTAAAGTCATTTCAGAGTTATTTCAGTTCCATTGTAAAGATCATCAATTATTAAATTAGTTCATTCCATAAAGCAGTTCTACAAAAAAATGATGGCATTGTCCAGCTCAGTTCAGTTACCAAATAGCATCAGTAGGCCTATGGTCAGAGATCAATAATGTTAAATATTAAGTAGTATTGTTAAATATAATTCCACCTCTGCTGAATACTAAGGGCTAATTAATTCTACTCAACTAATAAATCTACTCGTATTCTTCATTCAGCAACTGAGTAATTAATCTTCTAACTTGCCATGAGATTACATATCACATTCTTCTAACACATGAATGCGTCTTTTGCAGGTGTGTAAAGGCACATGGGCACTTTCTCTCTGAGCTCCCATAAATGCAGGAATAGATTAAAGTATAAATCCTCATGTCATGGCCGATCATGAAGGCGTATAGAAATTGTGTAAATCTCAGTGGTGCATGGTCCGTACATGTTTTCTTGAGGACATTTTCTTCAGCAAATATAAATATGATATCAGCCTACAATGTATAAGATTGATACCGATTGCTTGTTCCTCTGTTTATATTACGCATACAATTTACAGGAACATTTCCCATGGCTTCTGTTGTAAAAAATTTAGGATTGTATCGGTGGTTGGAGTCGCCCAGCAAGTGCAACCATAAAAGTCAATGAGGAAAAACAACACGCAGTAGATATTGATGCTCACACTTCAGCTTATCAGTATGAATAAACACTGAGAAAGCCACGCCAGATAATACAAGCACAAACTGATTGGCTGCGTGTTTACGCTATGATAACTCTACAAATAATATCCTCTGACGCAGTGATTGTTGTGCGGATGAAAGGGTGCTCGGATGAACTTGAGAGAACAAACGTTTTGATCTGAAAGTGCTCTGCATGTTCAATGTAGATACTTTCATATGAAAATGAATGGTGTTATTTCTGATCAATACTGGTAGGAGCACCTTTTTACTATGGAGCTTGTTGTTATTTTATTGATTTTAGGTTTTAGCATTTATTATGTGTAATAATTCCACTAGGCATAAAAATTATATGAAAAATCATAAAACTAGGGAAAGGGAGTGATATAGCCTACAGAATAAACATGACAAAATAAACAGGTTAGAGCAGGAAAACCAAATTAAGGTAGTGAAATGCCACACATGGCACTTAAAAAAGACAACAGTTTATTATTGTACATGAATGTAGACTTTTCCATCATACAGAGTATGATATACATCTAATCCTTTTGCTGTGACTGAATCCTTCTTATTTAAAATAGAAAATGCACCAATGTCAACTTGCAATGAAAAGTTTAATTGTAAATAGTTTACACCAAATGTCCAATGGGTGCTTTTTAAGGGTAATTGACTTGAGTTGTGACACAGCATCAGCACTGTCCTGAAAGTTTAAGATTTTCTTATTCCTTTCTCAAATATACAGAATGTGTGTAATTCAAAACTATAGGCAATAGGTATAGGCAAGGCAAGGCAAGTTTCTTTATATAGCACTTTTCATACACAATGGTAATTCAAAATACTTAACATAGAAGAAAATAAAATAATCAAAAGAAATAAGAATAATTAAAACAGTTTAGAATAAAAAATAAAGTAAAATACAGTACAAACAGTCAGATGAATAGTGGCACAGTGCTCATTCAGTAAATGCACAGCTAAACAGAAGTGTTTTGAGTCTGGATTTGAATGTGACTACTGTAGGAGCACATCTGATCTCCTCTGGAAGCTGTTCCAGCTGCGGCTGGCATAGTAGCTAAAAGCAGACTCGCCATGCTTAGAGTGAACCCTTGGTATTTCTAGCTGATGTGATCCTAATGATCTGAGTGATCTGTTGGGTTTATATTCAGTGAGCATATCTGCAACGTATTGAGGTCCTAGGCCATTGAATGATCTATGTACCAGTAATAATACTTTAAAATCAATCTTGTAATGTAACTGGGAGTCAGTGTAAAGACCTGATATGATATGTTCATATTTTCTGGTTCTGCTCAGAATCCTGGCGGCAGCGTTCTGTATGAGCTGCAACTGTCTTATGGTTTTTGGGAAGGCCAGTGAGGAGTCCATTACAATAATCCACCCTACTGGTGATGAAAGCATGCACAAGTTTTTCTAAGTCTTGACTGGAAACAAAGCATCTAATCCTTGCAATAATTTCAGTAGTATTTTGATTTAGTTATTGTTTTGACATGACTACTGAAAGGTCTGATTCCAGAGTCACACCAAGATTCCTGGCTTGATTTTTAGTTGTTTGACCCCTAGACTGAAGGTATGCGTTCACCTTGAGAACTTCATCTTTGTTTCCAAATGCAATGACTTCAGTTTTGTCTTTGTTTAACTTTGTCGCTAAAAACGTTGCTGCAATTAGTTATAACAACTTAAAATTTGATGAGATAACTTAAATATCCAACTTAACTAAAGTTAACTAAACTTAATATTTAAGTCAAGCACAAACACATACTTTTTTAAGTTGAAAACACGTTATTCCTTATTCTAATGTTGCATTTTAAGTTGTGATAAATATTCACAGCAATCAGTTTTTACATTGTATGGTCCAGTATAAAAAAAATCAATACAGAAAAGTCCTTCATATCCATACGGTATTGGACTATATTTTTACATCAGCTAAAAAAATTGACGATTGATGGTGAAAAAATGAATTTAAATCTTTGTGAAATGAATATGTATTAAGCCATTTATGGCTATGGTTATGTTTGTGTGAGAAGCCTAGTGAACAGAAAAGGCACATGGAAAATAGACACAAAGTCAGAGGCAAGAAAAGTTCACTGCCATCATTCAGACAGAAAGGAGCCAAGAGGAGCTAAAAAGCTATTTGAGCATTTATTAAAAGCTGCAATCGTTCATTGTTTTAACTTTGCTACCGTGCGGTCTTCCACTTACGCACACAAAATCCTGAAACTTCCTGCATTTATGGCTGTCCTCCTGTCTCAGGGATAATGTTAGAGAGTCAGAGGAAAAGATGGAATTATTATCAGACTTATCGCATGTTATGGCCTCACTAATGTGAGCAGAGTGCTTTGGTAGCAGCCTAGCATGTTTACATGAGCTGATTCAGTTTTGAGAGACGACCCGTGAGAGTTTGATGACCTGAGAGAGACAGAACACTGATAGCATAATGTCAGTCCAAAAAAAAACTAAGAATAAGACATTAGAGAAAGAGAGAGGGAACATTTCCAAAGTGTTTAACATGCTTTAAATTACTTTAATGCACATTTCAGATAAGTGAAACTTATCAACCTTTGTGTGTTTGCATGTGTGTGAGTGTGTGTAGTGAGCTCATAGTCAAAATTGCTATTGTTTTTATAATGAAACTTTGTAAACCTATTAGAAGTATTGTAGTCCTGCATTGAGTTAGTAATAGATCCCATTCTAAGGAAATTTCAGGAGAAATTTTTTTTTTAAATGTTACTGCTGAACTCTTATTTTACCACCTCAGATCCAAACTTCCAGGCAAACCATCCATCCAACCATTGAAGGATCACAATATAGGATACGGCCACAGAAATATTCAAATAGTGAACAAATTTGTGTTCATCCTGATTCTAAAACTGCATATTTATTTAGAGTTAGCAACCTTAATCATAACACTAAAACACAATTAAATGTATATACTTACTTAAAAGAGTGCCTAAAATCACACATTATAATTAAAAAAATTATACAATTAAACAATATTTACACTTTTGAGCTTGACATGGAAAATATACATGTAAACGTCATGAAATACTGATAAAAGTTAAACTAATCTTTGTTTTAACCATATGGTCAAAAACATGATATTACTCCTGTAAATATGATGTCATGATGATCAAACCATTATTTTAAAGAAGGGAATATTATATCATAACAATTTGAACAGAAAGTGCAAAGGTAAATTCTGAATTTTAGAGGGGGGAAATTATATAGACAGTAAAATCATTTTAATTTAGTTAAAAGTTTTACATTAATACAATTAAATGATTTTTAAATGAACTAAATTATTTACACTATAACATAATGGGGACATGCAAAAATGTTTTATTTGAAATTTACTTTGTATTACACCCCTAAATATAGACAAGTAGGAGTAACAATATACAATATCAATATATCACAATACAAAAAAGCAACAATATGTATCGTGGATAGTGACAATACGTATGTATTGTGTATAGTTCACCCAAAAATAAAAATGACTGAGTTTTAGTGTCAGTACTACATAATGTTGAATATAATGTATAATAATGCAATGGGGGAATATTTGTGGGTCCTGATAATGCCAAATGTCTTATGTTACCAGTAAAAAGTGGCCTACATTATTTTAAATATATCTAGTCAGTGACAGAGTGCAAGTATATTCTTCTAAAATAATTCTGTATTTTCAGCTTAAGAATCATGACTATTTTTTATTCTGGTGTCACTATTGTCCTGTGCATTGGGTTACCAACACAAAGTCCAAGCCTATATTTACACCCACAATGTAATTTCAAATTAAGCATTTTAATCAACAGTACATTTTTTGTTAACCTTTTCACATTTGTCTTGGAGTATCGGAATAATATCGTATCATGAGTTCCGTATCGTGATATGTATCGAGTCTTGACATGAGGGTATTGTTACACCCCTATAGACGAGTATATCATTGTGACTAAGTTCATTTTGTAAATTAGAGTAGTAGTAATTCATAGGAACAATGCCATGGTTAGATTGTAAAGCTCAAAGGTTAACCACATGTTAGAGGATGGGAAAAGGGAAAGGTTCTGTAAAGACTGGTTACTCTCAGTCAAATAGTGAAGACATGCCCTCTTCACACTTCTAAATGCTCACTATTGTGGGGCTGTTTTTTCTCAAATCTCCCACTGGGAGATAAATAGCATCTAACAACAAATAAGTGTAGTGACTCAACTGAAACAAATGACTCGTAATGCAGACAACCCGACTGATTTCCCTAGAGTCAACCTTCAGAACCATGTAACTCTTTCTTCTTCAGTTAGCATCCTCTTATTAAAACAGATAAATACCAGTTGATGTGCCGTTAAAGATTTACGGCTTAAATGAGTTGTGCCTGGGTCAATAAGTTGTTGCCGTTCAATTTCTCCACTTTTCGACAATAAAATCTCATCTCAAAAAGTAGACTGTGTAGTTTGACAGTAGCAAATAAAGTAGCAAATGTAGTTTGAGCCTAAAAAATTTAGTTTTAATTTTTAAAAAAGTGCTTTTAACAAAGTTCAATACACAACTATCATTTACTCTGGTGCTTTAGGGTTCATTTACCATACAAACCAGCCAACTCCCAACTTAATATATTCGTTTTAAATAAACCAAGAAAAATTCACTTTGCTCAAAAAGTGTCATGTTTTAATCAGCAAAAAAAGCATTCAAATATGAAAAATCTACATTAAGAAATAATAAAAAACTCAATATTTTTTAAAAAATATATTTATTCAATTTAATTATTTATAGTATTTAACTATTTAATTATAATTTATGTTCAGTTATATATCAATTATTTTCAATTAAAAAAACATCTAGTTTCTAGGATTTAGTGGTTTTCGGAGCATTTGGAAGCTTAGCATTTGAAACTATAAAGCAGATCAAAGTGGTAACAGAAAAACAAAAGATTGTTGGAGCATGTTTTACTAGAAAATACTATTTCAGGCTTTCTACTTCAAAATGCTGTTTAATTCAATGTTATTTATCGTTCCTGTGTTGTTAATTGTTAAAAGTGAAAATTGTTTCTATCCATTTTTTTCAGTGAGATACAGGGTGTGTCTGAAATTGAAGGGGATGGATTTTGGAATTCACTGCAGCTTCAATGTATATCTAATGAGTGATTATAATCAAGGTATTAATCAATATTTTTCCTTCTAAATATCAAATGAGTTGAATGAATTCTCTAGGCTTATGAGATTTTACTTTGTTATAGAAGTTACCAGTGTGATCACTGAAATGTTATTTTCATGTATTCTCTAATGTCTGTATTTGATATGAATGCAGTAACAGTACTTGCTCATTTAGCCCGGCTTCCAGAAATGAAGTATGGACTTCTTTAACATGTGCCTCTATATCCATCTCTATATCCAACGCATTGTCTTGATGTTTTGAGATAAATGTTTTTATAAATCTCCTGTTTATAGTTAGAGCCTGGCCAAATCCAACCTTGAGGAAGCTGTGTGTCACTGTGTGTGTGTTAGTCTTCTTGGTTACAGGTTAAGGAACAAGTGGCATTATTGGAGATGGACTGACTTGTTTTCTTCGACACGTTGGCGCCCAGCAACCCAAATCTGCAACCTGGAAGGTCACGACGTGACTAACTTCAGGATCTGATGGAGATATGCTTCAGTCTTTATATCATAGTCCGACAGCAGAGGTCATTACAAATAATTTAACTTCCAAACCTTTTAATTTATACCACAGGACTTGTCAAGGTTGTCCACTCTCACCGTTATTATTTGTAATGGCCCTGGAACCCTTGGCAATTGCGATTAGAATGTGCCCAGGTATAAAGGGAATTGAAATTGCAGGCCTAGAACATCGGATTTCGCTATTTGCAGACGACATAATTGTTTATTTAACTAAACTTAAAAATTCAATACCCACTCTTAATAATTTGATTAATGATTTTGGAATATTTTCGGGGTATAAAGTTAACAAATCAAGTCATCTATACTTTTTCTTAATGAACAAGAAAGGCTGAGTCCAACAGTTCAACATCCCTATAAAACCTCTATCGATGGATTTAGATATTTGGGAATCAAAGTTACTCCACGGGTGGAGGATCTGATTGCATCCAACTGCAATCCCCTGATATCTCAAGTAAATGAAAGTTTAAATAGATGGATGTCTCTTCCTCTCACCACTATAGGAAGGGTGAACACCATTAAAATGAATATACTCCCTAAATTTCTATATTTGTTTCAATCAATCCCCCTAACTCCTCCTACTTATTTTTTTTTCAAATATAAAGAAGACATTTGTTAAATTCATTTGGAACAAGAAATGTTCCAGGCTTCGCTTATCGCTTCTGTACCTTCCATTCGAAAGAGGGGGGTTAAAACTCCCTAATCTTTTATGGTATTTTAAGGCAGCCTAACTGAGAGCCGCATGATTCTGGTTTGCTAGTCCATCTCATACTCCATGGGTTCAGATTGAAATAAAAAGGCGCAGGAGGATTGAGTCTTGATACATATTTATACTCTGACTCTGTAAGGAGACTCAAACTAAATACAACTAACCCATTTGCTAAAACCACTATTTCAGTATGGCACGAATCACAAGTTGAGATGGGAGTGACACCTGTAGGCTACTATCTCAATTCTCCCTTATTTTGGGCAACGCAATGTTGTCTCCAGGCAAATCAGACTCAGGCTTTAAGTTGTGGTGGCAGAAAGCCATACAGAAAATAGCAGACCTGTATGCAGAGAATACAATGATGTCCTTTGAAATCTTAAGGGGAAGACACAAAATACCCCAGTCTCACTTTTTTAAGTTTCTCCAGATCCGTAATTTCATACGTTCATATCAGTGTCCTCCCTTAAGTAGTTTAGAAGAATTGGCAGTTAAAAATCCCAATGATAAAGGTAAAATCTCTATAATATACAGCCAATTTGTTAATGCTAGACTCAACAAATCATAAAAGACTGGCTTGGATTGATGATCTCCAAATGGATGTTACAGAAAATGAATGGGAAAAAACTGGTGTCCAAGCAGAGACATTATCGATCAACACTCGTTTTAAAGTGATCCAATATAAATGAGAACATATAACACGTGAAAAGTTGAATAGATTCAATCCAAATATCCCAGATATCTGTGGAAAATGTACAATTCATAAAGGAATATTATTTCATTGCATCTGGCAATGTGAGCACTTATAATCCTTTTGGAAAGAAGTAATCGGGGTATTATCTAAAATTATTGCTAAAGAAATCCCTGTTCGCCCAAAAATCTGTATTCTTGGTCTACTTCCACCTGCCTTATCTTTGAAAATACATGAACAGAAGCTTATAAATCTGTGTTTATTGCAAGCGAAACGTCTGATTGCCATACACTAGAAAACTACTTGTTGTCCATCTTTATCACTCTGGATCAAAGAATTGTCTTCGTGTATATGGGAAGACTGACTTACTCAATCAAACAAAAAAAGCACATATTTTACAGGATCCGGGACTCCTTCCTTCATTTTCTAGAACAGAATGGAATGACTCTTGAGTAATACTAATAATGTGATCTTGGTATTTTTATTTTTTTTATTGGTGTGAATATATCTTTATGGCTCTCTTGTTGGGGTAGGGTGAGGGTGTGTTTTCTTTCTTTTTACGAAAATCCTGTATTGTACATGTATTGTAAAATAAAATAAAAATATGATCACAAAAAAAGATATGCTTCAGTCTATCTGTATATGTGTGGGAAATGTGTGTTTATCTAAGCCAAACAGAATCATTCAACTTGAATGAATGAAAAGTTTTTATTTCGAACATGTAGAAAAAAACAATTAATAACAAAAAACAATTAATAAGAAAACAATTTTAACTTATACATGTCCGAAAAGGAGTAGGAAGAAGCATAAGCTTATTCAATCCTACCCCATCTCCACTACTTTTTAATAATTAATTAGCTAATTAACCGGTTGACCGAACATTTTGATCTATTTGTCTCTACACACCAAAAAAACAAAACCAACATACATATTTAGCTATGTTTATATACATCTTCAATAAAAAATTACATAAGAAAATAAAGAAAAAATAATAATGGTGAAGCAAGGATGTAGCTAAGACCTTGGTGAGGAGTATAAGTGCTGTGATCTTTGTAACTGTAAGCGGGCGGCCTACGAACTCCTGTGTGAGTCTTGAAGCTGACTTCTGCTGATGAAACTGCAAACTATCTTAAGTAAAAAAAAAAATGTCTTTAATTTATTATAATTTTGACTCTCATCTTAAATTGACTGCGCTTCTGACTCCAGGTCTTAATTAATCATATCTGGTCCTTGGGTCTTTAACTGTAAATACCCTAACAAAATGGTTTACTCCATTCTTTTAATTTAATGTGTTTATTTTAAACACTGACTGTTCTCTTCATAAATGGACATTTTGAAAAAAAAATCAGCTCACAGATGTCACTGATGACATCATCTGTAATGCACCATAAAACAAACATAATACCCATAAATACATACATGCTCAAAAATATATCAGAACACCACAGAATATTGATATTAATACTTAATTTATTATACAAATATACAGCAGCAATTTTAACCTAAAAAAAAATATAATATTCTACAAAATTTGAAACAGGTCTACATTTTCTCCAACTCTTTTCCAACAATAAAAATAAGGAAAATAATACAACCTCCTCCATTTTATCTCTTAATTACTCTTGCATCCACGTCAGACTGCATGAAATAAGGGCAGAACATGTGCTGTTCATTTGTGACTAATCCTCCAGTGTCATATACATTAGCTGTAATGAAGCAGCAATGCCTCGTTGTGTAATTACAGTCATTTATCTCTGCACACACCTTTGAATTTTCATTCCAGAGTACTCGCAGGTTTTCCATTCTAACCATGTCTTACGGCCATAGCGTCCACCACATGGACATCAGGCTGACGGGTAGAACAGGTCTTGAATATTAACATATGGAAAGAAATCTTCAAAAAGCCATATAAGGTGCATTATTGAATTTACCAAAGGTGGGTAATTCCTGTATATTTTCATGTCACAATCATGTCTTATATTGGATAAAACATTAAACTCACAACTTATTAATATTGAAATCATATTAGTTTGTTTTCTTACATCACAATATCACTGTAAATTGAGTATACTGGTGCAAATGTTCTATAAGGGCAGCCAATGGTAGAGCTGTTTGATCACTAGAATATAGTGGTTTTCAATTTGCATTACAGTGACTCTAAAATATAAATTTTAAGTAGCCTATGGGAATGGCAACTAACCACTGAAATACAATAGGCATTCCAGCTTTAAAATATTCTTAAATACTATCTTATATACTATATGTATATTTATATTATGGAGATCAAGTTTTAGGAGAACATTTGCTCAATTCCATGTGAAAATTCGTAAATTTACCATTTATTGCAGGAATGTGAACAACTGTTCCACCAAGATACATTTATATAGGTCTTATAGGCGATTTATAGTTTCCAAGCAACAAAACAATTAGTTAGTATTAATTAGTAATTAGTATTAATTAGTATAAATAATGAATTTGACAAAGGAAGGAAAAGATCGGATGGAATGTAGCTCGTATAGACCTATTTCAGTTCTAAATATTGACAACAGACTTTATGCATCCAGCTAAACGATTAGAACACATTCTTTTAGATTTAATAGATACCGATCAAACAGGTTTTACAAAGACAGACATATGATGATAATATATGGGGAACCCTACACATAATTGATCATTTATTTCAGAATAAAACTAGAGCCCTCATTTAGTCAATTTAGACGCAGAAAAGGCGTTCGATTCAGTGAGTTTTCCAACGTTTTGGAATTGGAAAAGAGTCTCTTAGAATTATAAAATCTTTATATTCAACTACAGCAAGAATTAAAACTAATGGTGACATTTCAGATTATATTACTTTAGAAAGGGGATGCTGACAAGGGTGCCCTTAAGCCCTAATCTATTTGCTTTATTTATGGAGCCATTGGCACAGCTAATCAGAGATGATATAGAAATAAAGTGGTAGTCAAGGATATAGAACACAAGATATGTTTATATGCTGATGATGTGTTGTTTCTCATATGCCCTAGATAAATCATAAAAACGGACTTGAATAGATGGCTTCTCCTAACTTTAGATTTATATAATCAAATAGAGATTATAAAGATGAATATTTTTTCTTCTTTAAGCTTTACCAGTATATATACCCTAAAGGCAATTTGATGTATGGAAAAAACGAATACCTCGCTTCATTTGGAAAAGTGGGCGGCTTAGAGTGCGGTTTAGCACTGTACAACTTCCTAAAGGTCAGGGTCTGCCACAGTTAGATGATTATTATAAAGCAGCACAGCTAAGACACTTGGTTTGCTGGTGTAATGATGAATACGGCAAGGTGGAAAGAATTTGAACAGTCACAACTTAAGTTAACCCTTCCAGCGTTATTGGGAGATAGAAACTTTCAGCAGACACAATTACATAAATTGAATTGTTGGACAAAGATTCCCTTGGACACTTGGTATATGGAACTAAGATATTCTAAAACTGTAACCCCAAAGTAAAATATATCCAAACTGGGAATCAAAAGGCTGGTGAATGCAGGAAAAAAAACGGAAATATAATGGCTGATAATTTTCACTGTAACATTATTCACACTATTGACGGATCTGAATAGAGAAATAAATGCAATAATAGGCTGAAATCTTGAGTGTAACTTTAAAACAATGTACTCGGGCATTTCTCCTTCAAAAATAAAGAAGATACATTTTTAATATATTACAAGCAACTAGTAAGAAAGCCATTGTAAATGTGTACAATATGGAAACTCTGACCTTTTCATTAAGACAACATACTAATAGAATTTCATCATATTAAAAAAGATTACATCGGGTACATAACTATCCATTTTATAAAGAAAGCCACAGTCCAGGTCTCAATGGTTTAAACTTTCAGTTTAAATTTTAATGTGAGTGTTCACATTTATTATAGAGAGGCAAACATGCCAAAATCATGGGGGGGTGGGGGTGGGGCAAAACCCAATTCAAACAGGAAATAAAATTGAACTCAAAACATGCAATAAACAAAAAGCATGTAGTACATTGTTATATTGTCAAAACATAAATCACTAAAATATATTTTTTTGCTTATAAGGTTCCAAAAAAATAGCTTATAAGGCTTCAAAAAGTAGATCTCTTAGCTCTACTTCAAAGTATGCAGATTTTATACAAATTAAACATTTAACCAAAAAAAATTATAATTATGACATTTCAGTAACATCCTCTGCCCTCCCTAGGATCGTTTCTGCCATCTTAGGCAGGAAGGACTCTAGAAAATGGAAGAAGTCTTGAAAGAGGCCTGCAGTATCATGGCAGGGGTGAAAACGGAGGACAACCATGGTGTTTTCATTCCCGCCAACAACTTCTGCATCCACTTTGAACAACAAATCTTGAATTTTCTCCTCTTTCTCCACAATGCTCTGTGTCACCCTGCTTTCAATGTCAATGCAGCCTCCTTCAGGTTTGGAAGTCTCATCACTCGTCTTCAAGATATCTCTCCGCACTTTCCGTCGGCCTGCCCAAACACAGTTCCTTTGAGTCCAAGTCCAGTGGACAGGCTCTGGGTGCTCCATATCAACATCTAGTCTCTGTCTTTTAGCTTGTATAACAGTGGAGGTTGATGGACCCTCCTCCATTATAAGAGGCCTCTTCTTACCAGCTTCACTTTTGGCTTGAGGACCAGTATCTTCTAGACTTTGGTTATTATTCACCTCCATTTCATTTTCATCTCTGTTGGCTTTGTCCAGACTTTGACAAAGGTCTGCAGTTTGATTCTCCTCAGAGGGTGAACATTTTAAAATTTCTTGAAACACCATCTGCACAGCAGAGCAGACCTTTGCAAACCAAAGACCCCTAAAACCCTTCCCAGCCAATGCCAGTTGGGCACGCAAGGGTTCTGGGAGAATGGCTGCCTTGAAAGAGATGCCGACCTCCATAATCTTCTCAGTCTCGACCTTCGGGCGGGGTCCTGCTTCACTTGGCGGTGCAAAGAGCCGCACAAGGCCCCAGGATTTGCCCTTGGCTGATTTGCGCTGGTACTGCAAACTGCGACAGTACTTCTCCGCCTCACAGCATTCTCTCTTGAAGTTCTTTTGCGTTCGTTCGTTAAGGTTCCCGGCCACATTGTGATTTAGCTCAAATGGATCCAGGACATTCATTGGGCCCAGTTTAGGGGCAGAGGAGCGCTTCGGTTTGGGACTGGAGGCCTCTGCAGCGTTTACCACTTCCTCGTCACTTCGAAGGAAGTCTGTAATAGGCAGCACACGACCGTCTCGCAGAGACACCACTGATGCAGGGAAATCAAACTGTGAATAAAAGGTGAAGAATCCAAAAAGCAAAGTGCCTGAGGGAAAGGAGATTGGGAAAGTTATTGGGAGAATAACAATTCACTTGACCATGAACGCACACGTGACATAATTTACATCATTTGCACTGTCTACTGATACCAGTACATACAGTAGCATACTCAAAAAAAAGTATCGAAATATCTGATTGGATGACTGAGCTGTTAAATATAATTTTAGGTTAATACACATTCTTATGGTAATTAAAACAATGATAAAAATGTTGGAGTGTGTTAATTTTGTTAACGAAATCTATGACAAATAAAAAATGTACGTTGACGAGACACCAACATCATTAAATGATAAATAAATGTGACTATATCAACATGCAATATCGTTGACTAAAATGTGACCAAATCACTCTGTTTTGTTAGTAGGAAAAAAAGAAAAATATATATATTTTAAGCCGCTACAAGCTTTCTTGCTTGCGGTTGCCAGATTTCAAGAATTTAAATTCCCCAATCAGAGCTTTTCTGTTAAAAGAAAATGTTTTCTACCCATGTTTTACTTAATCTTTGCAATCTGGTAACCATGCGAAAGTGCTCTCTTTACACTGCGGAAAAAGCATAGATTATCTGAAAACACCAACAAACAAGTAAACTGGAGTTTAGCGATCTCCATTTAAGATAGACCGACTGAATCACATTCATTTAAGCAGAATGTGTCCTGTCACAAGCCGCTTGTGCTGTTTGCTAAATCTGCCATTGTGATGAACTGTAATAAATTCAAACATGGATCTCTCGATTTTTTGCGATAATGTTTGCTAACTGCACTCTCTCAACCTGTGTGTGCTGAGCCCACCCAATCAGAATTTAGGCAAAGATAACTGTTAATCTATTTTTTAGGACTTGGGCATTGATAAAAACAATCTGATGCGGGCTGTGTGTTGAGAAGTTTAATGAAGTGCTGTAGAACGTCCCAACCAATCAAAAAATAACACCAGAAAATAGCTGGACGGTAGAGATGTGCGGTTGGCGGTTATAGCCGCGGACTCCGCGGATAAACCGCGGATCGGGCGGATGATGTGACGAAAAAAAATATTTTAATTAAATTCGGGCGGGTGGCGGGCGGTTTCTAGTCTTGCAGCTGTCATCAGCAGCGCCTTGTATTGCCCAATCAGCGGATGGCGGGCGGGTGCGGTTTTGAAAATTGGTCAAAAACGTTGATGCGGATGGATGGTGGATGGATGCTGAGTTTTGTGATGCGGTTGTGGATGAAATAATAGCCCATCCGCGCATCTCTACTGGACGGAGCATGGAAGCAATGCAAATCAATAAAATGCATATGTATAGTTCAGTTGGAACCTTGCTGTTAAACTGAATGTACGAAACAAACTGTCTGCTTTAATAACACTGAAATAAGAATGCGCTGTTTATCTTTAAATCAGTTACAGGCAACTGTCAAACACGTCAGTCTAGCATGTTTACATTGAAAAATAATAAAAATGCAAGTGTCGTGGAATGGAAAAATGCGCAATGGAAAAATGTGTTCTTTGTGAACAAGTTGTGTTCACTACTAAAGCAACAGTGGGCTTCCATGGCATTTTCTTACAGAATTGTCACTGGACAGTAGAAAGTATTTTATTTAAAGTGAAAATAAGATTAAAAAAAAAAAACTCTCATATCATAGAGAGCTGTGATATAAAATGTTCAGTGTCAATAAACACCAACAGACCACATTTTGTTAAACTTTTTTCCTTATTTATTCGTTTTTCTGATAGTCTATAATTGTCTGTTAACATGGGGGACTTGACTATTATTAGTCTACTGAGTGGTTGAAAGTGAATCAAATGCCATTAATCGCTATTTAATTTTCTAACAATATTGTGTGAAATAACCATTCACAATTACTGAACAACCTTTTTCATATTAGATTTCTATGATTATCTCCAGTATTTATTGACTGAAAACTAGCCCATGTTGCTCCTGATGGTAGATGTAGTAGCTACATCATTACACAGCATATGTAAACAGAATATTCAGCATGTTCCTGTTTCAAAAGCAGCTTTCTAACAAAAAAAAAACATTTACATAATAAAACAAATCAAAAATACTAATATTCTGGTAGATAAATTATATTACTACATTAGAAGAACTAATTGAGTACAGCAGGGTGGGTCAACATTAGCCAACCATTTACCATTTAGATAAATGGCAATAAGACAATCTCAGAGGAAATAGGAAGACATTTCCCTATTTATTCTGGGATTGCATTACCCACAGAGGATACATGTAACAGCCTTTGTTAACGTGAAAAAAAGTTTATTAAAAGTAATATAGTGTATTGAAATATGGTTGACAACCAGTTTAAATTAACATTTTAAATATCAGATTATTACCTAGTTACATGAATATGTAATTAGAAGAGTATCCAACTCTGTATCCAAACTATAAGTTGCGATGTTTAATAAAATATTTAGACCTGTATGGATCAAAAGTCAAATTCAGCATGACTTTTAAACTGTACAACTTCTTTGGCTGCGCAAGATGAGAACAGTAACCAGACAGAATGCTGATTAAATGATAGTTCACCCAAAAATGACATGTCTGTCATCAGTTACTTAGCATCATGTCGTTCCAAACCTGTACGGCTTTCTTTGTTCTGTGGAACATAAAATAAAATATTTTGAAGAATGTTGGTAGACAAACAGTTTTAGTTCCCATTAACTAAAAAAATGGAAGTCAATCGGAACAAAACATTCTTCAAAATATCCTTTTTTGTGTGCAGCAGAAGAAAGAAATGCATACAGGTTTGTAATGACATGAGGGCGAGTAAATAATGACAGAATTTTAATTTGAATCGAAAACCGATTTCCATGTCAACATGAGCACCACTTGTCACCTTATTAAGCATAACTGGTTTAAGCACGTTCATGTAAACACTCACTGATAAGTCAACTGAAATGAGCTAAAAGCATGTGTGGTACTTACAGAGATCTTCAGTGTTTTTGCTGGGTGGTACACTAAAGGGCTGACTAGGAAATGTACAATCCCTTTCCTCAATAACACACTCTTCTTCTTCACCTACACAAACAAAAAAAACATTTTAAATAGTGCTGTCGAATATAATCGTTTTTACGATGCATTGCCCTGCTGATGTGAACAATTCTGCATCGATGCCCAAAAACAAAAGAATCTTTGAATTTGTTTTTATTAAATAGGCATATGAGACATAATAATGTGCTGTTATTGATGATGCGGTTTTTATGAAAAGAACATGCATGAACGTGAATGAGTGCAGGATGTGCTTAATGTTCTTGATGTTAAAAAGAGTTAGGAACGATAAGTCACGAAAAAGATCTCAATACGTTACTTGCGCTGACTAACACACACCCAAAGCGGGCGCACAAAAAGACACCTCTCTCAGACAGCATGTGATCATGAATTCAGTTCTCTTTAGTGGCATATTCCACTTGAACGGATAATGTTTTCAAAATATCTGTCATGAGTATTCATGGAAACATTGTCGGTTAAGTCTTATGTGAACGGAAACAGTTAGGGGGATCCTGATGTCTAACATTATATTAGATCCGTGCATTAGGTCTAATAGGTACAATATAATAAATCTGCTTCTGTCTGTCATTAATGTTAATCGAGGAACAAAAGAAAATAGGGAACCGCTCACTGCTCTTTTCTAAACATTTGTAGGTTTAATCAATGATGTGTAATAAATACATGAAAGACTGCAGTGATTACTTTTACATTTAATTATTACATTTCTGTATTTCTTTGTCATCAGCTTCTGTTAAATAGATGTAAAAAATGAAAAAATTTATGTAAAGCATTGTTAAATTAGTTTGTTTCTTCCTAATAATGTATTCGCTCTATTGTTTGTTATTTGCATCTTTGTTCTTATTTTTAATAACAAAGATAAAATAAAAATAACTATATTCTGATTATTAATATAATAATTATTTTAAAAAAGTATTGGAGGAGAAGATGCATTGTGATGCTCCGAGAATTGTAATCGAATCAAAAGGCAAGTGAAGATTCAAACCTAATTATTAACACTTTTAATACACATCTCATACTATCACAAGATATACTGTTTTGTCTGGCTTCCTATTGGTTTTGTATGTAATATTTCTTTGAAAAATTTGTATTAAGTAATAAAATACAGATAAAACAACTGATTAAGGAAGTTAAATAAACAGTAGTCCAGATTAACGCACAGGCCATGTTCTTGAGCTGATTCACAGAGGGAAGCACAAGAGGGTCTCGATTCTGAAGGTAGAAGATCACCAGCAGTGTAAGAGCGTAATTGTTCAACAACGGTCCAGGGCCAGACAGGTTCCCTATGACATCAGAAATGTACAAGGTTTAACTCAGAAAACTGTACATGCATCAAGAAATGTCCAGGCCGTCATACAGTGTTTCACCTCAAAATCAAAAGAAAAAAGTAGTTATATTTTGCATAATGAAAATGAAACTTAGTTTTAGAAACATTAAAAGAGTTTGCAACAAAGCTAATTTTATCCCCTGCCTTAATTGTCTCAATACTGTAATTTAAAAAAAAGTCTGAATTATTTTAACACTGACTTTAATTAAAAAACAAGAGGATTTATTACTTTTCTACAAGTAAGTGTTATCATTTTACAGTATTGAGAATAATTTTTTTGCACTGAAAATGTATGTTATAATCACAACAACTGTCACAATAAAAAACTTAGCCTTAAAATTACAGAATGTACCTTTTTTATAGACAATTATCATATAAAACTATATTACCTGCTAATTGTTTCTGCTTAGCCCATAATCGGATGGCGTAGACTAAGGGTCGCAGTCTGGAATCAATGCCGGAACACAACTGCAGAAATCGAGTGTTTCTTACTGCCAATCTGGTGCAAAAAGGGAAGACAATATAGACAAAGATTTCACAAACCTTAAGTATACTACTCTCAAATGGGGTGCTACATTCAAAGTGGTTCATTTTACAAAATGGCCAAAAATAACTGTTTTCAACCTATTGTTGATTGTGATGTCTCCTTGGAGGTTGAGCTCTCGATGACTGAACTTGACCACAGGAAGTCGGGCAGTGCTGAGAGTCTGTACTTTGTGTACACCTGGAACGCACTTCCTCAAAATGGCTGCAACGAGCTCCAAAATTTCAACAGGAGTGGCAGTGGACAGGTCAATGTCGGACAAAATGGAGTCTTCAGAATGGCAATCCTCAGACTGATTTTCTCCTGTCTGTTGAAATGAGTAGTTTTAGACATGTTACAGATAGATGTAAATAGATTCATTATTTGATGTTTGAGTTCACAGATGTCCAGTATTAGTGGTGCTAACGCACCAATCCAGTAGTCTTTGCGCGAGCTTGAAATGCTTTGGTGTTCTCAAGGTCGAGGAACAGATCAAGGTCACAGGAGTGAATCCCAAATGTGTTCACAGAGGAGCCAAAGGGCACAATCTGGCAATCTATAACACAAAGAATTTTTTTAATCATTAGAAAATGAACAGGAAACATACTTGGAAATAAAGCTTCTTCAGATGCGGAAATAAAGCTTCTTCAGATGCAGAAACAATTCCAGATGTATTGCTGCTAAAAATAAAATGTTGCACTATATTCTGCAATGATTACAGTCACTTGGAATATGGAAAAGCTTACATTCAGCAGATGGAAATAATGCCATTACTTTGATTTTGTCGAGAGAAAAGATAACTAGAACACTGTTGTCAAATCTAAGTTGTGGCATACTTTACTCTGGCATTACATGGCTTGCCCATCCACATCTCTTTGATCCCGATATACAGTATACCCACCCATTATAAAAAGTCTTTCTACAAAAAAACTAAACATTGATACACATGATAATTTGATTAATGCTATGCTTTTACTCAACACTTACTGTAAACCACCATCGAGTGTTTGTAATAAACATTGAGTGTTGTAATGTAATCGAAAGATCCCAATGACTTTAGTTTGTATCAGTCACTCCTCTCTTCATTCTCTGCAAATGTCTGGTAAAATAGTACCACAACAAAATTAACAATTCCTCTGACTCTCACCCACTTTTCAAAAACATTTTCATCTCTTCTTTATCCTCCTCCTTCCCATCCTTCAACAACTCTAACAGCTGAGGACTATTCTTCATAGATAAAACAACCACTATCAGTGACCATTTCTCCACACCACAAACTGACATCACATCTTAACAACACACACAGCATATGATTGCTGCTTTTGACACATAACGACCAGATCCTCCAGTCAACCTCATGACGAAGGGCATCTCACAAACCACACTCCAGTGATTCAAGTCTAACCTCTCAGGTAGGTCCTTTGGAGTGTCTTGGAGGGGTGAGGTTTCTAAGTCGCAACATCTGACTACTGGAGTGACTCAGGGCTTGGTGCTGGGACCACTTCTCTTCTCCATCTACACGTCATCACTAGAATCTGTCATTCAGAAACATGGCTTTTCCTATCACCTTTCCTATGTTTATGACACACAACTCTACCTCTCATTCCAGCCAGATGATTCGACATTAGCTGCCAGACAGACATTTCTGACTGAATGGAGGACCACCAAATTCAACTCAATTTTGCAAAGACAACTGCTTGTGGTCTCAGCCAACCCAACACTTCATCACAACTTCTCCATTCAGCTAGCTTTCTCAACCATAACTCCTTCCAGGACAGCCAGGAACCTTGAAATTGTGATTGATGATCCGTTAAATTTCACAGACCTCATTGCTAGAACTACCCGGTCCTGCAGATTTGCCTTGTACAACATTAGGAGGATCAGGCCCTTCCCATCAGAGCATGCTACACAACTCCATGTCCAAGCTCTTGCTCTATCTAGACTGGACTATTGTAATGCTCTCTTAGCAGGGCCTTTCAGGATGCACTGTCAAACCTCTGCAACTGATCCAGAATGCTGCAGCAAGAGTGGTCTTAAACGGACAGAAGAGTGCACGTCAATAGCCGCTAGCATCAAAGTCAAGGCACTGATGTTTGCCTACAGAACAACCACAGGTTATGCACCCCTATACCTAAACTCACTACTTCAGACTTAAGTGCCCTCGAGAAGCTTGCACTCTGCAAGTAAACGGCACTATGTGGTTCCATCTCAAAGAGGCACCAAATCACTTTTACAGACCTTTACCTTGACTGTTCCCTGCTGGTGGAATGACCTGTCTAAGTCCACCCGAGCATTTAGCCATTTTCAAGAAACAGCTAAAGCTTTTTGTCACCACTTGACCTATCGCTCAGGTAACATTTTATATACAGGGTGGGTACAATTAATGGTTTATCAACATTTTCAAGTGTAACCATAACCAGATATTGTCATTAAACCCATTCAGTTACAAATTATGTACTATCTAAAATCAGAAAAGGCAGGGCAGGTCATGAACACGTAATATAAGTGACACGTGCAGCGAATGATCTTATCAAAAATCATTAAAGAAAAGAAAGAAAAAAAAGAAATGATGATTCTGAAAGAAATTCAAAATAAACGTGTAAATATAGCCTAACATTCACTAGGAGGCACAAATGCAAAGTCAGAATTTTGAGGAGAAAATATGCAATTACCAATTTTGTGGCGTGTAATGGAAAAGTAAGATAATGAGTTGTGTAACAAATTACTGTTGTCAGGGAGTAATGAGTAAAGTAATAATAATAATAAATTGAGTAATAAATTACATTTACACGAGCCCAACAAAGATTGTAACATACATGAAAGTGTAATGGATTATCAAAAAAGAAAAATAGGTCAAACTTGTTTCTATCCAATATTGTTGATTGGATTTTGAGATGTGGCTAATGAACTCAAGTGTTGGCAGATAAATGCGTGCTTGCAGGAACGGGGTTTAAGCAGACTAAATGATTGAAGAAGTCCTGTATACGTCATCTGAGATAAATCTATCATTTTCACCGGTCTAGGTTCACAGGTCCAGTTATGACATTGATTAAACATTATGAGGTCAAACATTAAAAAAAAAAAAGAAAGAAATACATGCACAGATACATTTTCCAAAATAAGATCTATAGCATGCATTTAGAAAAAAGGTGAGACAGGGTGAGATTTCATTTCATGATGGCTTTAAACACTCTTGTCTAGGGGCTCCCAAAAAGGATTTTAAGCTACTATTTCAATAGTTTAATGATGCATTTGCATGTTTATGGTTCACTAATTTTGGTTAATGGTCACATGACATGCACATTGTAGCTGGACTTTGAAGTGGACACAAACCTCTTTTTAGTCGTGATAAGTGTCTCAGTCCACATTATTGCCACTGGTGTTTATAGGAATCCAATCAAATCTAATAATAATAATAAACAACACTAATTATTATTATTACTAGTTTTAACTTTAAAATGAAAACAGAAATACATATAAATGTATACATTACAATTGTACTGTAAAATAAAATATGTGCTAATTTTGTTTTATTTTACACTAAAAGTTTTAATACAAATATTTATCTTAAATTCTTTACTTTCAAATATTCAAACCTTCAAACATTTAACACTTTATAAACTTTTGTTTTTTGTGAACTTTTGTCCACAAAAATGTTGGAAATTATACAAAAGTGCATGTAAATAGTGTGAACCCACCACACACTGCATTTCCAAATGTATGTTAAATTCATAGCACATGCAGAGATTAAGTTTTCTGCATTTGATTTAATTATTAGCTTTTCATAAACTAACGAACCCCTTCAGTTTCATCACGAAACCCCGGTTTATAGGATAAGGATGCAATGATGGAAATCTGGTTCAAGTTTTGAGTTAAGTATGGACCTGGAAAGAACTCTGTGAAGACTTCCTGTAGCAGCTGAACTAGGAGATCTCTCACTTTCTTCTCATTGTCATTCAGCTCAAAAAACTCCACCACCTTTTGCATCTGCTCATTGACCTTTTACACACAAAAAGAAAAGAAAACGTAAAAATGAGAAAAAGCTTTAAAACAAGAAAGCTGTGTGAATGTAGAACACTTTCTTACAGATGTAGCCTTGCAGAGCTCATAGTTGAGTTTGTCCAGGCTGATCTGGGTGTTTTTGGGTTTCCCCCTGCTGGACAGTTTGAAGTCTTTCCTCTCTCTGGGCTTGACACGGAGCTGGAGTCCGTTGAGCTGATGCTGTAGCTGTTCCAGAGCTGTCTGAGCGTTCATCGGCTCGGAGAACTCCACTATAGCATATACACCCTACACAAAACAACAACTCTCACATTAACTCACCATAACACATTAACGCATTATAACATTCATATAGTGTTTGCATGTGTCTTGACACTGTAAACCTCTAGACAGCGCTGGGAGATCCAGAGAGAGCGTTTAAATTTGCTGCATTAGTAATACGAATTTATTGATGTGACTTGCATAAACCCATTTTGGTATGCTTTGAAAGGCTGCCTTGTGAAAGCGAACCGAACCAAGAAAAAAATGCAACATTGCAACAAATTAAGTCCCTGTTTCAGAACAAAACAAACGATCTATAGGTGCGAAAACACCTTAAAAGGAAAGGTGATATGACCATAGACTGGATGTGACACAGTGTTAAACATGCCTCTATCCAAACTTTTGCAGCAATCAAATTCAAATGTTTATATTTACAAAATACAATTAAGTTGGACAGTGAAAACATTGGAAATCTTTTCTTTGTACTTTTTTGTCAGATAAATAAAGGTAAAATAGAAAAAACAAAAATAACAAATTCTTGATTTTTTTGTATTTTACAAATGTCCCGACTTTTCTGGAAATGTGGTTGTAAATTGGGAATGAAATTCCAGGATAATTTCATATTCTGAATTTGATTTATGGCAGACCTTCAAATAAAGATGCAAGCGAGACAAAGATCAAATGATTACCATGAGAATTACCGGTATACCACATGATAAAGATAGTGTATATATTAACCTTGTCCTTGTCCATGATCACATCTGACACCGGCCCAAACTGTGTGAAATACTCCTTCAGATCGGTTTGAGAGGTGTCTGGTTTAAAGCCACTCACAAACACGCTGTTTTCCTCCTGAGCTTTACGCTGAGCTCTGAGCCGCTGCAGATGCTGGTGCTTTTTTCCTTTAACATGATCTTCCAAGCTCGGCTCTGCACAAAAAACACTTCAGTTAAACGTGAAAGCAACATCGTTGATGGAATACCGGTGTATATAAACAGTCAAATGTTTATGATGATTTTCTAAATTCATATTTTCGGTAACACTTCTTTACAGTAAGTTTCCTTTAGTTAACATGAACTAAGAATGAACAATACTTGACCATCATTTATTGATCTTAATGTTTATTTCAGCATTTACTAATACATTATTAAAATCAAAAGTTGTATTTGTTAACATCATATAATGCTTTGTGAACTAACATAAACAAACAATGAGCGACAGTGTAATTATGAACCAACATTAACAAAAATGAATAATTAGACTACTGTAACAAATGTATTGCTCACTGTTAGTTGATGTTAGTTAATACACTAATGTTAACCATGACTCAAAATGAGACCATTTTATAAAGTATTACCATCTTATGCATATTATTCATTTGTTTTTTCTTTTATTAATTCTATCTTTGAATTGTATACTTCATATATTAACCATCATCAAATATCCATGTATTTAGTTGATAATTTAAGTTTCCTTAATTCTGTTAGATTTATATCCACTTGTATACCAGAAACAGTGCATAGTGCATACTATGTCTATCTATTTTAGCAGCATTACCATATTTACAAAACTCAAACATAAAGAAATACCGTAGTATCATCATAGTCCATATAATGTGTAAAACCGTACTTTTGGCTAACAATGAACTAAATATAGTGGCAATTACTGTGTTATAACAAGTTAGAAACTTCTAGAAACGTGTCACACTTGTGTTAACGTTAGCTATGCTGCTTTTTAGTTTATTACAACTTACTGTTGGGTATATTAACATTGCAGAGGTTGCAGTGAAATCCTCTTTGCGTTGTCTGGATGTCTTTATCGAGCTCCATTGAGAGAGGCTGTGCTGGTAATTCCAAAGAAAAGCGTCCGAGTTGCTACATAAAACAACTCAAATCTCCCTCCATGATGTTCCGCTCCGTCCGTCCCCGTAATTCTTCCGATAGAAACATGGAGGGGGATATTTTTGTTCCGCCCTTCAGAAGGGAAGTTTGCCAGAGATAATCTGATGAAATTACAAGTTATTTCTTGTAACTTTAAAGTTAAAGTTATTTATTTTGTATTAATGCATGTAAATTTTGTGTATACAATAAAAAGTGCAATGAAAAATACTGTTAACTGAATAGAAAAATACCGAACACAATATGCAACCAAAAGTACTTTACTTTCTATTGAGTTGCATGACTTTGTTAGAGTATCATCTAGGAAATAAATACAGGTTTTGCATTTTTATTCCAAAAGGACTGTTTTAAAAATGTATTATAATATATCACAATTTGCAATATTTAGCTGTGCTGTCAAAAGGGAAGTTATATCTGTAATATAACAATGCTGTACATACATTTAACTAGATTTACTAAAAATTATGTAATGCACTCACAAAACAGGGTTTAATATCAACATTTTAGAGTCACTCCTTCTTAATCCTATACTTCCAATTGCAATATTTGCCAATGATGAGCTGAGTGAGGGGAAACCCCGATAGGTGGGTAGTTTCTCGTTACCTCTTTCAGTAATGCAAAAACATCTAAGAAGAAAAAACTACTTGCTCAGTTTTTGGCTCAAAACTGCAAGTAAATTTGTTTTGCTCAGATGGGATCATCCAGGACAACCAAAGTAAAAGCATTGCCTAAAGGGTGTTGTGATTGTGAAGATGACATTTATAGATGGCATACACAAATGCTTGCGGTTATCCAGATTTCCCAACATACTGTACTGTGATGACACAATGACTTCCAGTTTCCAGGACAGGGCCCAGTTGTTCAAAAGTTTTATGGATCAGAATTATCTAGATTTGAAAATCCCATGTTTTGCTGTCCAGGATCAGGTAATCCATCTTACTTTTGTGCTGTTTTTTTAAAGCAAAATTGGATTGGAACACCCTGATCCAGATACACACTTAGTCAGAATATCAAATCAAGTGCTCGAAATAGGATCACATGTCACAATGTAGCCCAGGTTACCTTAAGAACAACAGGAATGCTGCGTCCCAATTGGCCTACTTATACTACGCCCTAGAAGTATGTACTCTTTTTTTTGTAAAGAAAAAGTAGCCTATACATACTTTTGATTAAAACAGAAACAAAAGATTCTGACCGGAAATAGTAGACAAACCGGGTATCTTTGGAATACTCATTCAACATACTACGATTTGGGACGTTCATTCTATTTTCAAATACTATTTAGGACGGATAGTATGCGAATTGGGATGCAGTGGGTCACTTTAAGTGCACAAAAGTTTCTGAACTACATAAACAAACAAACATCCCCTTCCATTTTCAATTTTCTTTAAATAATCAGACCCCTACAGTGGCACTTAAGGGACATGGTGATGGACAAAAATATGAGATAAATACTATATAGGCCTATTATATGTATTTTTGCGTTCTCTCACAAAAGTTTTGCATTTTCCCCCAAAGAAACTTTGCATTTATTCGCAAAGAACTCAAAAGTTTTGAGAGTGAATACAAAGTTTCTTGGGGGAACGCAAAACATTGCAAGATATTTGCATAAGAATGCAAAAGCATTAATCATAATCTAATCTTTCCTCCTACCTCGTATTTCACCTCCCATCACCATGTCCCTTTAAAGGGATAGTTCACCCAAAACTGAAAATTTTGTCGCTGCTTTCCCTCAAGTTGTTCCAAACCTGTATGAATTTCTTTCTTCTGTTGAGCACAAAAGAAGATATTTTGAAGAATGTTGATAACCAGAGATAGTTGATGGTAGCTATGACTTCCAAATAGAGGGTGGTTAGAATTAATGGCACCCCTAGTAAATATGATCAAAACTGGCTGTAAAAAATGAAATCTGCATAGTTCAATCCTTTTGAATTTTCATTCAAAAATTGGCAAAAATCTAACCTTTCATTGAAGTGAAAGAATTGAAAGTGGGGGGAAATCACATTATGAAATAAAAAATTTTCTCCAAAACACATTGGCCACAATTATTGGTACCCCTAGAATTTTTTACGAGTAAAATATCTCTGAAGTATATTCCCATTAATGTTTACCTTTTTTAGCACACCAGGGTGACTAGGAACATGACATTGTCCAGCCATGACTTCTTGTTTCACAGGAGTTTAAATGAAGAAACACAAAGGCCAAATTCCCTCACATTGAGTAAAACCAAAGAATAGTTCTGATGTGCATCAAAAGATTGAGCATCACAAAATAGAAAGTGATAGAATAGCAGATAGAAAATAATTGAGAAGTTCCAATCAACTAAAGATGATACGAATCTGCCAGGAAGAGGACGTGTCTCTATATTGTCTTAATGCAGGGTGAGGAGGAAAGTTTGAGTGGCCAAAGACTCTCCAAGGATCACAGACGGAGAATTGCAGAGATTACTTGAGTCTTGGAGGTCAGAAAGCCTATATAAATGTAAAAAAAAAAAAAAAAAAAAAAAAAAAAAAAATTTCAACCAACCCCTACATCACCACATGTTGTTTGGGAGGGTTTCAAGAAAAATCCTCCTTGCTCATCCAAAAACAAACTCCAGCATATTCATTTGGCAGAAACGAATGGAACTTTAAACGGCACAGGGTTTTGTGGTCGGTTGAAACTAAAAAAAGAGCTTTTTGGCAGCAAACACACTAGTACCCCATATGTAAAATTTAATATACAGTTGGATCTTTAATGTTGTGGACATATTTTTCTGCTGGAGGTCCTGGACTTCTTGTTCAGATACATGGCATCGTGGATTCTATCAATTATCAACAGATTAAAAAAAATCAAAACCTGACGCCTTCTGCTAGAAATCTTATAGCGGGCCATGTTTGGATCTTCCATCTGGACAACGATCCAAGACAAACATCAAAATCAACACAAAAATTTGTTACGGAGCACAAAATGGAAGCTTCTGCCATGACCGTCCCAGTTCCCTGAACAGATGAGTTGAGTGAACTGAAGAGAAGCACCAACATGGATCTGGGAATCTGAAGGATCTGGAGAGATTCTGTATGGAGGAATGGTCTCTGATCTCTTCTCAGTTGTTCTCCAAACTCATCAGGCATTGTAGGAGAAAACTCAGAGCTGTTATTTTGTCAAAAGGAGATTGCAAAAAGTATTTAATAAAAGGGTGCCAATAATTGTGGGCAACGTGTTTTGGAGAAAAACATTTCATAATGTGGATTTTGTGATCTAATCAGAATTCAGAATCCTTTGTTTCTTTAGATCCAATCCGATAGTAGACATCTGATCAGATTACTTTTGAACAACTGGGCCCAGAAAAACTTGTCAGAAGTGGAATGTTCCAACATAAGAGACATTTTCTTGTTATTGTGCTCACTTCTGCTTTGACTAAGTATTTTTATTAGCTAACATATGATCTAAATCCTATTAATATAAACTAGACAAAAAAATAAAATAAAAATAAAACTAAACTCAATTTGGAAAAAAAAAGAAAGAAAAAGATATGAAGCAGTGTAAACAAACTAGCACAAAACTTTATTTTTTTTTAGTAAACAAACATGTAAATACAGGATAAATACACAAAGTATGATTCAGTCTCCAAAGACAATGTCTTTACTCCAACATTACTCCAGGGTGCCAGAATCAAACATCAGTGTAAAAAGAAAAGAAAATGCTAACAGTAAAACTATTTACAAATCTAAACTATTAAGACATTACAAGCCATTTACTTTCTTCATGAAGTTATCCACTAGATCCATCATCTGTGTCATGTCAGCCTCGTCTTCACAGATGACTTCCTTCATCTTGTTAAACCTTTTCAGCTGCTCGTTGCAGTGTTTCTAAAGAGACAAAAAAAAATTGTAATTTTTTCCAGCTGATGAATGATAAAAATCATCAACAGCCAATCAGAAGTTACAGATCTCGAGCCTTTAAAGCAGCAGAAATGCAGCATGCCCTACTAATAAACAGAACATTATTGTTCGTTGGTGTGGATGCTAATATAGGTACTTTTATAGTTATCATTCTTGGTGGAATTTTAACTTTAACAGACACCTTCCAGCCAATTAGAATAGAGTATTCAAATAAACTATGGTATAATTCAAATACATATAGCTTTTTTTAAGAATGGTATCTGGATTTCCCTTCAAGTTGCAAAATGTTCAAACTCATGTAAAACATCAAGTCAAGATGTGACTGGTAATTGTAGGCAAAAATCATCACATACTTCAACTGTAACTAAATGGTCTGCTGCATAAGAGAAGATTTCAGTCAAATTCTTGTTCACCATGCGCTGTTCCTCGTTAGTCTCCTGCACGACCACATGGTACCTGGTGGAGAAGTTCAGATCCATAAAGTGAGATCGACAGATGACGTATTCAGAAGAATAAAGTGGAAAAAATAGGCTCACTGTTGTTGGGCCGCTTTGCATTCCTCCTCGGCTTCCTCACATCCCTGCGTTACGTTCTTTTCCAAGCGCTTCTTGTGGGTTTCAGCAGAGTCCACCTCAGCTGCCCACTTCTCATCCTCTTGTGCCATTTCCTACACACACACCATAACTAGTTCAATCAAATGTGAAATCAAATTTCAAATGTGTCATTACTGAAAATCACTTAAAAATCCCATTAATTAATTTAACATATTAGGCTAATATATTACAGCAGGTTTAAAATCAGAAATCCCCATACTGATGCATTTTACCTGCATGTCATGCTCCAGCTGTTGGTCGACTCTGCGAATCTGCTCCTTTAGCTGCTTGATGTCATTCTCCTTATCAAAGATGTTGGACTTCACCTAATAAACAGATGGGGTGGTACATACATGAGCTCACTTCAAGCTTTGTAAGCACATGCTTTATTACAAAACCTAGAAAGCTGTCTCACTTTCTGACTTCTACATAGATAACTCCCTTTTACAGTAGCTTCATATTCAAGAATTCAAGTCCAGACTTTGACTTGGCCAACTGTGACTAAAGAGCTTACACATACTGGTGGATTAACCATTATAGAAACATTAACAATGATTTTGGTAATCACCAATACTGTTAGTTTAGGGCAGCTGTGGCACAAACCTTACATCAGGTGGTGGTCTAATACATTTTTATAAGCACTGTATATGGTATGTATTAAAAAAGGTTTATGTGCTAATTAGCGCTGTCGATTTAACTCATTCATTTGGTGAGATTAATTATTGGGGGGGGGGGGGCCACCACGCCCCGGCCCAGAACTGTATGCTATCTTACATTGCATGCAGTTTAGTTCAGTTTTAATGCAGTTAAAAATGCCACTAAAATGCAAGATATGAGGGCAAAAAATGCCCGTGTATGGATTTGTGTCATGTTCATTTCATATGATATAGTTTAGCAATATCACACAATCAAGAGTGCCGTTTTCCCCCCAAATATCTGCACAATTGCAAATGCATATGGATTTCATACAACAGTTCAATAAACAAATGAATATTGTTACATTGTCAGTATATTGTCTGTTTTTGCTCAATTTCAGCAATGAAAAGTTCCAAAAAAATCATTAAGACTTGCCACCACCTACTGGCAGTTTTAGTTTCATATTTAGAGTATCATTTCCTTTTTCATCCATATTCATGTCACCTCTGTGCTGCATTAAACCATCTGAGAAAATATGCCAAAATGCCACTTCATATGCAGCTTATAAATTTTTTTGAATAAAAACATATGGACAGTGTAGCCTTAAAAGTTTGCGTGTAATAAATCCTATGTTGAATCAAATAATTTCTTTATAAAATGTACTTTTTGTAATATCTATTCAATGGTTTTCTCATCTAAAAGAAAAATTACTTTAAATGGTCTTAAATGGGGGTAATATCTCAGCCAAAATTGATGTGCGATTTCTTTTTTTCGCTTAATTTATTCGCTTAATTCATCAGCGCATCATGCAATTAGATTTAAAAAAAAAAAATTAAATCAGTTGACAGCCCTAGTGCTAATATATCAATACATACAAATTACAGGTCGGTCGATACTGCATTTTGCAAATACAATAACAATGTGTTTAAAGAAAAGCAAGATTGTGCAGATACTAGTAAAATCTTTATGTTAAATAATGTTCTTGGGCTTGTTCTTAGAGAGAAGCTGTAAGAGTTTAATGTTAAATTAAAGGGTTAGTTCACCCAAAAATGAAAATTCTGTCAGTATTTACTCACCCTCATGTTGTTCCAACCCCGTAAGACCTTCGTTCATCTTCGGAACACAAATTAAGATATTTTTGATGAAATCTGAGAGCTGGATCACTCCTCCATAGGCTTCTTCAGGGATTGAAACTTGCCAGCCCCGAAAAGTTATTAAAAACATCGTTAAAATAGTCCAAGTGACTACAGTGGCTCAATCTTAAGTTTATCAAGCTATGAGAATACTTTTTGTGCGCAAAAACAAACAAAAATAACGACTTTATTTCAACTATTCATTTCCTTCTCTTTGGGCCTCTAGTCAGTTAACAAGACGCTGGTCATGTGTGTGATGCGTTCAAAAAAAGAAGCTTACGCTATAACACTAGTGAACTGACTCAAGGCCCACAGAGAAGGAAATGAATAGTTGAAATAAAGTCGTTATTTTAGTTTTTTTTGTGTACAAAAAGTATTATTGTCATTTGATAAACTTAAGATTGAGCCACTGTAGTCACTTGGACTATTTTAATGATGTCTTTAATAACTTTTTGAGGCCGGCAAGTTCAATCCCTGAAGAAGCCTATGGACTAGTATGGAGGAGTGATCCAGCTCTCAGATTTCATCAAAAATATTTTAATTCGTGTTCCGAAGATGAACGAAGGTCTTACGGATTGGAACAACATGAGGGTGAGTAAATACTGACAGAATTTTTATTTTTGGTTGAACTAACCCTTTAAACGCCAGGTGCGGTATAGTGTAACCAAAATACCGATAATATCTAGAAAAAACAAACATATTTCCTCCTTCCAGGGTCTCATTCAAAAATATGCACTCTTACCACAAGCATCTACAACAATTTTAAAAATAAACACCATCATAATTCATCAACTCTAACCAAAAATAATAATAAAACACATAATTCACTTGGTGAGTTGGTAAAATAATGTTACAATGCAAATAATAAACAGTACAGTCTTAATTGTACCAAAAAACATTCTTTATGCTAAATAAAATTCCAAATATTTTCTTTGTTGATTTGGGAGTGAAATATGAACTGGACATTTTCTTGACAGACTGTGAGATTCCCCAGGCTAGGATAATTAGGGGTCACACCAGTAATTTGGTGTATTTAACAAGATATAAATGTTTTCTTAAATGCAAGGCATAAACAGCAACTGAATAAGAGGTAGAACAAAAGTCTTGCACCTGTTCAGCAGTCTCTTCCAAACTCAACTTCATATTGGTGAGTCTGCTGCATTCATCCTCTACGTCAACCATCATATTCTTCAGAGGATTCTAACACAGTTAAGACAGAAAAAAAGAGAAACCTCCTTAAATAATAATAAATAAATAAAAGAAGCTTCTGATGGATGGCAGTAGTGACTGTACCTGTATCTGTGTCTTGTACTGCGTGATGGAAGTGGCACTATAATCTGTCCTGATTTCAAAGTCATGACCACAGGCATTCTCTGCTGACTGCGGGATGAGCTTCATCTTACGACCCAGTTTATTATACTCCGCAACCTTCACCTCCGCCTGCAACAAAATGTGTAAACTTACGGACTTATGTATACTGCATGGAACAAACAATACTATCTCTGAACTGATTGGCTGGCTTCACACAACTCCTAGGTCCTGTTTATACCTGGTATTAAGATCCGTTTTGGTCGATCGGATCACAAGTAGATAAGGGTGACACATACCTCTTTACACCTGGTATTTTAATCCAGATCTTGTGTCCACTTTTGGCGCTTTTCCATTACTAGTACCAGCTTAACTCAACTCGCCTCGGCTCGTTTTTCGCTCCGTTTTCCATTACAGATAGTACCTGGTCGTCATAGCGACGCCACAGGAAACTGCCGTGACGTAATCTTTTACGCGACACACACCCGCTACTCACACACGGGACAATGGAGGAAATCGAGTGAATGCTGTTTTTGATCCTCGGGCTTTGGCTGTTTCTCACAGCCAGAAGACAAACATTGTTTCAGGAGAGGCTGAGGGCAGCAAAACGAAACACTGCTGAAAAAAAAAAAACAGCTCTGTCTGGCGCGTGCAATGATGACGCAGTGAATAGTGACGATTCTCTCTGATCAATCAGCAGTCTGCAGTGTTTTCACGTCACATTTTAGTATCGCCTCAGCTCGCCTCAGCTTACTCAGAACCTCGCCAGAGGTGATACGAAAAAAAGTACCTGAAAGCAGGTACAGGTACAACTTTTACAGAGTGGAAAACCAAACAAAGACGAGTCGAGTCGAGCTGGTACTGTGTAGTGGAAAAGGACCATTTTAACCACTTCTGTCCTGATTTCTTTGAGGGGAAGGTCAATGGGCAGGCAAATGTATGGCTTTTTCAGATCTTCCAATCTAATGGACGAAATAAGCTCACACAATTTACATATTACTGCGACCGGAGACAATGGTAAACATACAGAGAGCAGCATGCTCCGATAGCTGAAAGACCACGGTGAACGCAGTTGCGAGTTCGTGTTTGAAATAAGGAATGTTTAAATAACATTGTGCTTGGTACATTTTTCAAACCTTATTTGGGTCTTCAGCCGACAAAGTTTAAAACCTGTCTGTTTAGCACGCTTCCCATAATGTTTAGGAATTAGGTCTAGGAATAGCCAGAGAGTAGTCCGTCTTTTGTGGCTGTTCAAATGTATTCTACCACTTGAGCGTCTACACTATGAAAACAATCCGGTCTAATGCGTTTCGACTACCTCTGGAAGAGGTCAAAAGTGGACAAGCTCAAAATGTTTTAGACCCCGTTTACAACTGTATTTAGCATCATCCACTGAAAGATATTTATATTATCTGATACTGTAAGAACTTCTGCATTTTTTCCTTGAATCAGAGATTGGAATAATGTCATGGAAATAGTTAGTAAATAACAGTAGTCAACATTTGAAGTGGATCAAAAAAGTTAATCAAAGTTGACTTAAGACAAGAACGGGTCTGTATGAAGTATGCATGCGTGTACCATTCACCATGTTGGGACTGTCATGTGACCTAAAATGCCAGGGTCGTCACTTTCCTGCCTAAAAAAAAATCCTATGATGTGGCCTCATTAAATAGTGAAGTGACACCAACGGATCTCGCCCGACATAGTGCCTCATCTGGCTATTTTCACTTACCGTTTTAGGAATGCTTTGAATTATGACATACTATTATTTTGTGTAGTGATTTTCACATACTGTATAGTAGGAAAGGAGGCATGTTTAGAAGTTTTGTGCTCTCTCTGAATATGCCTACTTCCCTACTATATTGATGATAAAAAAGTATGTGAAAAAAGTCATGTCTGAATTTATAGTAAAGTGTCCATCAGAGATGTGCCCAGGAGATTTATGGGGATAAATACTATTCAATGAGGACACAGGAGAGGAGTTGTGAATGGCAGAAAAGTGACAAATTACACTGCAAGGTCAGATTACAATAACAACATGGCAGATGTAGTTTGCCTGAATTTCATTCATACTACATACTACAGAACATACTACTTGGTCACAAAGTACTTATTCAAATGAAGTACCCATTCAGACAGTATGAGATTTTGGACACAGCTTTGGGGTCTCTTCACACAGAATGCATTCTTCCAGTCCACTCCGCTACTTTCCCATTATTTTCTATGTAAAGATGTAGACGTATTTGACCATTGCACTTGTCTTTTGCACCTTCTCCTGCATGACGCAGCATTCAAAAAAACGTGGCACTGAAGTTAAAAGTTGTTAAACTTTTAAAAACCACATCTCTAGACCTTATTTTCGTTTCAGTGACCTGTGTCTCGCCTTATTATCTGCAAAAACGTGTTCTGTGTGAATCAGCCCTTGGTCTGTGAAACAACTCTCACTAGACATGGGATCTCTGTTTGTGGGTAAAGTCCTGACCTTCTCTTTGGTTTTGGACAGGTTGACCTCCTCATTCCAAACCAGCTGTTCAGCCTCCTCTAGACTCTGGTTTAAGCTGTGAACGGTCTGCTGCAGTTCATTCCTCTCTCGGTTAATACGCTCGATATCAGCTGGAGTGAACTTCTGATTCTCCAGGATGTGCTGCAGCCTTGTCCTCTCCTGCTTCAGACCTTCCAACTGCATCTCTGTACAAAGAACAGGGACATTTACCAATTGAATTCAACCTTTGTATCTTTATTGTCAAATGTAGTGTACAAAGTACAAAAATTCTTACTTATCGCAGAGCAAAACCAAGATACAATGTGCAAAGTGAACAAGGCATGTGTGGCTGCATCTTGTAATCGCTCTTACCAGCAGCCTCCAGCTCCTCAGACAGTCCAGCAGCTTTTTTCTCCAGTCCAGTTTTATGGTCCTCCAGAGTACCACAATAGTCCTGCAGCTTCTGCAGATCAGTCTGTAATCTGAGCTTCTCTGTCCTCTTCCCTGCTAAACGATCCTGTCAACACACACAGCCTTAACATTGATATAATTTTTTTTTTTACCTAGTTCTGGCATGAACCTCTAGATGGCACAGACTGGTAGATCCTTAAAGGGTTAGTTCACCCAAAAATGAAAATTATGTCATTAATGACTCACCCTCATGTTGTTCCAAGCCCGTAAGACCTCCGTTCATCTTCGGAACACTGTTTAAGATATTTTAGATTCAGTCCGAGAGCTTTTTGTCCCTCCATAGAAAATCTATGTATGGTATACTGTCCTTGTCCAGAAATGCAATAAAGACATCATCAAAGTAGTCCACGTGACCTCAGGGGGTTAGTTAGAATTTTCTGAAGCATCGAAAATACATTTTGTTCCAAAAATAACAAAAACGATGACTTTATTCAGCATTGTATTCTCTTCCGGTTCTGTTGTCAATCCACGTTCACGAGGCCAGTGACGCTGCTGACGTAAGACGCTGCTCACGTGTTATCTGGTGCGTCCGTGTATTCGGGTTCAAATAAATATGTCTGGTTTAAAAAAATGCAAGTCTTCCCCTGTGTCGAAATCCTCAGACATGTTTGCAAAGATTGTTTTGTTTACAGCGTGCGTCTCCCTCAGACTGTAAACGAAGCTCGGGCGCACCAGATAACACGTCAGCTCGTCTTACGTCAGCAGACTCATGAAAGCAGATTGACAACAGAACCGGAAGAGAATACAATGCTAAATAAAGTCGTCGTTTTTGTTATTTTTGGAACAAAATGTATTTGATGCTTCAAAAAATTCTAACTAACCCCCTGAGGTCACGTGGACTACTTTGATGATGTCTTTATTGCATTTCTGGACAAGCACAGTATACCATACATAGATTTTCAATGGAGGGACAAAAAGCTCTCAGACTGAATCTAAAATATCTTAAACTGTGTTCCGAAGATGAACGGAGGTCTTACGGGCTTGGAACGACATGAGGGTGAGTCATTAATGACATAATTTTCATTTTTGGGTGAACTAACCCTTTAACTCATTTGGTAGCGATCGCATCGTCCTCAACATAGCGCAGCTGATTGGTTGCTGTTGCATCAGCGGCCAATGAGCTGCGGCTCAACATCAACCAAATACCGGTAGTGTGGCTGTTAAAAGTCTGCAGCACGCTTCAGGAAGCATCTGAAATCAACATCCAAGATAAGTGCAAACTATAGTATCTTTAAGAGGGCTCTACACTTCTCATGGCTTGTCTCCTGCTTTTTTTGGGGATTATTTCATGGATGTTACATGTGCAGCAACATCTTACATGCTCACAGCAATGTCTGTGAAGGTATTAGCAGTAGCAAGTTTCAGTACTTGCTCTGCAGCAGAATCGTAGCAGATCTATTCTGCCAAGACCAAATACATTTCCATATCCATGCCATTCTTTCAGAGAGTTTTCATGACAGAATTCTTTGTGAAGAATGTTTAAGACCTTAATGCCCTAGGTCACATCTAGTTTTCCCAACCCATCCTTTTTTCTTTGTCATATTGGGGTCATACATTTTCAGCCATTTCATGAAGGTAGTTGAGAGATGTGTGAGAAAAGCTGTAATTCAAGACAAAGGGTGGCAACTTTGAAGAAGCTCATACTTCATACACACATTAAAGTCCCTGTAAAGTCAAAATTAAGTATGTGTTCTGAGTTTGTCACACCACAGAAAAATGTGTTATTAGCCACCCAGCCAAATTTGAATGATAAAAAAAGCCGGCAAGTACATATAATAAATATTAAAATCTTGAACAAATGAGCAGTAGTCTCTGTTCTCAAACACTGGGGGCATGTCCACTGCCTGCGCTGAAACCACGCCCACTCACGGGAAGTATAACACTCACCAGTTGTCAGCGCGACGGGAGGATGAAGGCCGAGGCGGGAGATAGTCGGTTCAGCCCGATTCACCAGTAACAGCGGATTATTAGTGAATACCAGTTGTCTCCGACGAAAGTTTATAAAACTATCCCGCGTAAAATGATCACTACAGAGGTGAGTGTTTGCGGTGATCCTCAGCTTTCCATCAAGGTGGCTCTTCACAAAATTAATTCACCTCTTCTTGATGAGATCATTTTTCAGAAATGTAAATAAGGACACCGATCTGTTTGTACGTGACCGCATCCAGGTATTACGCATTTCCGTGACAAACGCATAGCTAGTAAGCAAACTATAGGCTGTAGTAACTTATAATACTGACAGTAACTCGCGATTGAGCGGCAAACTGATGTAAATGTGCTCTATTTATATTGTTAGGGGAGCAGCCAGCCTCAGTGGCTCCAGTGCATCATCGAGTAGGGGCGTGTCCAGGAGCTCAGGCACTCCAGTGCATCATCGAGTAGGGGCGTGTCCAGGAGCTCAGGCACTCCAGTGCATCATCGAGTAGGGGCGTGTCCAGGAGCTCAGGCACTCCAGTGCGTCATAGAGTAGGGGCGTGTCCAGGAGCTCAGGCACTCCAGTGCGTCATCAAGACCCCGTTTTAGCCCCGCCCAAAATATCCGGAACACAGCAATGATGAAAAACTGTTCAACGGTCTAACTCCACAATTCAGTACTTTACAGTTCAGTCTTTGTAATGTTTTAGCAATACATTTCTAACATTTATAATGCGTTTAGATTTTTTTTTTTTAATTGCCTTTACAGGGACTTTAAAGTTTTTCACAGTTTTGACTGACTATTTTATGCTATTAATCCAAAATTAATAGATTATAGTAAGAAGTAATTCTCATGAACTGAATGAACCTGATAAATGACAAGTGAAGGAAACATGTATACACTCACAGTTTGACTTTCCCTTTCAAGCCTCTCCACGTGCTCCATCAGTATCGCATGTTTTTCCTGCTGGGAGTGTAACAGCGCCCCATCCACATTGTAGAGCTTCTCTGAGAGAATTACGAAAATATTTGTTACCAGCAATGAAACCATATTTTGCATTAGTGTTGTTATTAAAATTATTTAAATAAAATATATTTTTTGTCATTTAAAGACTGTGATTATTATAAACGTAAAGACAAAGTTTTCCCTTCTTATTATTTTCGTTTTCCGTTGCTTAATGTGAGGGGTATCCCACACATAAACAAGGAGTGCTGGAGAAAAACAAATGTAGCATAAGTAAGGGTCCGAGCCATATCAAAGTTCAAACATGTATTATGTTGTAGTTCCTAATAAAATATCTGGTATTGTTATGACTGTCGTCCAAATGTTATGTTTTTCAAAAGAAAAAATGCAATAGTTTTTGATTGGATGTTGCATATGTGGCAGTTGCAGTCAAAAGCAGAAGCAGGTGAACACAAGCTTGCAGGAGCGGGTTTAAGTGGGTAATTGTTGGGGGCCTTAAGCACATAAATAGGAAATTTCGCACAAATTCATCTAAAAGGGCCAAATTTGGCACAGATGTAGCTCAGGTCATACCGAAATGATTTAGCTAGGGCGCCGGAGCCAGCGACCCTCGGGGTCAAGATGGCGGCCAAATCCAATATGGCCACTGCCCGAAAAGGGTTCCGGTTATAACTTTTAACCACACGAGTTACAAATACTAACTTTATATGTTTTTCAGCTTAATTGATCATGGGAAACACATAGGAATGTTTATATTTATGACCCAGTATATCTGGACCCCTTGATCCTCCAATTCCAATATGGCCGCTGTCCAAAAAAGCAATTTGGGCTGTAGTATGGGGCCTTACAACCAATTGTTCGCACAAATTCATCTACAAGCAACACATTTGGCACAGATGTAGCTGAGGGCATACTGAAATGATTTAGCCAGGGCGCCTGAGCCAATGGTCCCTGAGACCAAGATGGCGGCCAAATCCAATATGGCCACCGCCTGAAAGGGATTCGCCTATAGCTTTTGAGCCAGATGAGATACAAATACAAACTTGATGTCTATTTCACCTTTACTGGCTATGGGAAACACAAAAAAAATATTTATATTTATGATTGGGTATATGTGGACCCTCAAAGTCCCCAAATCCAATCTGGCTACTGTCTGAAAAAGGTTTTTTTTTGACAACTTTTGAACCAAATGAAAACTTAATGTCGATTTAATTTTTTTACAATGACAAACACACGGGAATGCTTACATTTGTGATTGCCTATGTTTATACACCACATTTGCATTTACAAGAAAGCAACTACCTGATCATGCATACATTCCAAATATTCCCACCAATTTTCTAATTGATAATGTAGGGAAGGCATATATGCGGGAGAGTCAGAATTCCACCATAGATTTGGGCAATACTGAGCAAATATTGATAATACTAGTTTAGAATTCTAGTTTAGAATACTATATTTCATTTTTTTTATAGCTATGATAAACTAGTTTAGATTGAAAGAAGGTAGAAAATCGACATAAGTTTATGTATTTTTCTCTTGTGAACATGACATCCTTCAGGACAAGGTGAAGTGTCACTTGCAAACCATTTCCATAATGTGACGCATTTCTATGGAAAATTGTTGCAAGAGCAAGTTAATTTTGATTTAAGATAACAAAGACAAAGCATTTTTTAGGGATATGCCAATATTACAATTCTTGCCGACGCAATAAAAACAAATCTAAAAAAATAATACATCTATAATAAATCTGATAAATCTTTTCCTTGTTATGGCCAATAATCCAAAAATGATACAAATCTAAATTAATTTACACTTTAAAACAAGATTCCGTTTGTTACCATTAGTTAACTACATTACATTAAATACCAATGAAAAATACTTCGAAATAATTTATGAAATAATTTATCAATCTTTTGTTTGTTAATTTCAACATTTACTAATACATTAATACAATCAAAAGTTGTATCTGTTAATATACAGCCAACATGAACTAATAATAAACTAGCACTAACTAATGGGACAATATTGTAAAGTGTCACTCAAAATTCTATAGTAATTTAAAATAATACACTAAATAATTTAACAAAAACACTAAAACCTAAAATAATTTAAATGCTACAAGTGAATTTATGCAATACATAAGGTATAGTATGAAAAATGGCTATTCATTTTTGAGATTTTCTAAAGATTTAATTGTCCACTGTTTCAGATCCATATTGGTTGGAGTAAAAGAAACTTGCTGAAAATACATAATAGTAATGTTTTGCCTTCATGATGTTGGCGTTAGGGATGCACCGATCCTATACTCAGCATCGGTATCGGCTCCGATACAGCCATTTTTGCCGGATCGGGTATCAATCAGACGAGGCCGATCCAAATCCGATATTGTGCGTAATCTGCGTATACTATTCTGTGTTATTGTTAAGCCCCACAAAAGCACCAAAAACATTATAAAACACCTGACAGTTTTCGTGCACTATGTTACAAGTGTTCTGAAGCCATTATAGTATAATGTGAGATAGAAATTAACATTTAAGTCATTAAATTCAAGATCACGTAAACTTTTCCCTCCGCTGCGGTCGGCTAAACTAAAATTTAGCACGCACAGTAACTAAAATTTAAAACTGTTAAAAGAAAGGCTCAATAAACTATTGCATAGATAGATACTGTATAATACACTACGCATCAATATGTCTTTCGTTTGTGATTTGAACTTTTCAATGCGGACTCGACGCGCTGTGACTCCGTATTGCTTCAAGCGCATCATTCTGCGCTCGGGATGCGCATAAGCGCTTTGAGCCGCACTGTATTGCAGCCTTTCATATCAATACAGTGACGCAATGAAAGATTATTAATGGCCTATCTATCATATGTTGCAGCCTCATTAAACAGGTGTGCTATACATTTAAAATGTCTCAATTGTATAGTAGCCTATAGCTATATATAAAATAATTTCTCTTTGATTTTTGTTAACTTGTTTTTCATGAATGTATTTTACAATACAAAGAGCAATGTGTAACGTTTTACCAGATTTAGTGGTACACTTATTGTCGTCTTGTTTTTTTTCACTAGATGTTCAGATTTTATACAATTATTGTGGACTTATGATTTTTCTAGACTAAATTTTACTGCTGAATTATCCACTAATCTAGTTTATAAAAGCATTTTTGTCATAGATTATGATCATATATTTTTTAGATTTGTTTTTCTTTATAATTAAGTTGTCTGTATTAAGTAGATTGTGTTTAACACACAAAAGAGTGATTATCAGTTCAACACACAGAGAGTTATATAAACTCTACTTAATTAAAAAAAAAAACTGTTGGTATCGGATCGGCATAGGTATCGGTCGATACTCATAATTTTTGTTATTCAGTCGGATCGATTGTGAAAAAAGTGGTATCGGTGCATCCCTAGTTGGCATATTAAACAAACTTAATTATGTCTAATGATTTAATTCTAAAATGCATTCTTTGGATGGACATTCACTTAGTGGCGTATGCTTTGTTGGCTATAGGAACATTCAATTAAAGATTAAAATTTAAAGATTAAGATCGTTTAATATCATTCAATATCTACCAATAAATCAGCTGACAATCGATATGGTTCATCCGTCATTTTATTTTTATTATTTCTAATATACAGCTGCTGGTCATAGATCATCAAAAAGTTGATTTATTTCAGTAATTCCATTCAAAAAGTGAAATTTGGATATTATATTCATTCATTACACACAGACTGATATATTTCAAATGTTTATTTCATTTAATTGTGATGATTAAAACTGACAACTAATGAAAATCCCAAATTCAGTATCTCCGAAAATTAGAATATTACTTAAGACCATTTGAAAAAAGGATTTTTAGAAATGTTGGCCAACTTGAAAAGTATGAACATGAAAAGTATGAGCATGTACAGCCCTCAATACTTAGTTGGGGCTCCTTTTGCCTGAATTACTGCTGCAATGCGGCGTGGCATGTAGTCGATCAGTCTGTGGCACTCCTCAGGTGTTATGAGAGGCCAGGTTGCTCTGATAGTGGCCTTCAGCTCTTCTCTATTGTTGGGTCTGGTGTATCGCATCTTCCTCTTCACAATACTCAATTGATTTTCTATAGGGTTAAGGTCAGGCGAGTTTGCTGGCCAATTAAGAACAGGGATACCATGGTCCTTAAACCAGGTACTGGTAGCTTTGGCACTGTGTGCAGGTGCCAAGTCCTGTTGGAAAATGAAATCTGCATCTCCATAAAGTTGGTCAGCAGCAGGAAGCATAAAGTTTTCTAAAACTTCCTGGTAGCACCTGCGTTGACCTTGGACCTCAGAAAACAGTGGACCAACACCAGCAGATGATATGGCACCCCAAACCATCACTGACTATGGAAACTTTACACTGGACTTCAAGCAACGTGGATTCTGTGCCTCTCCTCTCTTCCTCCAGACTCTGGGACATTGATTTCCAAAGGAAATGCAAAATTTACTTTAATCAGAGAACATAACTTTGGACCACTCAGCAGCAGTCCAGTCCTTTCTGTCTTTAGCCCAGGTGAGACGCTTCTGACGCGGTGTCTTGTTCAAGAGTGGCTTGACAAGGAATGCGACAGCTGAAACCCATGTCTTGCATACGTCTGTGCGTGGTGGTTCTTGAAGCACTGACTCCAGCTGCAGTCCACTCTTTGTGAATCTCCCCCACCTTGTTGAATGGGTTTTGTTTCACAATCCTCTCCAGGGTGCTGTTATCCCTATTGCTTGTACACTTTTCCTTCCCTTCGTCTGACTATTAATGTGCTTGAACACAGAGCTCTGTGAAAAGCCAGCATCTTTAGCAATGACCTTTTGTGTCTTGCCCTCCTTGTGCAAGATGTCAATGGTCATCTTTTGGACAGCTGTCAAGTCAGCAGTCTTCCCCATGATTGTGTAGCCTACAGAACTAGACTGAGAGACCATTTAAAGGCCTTTGCAGATGTTTTGAGTTAATTAGCTAATTAGAGTGTGGCACCAGGTGTCTTCAATATTGAACCTTTTTTCTCTAACAGACCAGGGTATGACATGTCTTCCCTTCCCTAATCATCCAGAAGCAGATACAAGAATAATCCCTGCATCTTGCACATGCTGGGGCCAATGGCCATAAAAAGGCATTTCTCCGGACTGTCGACAGCGATGTTGTCATCCTTGCCACTCGTTTCTTCAACACACTTGGCATCACAGAGCTTTGCAGGTGGAAAAAACTATAGGGACATTCCTGCTCATGAAATCAGCAAGGATCTTGGTCCCCAGAAGTCACTGGCCTTACCACTCTTCCACGCTTTAACGGCCATGTGAAAAAGAGTGCATGGGCAGCTTGGGAGGCAACACCAGATCTCACAGAATCCCTGGTTACCCCTACCTTGGAGCCTGAACAGATCAACAATGACGTCCATGTCCAAAAGACTGGAGCGTATGGTCGTCATCATCTACAGCAAGAGCTGTGATTTCACCTGCGTAGATGAAGCTAGACATCACCTTTTCTCGAATGGTACCAAGTAGGGATGCACCGATACCACTTTTTTCAGAATCGATCCGATCCCAAAAATTCTGAGTATCGACCGATACCGATCCGATACCAACACAGTTTTTTTTTTAAATTAAGTAGAATTTATATAACTCTCTGTGTGTTGAACTGATAATCACTCTTTTGTGTGTTAAACAATCTACTTAATACAGACAACTTAATTATAAAGAAAAACAAATCTAAAAAATATATGATCATAATCTATGACAAAAATGCTTTTATAAACTAGATTAGTGGATAATTCAGCAGTAAAATTTAGTCTAGAAAAATCATAAGTCCACAATAATTGTATAAAATCTGAACATCAAGTGAAAAAAAGAAAATAAGAGACACTAAGTGTACCACTAAATCTGGTAAAACGTTACACATTGCTCTTTGTATTGTAAAATACATTCATGAAAAACAAGTTAACAAAAATCAAAAAGATAAATTATTTTATATATAGCTATAGGCTACTATACAATTGAGACATTTTAAATGTATAGCACATCTGTTTAATGAGGCTGCAACATATGATAGATAGGCCATTAATAATCTTTCATTGCGTCACTGTATTGATATGAAAGGCTGCAATACAGTGCGGCTCAAAGCGCTTATGCGCATCCCGAGCGCAGAATGATGCGCTTGAAGCAACACGGAGTCACAGCGCGTCGAGTCCGCATTGAAAAGTTCAAAGCAAAAACGAAAGGCATATTGATGCATAGTGTATTATAGAGTATCTATCTATGCAATAGTTTATTGAGCCTTTTCTTTTAACAGTCTTAAATTTTAGTTACTGTGCGCGTGAAGAACAATTATAGTGGACTTTACTCTAGATGTGATCTAACAGACACCCGGTAGAAACATGATTAAGTTAACTTTACAGCAATAAAGTCCAACAAGATAAAGTTGTTTTATGCGAAACCATAGAGCTTTATCTACAGATCAAGTATAATAATAGTAACATAGAATCATCTTGGAGAGTTTCATCATGTTGACTGTCGTAACCGAACGCGACGCTGAATACTGAATGAAAAATGATTGACAGCCGCCTGCAGCGGAGGGAAAAGTTTACGTGATCTTGAATTTAATGACTTAAATGTTAATTTCTATCTCACATTATACTATAATGGCTTTAGAACACTTGTAATATAGTGCACGAAAACTGTATGGTGTTTTATGTTTTTGGTGCTTTTGTGGGGCTTAACAATAACAAAGAATAGTATACGCACAATATCGGAATTGGATCGGCCTCGTCTGATCGATACCCGATCCGGCAAAAATGCCTGTATCGGAGCAGATACCGATGCGGAGTATCGGATCGGTGCATCCCTAGTACCAAGTCTCTCGAGAACCTGCCTCCCACCCAAGCTGCACTGATTCAGCACATCAAAAGAGCACTGCTGCAGGCCAGCTTCTGCTGGAAACCGGCAACCGCTGTCCAGAAAGATATCCCATAGTTCAATGCATGGGGATGGTATCGGGACTCTACGAGCAATACTTGGGTAAGTTACTCTCGGAGACGCCAGTAAAGCCTGCACCATTCTCCTCCACTGTGGCTGCAAGACAGCATGTAGAGGGCACTGTAAGTGCTGTAAAGCCGGAGTTCGTTGCACTTCTCTATGTGCATGTGAGGGTGCAAACAATGATGGTGGAGACAATCTGAGAACCAGTGATTGTGAGTGATAATGATAATTCATGTGAGAGACCATGAGAAATCACTGTTGTTTTTTATGTTATTGCTGTTTTTTTTGTTATGCTAAGCCAACCTTTTGGACAAATTGACTATTATTCTTTTAACAATTTGACATAATATAAATATTGCCTTTTAATTATAATTGTGTCTTATTCTTTCTTATATGATTACACTTTGAAATGTATTCACCTGTGGTACACTGAAAAGCATTTCACTTTTATAAGGAAATGAATCAACATTGAGAATAACCTTCAAAGTTGTGGTAAAAAAAAGATTTAACCACAGTCTTGAAAAGAATACCGGTTCCAGAGTTACACAAGCATAAATATGCCAATGGACTTTCTGTGGTCAATAAATATAAAATAGACACCACATCCTCATTTGTAGTGCATTTGGTTAAAAATTTGTAGCCCAAACCCTATTTAGGACAGCAGCCATATTGAATTTAGGGAATTTGGGGGGTCCTGATATACCCAATCATAAATGTAAGTATTCCTATGGGTTTCCCATGGTAAAAAAGGTAAAATAGACATCAAGTTTGTATTTGTATCTCATCTGGCTCGAAAGCTATTGCCGAAACACTTTCAGGTGGCAGCCATATTGGATTTGGCCACAATCTTGGTCTCAGGGACCATTGTCTCAGGCGCCCTGGCTAAATCATTTCAGTATGCCCTCAGCTACATCTGTGCCAAATTTGTCGCTTGTAGATGAATTTGCGCGAACAATGGGGTGTAAAGGCCCGTTCACACCAAGCACGATAACTATAAAGATAACGATAAAGATATAATTCTAAAAATCGTTCTCCATATTAAAGAATAAAAGAGTTCACACCAAAACTATAACGATAAAGATATGAGGAACAATATCGTTGGGATCACTTTCAGAACGATTTTTTTCCAGCTGTCGAACGATAAAACACTGACAGCCAATCAGAATCCAATCTAATTTAAAGATCTTGCGCATTTAAAATGGCAGATGACATTGCAGAGAAGTAATCGTCGAGGTACAAAAAAATCCTCCACTTTTCAAGGATACGTTAAAAAGATGGATATATGGAAAGCAATCGGTCGTATCCTGGGAATAAATGGTGAGAAGTACTGACGATGAGATAATATGCAGTTTAGCATAGTGTAACAAAATTACCTCAGGTAAGTTAGGCTATCCAGCGCTAGTTTTGACAACATTGCTGAAGTTGCAGTGAAAAAGGCTTTGTATACATAAAGGTGTTAACTAGGCGATGTTTTTATCCCATCATTGATTTCGTCAGCTAAATTCACTGTTAGATTAGATCGATTACACTAGACTTGCTAGATTCACTGTTTAGATGCGCTCGGAACATAGCAATTCTGGCTGAGGACATCTGCTGGCAAAGACGTGTAAAGGCAATAAGAACAGCAAAAACATTCAATGACATGTTGTAAACAATACAAGTGCTTTGTTTTATTTTTACTAAAATTTGGTAGTTGTTCAGAAGATCAGATAAAGTTTACCTCCATCAGAATCTTCTCCATTAACCCCCCCCCCATCCTAATAAGTTCAATGAACACTTTAGATCTTCACACTGTGGTGTAACTTACTTAGTTTATTAAGATAGTCATCTTCCTCATCCTCAAACGTATCTGCTCCCTGCATGAACTTGTTGTAGGTGTCAAAGCAGTATTCCATAAAGAGCTACAGAGATAATATACATTTGGCAAATAAGTGATGTCTACAATTATGCAGAAGAGTGAAATATACTGCCAAAGCAGACGTTTTGTCTGATACGGTACCTTGTTGTACTCGGCCCCTTCCTCTAGATCACACAGCTCTTCTGGGAAGTCAGAGAACAGCAGATCCTGGTCTCTCTGACCACCAAAGAGCTGTAGGGAGAATATCAACATGTCAGTCAAAGCTGCAATAATGTTTGCTTTACATGTTAACATGCACGTAACGTTATTGTTCACATTGCAGTCTTGGATAGTAAGGAAAGCTAGATTTGTGAAAATGGTCTTTGTCGCCAAAACTCAATGGCACAATGTTTTTAAAATAATTTTCACACACAAACAAATATCTTCTACAAGAAGACTGCGTTTCCATCACATGTACCAAACTGTGATGGGCAACATTGCGACTATGCCAAGAAAAAAACAGGTATGCTTGAGCATTCTGTCCTTTTTAGGGTCTCATCCAGTCTTTGGTCCGTTTTCCGTTTATATTTTCTATTCATCAAAAAAATCCAGAAAATACTTTATCATAGATTCCATAAAAATATTAAGCATCAAATCAGCATATTAGAATGATCATGTGACACTAAAGATGCAGAAAATTAAGCTTTGCCATCAAATGACTCAATTACATTTGAAAATATATTCAAATAGAAAATAGTCTTTTAAAATGTTTATAATATTCCACAATATTACTGTTGCTGTATTTTTGATCAAAGAAATGCAGCCTTGGTAGTGGCCTAAACTCTACAAAACTTTGACTTGGTGACTTGAATGGTAGTGTACATATATTTATGGAATGTTGGCTTTGCTATGAGCAACAGTGAAAGTCTTGCTCATTTCATAACTTTAAATGAAAACCAGTAATAGTTCTATGTACAGATTATATCTCACGTAAATATATTAAAGGTCTGAAGAAGAGTCACCTTGACTGTGTCGATGAGCCAGATAAGAGCTCCGAGAGCCTGTGGCCATGTGTGAGGAGCACCAATGGAGTACATGGAACTTTTTGAGAGTGCAAACGGGTATCTGAAACAAAACGACAATCATCGCTTAACGATCAGGGCAAAATACAGGGTGGGGTTAACACTGAGCAAAGTGTGTTTGATATCAGACTACTATTGTAGCGTTTCGTACAGGGCGTAGTAATGCAGTAATATTGTCATCTTTTGTTTTTATGATAATGTGATTACCCTAGATCTTTGAGCATTCTTGGGATCTCCTCTTCCACTTTGGCAGTGGGCATCTGAAAGGACGGTTCCAGGAAAGTGTAGATGAATTCGTATATCTTTAAAAACTCTTTTGTGGATGGAGACTGGAGAGCCTTCACTGTGATGCTGCCTGGAAAGCTTCGCTCCACCAGAAACTAGAAATAATGGAAAATAAATGAATTGTAAACAGACTTTTGGCCCAATTTCAGGATTTGCTTCACATTTTTACCCTTAAATCATCAGACACACACACAAAAGTTGACGATTGTAAGTGCCTCACTGTAACCCTTTTTATAATTTTTGTGCTTATTAACATTATGGCTTGAAAGCACAGTTCACCCAAAATTAAAAATTCGGTCATCATTTACTCACACTAAAGTTGTTCTAAACCTTTAGGAGTTTCTTTCTTCTCTTGAAAAAATAAGACATCTGAAGAATGTTGGTAACCAAACAGTTGCTGGTCCTCATAGACTTCAATAGTATGAAGTAAATAAATAAATAAACAACTGTTGGTTCAAAATATCTTCTTTTGTGTTCAACAGAAGAAAGTAACTCATACAGGTTTAGGGGCGAGTACATGATGACAGAATTATTATTTTTGGGTGAACTATCCATTTTACTTTTCATCAACCCGCAATATGACATTAAAACTAATCATACTTCACAAAGTTGTTTGATACACTGTTGGACAAACGCTTTGTCATGTAGGGGTCTGGGGTCCTTCATCTTCTCTGGGCCCCCATATGCCCCAAACATGCTGTTTCTCTGGCCACCTGCCCCGATGCCTCTGTGGAGAAAGATGAGGACACTGTTGTACTACAGTATATGATTAACCAATTGTGGTTTAATAAAAACTCTATCACCCGATTTCACAGACAAGGCTTAAGACTAGTCCCAGACTAAAATGCATGTTTTAACTGAAAGCATCTTGCACTGTCATATCTTAAAGCATGTCAGTGCTATTGTTTTGTCTCAAGATGCACACAAGTAATGTTTTTTTAAATTTTTTATGGCATTTTTATAATAGCAACTTTAATGCTCTAATTGAACTAAGGTCTAATCCTGGCTTAATCTAAGCCCTGTCTGTGAAACCAGCCCTACATGATATGATCAATGCACAATCACAAGTTACTACCAGACTCACTTTCCAAAAAAGCTTGTTCGTCTCTCAGATGTGGTAGACTGAGGTTTAGGTATGTTCAGCTTGCCAAAGACATTGTCCTTGCTGTAACGAAATTGAAGTTAAGATATCATATATATTGAAGCATTACCGCTGAAAGCAATTTAGGCCAATAAAAACACTTCAGTGTGCTCTCGGATACATCTGAAGTAATATAATGTAAAAGGAAATATAGATGGGGTGTACTTTTGAGGGGTGGCATTGATCAGACTCATCCTGCTGTCTGTCACTCGCATGGGCATCTCAGAATATCTGCTGCTGGGTCGTCGACTCATCCTGACCTTTATAAACACCCTTCACATGCAGGACAAACAAAAGTTTCAGTTACCACCATAGTAGTAGTAGGTAAGTAAGACACATGCCTTTGGTGTGAGAGACCGGGGTTCGAATCCACTGTGAGACACCAATGTGTCCCTGAGCAAGACACTTAACCCCTAGTTGCTCCAGTGGCGTGCGACCTCTGACATATATAACGTTAGCAATTGTAAGTCGCTTTGGATAAAAGCGTCAGCTAAATGAATAAATGTAAATGTAGTAAAAGAAAAGTAACTTAGTGATCAAGTCCAGCATAAGACAGTTTGGATTTGTTTAATATTTAAGGCCATTGTATTAATGACTTAAAATACCACTAATAAAGAATGCGTTGGTGTTGTAACAGTTAACGTTACTTAACGTTAACGTTAATCATTTGATGTAAATAAACGATAGGTAAAAGTTAAGTTATCGTTCAATAGCACGAATGCGTAAAAGCAAAGAACGCAGATTTACTCAGTACTTTCTTACAACCATGCAAAACTATACTGTAATTGTAGTAGGCCTAATATGTTAGCAATATATGAACTTGTAAGTTGGCTTTGACGTGAAGAACATAAGCTTAAAACACACACATACAAACAGTGAAGAACATAAGCTTAAAACACACACATACAAACATTGAAACACAACTATCTAAAATGATTGAGAAAAAAACAATTTCTTACGAAACTGCATTACATTAAATGGTGTTAATTTTAACTGAATAACAAACTAACTGTTACCTAACGTTACATATTATGCTAGTAACGAAAAAAATGAGAATTGTGGACAAAATAATTACTTACCTCCGATATAAACTTCAGCTGGAGGACGACTCTCGGTTAATACGCACTATACTCCAGATATAAATATCAGCATACCAGATATCACGTATACTCGCGAAGTATATTCACGTTTACTTCGCTATTCTTAAGTTCATTCTTCCGTCTATGCCTACGGTTGAATTTCAAAAATTTCCGCGAACGCTGTTTAACGGATAACTCTGATGACGTAAACGCCTCCGTTTGAGCTTCTATGCGGAGTGCTGCCTCCTACTGGTGTGGCGGAACTGCGCTGGAGCATCAAGGCTTGAAGTTTTGTAAAATAAAATAAAATAATATACAACTAATACAATACCTACAATTACACTACAATACCTCACCACTCGAATTATTAAATTGCTCAATGAATTATAATAATTAGTAAATTAAACCATAAAAACCTCAACAGCCACATGCGTTTAGGACCTTCTGTCTCTTTAACGTTCCACTTAAAATATTAACCTTTTGTTACTATACAAATCTAAACGAATTACTGTCCACAAACCACCATAAACAATTAGATCTAAGACCTTTTCATATTCAAAATAAAGGCACATGTAACTACTATCCAATGATAAAAAAATAAAAAGATTGCTTAAGTGGTCAGTTTTAATAAATCTCAAATCTTTGAAAATTCAAGATTAATAAGAGCAGAGCTAATCAATAAACAAGTTGAGATTATATTTATTAACATAACAAGTGAAAATTTAAAGGTTGCAGGAATATATTACTCTACCATAATACCATATCACCTTGGAGTAGCCTACCACTAAATAAATACCATGGTGCTAGCTTAATAGCAATCATTCAGGTCCATAGTACATAGTATTTTTTTGATATTACTTTTAAGAGAATTTACAGAATTTGTAACTATTTTTTGTTCTTTATTTAAACTACGTGCTTCCCTTCTGTCCAAAGAATGAATAACTTTTGGACATCAACCATGATAACACAATTGAGTACCATGTAAAAATACATATAAGCCTATTTATACTATAGTATTCATTGTGTTAAAGTACCATGTTATTTACATTTTATCCCTTTCATGCATGAATTATGATAACCAGTCAGGATTTTTCTTCCTATCAGTTTCTATAGCTCTTAAGCATAAAAAAACAAAATGTGACTTTTTGTTCTTCTTTTTACACATTTTTTAAAGAGATTTTCAGATGTCCACTTGAGTGGGCAGCATGCGTTTATGGTTTAAAGAGATACTGTATTAAACATAATACAATTCTAACACAGCAATATTGTGTTTAACAAACCAATCAATACATTTTTATAAATAAGGCATGTGTAAACTATAAAATATATACAAAAATAATAAATGCGAAATATTGCAAAGGCAATTGTACTTCATGCAAGTTGAACTTCGAGTATCTTTGATATCAGAACATGAGGACGTGATTGCATCAGAAATCTCTACACAGTATAACTGGAAACCACTGCTCCCGCCAGTGTACCAGAGTATGTCCGTTTACCCTTATTAGCTGATCATTCTGATTATGCTATCAGGTGTTTTCAATCTCATCTGAAATGTGTAGTGTTGGGGGTAAAGCATTACAAGTAACATACATAACGCAATCAGATTACTTTTTCGATGTTACGAGACGAGTAATGTGTTACAAGTAACATGTATTATGTAATAAGATTTTTAAAATGTTAGAGTAATGTATTACAAGTAACATGCATTACATAATCAGATTACGCTTTGATCTAACAAGTAATTAATTACAAGTAATGTGCATTATGTAATCAATTTTAGTTTTTGTTACGGGTAAAGAAACGCTTTACATGTAATGTGCATTATGAAATCAATTACTTTCTGATCTAACAAGTAATGCATTACCAGTAACGTGCATTACGTAAACATTACTTTTTGATCTTACAAGTAACGTGCATTACATTATCAATTACTTTTTTGATAAAATGAGTAATGCATTACATCACATACATTATGTAATCAAATTACTTTTTTGATGTCAATAAAATTACATTCTAATAAAAAAAAACATTTACAGTACAAGTATGAATCGTAGCTGAAATATCGCCATTGATGCATGAGGTCCACTATAGTGGACAGATGATTAATACATTTTCTCTGACCATTGGCCATCTTAGTCAGGAGATAAAAAAAAGACACAATTGCTTGCAACTTAGTGGCAATGTATAGGATGATGCAGCAGGATCCACTGTAAAGGTTGATGTGCAACTATACCATCAAAACCCATGCAAATTCAAGAAAATGATATTTTTAATAGCTGTCCACTGTTGTGACCTATTCATGAAAACCATCGTAATGTATTTGTAAAGTACTAGTTTATATACACCATTAACCATTTTTCTCATGTTGCGCTGCAAGGGGTTTTCCCCTCACACATGTAGTTTAGATACTTGCTGATCTCTGGCACACCTGCATTAGCATTAAATACAAGGAATGGATGAACAGTCGAAACATCTTCAGGTCAAACAGAATAAATTTGAAAAGAATCAAACATGAGGTTACAAATATCTTTTTAATGAAAACTTTCAAGCATGTCACATCAACACCACTAAACCACATTACATGTAAATTGTGACAGCTTAAGCCAAGTTTTGTACCACCTTGCTTATTTTATTCTTTTAATACATTTCTAAAAAAAAAAACACAAATAAAAGAACACAAAGGGAATCTAGAAGACAAATGTTTTGGAGGGAAGTTTATGGCTTAAACGGTAGAAACGGTCTTTAAACATTTTCTTGGATTAAAACATTCGATAAGTGTACACAAACACTTTTCTCTAAAAAATAAAAAGCAGATAAAATTACACTGAGAATTTTATAGAAAAATGTCATAATGAAAAAGTACAAACATATAAAACTATTTTTTTTTTTTTTAAGATTTGAAGATTAAGACCACTCTGTAAGATCAGTGCTTTACTTCCTCCTGGTACGTCTGACGGGAGCTGCCTCAGTAGAGATGTCCACTTCCTCTACTTTTTTAACATTTCTTCCTCTTCGAGTGGTGGTCCCTGTGAGAAAACAAAAATGTTAACTTTTCACTCTCAAAAGGTGAATAAATGATACAGCACAACAAATTCAAAACCGAAATCCTAATTATAACATGTACTGTATGTACATAAAACAGGTCTAAACAGTATATACACATGACACTTGTCAAGCCCATCAGCTTGTGTGGCCTTACATGCCAAAGCTAAATATAAATATTGAGTGTGAGATCAAGTACATCTGTGAAACACGAATTTCTCTAACGTCCTCCATGAAGACTAGTCCCGTCCAAATAGGGATGAAGACTGATGTGATAGAATTCACTGAAAGATATGGCTACATCTAAAAAAACATTACTATTTTGCAGTCACAAGATGCACAATCGGGTTGACTTAACACCCGTCTTACTAGACCCTAATGTAAAGTTCTCTTGTATTCTGGAATACACTGGAGACAGCATTTTCAGAATGTGTACCTGAAACAGACTCCTGAGCAGGTGCTGGATCTGGTTCCTGGGCTGTCTTTTTCTGCCCTCTTACAGCTCTATAACCAGTCTTCCTGGGATTAACCTCAGCTTTTTCTGGTTCAGTGTCAGGCATTTTCTCTTTGCAGGAGACCTCAGCTGCAACTTTAGCACTGATGGCTACTCTGCCTCTTTTCTTTGGCAAAGGTTCCTTATTTGACGACTCGTTAGTTACCTCCAGCAAATCATTCCTTTTCCTTTTGGGGGGAGTTGATGCCTTACTATCACTGAGATCTGATGCAGAGACAACTGCCTTTCCTCCTCTTAATGGCTTGATTTTTATCTGAACTTCAACAGAATGTTCCTCTTTTTTGGCTCCTCTGCGGCCTCTGGGTGGCAGATCAGTTGACTGATTTGATGTGGAGGATGTCTCAGTTGGTATTTTGCCTAATCTTTTGGATTTCTTCAGCTGTTGTTCTACTTCTAAAGAAGGTTCGATCTCTTCAATGTCTTTAGAGACCACCAAATCTGGGTTCCAGTTAACAGTTTTTGAGGGTTTCATTTCACAAGCTTCCTTGGCTTTAGAAGATTCATTGATTGGGTTGTCAGGCATGTCTTTAGTTGAATCCTTCAGTTTTCTGCCACGGCTTCCTCTTCCCACCTTCTCCAGTGCCACAATTGCTGTATTCTCAGCAGCAACCAATTCAGAACCTGCCCGTGTCATGGAATTTTCTTCTCTCTTTGATTCAGGTACTTTTGCTGCTCTCCTGGTATGTTTAACAGGTTTAGCTGGCTCTTCTGATGATGCTACATCCTCAGTAACCTCTGACTCTGCCTTGGCAACTGCTTTACGTCCACGGCTGGACACCACAGCAACTGATGGTGCAGGATTTGCAACAGCACGACGACCTCTTTTGACAGAAACTTCTGCCTCCACTTCTGTTTCCTTGGCAATAACAGCCCTTTTACGACCAGATTTCACAACAGGGGTCGCTGCTTGTTCAACAAGGCTGACAATGTTCTCCTCAGTCTCAACTGAAACTGCCACCTTTGACTGCTTTGTCTTCCTACTTCCCCTCACAGATTTCACCACTGTTTCAGTGTGTTCCTCGGTCACAGGTAAAAGTGTGCTGGCATCTACAGCTGGTTGGTCAACAACCTCTTCAGCCATCTGTGGTTTCTGCTGTTTAGTTTTTCGTCCTCTGCCAGACTTGACCACAGGTGCTTCAGGCTTATCTTGTTCAACATTCACCTCTGCCACAGTTTGAGAAACAATCATAGCATCATCATTATCCAAGAGTTGCTCCTTGACAATTTCTTTTTTAACCTTCCTTCCTCGCCCTGACTTTGCTACAGGTGTCAGTGGCTTCTCAGCCACTACAGCAGCACGAGTGCTGGTTATTTCATTTTCCAAAGTAAGGGTTGGCTCAGTTTTCAAGTTTTCCTTCTTTGGTTGCCTTCCTCTCCTAGCTCTAGTTGCAGAAACAGTCTCAGTAACAGGTGAAGTCAGCAATTTGACACCACCTGGTGCAACAGCATTTACCTCACAAACAATTTCAGATGTTTTCTGTTCAAGTTCTTCTGAAGGGTGGCTTTCCGTTTTATCCATTTTCTTTCTCCTCCCAGGTTTTACAACAGGGGCTTGGACTAGCTCTTCGTTTGCAGGTGCATCAGGACACTGTGGGTCACTAGCATTTTTATCATTAATGGGCTCAATTGCAACCTCTTGTTTAGCTTTTCTTCCTCTCCTGGCATTGGTAATTACAGGTAGGCAGTCTGGTTTCTCAGTTTTCATGGAGTCTACAGGAACTTGGGAAGCCTCAGTGTCCTTTTCCTCTTCACCCACAAAGTGGTGCTTGGGAATTCTACCACGGGCAGATTTTCTGACTGGGCTGGCAGTGACTTCTGGAACTTCAAGAAGCTTCTTGCCTCTCCTTCCCCTGGCAGGGCTAGAGGGAAGTGGAAGGTTTATATTTTTCTCTTCAGTTACTGACAGCACAGCAGGAGGTTTGACCTTGTCACGGTTAGCATTTTTGGATTTCTGTGGCACTCTGCCTCGACTGCCACGCTGAATTTTGTTGGCAAGTGGAGACTTGACTATCTCCCCTTCCTCTTCCTCAGCAGTGGATGAAGTTAGTGTAGCTGCAACTGTTGAGCTGCTATTTTCAGATGTACACACAGTTACTTCAGACTGCTCTTCATTTTTCTCGTCAGTCCCAGAAAAACAGACATCAATAGCTTCAACTGAAACCGACTCCTCTTCAATCTGGTCAGGATGTGTTGCCTGGGGGATTACAGCATCAGTCTCTACATCACTGTGAATAGAATCAATGACTTCAGTGGTGCACTGGGAATCCACTTCAGAGGTGCACTGGGAATCCACTTCAGTGGTGCACTGGGAATCCACTTCAGTGGTGCACTGGGAATCCACTTCAGTGGTGCACTGGGAATCCACTTCAGTGGTGCACTGGGAATCCACTTCAGTGGTGCACTGGGAATCCACTTCAGTCTCCATGGTTCCAACTGGACAGACATTTTTTTCGTCGCATTCCTCATCAAAATCTACGAGATAAGTCAAGACAACATAAGTTTAGCTCAATTCAAGTAGTTAAACGCTGTGTACCTCCTGTTTAAGACTAAACAAAACCCACATTTTAGGACTGAGAACAAAGTAGAGAACATATGTGCATTTCCCAATTTGAACTCACCTTTAGCTGGCACAAATGCAGAACCACTTTCCACTGCTAGAAGATGCTCTTGTATCTAGACATTAAATAAATGAAGATCAATAAGTTATATAAATAAAAATAGATTAAAGTTAAAAAAAAGAATGACTGAATAATACAGAATAACATGATCTGCATGTTTAACAGGAGTAACCTAGCCGTTTACCTCAGTCACACCATTTTCTGTAGTCAGGGTAGAGTTATTTTCTGGTTCTTCAAGTTCTTTAAAGCCAGTGAAAACTTCCTCTGCCATCACTCCATGTTGAGGGGTCATCATCAGTTTACCGATCACCAACTGATTGCTGAAAGGTTCTTCTTTTTGATTAGGGGTCTGTACTAACTGCTTTACACCAGCCAAGTTCTCTACAGTTCCAATCTTCTCTTTGGGAGTCTGGATCAGCCTTTGAATACCCATTTGATGTTCAACTGGTAATTTGTGTTTAGGGGTCGTCATCAGTTCTTTAACACCTGTTAGGTCCTCTTCGACTTGATTTCTCTTCTGTTTAGGTGTCTTCACCAACCTTTTCAGCCCAAACTGATTCTCCTTCAGGTCTCCCTTTAATTTTGGTGTTTTCATCAATTCTTTCAAACCCGCAAGTTCTTCATGTTGCTCAAACTTTTCTATGGGAGTTTTCATAAGCCTCTGAAGACCAGCTGCGCACAGTACAGGGTTGTTCTTTTCTTTTGGGGTCTGCATCACTCTTTTCACTCCAACCATGTCTTCTACTGGAGCTCCCCTGTATTTGGGAGTCTTTAGGAGTTCCTTAATTCCTTCCAGACTATCTTCCTGAGGAGGCTTATATTCCTTGGGGGTCTTGAGCAGCTTTCCTCTTAAGTCTTCAATTGGTTTAGCCGTCTGTTTGGGTGTCTTCATGAGTCGCTTTACTCCAGTGAGGCACAAGGATGGTGCTGCTTTCTGTTTTGGGGTTTTGACTACCATTTCAGGGGCAGCCTCCTCTTCCTCTGTTTGATCATTGGGGGACATCTCTTGATCTGGAATGATGTCATGGCCACTTGCCTCATTTGAGTTGTCAGTGAGTTGAGAAAGACCTTCATCTTCCAATAAACTACCATCCTGGTTGTCCAAAAGAAGTCGTGTTACTGCTTCATTGTTGTACTGTCCACATTTGGAAGTGGAGATTACACTCATTGGAGAGACAATCATTTCACCTGTGTGGGCAGTGAAAAACAAGGGCATGAAATCCATATCATCAAACAATACACAGTTGATAACTAACTTGCGACAGGTCCAAAACACTAACCCGATTCTTCTGGTGTTCTCATGACTGAAATCTCATCCAAAGGCATCTCGGGACATTCATTATTTATGGGAACCATATTCTTAGACCTGCTGTTGGCTGGTGTTTTGAAAATGTCTGCAACACCTAACAAAACATTTAGAATTTGAACTAACAATTTCACAGAACATTTATTACATACATGGTTTTCTTCAATCCTGAACAAACCTGTAAAGTCTTCGTCCATTTTCATGTCCTTCTTGAATAGTGCTATGTTGGTGACTATTTTAGGTGCAGCACCAAAAGACTGGTTAGGCCTCACATGGGCTTTGCCAACAACAATGGTGACTGGAGATGCTGCATGCCCAGTGCTGATATCATCCTTCAACCTCCGTGCAGGTGTCTGCATTCATAATTTAAATGTAATTTGTAATCAAGTCAAAGATTAATCAGCCATTCAATGAGCTAAAACCATCAACAGAAATGAGAAAAATGAATCTTAAAAAAACTTATGGGAAACATATTTTTGAGATTGATAAAAATCTTTTGCATTTTACCTTGGGTTTTGGCACCACATTTCTTTTGACTACATTGCCCTTTGTGGGTTTTTTCTTAGTTGTAACTTCTGTTTGAGGTTTGATCTGACCAAACTTCACAATATCAGCCCAAGAGGTCAACACTTAAAACAGAGAAACAAACATACATTTTAAAAATGTTTTTAAACCATCTAAATCAATTAAAGATTAAAACTTCAAAACAAATCCAAAATTAAACCTTTCACCTTTTAGATTGGCCCGTGACGCTCCACTGCGTCTTGAACGAATTACATCAAGTGCACTTTTAATTGCACTCTTAGGAGTTTTTCTTGCAGAAGACTTCATGCTCTTCCTCCTTAAGGGTATTTTTGGTGTTACGCACTTCTGAGGCATGTCTTCTACGATGGTCGACTGTACTTCAGACTTCTCCTCCTGGTCCTGGACAGGCGATGGAGTACTGATACGAGAGACCGAAAACCTCCCCTGCACCCTGGGCGTCTCAGTTAAAGACATGTCACTGGCAACCTCAACAGCTGAATTTGATGCTCTTCTAGCAGATGCAGGTGTCTTGGGTGTGGCAGGAGTAGAGGATGTTGCAGGTACCTTGGGTGGAGCAGATGGTGACTTATGATGTTTTGGTGATGGAGTTTTAGCCTTGATACTCTGTGACTTTTTGGCAGGTGATGGAATCTTCGCAGCGCGTTTGGGTGAAGCTTTCTTCAGAGAACTATTTTGAACATCTGAAACAGTTTCTTCAAGTCGAAGAGCCTGAAAATAAAGAAACATTAAAAACCTTTGAAAGTTTTCAATAGATAAATGTTATTGTCCTTAAAAATTTGATTTAAGTATTACCAGAAGACCAATGGTGGATGCTCGTCGTAAGAGAGATTGAGGTTTCTGGGAAGGTCCCAAACTGTATCGTGGAGTTGCCCCACGGCGGAGGGGGGAATTTGGGGGCAGGCGTTTGTCAAATAGCTCTGGGGTCAACTGTCCACCAAAGGACACTCGCTTTCTCTTTGCTTTTGGAACGGTTACTTCGTTATGAGATTTGTTTCCGCCGCACAGCTCATTAATTGAAGTACCATCTGCAGGACAAACAAAAGTATGGTGAAATATTCTTAAATAACACCAAATGTTTGCAAAATTTACCTAATTGACAAATGGTGTACATGCCAAGAAAACACTTCTAAGTAGAGCTGCACAATTTTGGATAAATTGAGAATCAAGATTCTTTTGTTTCAAATCAAGATCACATTTCTCCTACTATTCTGAAGAAAAAAATCAAAAATAACATGTAATTTACCAGAGATTCTGACCAAATGTAATTGCTACAGTCTTTTTAAAATGTTTAATTAATTTAAATGAATTTTATTCATTTTTTAAATCGGTTTGAATGAATGATTATATGGCTCACTCATAAGCGTTTCATTACTAGATCAGCATTTTTTGAATGAATCTCTTGATTGAATGATTCAAAAACAAATAACATTTTTTAAACAGTCACCTGTCGCCACCTAGTGGCATAACATTGTAATAGATACAATCATTTGATGCACCAAGTTAATTTTAAAAGGTGATTTGCTCTTTTTTTGTTTGCTACCATAGACATCACTGTTTACGGTCTTACCTTTGTTCTTAGAACTTGATGTTGTAGCCATAATCTCATGTGGACCACCTTGGACTTGAAACCTTTTGCCAGCATTTGATCTTGGGGATGTTCTTGGTGACATTTTCACTTCAGTGTTCTTACCAACTGGGCCTGGAGTCTGAGGCTGGCCCAAAGGCATTTGGAGATCAAGGCTCTGATCCTGTGATCCAACACTTCTCCTTCCTTTCGGGGATTTGGGAGTTTTCTCCTCAGGCTGAGGCTCTAAGAGAATTTGCTGGACAACCTCACCAGCACTGAACTTCTGAGGCGTTTTCAATGGTGTTCTCTTCTTCTGGGAGACAGGAGTTACACCTTTCTCTGTCCATGAGGGGGTGATGGACCCTACAGATGGCATATCATCAGCAGGTTTCTCTCCCCGATTTGCATTAAATGAGCTCTGAGGGATAGCTGGTCCAGTAATATCTTCAGAACTTGATTTCAAGGATCTTCGCATTCTGGTAAATGGAGTTGTGACGGGCTTAGGGCTACTTTTAACGTCTGCAGCGGGAGCTTCTTCATGATCAACCTGAGGTCTTGAAAGAGGTGTTTTTGGTAGCTCAGATTTCCATGGTGATTTAGCAACAAGGTCTTGTTTGACCATTTGGTAGAGCTCACAAAAAGGTGACATACTGTCCTTTTTAATTTTGCCATCTTCTGGTTCATTCTCAACAGATTGATCCACGGATGGCGGTAAATTTGACCCATCTTTTAAACAAGTGTCTGTAAATATAGCAGCACAGAAGACAATCACTGATATGAAATTATATTCTAGCAGAATCAGCTAAACTAGGGGGGGGGTTGAAACAACTTCAGCAAACATGTTGCAAACAAAAATATATAGAATATCAGAAAATAAATGTCATGATCACAAACCATATGAATGCTCAGACTTCCTCTTCTCATGAACGGGAGTGCTTTTTTCCTGCTGGTCTGGCAAAGCCTACAGGATGACAAAACCAAAATTTAAAAAAGAAATGATAAATTAACAAAAAATACCCAGCCCTAATACAATGGAGTGAAAAGCAAAACAAAAATGCAGAAGGCATTTTTATAAATGTCTTAAGCCTTGTATTTTTTAGTCAAGTCAAGTCAAGTCAAATATATTTATATAGCGCTTTTCACAATACAGATTGTATCAAAGCTGCTTCACAGTATCAATCAAAACAACTTAATGTTTGTTTATTACTGGAAAAAAGACATCCAAGTTTGGTAGAGCTGATCAATGGTATGATTGGTTAATTAATTTGAATATCCCCAACTGAGCAAGCCAAAGGCAACAGTGGCAAGGAACCGAAAAACTCCATCCAGTGACCTAATGGTGTCCTAACACCCCATCAGGTGACCCAATGGAGAAAAAAAACCTTGGGAGAACCCAGGCTCAGTCGGGGGCCAGTTCTCCTCTGGCGTTTATGAACTAGAGGCCGAATTTACAGTAACTGTAAGATAAAAAATTTATATGAATGCCTGGCTAAATAGATGCGTCTTCAGTCTAGTTTTAAACTGGGAGAGCGAGTCTGAGCAACGAACAATATCAGGAAGGCTATTCCAGAGCTTCGGAGCTAAATGTGAAAATGCTCTGCCTCCTTTGGTGGATCTGGATATCCTAGGAATGACCAGAAACCTCGAATCTAGTGATCTTAAAGAGCGCGATGGATTGTAAGGCGATAGAAGATCCGTTAAATAGACTGGAGCTAAACCATTTAGAGCTTTATAAGTCAAAAGCAATACCTTGTAATTAATACGGAACTTTATAGGTAACCAATGAAGTGATGATAAAATCGGTGTTATATGATCATATTTTCTTAATCTAGTAAGAACTCTAGCGGCTGCATTTTGGACTAACTGTAGCTTGTTTATTGAAGATGCAGGACAACCAGCTAATAAAGCATTACAGTAATCTAGTCTCGAGGTCATGAATGCATCAACTAACTTTTCTGCATCAGAGACTGATAGCATATTACGTAGCTTAGCAATGTTTCTAAGGTGGAAAAAGGCTGTTTTTGTAACATATGAAATATGCTTTTCAAAAGACAGGTTGCAGTCTAATGTAACACCCAGGTCTTTTACTGTAGCGGATAGAGTAACAGGGCATCCTTTTTAAATAAGTTTTATTAATAAAGGCATAGAACCAGTTTATTTGTAGTGCACTGACAATAGTTTTATATAATTTAATTAGTTTATTAATTAAATTAATAAAAAGACAAAGACCTTGCGATATGTTTGAATGAATTTAAAAATAATTTGCCATATTTCAGATCAATATATTTGTTTTTCTAAATTTTAATTAACCCTAACTTTATTCTCATCTGAATTATAAATAATTGATTTCCGTATAAAATAATACTAGGCTACCATTAAAAAACACATTTGATTTTCTTTTTTTAATCAATGTAGAATGTGTAATTTAAAAGTAAAACCGTGTGTGTGTGTACGTGCGATTTTGGTTGGGTGATAGTTGTAGGTTACAGTTTGACAAGAGAGTGTGACAAAAGCACAATGTTGTGTTTAATTGCGAGTGTACACAAATAGATGTAAACACTTTGCAGTTTGAATTATATGTTTACGGAGTATGTTTTCGTTTCCACTGTTCGATCGCGCCCGCGCCTCTCTTGCTCTCTCATACACACAGAGTGATCGCGTCCGCGCCTCTCTCTCTCACACACACACAGTTCGATCGCGCCCGCGCCTCTCCCTCTATCGCGCGCGTACACACACACTTCAGCATTGCAATATTGACATCGCAATCTGTTCATTATGCTGCGTTCAGACCAAACGCGAATTGAGTGAATTTTATAGCTATTTAGAGTTTTATTTTTTTTATACCGTGTATTCCACGTGTAAATTCGTGCACCGAACCGTGACGCCCGTACCGATTCGGTTCAATATGAATACATGTACCGTTCCACCCCTAATGCACATACACGCAAAGTCTTCTCGCTTTCTCCCTCTTTGCCGTGCGCGCGCTACATGGTTTGGAGCTCGCGAGCTTTAGATTCCGGGAGATTAAAGTAATTTGCGGTCATCAGGTAGCCGCTATCAATATGCGGGAGACTCCCGGAACTTCCAGGGGTCGGAAGTTCAATTTTATATACTCCTTCCCAGTTCCCACAGACATTTACGCGCGCCCGATTATCTCTAGGACCCTCCCCCTCCACACATTAGTCACTTACAGGGGCCTTTCCCTATTCTTCTCACACTCATTGGCCTGCCACACATTCCGGATTAATTGACGCGCCCCTTCCGAGATTAACGTGTAAAAAAAAAAAAAAAAAAAAAAGAGTGGCAAATTTACTGGTCGCACATGGATGTAAAAAAAGTGAACCGATCACTTTAATAAATGGTTAAAACAACTGATCTGTCCAACACTGAACTCACAAGACATCTGAATCGATGTATAACAAATCAGTAACACTTTACAATAAGATTCCATTTATTAAACTTTAGTTAACTACATTAGCTGAAATTAACTATAAACTGCACTTCTGCAGAATTTATTAATCTTAGTTAATTTCACCATTTACTAATAGCCTATATTATTGAAATCGAAAGTTTTATTTGTTAACATTAGATAATGCACCGTGAAGAAACATTAACAAACAATGTACAGCTGTATTTTTATTAACTAACATTAAAGATTAGTTAATACAGACAGTAAAACAAATGTATTGCTTATGGTTATTTCATGTTAATTAACCTAATACATCATGTTAATTAACCTAATACATCAATGTTAACAAATCAAACTTTATTGTAAAGTGTTACCAAAAATGTATTTACTCAGAACACCTCTGAAATGAGAACGCACATGTGCTTACCCAATTTAGCAAGAGTGGTTAGCAAGATTTAGCCTTAATAAACTACAGTATTTTCAGGCTAAATTTTTTTTTTTTTTTAAGAGGGCAAGAAAGGATGATAGTGTCTGTCACCCACCACCGAAGACCAATTTTGACCCAGGAAAAACCCACATAAAAGACTCACATCAACTACATACCTGAACTGTTTTGTCTTTTCCAGCCGTGGACACCCTCTTCTTCTTCGGTGTCTTTGGAGGTGGGTACTCAAACCTAGCGTTATGACAATATGAAACCACACAAAACAAATTACTCTTAGAACAAAGATTCTCCAAGAAAGAAAACTTTGTTTTTTTTATAATAATATTAATAAAAATCAGACTCACCTGAAAGAACGATCAATGATTGTGATGAGATCACCATGCTTTAACCGTTCAGATTGATTAATAACTTGTCCATTAATACGTGTGGGGTTCACAGAGCTTAAATTGGTCAAAATTAGCTTAAACAAGAGAGAAACAATAAATGAAATATTTAAGTACTTTTTATAAAAGTGCAATAGAAAAAAAAGTACTGGTGAGCATCTTGAGACAAAACAATGAAACTGACATATTTTAAGGTATGCCAGTGCAAGTTGCTTTAAGTTAAACAGCTCAAACATGCATTTTATTCTGGGACTAGCTTAAATCTTGTCTGTGAAACCAGGAGCATAGTGTAATATCACAATATAATTACCTCCTTGTTCTCATTCAGCTCTATTTTACAGTGCTCTTTAGACACCTGCGGTAGCTGAATACGAATATCACAGTCCAGCTTCCTAAAAAGGTAGAGTTCACATTAAAACAGCTTTTTTTAAACAAAAAATTTTTGTTGAATGAGAAATATTAAACTATGATGCATGTACTGGCTATATTCATGGCAAAAATCAATGTTATTTCATTTTCAAACAAATTTATAATTAAAATATAATTTCAATAAATTGTTTTGCATGTGATCTAAGTTGATATACAAAGATATGTGAATCTATCTTCAATTTATTGGTTATTTCTAGTTTCACCATAAGTTATTAAAATAGATTGAAATATTCTATCAATAGCTTCTTGCATTAGTGCCTTAGTTTTTGCAGGCAACATTGTTTTTGTTTATTGATGTCTAGAACATTTAAAAAAAAAAAAAGTTACAGCATGACGAACCATATATTCAAGTACTACACAATCAAGTACATTATCAATTTGTTGTTCAAGATTTCCTTTTTTTATTATACACATTAAACCTGCATATTTAAACAACTTGGTTTCATTTGTCACCATTCCCTTTGGTCCACTTTCATAAACCACTAACAACAAAAGACAGAACTTAGATAAGAAAATATTTTGACAAACATAACTGTAAATATACTAAATAAACAAAGGTTATTACCCGTTACATGCATGATCTATAAATTGAGCACGATTACATGTAGCCTACTTCATGCCCTTAAAGTGTTAGTTCACCCAAAAATGAAAATTAAGTCATTAATTACTCACCCCCATGCTGTACCAACCCCGTAAGACCTTCGTTCATCTTCGGAACACAAATGAAGATATTTTTGATTAAATCTGAGAGGTGGATCACTGCTACATAGGCTGCCAGAGGGAATGAAACTTGACGGCCCAGAAAGTCGTTAAAGAACATGTTTAAATATTCCATGTGCCTACAGTGGCTCAACTATAAGTTTATCAAGCGGCGAGACTATTTTTTTCCCGAAAAAAAACATAATAACGACTTTATTCGACTATTCCTTTTCATTCCTTGTGGGCCTGAGACGAGAGTTCAAGAGATTTCCACGACGCATGCGCGAGAACTGAACAAGAAGTATTAGAAGAAGAACGTTCTCTTCTCAGTTCTCGCGCATGCGTCGTGGAAATCTCTTGAACTCTCGTCTCAGGCCCACAAGGAATGAAAAGGAATAGTCGAATAAAGTCGTTATTATGTTTTTTTTTTTCGGGAAAAAAGTATTCTCGTCGCTTGATAAACTTATAGTTGAGCCACTGCAGGCACATGGAATATTTAAACATTTTCTTTAATGACTTTCTGGGCCGTCAAGTTTCATTCCCTCTGGCAGCCTATGTAGCAGTGATCCACCTCTCAGATTTAATCAAAAATATCTTCATTTGTGTTCCGAAGATGATCGAAGGTCTTACGGGGTTGGTACAGCATGGGGGTGAGTAATTAATGACTTAATTTTCATTTTTGGGTGAACTAACCCTTTAAGTAATAACGCATTCTGATTGGCTGGAGGGATCGTCTACGTCAAATTTGACATCAATGAACCCCGCCTGGTAACGCTGGGTACAATTTAAGATAAAACGGCTTGCCATAGTAGAACAGCACATGTGGTACAAAGAACTGTAAATGTTTGACACTTGCCATTAATCAGATCGTTTTTAAACAAATGTAACGTTACTTCGATTCTACTTTCAATCATAGTGTTTGAGTGCTATAGTAGTAATAATTGTATCCATTGATTTTGTTTTTCACGTGCCTCACCATAAAAACTTGGCAGCATTATAGTTGAAAATATTCACAGCCATCATGTAAGCCATTATTGTATTAAGATGTGTTACTGACCTTCCGAACATACAGGACGCTGTGAGGGGAAATTCAGTCCCATCTCCACCTCCATGTCTTTTGATCACGACTATCTTCCCCAGCAAAGGCATTTTAAAACAACTTACCTGGTTTAGCAAACACAAAAGACAAAATAAAATATAATGAACTCGGTAAGTTCATTTTTATCGACGTAGTTACTGTAAATGCCGTAGGCCTATTTCACAATAAAGTTTCATGAACTTAACTTGAATATCATCAGCGAAGATAAATGCAACACAAAGAAATACTAGCCTATACAAAGAAAAAAGTCTGAATATTCCATATCAATGTATAGTTTATATAGTTCATTATTCACATAACGTTAAAGTTACATAATTGAAACCGCAAGATCAGCACACATGGCCAAAGACATTTAAAACATTAACGTTATATAAGAGGAAAAAAGGGCAGGTATATATCCACATTTGACTTTGTTTAGTAACCGACTGGAATAAAATAGTTCACACTATTTGTGGCCATATTCACTGAAAATAAAGTTATCGATTTATTTTGATTGTTAACGGAAATAACGTTACGCATCTGTCGTTAGCATAATGTCAGTTTAAACAGTTCCTTTGTATTCGTGAAATGAAACGTCTCTTTAAGTTACCTGAAGTTCCGTAAATCAAAATGTCAAAGTAAATTCCATCGATGTTAAGCACTGATTTTATAATTAAAATCAAACTAATCCAGCATTCGGATAGTTGTCCCTGTCGCTCTTGCCTTCAGCACAAACTGCTAGCACAAACATTAACACTCTGTCGATCGAGGCATCGGCGCGTGTTGCCGTCTTCACTGACGGCATATATCCCTCCGCAAACTAAAATACAATTAAACAACTAAGAGTTATTTACTATATATAAACACAATATCACATAATGGATGAAAATAATTAATCGGAGGCTTATTCAAAGATCCATATAACATAATGCATTATAAAAATGTGAGGGACTAGTTTCCATGTCATTCTGCGGAGGAATATAAGGCGCATAACTACCACTTTTTGAAAACTATTCAAAATTCCGCGCGAAGGCATTTGGTTGGCCAGTAGTAATACTTGCTACTTGACGTAGCCAATAGGATTTAGTGTTGACGTAACGCGACAGTAAATATGGCCAATTAAATCATGTTAAATGTGCAACCGCTCTTTTAAACTAGACACGATCCGCCCTTGTCTGTAAAAGAGGGCAGCAGGCAGCACAAAATAGCCGAGTTTAATATGCACTTTTCTTCTTAGGATGGTTTCACAAGCCAGGCGAAGGCCTTAGTTAAATTTTGACATTTAAGTAGCTTTTATAAACATGCCTTAGAAAATAAATAAATAACATTACTGATGTGCATCTTGAGACAAAACAATGGCACTGACCTAAGATATGTCAGCACAAGTTGCTTCCAGTTTAAACAGCTCAAACATGCATTTTAGTCTGGGACTAGTCTTAAGCCTTGTCTGCGAAACCGGGCAGTAAGTTAATCTACTAACGACTGACTGATGATGACCACACAAAATTTAAATTATGTTCACTAAAATTGTAACTTGTAACAAAAATGATGGCCACCACTGTAATATGTACATTCTTTTCGTATTATTTCTTTTTAATTGCAGAACAAGAACAAATACAATATTGTTGTGTACAAAAAAAAGAGTAGATATCAAAATAAATCACTGACTTGTACAATAAGGAATATAAATGTGGATAAATTCAGATAAAATAGGTTACATTATTTCAAAATATTATATAGAAAAAACAAAAATTAGTAAGCTATTGATTATTGCTGTGTAGGTCAACCAATACAACATGGCACTAGAAGTGCTAAAGTCTTGGGTTCGATTCCCAGGGAATGCATAATGGTATACCTAGCGTCTACCAAATGTTAATGCTGTTGTAATTAGCAATACAATACTATGTAGGGATAAGTGGTTTGGTACTAACAGGGTAACAGGCTCTTTTATTTTATCTGAGTGTGGGATAATAGTTTCTAACTTCTTTTGCCTCACGTATGAATCAGTAGCCCAACAATACATTTCCATTGAAATATGATACATAAATAATCCAAAAAATGAAATAATTATTTAAATATTTAAATTATGTCCAAGAACTGTATCTGAAATTAAAAAGGGTCAAATAATTCTGATAAAATCTAAAATAATGGACAATAAACAATTACATTATGTTGCACACATTATGCTGGCATTATTGTAAAACTCCAGATACAGTTCTTGGACATAATTTAAATATTTAAATAATTATTTCATTTTTTGGGTATGTTTTATTTATTTTATATAGTTATTTTTGTTTTATTTATTTATTCATTCATTCATTCATTCATTCATTCATTCATTCATTCATTCATTCATTCATTCAATTTCTGAAAGGTATTGGAATGTGATCAATGTCAAAAAGTTTGAAAGCCTTTGACTGCTGTGCAGACCTTACAGTGCATCAAGGTAAATAAGTGCAGTAACATACAGTATACATATACTAAACCTACTTTATACACACGAAACTTACTTTACATTTTATTGACTTGATAGGTTTCTGCTGTTTGGGAGCTTGTTGGCATTGATTTAACTGGACCATTACCTGAAACTGCAGATGGCTTTAAATACATCCTCACAGCCACAGACTATTTCTCTAAGTGGGTTGAGGCTTTTCCTTTAAAAACCAAGACAGCAGCTGAAGTTGAAAGACATCTCTGTTCCATCATTTATAGGCATGGTTGTCCGCAGAGAATTCTCTCAGATCAGGGAAGGGAATTTGTAAATGATGTAAGTGTATTTAAAATGATCATTATTAAAGTGATTTAGGTTTAGCCTCAATGTCTTTGTTTTTAGATTTTCAAGAGTTGTTATATTTTCCTTTGCACATACAGTACATGTATTCAACTATGTTTTAAGGAGCTTTTCACCCATTTACTCACAGTGATTTTTTCCCCCTTTATTTTTTAAGCTTAACCACAGGCTTTGTGAAATGTTGTGCATCAAAAGAAGTGTGACAGCAGCTTATCATCCTCAAACTAATGGCCTGGATGAAAAGACCAACGACAACATTAAACGGTAAGTTTTATTATTGTATGTTCCTAGGTCAGCAAAAGTTAAGGCATCCCCGCCCCCATGACATTTTGACCCATCTTCCTCTTCAAGGCACCAAATAAGTTATAAATGCGTTCCTAAAAAGGCTTTCATACGCCAAGTTTATAAGCCTTCTAAAAAACAAAAAACTTTCCCCCTTATGTTTCATTTTAGAGCCCTCAAGAAATTGGTTAATGACCAGCAGAATGACTGGGATGTCTATCTGGATGCCACCTTGTTTTCTTTAAGATCAAAGGTCCACACCAACAAAAAAAACTCCCCTTTTCTTTTAATGTATGAGGCAGTGTTCCCTGCAGAGATTCCTGTTGAAATGCCGTTGAGTGTGTTTATGGAGTAATTTCAGCAATTTTGTCATACTAGCCTATGTCAGAAGAATTGTGCTTAAAGAAAAATTTAGCCTTGAAATCATTTCCAATGGGTACTGTAGTAGATTTTTATACTATACCATACATTAATTTAGTTTTTATTATTGGTACCCTGGATTGATTAACTGTATTCAATTTTAACTACTGTTATAAAACCTTTGATCTTAAACTGGTAATGATCATATTTTTTGGATTTTGTTCCACAACAGACAATAAGGGTCACTAATATTCCTAACAGTTTATTATGGATAGTAAACAACCATGTTTTTAGGAAAGGAGATCTTCTCATGCTACCATGGGCTTTTCATTACATACATGCACATGTAAAATTTAAATAGTTAAAAAATTAATTTATATTGCTTCAATTATATTGGCTTGTTTTTTAGCTTTCCACCATCAGTCTCCCCGTGGAATCAAGTTTTAGTGATTATGTAGTTTCCGATAAAACAAAAGAGAGATGAGGCCAAAAAACAGGCATAAGAAAACATTGGTAAATCACAGGAGAAACAGAAGGAGGCATATGCTAAAAAGATCCAGAAGAAGTACAAAGACTTGATTTACAATGTTGGTGATGAGGTTCTTCTGATGAATATGAGGAAGCGTGGAAGAAAAGGAGGAAGGATTGAACCTGACTTCTCAGGACCCTACATCATTGAGAGACTCAGTGGCAAACTTGTCACATTAAACAAACCTGGAGGGATTACTTTAAAAACTAAATATAGCATTGGTCACATTAAACCATACAGAAGAAGCCAAACTGGAAAGGTGCCTGATGACTGTTCTGGTATCTCTGTCTCCAGTGGGTCTACAGAGAGTAACAGTTCTTACAAGATGCCTCGTTGCACTGTTGCACCTACACTCAGCCCTCAGCATTCTGGGACCAAGGTAAATGATTTTTAGAAGCTCCAAGAAGTTTCAGCGTTACAAAGACCTTCTGTTATTCAAGTTGCCCCTAAAATGCTTGACCAAACAAATGGGTACATCAGTGAGGTCAAATTAACCCCAACAGATGAAGAGCCAGCAATAAAATTCCCATCAGATGTAAACCAAATCTCAGAGGAACAAGGTTTTATATTTACAGAGATCTCAGTTCACCCTTAGTTGCCAGTTTGGCCTACCTGACCAGTTTGGTCTGTTATGGTTGCTTGCTTGCAGAGTCTAAATCATGGTGGCCATTTTGACCTGTTGGTCACAGGTCACCGTTATTTATAGGAAGTGTACATAATAACCAATAAATCATGCTTAAAAAATTCAAAATGCATGAACTAAGACAAACAGTATGTGTAAATCAAAGCTCACTGAAAAACCTTCACAACTGCAGCCACCAAAATATTACATTTTTCTTATTTAATATAGATACCATAAATTGTTTTTGAGTTATATCCACTTCCTCTAGCTGTCCTGCACACTTTTGATATGATGACTGTTTGCAAGGGCGTAGGTTTGCATATGGATGGTAGGGACATGTCCCTACCAATATTTTAGGAGGACAGAATTGTCCTACCTAATACTTCAGCGAACTCAATCACATTATTTTTCATATTATATACTACAGATGTGGGGGTAGGAGGTGGATTGTTGTCTCTTCCAACGTAAAGACCAAACCTACGGCCTTGACTGTTTGGCACGTTCATTTTGCCAAGTTCATTTCATGTTGGCTCGTTGGCCCTGTAAAGTTGATTAATTAGAAAAATTACTGAAAACACTAACTTTGTCTTTCTTTTTCAGTAATGAAGGTCTGGGCTGCAAATGTCACTGGTCAGGTTGAAGCAGTTGTTGGGCCATATAAGCTCTATGACTCTTCTTTTCACTCACTGCAAGGGGCCGAGTGGCTTTCTGATGAAGTAAGTTATTGATTCTTATGCTATGGGTGGCCTTTCTTTCCAATCGGCCGATTGTCTAAGTGACTTATAAAGCCAGAACATGATTTTAAGAGTCACCTAATTGAATACGTTTTTTTTTCTCACAAAAAGTTGTTTGTTTAGTTTACAAAGTTTAGTTTGTTTATATTCATGTTTATTTTTCTTAATTTAGGTTATTGATGCATACCTGCACCTGGTCGTTGAAAACCAACAGGTATGTATAGAATGTCTACTTATATAGGAACACTAATTTATTTTTATATACACTTACAAAATTAAAAAAAAAAAAAAATTCAGAACCACGTACACCAGCTTTGTGCAGTTGTTGCACGTCCGTTGTTTGCTGGACAGTTCAGATGCCTAGGAAAGGTAGCTTTCCAGCAAGTAATAAAGTAGATATTATTTACGTGTTTTGGAACCATCACAAACTTGTTATTAAACACTTTTCACAGATGAAGTTTCCCATTGAGGACATTTGGCTGTGCCCTGTGAACGTTGGAGCACATTGGATTCTTGTGGTGCGTGTGTATTTTTCAAAGTACATTGAAAGTGAGATTATAGATTATATGTTTTTTTTTTCTTCTTCTTCTTCTTTAGTCATCTTGGGCTATTGTCCAATAGAATACTTGTGATTCATTTTAAAGCTAGATGGTGGGTGAGGTCGGGTTAACTAGCCAACAGAGCAATTCAAGTTGTTTTGTTTTTTTCGCGATATATTTCACAAATGTTTGTCATGTTATGTTTAAATAAGTTTCATAGGTAAGAAATGTGTTAGGTAATGCAGGGTCAAAGATGACACACTGCAAGTTTTAAAGTTGTGTGCAGAGAAATAGGCTACACACACAAATAGGCTATATATTTCACTGACGAAGGCAAAGAGCCTTTGTTATCTTTATCTCTTGTCAAAAAAAAATTATTAAAAGTGGGAACATCTAAAACATCCCAGGGGCAGATAATGAGAAAATGACATTGTCTTTCATTGCTCCCTTCACCAAGTGCGTTCCAAACAGCTACATAATGTCACGCAAGTGCCCTGCTCACTCCAAAGGCCCCACTTCAAGGGCTCTGCCCTTCGAAGGGAGTAGGGCATAGGGATGCTCACTTCCGTTTGGAATTTGCCCTCAGAGTAATGCTACCATTCACTTATATTCTTATGTATTATATTCACCTGCAAATAACTAAATCACTGTGTTGACACTTTCTCCATAATCGGCAGACATTCTTTAATGGTTTAGGTCAATAATTTAAAGGTTTATTTATTCCATTTGCGTAAGTATTTCAGAGATTGATAGTGTCTATACCAAGCAGCTTCCTGTAGTTGTTAGTAGTGATCTAAAAATACTTCAAAAAAGGTCACACGCCTCTGGAGTAACTAGGGGTTAAGTGTCTTGCTCAGGGACACATTGGTGTTTCACAGTGGATTCGAACCTGGGTCTCTCACACCATAGGCATGTGTCTTATCCACTGCGCCATCACCACCTCAATATTCAATATTCTAGATTATCAACATGCCTGAAAAAACACTCCTTCTGATTGACCCAATGGGAAATGAACGTTCTTATGAACATAAAATTCTGCGGAACTGGAGCTAAACTTGTTAGAACAGTTTCATCTTTTTAAGAAAATGTTTTTATTGCTATTCGATTCTAAACAGTACAAATGTCTCGACGACATCTAGGAATTGTTTAAAACTGAGGTGTGATGAGCAAACAGCCCAGTGGCAAATACGGACCCTGAAGCACGACCTGCAGATGGATTCCAGCAGTTGTGGAGTATTGCTATTGAATGTATGTGTTCATATATTTGCACAAGTGGCTTCAGGTCTGGAAATGTTATAATGAATTGAATTTAATCATCTGTCAATTAATGTTTCAGTTTGCAGAACAATACCTGCTGACAGGAACAATCAGCAGTGTTCAGACTACGCCTGAAGCGGTCAGCTCAGCACGCATGAAAGTAGCCTGCACACTTCTTGAATGTCGAGGTGTGAGCTGTTTTAATTCTGTAATACCGTAGTAATGTATGTATTGTAATGTACGGTATGTCATGTAGTACACCTCTATAGATGCCATCTTCACTCAGAAAAAAATATTTAATCAAGTAAGAATATCCAAATATACATATAAAAAAATCATAGAGTAGAAAATAACTTGAAGGATGCAAAAAGTAATGCAAGAATGATTTGATTTAATGTAATTTCAGATAGTATTATTCATGGCGTTTATGTTGACATTTAGTACACTATGATATGGTTGTCCAATTAATTCATATTTATCTTTTTAATGTTAACAAATGTATAGGTAATGCAGAGGAGTACTGTGTGCTTTGCAGCATGCTGGAAGACGACCCCAACCAAAGCATGATTGAAATGGTATACAACTTATAATACACACACACAAAAAGCAATAGTTTAACTTTATGTGCCATGTTTTTTTTTTTGTAGAATTTTGTTATTTAAATGATTAGGTATTTTCATATCTTTTCATATTTTTAGATTCTATATTGTACTAATTTACAAATATATTCATCTCTTTTATTTTCAGGTACAGTGTGAGAGCTGCAATAGATGGGCACATTTTAAATGTTGCAACTTCAATAGCCTAAATGTGTTCATGTGCAAAAAATGTGTAGTATAGTTTGAGTGTATTGCCCTTTATCATTTGTATTGATAACAGTCTGCAGCACAATGTAGTCTTATTTAGTTCATATTTATATTATTAACTTATTGTTTTACTTGTTTTGTATTGTGCCTCTGTGTTGCATGATTTTGAATTTTGAAATCAATTTGATTAATAATCTATTTTCTATATTGTTCTGCTTGATTATACATTATCTCAATAACTAATCTTATTTCAATTTACATAATCAATTTACATTGTCATCTGTTTTAGGGTAAATTTGTAACATCTGTCCAGGGACTACAGATTAAAAACTTAGACTGTAAAATCATTCTACCCGTTTATTTCATACTGGTAGGACAATCTGAGTATGTATTTTGCACTGTAAAATCATTCTACCCGTTTATTTCATACTGTAGGACAATCTGTTGATGTATTTTGCACTGTAAAATCATCCTACCCGTTTATTTCATACTGGTAGGACAATCTGATGATGTAATTTGCACTGTAAATTCATTCTAGCCGTTTAAATTTAAGCGCAGCTTAAGCGCAGCCGTTTAAGCGCAGCTTTCTATTTCATTTTACTGATATTAAGTTTGTGTATTTATTTGCTGGTACACTATATTGTTGAGATGATTTCTTATAGAAGGAATAGTAGCCTACAGACGAATGATATCATTATCATTAGTCATCGTCACTATCAGGATACTGGATACTCGTGGTAAGTCTTTTTTTTCTTTTTATATATACAATACTAATACTATTTATAATACAGTACTTGCTTTTTAAGGTGGTGAGGCATTTTAGAGCTCAGTGAGCCCATAACATTATACAGTGTTGTCTTGATTCAACTGTTAGCCCAATCATTACATGACTTGTTTATCTACATACGATTATGTCTTTGATTAGATCATAGTTGCTTAGATTAGATAATATTCCCCCCAGCCACCCCAAACAACATTGGGCTAGAGTACTGTACAGTATCTGTACTGTGTAGCCTACAGTACAAAAAGTACTGTATCAGACAATGACCGATACCATTGGACCAGAGCGCTGTCAATCACTGCCTGATTCAACTTTGGCAATGTAAAGCCTTTTTTTACCATGCCAATAAAGCTATTTAAACCTGAATTTCTCAATTTCTGATGAATTTGTGATGCAGAGTTTTTGAACTCATACCACGTCTCTGTTCATGATATGTAAACACACAATTATTTTGAAGTATCACCCTGGTCACAATATTTATTCTGATTACTTTTGTGTGATAAAGATGACTGATAAAGCTATTATATGTAGCTAGTATGAGTAACAAAATGCTTTTTCTGTGTCCATATTTGACTAATAATAATGCAAAAATGTTCACTTCAAATTAACATTTCTGAGAAAAATGTTTAATCTTTAATACTCTTTAATAATAAATATATGTCCAAATTCAAAACTTAATACATGCAAGTAATTATGACTGAAAACATCCAGCAACTAGGGAATACACAGCCATGGATATATGTTTATATATAGGGCTATAACAGCCATCTACTGGTTACACAACAGTATTACAGATGATAAATGGTGCATGACTCAGATGTAAATATTTAGTACTGTAAAATCCCTTAAAACATTTATATAATTTGTTTGAAATAAATATTTTAAGTCTTCAACTTGTTACTGTATGTGGGAGTTCAAATCAGTTTGTATTGATTATAATATGTTTCCTTTCTCATTTTCCAGGGAGTTGAGCAACTTTTCCATAAACAAACTTCTGATGCTGACACAGAGGATGGAGTGATAGTACCAGAGATACACTGTCCACATCAGACAATAATCTTACTTTGTTCAGACACATCACATTTGAATGACTGGGATCTTGATCTTCAGACACCTGATTTATTTTGTTTTTATAAAATAGAAATATTTTAATTTCCTCTAGATCAAAACAAACACAGTTCACAAGTACACAAGAGGTTGCACTTGATTTATATTAGTTTATGCTGATCATGGATTAGCATACCAACAGCACATGAATGTTAAGGGGATAGTTCACCCAAATATACAATTCTCACTTATTTTACTCACCCTCATGCTGTCCCAGATGCATTTTACTTTCTTTCTACAGATAAACACGAATTAAGATTTTAAGGAAAGTAATCCATCTCTGCGAGTCCTAAAGATGCTTTAAAAACCACACACAGTGACCGTGATGTCCATGCGACCTCAGTGGATGAATCAATGCCTTCTGGAGTGAAACAATAGGCTAGACAAGAAAAATACTAATAATGTAAATTGTAAACCGTTTAAAACTATTAAAAGTCACTTCCGACCAACTATCATATGTACATGAATTACAATCCACTTGTATTATATGGACTCACAGAGATGGATTATTTCCTTAAAAATCTTTGTTTATGTTTATGTGAAGAAAGAAAGTCATATACATCTGAGATGGCATGAAGTGAGTAAATGATGAGAGAATTCTCATTTTTTGGCCGGACTATCCTTGTACCCACCCAGTCACTGCTTTGTTACTTTTACTATAACAGGAACTGTTCAAAGGATCATAGCATCATTTAAAATGTATATGAATTTTAAATATGTATTCTGTATTTGTAATTGTGCATTTTGTATAGTAATGTATATCATGATAATACTGTGCATTACATATATAGTATGCAGGTAATGTTTTGTGGATTCTGGTCTTTCCTGTCACAACATTATTGCATCCAAGACTTTCACTTTGATACTTGTGTATATGCCGTATTGACAATAAAGAATGTACATTTATTTGAATTCATATTTGTAATTACTTTCATTTAACTGGTTGTATAAATCACAATTGAAACTGTTGCTGATTGTTAAAATTTTAATTTTAAATTTTAAATGTTAGAAGATAATATTAACTAAATTAAATAACTAAATAAAATTATCAGCATGATAAAAAACATTCTTTGTGTGACATATGTAATGAAATGCCCTTTGAGGTCTGTACCATTTGACAACAGGCCACGATTGTAATTGTTATATTGTTTAAATTCCTCTTATGTAAGTGATCATTAATGTTGATGGTGTAAATGAATATGCTGACAATGAGTAATGTGATGGACATGGTTGCCAACCTTGATTACCTGGTTGAAGTGAAACTTTCTTCTTGACGGCTGAATATCACACACTATGCTAGTATTATTTTTAAATTGTAACAGCTCAACCTAACCAGAGCCTAACATGCAAAAGAATCATCAGGAATAAACAAATATTCTCCGAAAACATTGGACACTAAACAATATTTTCAGTATTATACAGTAGGCCTATTTTAATGTACAATTACACCTGAATAGTGAATAGACTCAATAGATCTCTTGCACTCCTAAAAGTTTCTGTCGACAAAGTAGTAGCAGCAGGTAAATACAGATAAAATTAAAAAACAAACATAACTTCATATCAGTAAAATTAAATAGAAACCTGCGCTTACAGACGCTCACATTCAAACATGTAAACACAACACTGACGTCTTCACTTCCAAGTCACGAAGCTGTCAATCAAAAACTCAGTAGCCAATGAGAACACACTGCTACTAGCCCCGCCCCCACGAGAGATATGTGTCAGAACTGCGAACGAAAACTCAGGGAGCGTAAACGAAAACTTCAGAAGCGTAACTGAAAATTCTGGAAGCGCTTTTGTAAGTTCAGATCAGCGAACGAAATATGAGAAATAGTTAGCAAAACATGCCGTGTATTAAGAACGAAGTAAAAAAATGTGCCCGCGATTTATTCTTTTTCAGTTTCAAAGATATTTTTTTCAGTTTCAATTTATATTTTCATCAGTTTCTTGAAAAGTTACGTTCATTATTATTGGCACAAAAGTAATTCCATATTGGACAATCTGATGATGTATTTTGCACCGTAAAATCATCCTACCCGTTTATTTCATAGGACAATCTGATGAGGTAACGTTACTTTGCGCTGTAATTACCCTGAGGGCTGATTTATACTTCTGCGTCGGACATACGCCGGAGCCTCAACGCCGTAGCCTACGCTTTGGTTTTAATTTATACTTCTGCGTCGTTGTCCGCGTTGACGCACGCAGAGGGAGCATGTGAAACCCGATGGAGCGGTTTGAGCAGACCAATCACAGCGCTTACGTCCGCGTAGAATTGACGCGTTGTTACATTTTTGGAGAGGTGCACGTCAGGGTACGCCGAAGGGTACGCGCGCTACGCACAGCCTACGGCGTAGCTACGGCGTAAGTTCGACGCAGAAGTATAAATTGGGCTTTAAGCCGCTCAACAGTTACCGCGCATTTTTGAAAGCTTTTTCAAAACGAGTTTTCGCCAGTTCCTTCCGAGTGGAAGAATACTTCGATGGGGAGGTTCTGCTCGGAGAAAAGCTTCCTCCCGCTGTACTGGGACTGCATGGACAGAGGACAGGACCGCGCTGCCTCCACTCAAAGTATCTGTTCGAGTGTATTTGCGTGCTAGTGTATGTGTGTGTGTGTGTGTGTGTGTGTGTGTCATGGCGATGCATATCCCTCTGTTGACTGCTTTAAAATGCACATCAAATATGTTGTGTAGTCAAGTGTTTTATGGATATTCATAACATTGCTTCTTTGTAATGTGGTGTAGGCTAGGCTACCTGGTCATATTGCTGTTGGTTATATGTTTAACGTGATGATTACGTGCTGCACGACTAGAGTTGATTATTATAAATATACATACTGTAGGCTAATAATAATTGTGCCCCCCCCCCAAACATTTCATATGCCCCCCTTAAGACTGAGGTCTGGCGACGGGTCTCTGAGTACATAAGATAATCATTTAAAATATGTATAGCTTACTATATTGTGCATAATAAAACAAATTGTACCGAATTTCGTTCACTTGATTAAACTGTTAATTATTAAATTAATAATAATAGCCTGTTAAGTGAATAATTGAACATTACATTGTTCTTTTTATAACTGAAATATTTTGACATTTTACACTTAATGGAACACATAATTACATTAAAGATGATTGTGAATACATGCAAATACATTTGTAAGGTTACATTATAAACTAAGCTATCAAGCTAATCTGTATGTATGCTATGCTAGTTCATAAGCTAACTAATACAGACATTAAATGGTCATTATACCAGTTAAAACTGCTTTTATCATCACATGTTTTTGTAGGAATTGTGAACAGGCATTAAAGAGAGTATCTAAGAAATTTGAGCCAATGGGATCCTAACGGAGACCCGATTTGAGGGAGGACCCAATTTGTCACAAGACCTGACTGGTTCTGTGGCTTTTGCTGACGAACTGGTATTTCTGAATGGGCTGAGGGTAGAATTTAGCAGATTGGAAAAGAAAGTATTTGAGGAACATATACTATGTGCGGAGAGAATTCGCTCTATCATTATCTCATTTTTACAGATGTGGCGTTTAGTGGGTTTGCATCTGATGTCTTTGTGTTTTTATATGTGCTTGTTTGACATATGTATTGCTCTATGTATGTGTTCATCAATTATTTTATGTGAATAATATCCTATAAATAAACATTCCTATGAATGTTTTCACCCTTTTAGTAGCTGCAGTGTAGATGATGTTTGTTGGTGGTGGGAGTATAGCTGTAGTTGAACATCTTGTAGCTTTGCTGTCTACAGATTCCAACTATCTTCCCCAACTCTACTCATGTGTTGCATTTTGATGGAGTCAACTCTTTGAGTATCATGCAAAGGGGCTCAAAGTCACTCACCTGTATCGAGTACAGCGCTCTGTCTCTATTTCCTCCAGATGGAACTCAGCCCAAGGATCTGGCATGGCTTTGGCTTTCTCAATAGCATGTTTCCAAGTAGCCTGCGTATGAGAAATTGAAGTTGTTTAAAAAACTCCTACATCTTTCAATATGGGTTGAAGAGTGAAGATGGTAGCGATCCCCTCTATACATAATGGATGTGAGAAAAGAACAGGAGGAAAATAGGTACGCTACAATAAAGGACATGCAGGAATAAAAGGACAAAGAAAGTTTGAATCAGAGCTGGAACGTTTTTAGTAGACTTAATGTAGGGGATCCTAATACCAGACTACCAGCCTAATAAAAATAAAGAAATACCATCAGCAAATAATTTTAATGACATCTTGCACCCTATAGGAATCAGAATTGGAACCAGAATCGTTACATATCTTGATTCCCGGAGTCACAGTCACTGTTCTGTGATCCCACAAAGAATTTGTCAGGAGTAGACACCAGGCTCGGTTATTTTATAAACTTTGTGCATCGCAAATTCTTAATAACAACTGCAAGAGAGCTAGCATATACTATACTATGCTGTAGTAAAAGTCTCAAGTCCAAGTGTCATCAGTGTCATCACCAAGTGAACCTGCCCATATGCCAAAATAACCAGTAAACCTAGATCCTGTGGCCAAGTATATTCAACCAATTATTTATAGAAAGGTCAAAGAGAGACAGAGTTCAAATATATGTCAGACACAAGGAAAATGTGGGCTCCTCTTTACCGAGAACCACTTAAGTATAGAAACGTTACCCATGTGTCACAAGACATCACGTAGGCATCATCTCCTAAACAGTATCAGGACTATCACTGATACCTAACCTTACATACTGTATTGGAGTAGGAATTCAATAGTATAATGAACAAATAACTTAAATGAATTATATATTAACAATGCTGGGCTTGTAGGTAATCAAAAATGAAAACACCTATGTTTAAATTAGGCAAGTATTTGTGTTTTTCCTTGCAAAAGTCTGATAATTAATGCTGATCATTTATATAAAATTTTCAAGTAACATCATGGAGCTTTAATTGTGCTGAAATTAGTCTGTGATTTCATCACAAGCCGTGATGAAATGAAAGTAGCAACAGATCTTTTTTTCTCTTACTGTGACGTACTTCCTAATATAACAGATTGTCGAAAAAGAAAGTAGGGCTATGTATGTATTGTACGTTGATTGATTTTGAGATATGGGTGTTGGACTCAAAAATGGAGGCAGACATAAGAAGCAAATGTAAGAGTGAAAGGGAAAAAGGGCAATAGGATAAATATGGGAAAAGCATGCATTCCATGATAGATGCCAGTCTAGATGAATTCATCAAATAGAGGAAAGACAGAAAACGTGAAGGGAAAAAATTGAAACTTGTATTAAACATACCCGGCCTTTCTCAGTTAAAGATCCAAACCTGACATCATGCTATTTGTCATTTTTGTTCTATTAGAGGAATAGACAAACCCACTTGTTTAAACACACACAAAAAATATGAGTATTAATGCAACCTGACATATTTACAGTAAGATTTACAGTACATGAGGTTAAGGAAGGGCGCTCGAGAGCGCAACCTCCATATATGGAAGTGAGTGTGTCACAGAGATGGAGGAAAACAGTTTTTGCACACTGTACATTAGTTTACTACTACTTCTGGTAATAATAAAAATTTCTGTGGTTAAGAAAAACATTTGTTCACTTGTTCTCTGTGGTACAGGCAATCCTGTTTACCATTATAGAGAGGTCATTGTCTAAGTGGACACGATTCACGAACAATCTAAAATACACAATGTAGTAATAGCGGCTATGATGTCAACTGTAGATACTGTGTACATTACTGCACAGGACCCGCTGAAATAGTATGTGAAAAAGCATGCATTATGCAATGATGAATGTTTCAAACATAAGTATGCTACATTGTTGTCACATGACCGTATTATTTACTAACGTGTAATTCAGAAATAAAAACAGGTTTATATATTATATTATAAATGTTCTAATTTGATCTATGATCTAGTTGGTGACAAACTACTAGTGGGATACAGTACTTGCTGTATACTGCACGTTTTTGCTAAAATATAGAAGGTCATGCAGGTATCATGTACACGCTGTAGTTTGAACTACACACAAAGAATGAATAGTATGGCAGCTGTTCTGGTCCAAAAATAGTATATCAGGGACTTTATTTTTCCATGAATGATGCTATATGAATATGATTAATAAAATAACGTTGTAATGAAAGATTGTGCTCCGGCCCCTTCATATTTTTATTATGTTGTAACAGGTTAATAAAGTTGTGCTGTATTGTTCCTACATAACTGTATTCAAAATCGAGTATAGCCTCTTGCAATTTATATTTACTGCATATTAACTGCATATGTGGTACGCCAACACTTATTTTACTAATTTACTTATTTTTAGTTATTTATGATTCAGTAATACGAGATATTTTACACATCTAAACACATTTTTAATTTAATAGAATTAAAGCATCATTTAAATGTATGTTTTTTTTAAATTTATAGCTAATGAAAGTATTATTTAAATAGATGTTTTATTTAATTTATAACTAATTTCCCTTTACCCTCCACCAGAGGACCCTCAACCTGCCAGAGGATGCACCTTTACCAGGAGCTGAAGACCTCCAGGCTGTGCCACGTGTTTGTGGGTGACGAGGCTTTTCCTCTGAAGAGGCACCTTCTCCAACCCTACCCAGGAAAACACCTCGACAGAGAGAAGCGTGTGTTCAATTACCGTTTTTTTCGTGCAAGGAGGATGGTGGAGTGCACATTTGGGTTCCTTTCTGGCCAATGGAGACTCCACAGAGTGCTTGGTGTCTCACCAAAAGTGGCAGATGCAGTGGTGAAGGCCATTTGCATCCTTCACAATTTCCTACGCTATGAGAATGCTGATGAAGAGGAAGGAAGTTGTGCCCACCAGCCATCGGAGCCACAGTTTGACATGCAGCTGGATGGGCTGGCGAGTAGGCAGCAACAATACCTCTTGGGAAGAACTGGAAATTAGGCAAAGGTACACCACCTACTTCTCCTCTCCAGCAGGTGAAGTTGCATGGCAGCATTCTGTCATCTAATGCCCCATAATTACTCCCACCACCATCAGGACCAATGCCATCAGAAACATCAGGACCATCACCAATTGTATCAAAAAAGGCTCTTTTAAGAGCCACACATAACCTTCGAAAACTAGCATATTTCCTTTCACTAGCTACACATTACTACTAAAATAAAATAGTAGTCTTAATCAAAAGAGGAAAATAAATGACTGGGAAAGATGAATGCTTTTAATTAATATTTTAATGATACATTTTTTAATGTCACATACAAAATGAATTATAAAATATAGCTTCAAGAAGCAATTATCGGGGCCAAGCGCAAGACGATAAGACATGCCAACATGCCTGGGAGTGTAAGACCAACTGCAGCAAGGAGCAATTGAAAAAATTGTAAGATGATTATAGGCAAAATAGCTGAATAATAATATATACAGTCAGTTTTATGTTTATTATTTAGATCCCCATTAGCTACTCCATTAAGAAGAAGCTATTCTTCCTGGGGTCTTAACAATTATTACCAAAATATTACATCAAAGCTGTACAACAATGAAGACAAATACAGAAGTGCGCACAACATCATCTAGGTCATCTAACACACACACACACACACACACACAATAAACATAACAAATACAATATCACAATATAAGCTTTTCTATGAACAAAATATTACCACTCTCTGGGTATTAAATAAAATATAAAAATCGCTTTTCAATTACCATAGCTCATTATACAGTCATAATTAATTACATAATTACAGTTATTCTAAAGTAAATAAATACAATCTCAATCTTCTGGAAAAACTAACATGGTGACTATGAGACCAAAAATAACGGGAGCGAGTTCCATGCCACCATTGCTCTGTAACACGATCTTCGTTCTTTGAAATTGATTTGTTCGATTTTCACCAAAACCGAATCATATCATCTGGTCTGAATATCATAACTTTTCTGCAAGCGGTCCTATGGGATGAGAAGAAGAAGAAGAAGAAGCGAAAGAATAATAATAATAAGAACGCCAACGATTTCAATAGGTGCCCCCTTACCTTCGGGGCTTGGCCCCTAAAAATAAAGTTATTGATTGTTACATATGTATTCATTTATTTTGTCTATTTGAAAGTGAATTTTTGTGTGTGTGTCTGTCTGTATGTTTGTTTATGTATGCATGATACTGTTTTACTGATTGTTAAATTCTGCTTCATGTAAAATCTGTTGAAATTTGATTTTAACCTCGGATCGACTGCGTGGAGGAAGGTGTCTCAGTGCCCCAGCTAAACTTAAAAGAAAATGCTCTTCCTCATCTGGGTTGCTATTAATGGCTTTCAGGACACCGTGCTGATGGTCAGTCGTATCTGCCTCAGCCCTTCTCTTTGAAGCAAGAGTACGACGAGAAGTTTTAGGTGTGCAGAGTGGTAGCACATTACGGGAGTCAGGAGATCCGGGCTGTGAGCTCTCATCTGATATCTGTGGGGGACAAATCAGAATATATATATATATATATATATACACACAGATAAATTATACTACTAATAATAATCATAATTCCATCCTTTGACAGAAATAATAACAATTGCCTGTCATTAAACATGTCATGTCATTCCTACAATTCTTTATACACATATTTGATATACACAGATATTGCCTTATACACTTATTACACAATTAAAACGGATGTAAAAGCACTTTAACATTGAGGTTCACGTAGTATGCTACACTACCTCCACTGGTGTTATCATAGACTCAAAGAGAGCCACTACACTGACATCCTCATCACAAGAGGTGTTCTGTCTAAAATTGCTAGAGGTGTCCCTGTCTGTGATGTATGGCTCCAGTAAGTTGAGGATGGACATATATTTCCACCTCCAATGGCAGGTTACCAAATGAGAAAGCAATAGGGAATGACAAGATAATCACCACTGAAACTTTATTATGCTACCACAGATACACTTATAAAAGTTATCAAATGAAACTATTTTAAAGACCATCAAAGCAAAACAAAAGTAGCCTATATAATAAAAACAAACAAACTAACTCAATGGCTGTTGGCTCATTGCTCGAAGTGTATCCAATAACGATAAGTCACTGTCAAATCAGTGGCTATAATTAAATCATATCACATGTTACAATGTAGAAACTATCGAGCATACATAAACAGTTATTAAAAAAAGAAGCTTAACTTCATTCAACGCTGAAAAATAGTTTCTGCGATCTGAGCAGCATGCACTAATAACACACGAAACAGGAAACTCGTGAATATTCATGTAAGCTCTGCCCAGTGTCACCAAAAATCTCAGACACAGTGAATAGTTCAGAACACCGGCCTCGCGCCGTTCTTTCACGGCCCTCGGCCTCGTCCTGCTTGACACAGTATACAACTTATATACAACTTTAATTTTTAACTTGCATCACAAAAATAAACTACAGAAAAAAATGTTTTGTCTCATTGAGAAATTTTAAGTGACATTAAAAAATAAAATAAAAAAATAAATAATAATAATAATTAAAAAAAAAATATATACAGTATATAGAACATTTTGAATGAACCCATTTTTAACTTAAATTTTATTTATTAACCATTCTCTCAATAAGAGAAAATTGTAGGTCCATTCTCTCCCTGCTCTTCGTACCTCGACCAGCTCATCGACATGGCCTCTTTTTCTCTTGGCTGGTGGTGGTCGTGGCTCCTCCTCATCTTCATCATCCACTGCTGAACTTGGCCCTGGTGTGTTCTCAGGGAAGGAGGCAAGTTGGAAACGGGGTTTGGGGGAATGCCTCTGTCCCAACACCTCATCCATGAGGGCAAACCACTCCCAAGGTTTAGCTCTCGCTCCCTTACACTTGCACTCCTACAGCAGAGCAAATAAACCATGCCTGTTAACAAAAACAACAACAGCACAATAAATTTCAGCAAAGACGTGCCAATTAATTTGCTTACTTCGTATGTTGTTTTTAAGTACTCCCATTTTCTTTTGGCCTTTCTGGGAGTGGCCTGCCCAAGCAGGCCCATTTTCTTCAGGACTGTTCTAAAACAAGAGAAAAGGGAAAAACTTATGCAAAACATTAAGATGGGCGTAATCTTGACATAAGTGCAATCTTAACATTACAAAATATGACACAGCAGGACATCCATACAAAAGTCATCAAGTTTGGTTAAAACATTTGTAAACATACCTTGCATGACAGCACTACAAAAAACAACAAAGTGAAAGACTATTGCCTTATCTACTGGTTGTCTTATTGTTGTGGGCTTTGTATAGGGTGAGAACTATTTACTATAATACACAAGAGACTAAAGAGAGCCTAGTGGAAATAGGCCTTACCCCCAAGCCACACTGGCCGAGTTTTTGTCTCCGGTAAATAAATGTTCGTTGTCAGCCCTCATTTTAATAAATTCAGCTGTCCGCTCCTGGAGCCCTAAAACAAAAGAAAATATTACAACAAGTTTTGCAAGCAAGGGTCCATCAGTTATATCCCTAATTGCCCGAGAAACGAAGGGTGCATTTGAAGTCGCATTAGAATCGGGGTAGCCTTTGTCACTCCGAGTGACGCAATCGGCCTTAGAAGGGTGCAGCCTTTGAATTGGGACACCCTTCGTCGTGCCGATGTGACGCAATCGCACTTTAAATGCCTCTCCGGAGGACGCAGTCTCTGAATTGGGACAAAGCTCATGTTATAAACAGTCACTTGTCGCCAACTAGTGGCATAACAATGTAATCGAGACAATCGTTGTTTGAAGCACCAAGATTTTTTTACAAAAGGTGAATTGCTCTTATGATCCCTACAGTAGATATCAGTGTTTATATCTGAACTATAAACTTTTATCCCAGTACTTCTGTGATAATTTTAATATTTGCAACAGAAACGTATCGGTTACCTAACGTAACCTCGGTTCTCTCTAGAAGAGGGAACGAGTATTGCGTAAGTTAGCTTACGCTACGGGAAAGATTCATCTTTGAGATATTGAAGCCAAAAAATTATCCTTAATTTTTGTATCCATTGTCAACGCAGTGCAGCAGCTAGCAGACCTAGAGCAGGCTGTCTAGCGTGCTCATAGGCTGCCCTGCGGGAACTGCAGCAGCCTACCACTGAGCCCGACGTGACGTAACGTCCAATGAAGGGCGCTCGCGCGTTCACAGTGCCAAAGCCCGCCAGTATGGGCGTGGCTTAGCGTATATAAGCAGGGCTCGTAGGCTTTATTCTTTGGTTTTCATCGACTGAAACGAAAGACGCTCGTGGCGCGAGCACGGCAGGTTACGCAATACTCGTTCCCTCTTCATATCTGGACAGAACGTACATCTCACTTAAACTGACAGAAGTTTTGCCTGCAGAGCGGGAACTTCTAGGTTGTAAAACCTGACAAAGGTGGACGGGGAGGCCCAGCCCGCCGCCACACATATGTCGTGAATAGAAATTCCGCTGGACCATGCCCACGAAGAGGCCATGCCTCTGGTGGAATGAGCCCTGAGGAGGCGCTCTGTCAGATCGAAGAGGTTCCATGATCTGACGCCGCCCTGACGGTTCCCGTAGGAAACCACTGACATGTTGTCTGATCGGACTAGAACATGGTGGTCCTGTATGAGCGGGAGGAAGCGCTTCAGTGTGTTATCGACCGCTATCATTTCCAGACAGTTTATGTGAAGGAGCTTTTCCTGGTCTGACCACAGGCCAAAGACCGGTCTGCCCTCAAAGAGCGCACCCCAACCTGAGTTGGACGCATCTGTCGAGATGACCTTTCGGTACGAAACCGCTCCCATCATCACACCCCGCTGATACCAGTCGGCTGTTAACCAGGGCTGCAGAGCCGTAATACAGGTCTGAGTCTCTCTGATTCGTTCGCAGCCGGCAGCCCAAGCTCGGCGAGACACACGAGCATTGTGCCAGCGTTGGAGCGGGCGCATGCGCAGTAAGCCCAGCTGAAGCACTGCTGTAGCTGAAGCCATACAGCCCAGCATCCTCTGGAATGTCTTCAGAGGGATGATGCTGCCCTTCTGGAAAGTCGCGGCTAGGTGTTGAACACGGCGCGCGCGCTGTGTCGATAAACGAGCCGTCATGGTCACAGAGTCCAGTTCTATTTCTAGAAAGGAAATTGACTGACTGGGCAGTAATGAGCTCTTGGTCCAGTTGACCGCGAGACCCAAGCTTTCCACATGACTGAGGAGCACAATTCTGTGAGATAGTAGTTCTGTCTCTGACTGTGCCAAAATCAGCCAGTCATCCAGATAGTTCATAATTCGCAAACCCTGATTTCTCAAGGGGACGAGAACCGCATCCATGCCCTTCGTAAATGTACGGGGTGCCAGGGACAGGCCGAACGGCAGCACTGTGTATTGATAAACCTGACCGTCGAAGGCGAATCTCAAGAATGGCCTGTGACGGGGTATTATCTGAATCTGGAAATAGGCATCTTTCAGTTCGAGAGAAATAAACCAGTCCCTCGGGCGAACGTGTGCAAGGATTATTCTGGTTGTGAGCATTTTGAACGGTCTTTTCATAAGAACCTTGTTCAAACGTCTCAGATCTAAGATGGGTCTGAGGGCACCGTCCTTCTTGGGTACGAGAAAATAGCGGCTGTAAAAGCCTGACCGCTGAAGGCGGTACCAATTCTATGGCCCCTTTGCACAGCAGCTTCACTATTTCTGCTCGGAGTAGATGTGCTACTTCTGCATTCACAGTTGTCACGGTCCGCGCTTGAAAGCGTGGAGGACGGCGAGTGAACTGTAGCGAATAGCCGTGCCTTATTGTGCTCGGCACCCATTCTAAAACCCCTGGAATGGCTTCCCATGCGTCTATACATGTAGCTAGGGGGCGAATGGTCTCCGGGTTCTGATCGCCGCGCACTGCAGGGTCGAGAAACTGAACCGGAGGTGTGGGCGCAGCGCGCGCGCCCTCGGTGCTTGCATGCGGCAGCTCGCTGCCAGTCGTGACACTCTGATACATAAGAGGCGACACGATTGCCGTGAATGGGGAGCGCCCTTTTAATCACTTCGTGTTGCGCGAGCGGAGCCTTGGGCAAAGTGTATGTTAATAAGCGTGAGCGCTTTTGTGTGGGCACGAGACTTACACATAAATTTGACGTCCCGATCGCTTTGGATGGGGCGCGTTTTATGATTGCCCTGCGTTTTGTGACAACGCTTAGATGCACAGGCGGTGCTCGGGGAGAGGCATGTGTTAGTAAGCGTGAGAGCTTGCCAGCGGGCACGTGACTTACATTCATAACCTGACTGAACACACTTCTTACATTCAACATTCGAGCAGCTTTTGCCAGCTTTATGAGAGTGGGCTCTGTGAATGACACGGGAAGTGTTGTGCAGGGGTGAACACTGGGAAGTGGGCACTTTCTCTACACTTAAAACACCATCGACATGAGCCGGATAACCAGAAATTATTCTCTTTATTAGATTTCTCTGGGTCAGGCGAGAGGGTTTTTCTACCAGCTCGTTGTCTGCTAAATGAACACCTGCAGTATGTTTGAAGGGGACTTACAGGGAGAAAAGCTTTGACGGCGGTCCGGCCGCAGCAGGACTCGGCCGTCTTTTCCTTCCTGCTGACGCTAGTGCTCGGGCTTCAGCGCGATCATATGCCGAGGCCCTCTGGTGGGCGGCGGTCTGTGACGGCTGTCCGGGCGCGACCTAGGGTGGCCGCCCTGACGTCGCTGCGAAGGCTGGCTAGGCTGCGATGGACGCTGAGTAGTGGTTCGTGCAGGTGGCGGGTCACGTGAGCGGCCTGTAGAGGAACTCGAGCGTCGAGGCAGGAAGAGATTCATGGCATGCGTGGTCTTTTGAACCTCCGAGAAACGGTCGACGAGCCCGCTCACCGCTGGGCCGAAGAGACCGGTAGGGGAAAGAGGCGCGTTCAGGAAGGTGGCGCGCTCGGTCTCCCTCATGTCGGCAAGCGTCAACCAGAGGTGCCTCTCTGTGACGGTCAACGCGGCCATAGACCTTCCGATGGCTTGAGCTGCGGTCTTGGTAGCGCGGAGTGATAGATCCGTTGCGCTCCTCAAGTCTGTAACGGCAGCTGGGTCCCGGCCCTTCTCATCCCATTCACGGAGGAGGTCAGCCTGTAGAATTTGTAGCACAGCCATCGAGTGCAGAGCGGAAGCAGCCTGTCCGGCGGCGGTGTATGCGCGGCCGACAAGGGTGGATGTGGCTCTGCAGCCCTTGGACGGGAGGGCAGACCTTGAGCGCCATCTCGCGGAGGGCGGGCAAAGGTGCGCTGCGACCGTCTCTTCCACTGGGGGAATGGCAGAGTATCCTTTCTCGGCGGTGCCGTCCACTTGGGAGAGCGATGCGGAGAAGTGGGATTGGAGCCTCGTGGAGAAAGGTGCATTCCACGACTTAGCCAGTTCTGCGTGAAGTTCAGGCAGAAACGGGGCGGGCCTGGCTCTGAAGGAAGCAGCCGTCGAGTCTGTTCGGTGCGGGCTCCTTCGGCGGCGACCACTTGGGCCCGAGTCGTTCGGCAGCCTGAGAGAGGAGGCGCATCAGCTCAGCGGTCAGCTCCGGCCGGATTCCTGGATCGAAGAGGCGGAGGAGCGGTGAGACGACCTCGCTGTCCGATGCCAGGATGGAACAGCAGTCCTTTGTGGCCTGTTCCTCGGCCTCGTCCTCAGAAGCGACGCCAGTGAGGCAAGTGGGCGGCAGCTGCGCGTCGGTGAGGGGAGGAGGAGAAGGCGAGAGCGAGAGGGAGGGAATCCGGCGAGCACGTCACGGTGACCACAGGCTCCGGCATCCTATGGGAACGGCGCTTCTTTTTGCGCGGTCCCGCATATGGTGGAGTGGGGTTGAACGCTTCGAGTCGAGAGCTCGCATCCTCCAGACGAGAAGGCGAGGTCTGCGTGTTCCTGGCCCAGGCAGAGAGCACAGATCTCGTGGCGGTCTCCGTCGCTGAGAGTGGCTCCACACGAGCCACAGGAAGTGCGAGGCATCTTGAAAAAGACTATCGCTGCTCTTTAAGAGTGATGTTAGAGGTAAAAAGGATGCGTCGCCGGATAGCGTAGCTCGCTCGGATGGCTGAAGGTGGCGTAGCCGGCTTCTTCAAGCGCTGTCCTGGGCTGACTTGTCGCTTCCTCGACGGCGGCGGCTTCTCTCAAGATCCAGCGATGCAAGAGCTTCGTTGAAGAGATGAAAATCAGAGAATACAGCCTACGAGCCCTGCTTATATACGCTAAGCCACGCCCATACTGGCCATACTTCATTGGACGTTACGTCACGTCGGGCTCAGTGGTAGGCTGCTGCAGTTCCCTCAGGGCAGCCTACGAGCACGCTAGACAGCCTGCTCTAGGTCTGCTAGCTGCTGCACTGCATTGACAATGGATACAAAAATTAAGGATAATTTTTTGGCTTCAATATCTCGAAAAGATGAATCTTTCCCGTAGTGTAAGCTAACTTACGCAATACGAGAGAACCTCTCGTAAGAGAACAACAATACTGTGTGGTTGAAAATAGGCTACTGTTTGTGAAGATGTTTCATACCTACACATAACTGCTTTCTCAGCAGCAGCGCAAACACAGATTTGAATGTTCCGTTGTGATTTTGTCAAAGGTTTAATAGACAGAGGCGAATTGTTGTTGTTTAGAAATGAGATTGAGTGAGCGAAAACCTATGCATCTCTACTTCTAAGGTAGTTGTAGTTCATGAGGAGAAAAACAGAAGAAAGACTCTGCCTCACCTTTGATCCTATAACTAGATATTGTAGTCTTAATGTCATATAGACCACCTTGGACTTCAGACATATTGCTAGCATTTGGTCTTGGGGATGTTCTCTGTGACATTTTCACTTCAGTGTTATTGCTAACTGGGCCTAGAGTCTGAGGCTGGCCCAAAGGCATTTGGAGATCAAGGCTCTGATCCTGTGATCCAACACTTCTCCTTCCTTCCGGGGATTTGGGAGTTTTCTTCTCAGGCTGAGGCTCTAAGAGAATTTGCTGGACAACCTCACCAGCACTGAACTTCTGAGGCGTTTTCAATGGTGTTCTCTTCTTCTGGGAGACAGGAGTTACACCTTTCTCTGTCAATGGGGGGGTGATGGACCCTACAGACGGCATATCATCAACAGTTTTCTCTTCCTGACTTGCAGGAAATGAGCTCTGAGGGATAGCTGGTCCAGTAATATCTTCATCTAACAAGAAGGAAAGATCGAAATCCAGTTCTGGAGTTGTGACCGGTTTAGGGCTACTTTTAACATCTGCAGCGGGAGCTTCCTCGTGATCAACCTGAGGTCTTGCAAGAGGTGTTTTTGGTAGCTCAGATTTCCATGGTGATTTAGCAACAAGGTCCTGTTCGACCATTTGGAGGAGCTCAAAAAAAGCATCATTCTCAACAGATTGATCCACAGATGGTGGTAAATTTGACCCATCTTTTAAACAAGTGTCTGCAAATATAGCACACATGACAAGAAATTATATTCTAGTAGAATTAGCAAAACTAGAAATAAAACTTACAGTAAACATGTTGCAAAAATACATTTCATGATCACTAACCAAACGAATGCTCTGACTTCCTCTTCTCGTGAACGGTTTTGCTTTTTTCCTGCTGGTCTTGCAAAGCCTGTAGGATGACAGAACCAAAATTTAACAAAATAAATAAATAATAAATTAACAAAAAATACCCATCATCTGTTTCACAAGACTCAAATCAACTACACACCTGAACTGTTTTGTCCTTTCCAGCTGTCGGTGTCTTGGGAGGTGGGTACTCAAACCTAACAATGACAAGTTGAAACCACACAAAACAAATTATTCTCAGAACAAGGATTCTCCAAGAAAGAAAACTTACATTTTTTTTCATAATTATAATAAAAATCAGAATCACCTGTAAGAACGATCAATGATTGTAATGAGATCACCATGCTTTAACCGTTCAGATTGATTGAGAACTTGTCCATTAATACATGTGGGGTTCCCAGAGCTTAAATTGGTCAGAATTAGCTTAAACAAGAGAGAGACAATAAATGAACAGCATGTCATGTGTTCTTATATGCAAAGTAACAGTTTAAGGAAACAAAAGATAAAGTCAAACTTATAGTGTTATACCACAACATAATTACCTCATTGTTCTCATTCAGCTCTATTTTACAGTGCTCATCAGACACCTGTGGCAGCTGAATACGAATATCACAGTCCAACTTCCTATAAAGGTAGAGTCCACATTAAAACGGCTTCTTTGCACATTTGCATATACGGCCCATTTGGTGAATGAGAAATATTAAACTATGATGCATGTGGTATATTTATTTATTTAATGCCATATCAGCAACAATGGCTATTCATGGAAAAAATCCACAGTATTTTAATTTTTTGATTACAATATAATTTCTATGCATTGTTTTTAATGTGGTGGAAGTTGATATTCAAAGATGAATCTCCCTTGCATTTCTCGTTTCACCATAAATTATTTAAACAGATTAAAATATAATTCTATCAATAGCTTCTTGCATTAGCGCCTTTTTGCAGGTAACATTTTGTTTTTGTTCATTGAGGTCTAGAACATTTCAAACAATTACAGTTACAGCAAGACGAAAGATATATGCACCACACAATCAAGTACATTAATTCAAAAAAGGAAATCTTGAACAAAAAATATACACATTAAACGTGCATATTTAAACAATTTAGTTTAATTTGTCACCTTTTCACTCTTGTCCACTTTCATAAACCACTGTTACATACAGATGCTTGAATCTGATTTTTTGACGAACGTTCTAAACTGTGCAAATTATTATTTTCAGGGAAACGCATGGTAGTAGTTCCAGGCAGGTCTTGACCGCATTAATCCGGCGGATTACAGTTCCATATCACTTTGTGTATTCAACTGTAATAACGGAAAATAGGATACAATTCATAACGAGAAAAAAAAAATGACAGACAAGTTCTAGCCTTAGGCCTACTGGCAGGGCTGGAGAGCACACAGATCATGTCTGGCACAGGGCACAAGTGTGAAACAAGCCTGAGAAGCTACTGGGCACCTTCGGCAAAAGAAAGAGATGGAGCGTGATCCTCTCAGGAAACAAAAGTTCAAACGAAAATCAAGCCAAGGATCACCAGGAAAAAAATAATCAATGGAAACGGTCAGTTTAATTTTAATAAACAAATAGGCCTATATAGGCCTAGTCCCATCTATAATCAATAGAGAATTAAACTGAATATATGAATACATTGATAGTCCTGCTGCACAAGTTTTCGTTATTATTGCAGATACAGGGTATATACAGAAATCCTGGAGGTAAATTCAATACCTTTTAATACCATTTTTAATACCTTCTCAATATTTTTTAAAACCAACACACCATTGAGTTGCAGGTTTATATATTTTTTGAGAATGCAATTCAAACAAACTCATGCCTATCTTCATAATTCTAGTTTTGACTTCTAAAGTTTTTAGAATTCGACCCAAATCCAAAATTTCACTGCAATATACAGTGAAAGTCCAAAGTTTCAATACTGCTCAACACCATCTTTTGTTCATGATTAATATTGCATTGCATATAATGTGTGCTGGTCAACTAGTCTAAAATTAAGAAACCCCTAGAAAACAGTAAAAAAACAACAACAAAAAAACAGGAACATTGTGTGTACATGTGATTTATTTTAAATTGGCTACTTTATTATTCCAATATCCAAATTTGATACTAAATCCCACAAGGAAATGGGGTTCTATTTGTGACACTGTCTTTGCATTTGAACACTGCACATTTTAAACAGGACTCGCATTAGTACTTCCGCCGTCGCCATCGAGCGCTACCTTTCAACGTGATGACAGTTCCCGGCGCGTTGCAGATCAGCTCAATCCGAAAGATTATAGTTTTAAAATATATATATATATATAAATATATATATATATTTTTTTTTTTTAAATTACCTTTCGCTAGATAAGACCCTCTTTCCTCAGCTGCGATCGTGCACAGCCGTTTCAAGCACTAAAGACTTTGAAATTGCATTGATTTGTACTTCAAAACTGTGGTTGCCATTGAAGTCCATTATTCGAAGAAAAATCCAGAAATGTTTTCCTCAAACTTAATTTCTCTTCCACTGAGGAAAGAAAGACATGGATATCTTGGATGGCATTGGGGTGAGTAAATTATTAGCAAATTTTCATTTTGAGGTGAACAAATCCTTTAAGCATAGTTCCTTTATGTGGTGGGAACGGCGGCGCTGTGAGTAACCATGAATGATTTGAAATGAGTATTTTAAAATAATCCATGCGATCACTCCCTTGTGATAATCGAATCCAGATTAACTTAACTCAATACAATATTTCAACATTCCACATCCACCCCAGCCCGTTTACCTTCAGGTGTCAGAAGTACCGTGACTACTGTACACTGTCCTCGCTTAAATCCGTCAGACGGCAGGCCGCAGGAGTGGAACTTAAGCCCCTTTCACACAGTGCGTTGATCCCGGGAAATTGCCGGGAAATTGCCAGAACACCTTCTGTGTGAACGCAAACACGACCCGGGATTGATGCCGGGTTGGGGATCTAGTAACATTGCCGTGTTCAGTCCCGGAACGCGTGCTGTGTGAACAAAAGCCGTAATCAATGCCGTGTCGTAATGATGGCGCTGAAGCCGGGATCGTTCGCCAGCGTGAAACGGTACGTAATGCGCTAGTTTATGATCGAATCCGAGAAAAAAAAAATGCACAAGCGTGGTTTCTCGAGAGAGAGAAATCGACTCGGTTACTAACGTAACCTCGGTTCCCTGAGAGGAGGGAACGAGTAATGCGTAAGCTTACGCTATGGGGAAAACTCCTTTTCTCGAGAAATATTGAAGTCTTTATGTAAAACGCATTGCAGCTGCACAGCATACAGCAATGAGCGAGGCAGCTCATTGGCTGTGCTGCGGCAACTTGCACGAACCAATGACGGGGCGACTCTGAACCCGCTTTCAATGAGCGTGCTTCGCGCCCACGCGCGTCAGAGCCTGCCAAGATGGGCGTGGCCAAGGGCTATATATTGGGCGCCCCGTCGTCTGAGTTTTTTAGGTTCAATCGACTGAAGCAAACTGACCAAGCACAAGCACGGCAGATTACGCAATACTCGTTCCCTCCTCTCAGGGAACCGAGGTTACGTTAGTAACCGAGTCGTTCCCTTTCGAGAGGTCCCTCCTATTGCGTAAGCTTACGCTATGGGAACGCTATGTAAAACGCTGTGCGTGCTGACTTAGCTTCTATTAAGCCGGAGGCCGGTGCCTGAGCCTTTGAGCGAAGTAATTATCCAACGAGCCAGCCGAAGGCGGGCTTTATAAAAGGACAACGTGGAACGGCCCGATGGGCGTCCAGAGACACACATAAGCACATTTTTACGTACTGTCATGTATGAAAAATCCTCCACATCAGTTTCAAAGATGTGATTCTATGAGGGAGGAGACAATGCTCAGCATGTACACACCCCAGCCTATGCATAGTTAGACCGACAGTATGTTAGAGTGCAATGAGGGGACCTGTAGGTTATAAAACCTGATAAATGTGGACGGTGAGGCCCAGCCTGCAGCCGCACAAATATCTTGAATGGGTATCCCACTCAACCACGCCCACGAGGAGGCCATGCCTCTCGTAGAGTGAGCTCTGATGCCCAAGGGGCACTGAAGGCCCTTGGCTTCATAAGCCAGCGCTATAGCATCAACTATCCAGCGCGATATTCTTTGCTTTGACACAGCCAGACCCTTAGTGCGGCCGCCAAAGCATACGAACAACTGCTCTGTCTGTCTGAACAGGGCAGAACGTTCCAAATATACTCTGAGTGCCCTGACCGGGCAGAGTAAATTAGCGTCACTTTCGTCTGCTGGGGACGATAGCGCGGCCAAAGATATCACCTGTGCTCTGAAAGGAGTAGAGAGCACCTTAGGAATATACCCGTGTTTTGGCCTGAGGACAACCCTGTTGTCGTTAGGTCCAAACTCCAGGCAGGTAGCGCTTGATGACAGCGCGTGCAGGTCGCCCACTCTCTTGACCGAGGCGAGAGCCAGCAAGAGAGCAGTTTTGAGCGAGAGCTGTTTAAGGTGCACAGTTCGGAGGGGTTCGAACGGGGCACGCTTAAGTGCGTCCAGGACCGTGGCCAGGTCCCAAATCGGCACCGAGGGGGGGCGTGGGGGATTTATCCTCCTGGCGCCCCTCAGGAAACGAACAACTAGGTAGTTTTTCCCTAGTGTGCGTCCTTCGACCGGTTCATGTGATGCCGCTATGGCAGCCACATATACTTTGAGCGTGGAGGGGGTGCGGCCTGCCTCCAACAGCTCTTGTAAGAAAACGAGCACACTCGGTACTTCGCATGTCTCAGGATTCAGGTTCCTGGAGTTGCACCAGTCACTGAACACCTTCCATTTCTGGGCATATAAGCGCCTCGTAGAGGGCGCTCGCGCCTCAGTGATGGTTCTCAACACTCCACTGGGGAGGTTCCCGGGAATCCGTTGAGGGGCCACGCATGGAGGGCCCACAGATCGGGGCGGGGATGGAGGATCATCCCGTTGGCCTGCCTGAGGAGATCTAGCCTCATTGGAATCGGCAATGGGGCAGATTGTATCATCTGCATCAGTTCTGGAAACCACGTCTGGTTCTTCCAGAGTGGGGCTACCAGGAGCACTGCACATTTCTCCTCCCTGATCCGACTGATGACCTGAGGTAGCATCGCAACCGGAGGGAAGGCATACAGCGGGCGGCTCGGCCAGACTTGGGCGAGCGCGTCTGTGCTCTTTGAAAAGAAGAGAGGGCAGTGCGCATTTTCCTTGGAGGCAAAGAGGTCGACCTCTGCTCTGCCAAAGGTTTGCCATAACCACTGAATCGTCAGGGGGTGGAGCGACCATTCTCCTGGGAGAACTTTGTCTCTGGACAGCATGTCCACTCCCTGGTTCAGAACACCTGGCACATGCGCTGCTCTCAGCGAGCGCAGGTTGCGCTGGGACCATAGGAGGAGCTCCCTGGCCATCGAGTGCAGGGAGCTCGATCTGAGTCCACCCTGACGATTTATATGCGAGACTACCGTCATGTTGTCCGTTCGGACACGGACGTGCTCGTCCTTCAGGTACGGGAGCAGGGCTCTGAGAGCCAAAGCGACCGCTTTCAATTCCAGACAGTTTATATGTAGGCGCTTCTCCGGGTTTGACCACAAACCGGAGACAGGCCTGCCCTCGTAAAGGGCCCCCCAACCTATTTTGGAGGCATCTGTCGTGATCAGTCGTGGTTCTTTGCTGAAGGAGATTAAATCTGAAGAACTCAGATGACGGGGCGCCCAATATATAGCCCTTGGCCACGCCCATCTTGGCGGGCTCTGACGCATGTGGGCGCGAAGCACGCTCATTGGAAGCGGGTTCAGAGTCGCCCCGTCATTGGTTCGTGCAAGTTGCCGCAGCACAGCCAATGACCGAGCTGCCTCGCTCATTGCTGTATGCTGTGCAGCTGCAATGCGTTTTACATAAAGACTTCAATATTTCTCGAGAAAAGGAGTTTTCCCCATAGCGTAAGCTTACGCAATAGGAGGGACCTCTCGAAAGGGAACGCAGCTCATAAGCAAACTATAGACGCTGCTGAGACATTACGTCACATCGATGTCACGTGTCTTTACGGGATTTTTACTGGTTGTGTGTGAACGCACTCTCTGATTCCGGAAAATCACTGGCAGTGTGAATGAACCAAAGTCAAACGAACCCGGGTCAAATCCCAGGTCACTTTATCAGTGTATTTTCTGGAATCTCTGTGTGAAAGGGGCTATAGACAGTAAAAGAGAGTGGAAGGGGGATTGAGCGGGATTCTTTATTGCTGTCGATTTTTAATGATAGGCCTTACGCATCTGTCAATCATCCCCGCTATACTATTGTGTGCAGAGGTAATTTGAAAGACAACCGTTTATCCCATAGTTTGCAAAAAAAAAAAAAAAAATCAAAAAATTTAATACCTCGTAAAATGACGATTAAGACCTTTTAATGGCCTTAACTTTTACTAATTTGATTTACTACCTTTTAATACTTTTTAAAACCATTAAAAAAAGCTTCATTACTCAAAGCTTCAGTAACAACGACCTCCACGGTGCCAAGGCTGTGTCTAAATTATACCGGCTAGTGGAAAGGAGGCTTTGAGACAAGTGAAATAAATCTAGTGCACACACCTACCCCTACCCCAGACTGCCATCACTACCAAATAGGGCTAAAGTGTGGTGAAGTGATGAGTCCCAGCTTAGGACTCCAGTAGTATGTGTATGATGAATATAAGATGTTCTCGCTATTCTTAATGTAACGCTATAGTTAAAGTGAAAGAAAAAGTTAATTCTTAAACAAATTAATAATTAATTATTAATCAGATTTATGCTTGTATCGTAATTGTAAACGAAGTTTTTTATCGAAAAGTATCGTAGATGGTGAAAAAAACTAATCATTTCGGATAGATGTATGCTATGCTACAAGCTAACAAAAAAAAAACACTAAGAACGATAAATGTTTAATTTCACCATCTATAGCTTTGTTTATATACTAGTAGGCCTATATGAATCGTATAAGTTAAAATACATTAATGGTCGTTATAACGCAGTTCAAACAACTTGTATAATAAAGTGATATCTAATTTGTAACCAGGCACTAAAGCGATTACCCCTAAAACGTGCTTTGAACATAGAAGGTGCGTTCCATTTGACAGGGTCCCTACGGAGTGTTCACTGCTCCCTACTCCCTGAACACGGTACATCAGTTGAAGTGGACTTCGCTGACAATAATCACTCATTTGGAATGCCCTGCAACGTCATCAAAGGCAACAACAGGGTCAAGAAGATTATGATATAACTGAATAAATTTTTTTAATTTACTTTCTAATTTAAAATCATATAATAGGCCTAAAGATACATTAATCACCCCAACCGTTCATAAATACTCTAGTTTGTATAATAATAACAATATTTATGAATACTCAATGCATACGTAAACTATGAGCCGTTAGAAATTTAAATTTAAAATCTCTTCCAACGGCTCTGCTCTATGGTTAGTTCAGACTGGTGACGCGATGACAGTTGGTTGATTTTCGCTCTCCACTTCCTGTGAAGTAATGTATCGATGTTCCCTTATTCCCTACGCCATTTGCAGTGCCCTTCGAACAGACCATGTTCATTCCCTTCGGATTGGAATCTCACTTAAGATGGCGAAATACCCTGTGGAGTCCACTTCGCAGTCCACTTACGGTCGAATGGAACGCACCTAGACAGTAAAAGAAATGGACACAGCGACCCCCTTGGTTTCAACAGAGAAAAGTGAAGCCCATTAGAAGCACTCACTTCCTGATGGCTGAGCGTACTGCGCAGGCTGAAACCAAGGGGGTAATCCATCAGCCGGAAGTTGAAGCTGCCTCCGGGGGCCGCCATTGTAGCTGGCTATCACCTGCTGTTAGCATCCCATTGACTCCCATTCATTTTGGCGTCACTTTGACAGCGAATAACTTTACATCTGAGGTGTCCAAAGACTCCATTTGTCCATTATTTAGTTCTAAAGAAACACGACAATGTATAAAAGGCTCCATTACTTTGTATCTTACGTTATGGCCCCGTAGAAGCCATTCTTGTAAAAATAGGCTAAAAATTGCGTCATAACCACGCGACTTTATGTCGCACAATAGAGACATTACCGTATAGACAGGAGGAGAAGCTCGCAGGCAATCTTTTACTGTCTAAAGTCAGCCCATGGCATAGATAGAGTCCATAAAAGCAACGCGACAAAATATTTCAACAACGTTTTTGATGAATTTGAAATAATTCTAAATAATTTGATATGTGGCAAGTGAATACATATGAAGTAACATTTATCCACGAACTTTAAATTATTTATCTACTTCACCTATATATATTAACAGGGGATGGGGAAATTATCAGGAAATTATACATGCAATGGAAGAAGAAAAAACCCATCTCAATGTCTATCGCGGTTAACGTTGTTCCTTTATTTATTTATAGATCTACCCTTGAAGATGAATGTGATCCCGTTCGGAAGCCATGTACAAATGTCCTAGCCTACATAACGTGAAATAAAGAAAAACTTTTTTGTTCAAGTGTTTTTGATCATGATTTATTAGCCAAAACTACATGATTTATATTTTGGAATATTATATGGTCACATTGAATATACGAAAATGACGCGAGGGGATAGTATTTTATAGTATGGTTCCTGGGCTTATATACTAATAAGTCTTTTTTGGATGGGTTATTATTCTGTTTGATGTAGAAGGAAAAACGAAAAAGAACAATTGTAAATGTGTGCGTTTATGTATGTATGTGCCTATTTGAATCACTTTTAATAATTTTGGAAGATTGTGCTGAGATGTACATGTACTTATTTATCTGTTATTTTTGATTGTATTATATATATGTGTGTGTGTGTGTGTGTGTGTGTGTGTGTGTGTGTGTGTGTGTGTGTGTGTGTGTGTGTGTGTGTGTGTGTGTGTGTGTGTGTGTGTGTGTGTGTGATTAACTTACATTTTATTTAACTGGCCAAAACAGACGCTTTTGTACAAAGTAATTTACTGAATAACTTTTTTATATGACTAATTCGGCCATTTCTCTTGCGATAGATCTTTTATTGTCTCTGTGTAGATAACAGTTAACGCCATTTTGCGTCTGTTAACACTATACAACATCATGTGCATCAAGCAATCATGTTAATTATATGCCCAGCAAGTATGCTATCTTTACCAATGCCTAATTTCACCGTGCAAATTATATTTAAAACATTCGCTTCTTGGGCGGTTAAATAAGTATGACTCATTTAACTTACATTCGACTTAGATTAGCTGTTTAAGTTAAATTACTAATCTTAAATATCATTTAGTTAGCAATAATTAGCCTTTGCCTAGTATCTCCTTACATATACATATTGGGTATGAATTAATAAGTTCTTGAATATCATTTTACATAACTTATTAATATAAAGCATTAACTTAATATGGCGTACTGACGTTAAATTTTAAATAAATAAATATTAAGCAAAATGTCAAAATAATTAATCAGAATACTTACCAAAAGTTGCTGCAGGTCGCGGTTGGGTGACTGTCTAGGGGTGATTAAGATTTGTCTTGGCACAGCTACTAGAAGATTTACAACTCCCAGTCAGGTTGCTCACGTGACATCTACGTCATCAAGCTCAGTTTGAGCCTGCGCAGAACGCTTGGCTATCAGGAAGTGAGTACCCATGTTTGGCTTCAACTCTCTCCGTTGAAATCAACGGGGTCGCTCTGTCCATTTCTTTTACTGTCTATGGCTGAAACTGAGCTTGACGAGTAGATGTGACGTGAGCAACCTTTCTGACAGTTGTAAATCTTCTAGTAGCAGTACCAAGACAAATCTGAATCGCCTAATCTTGCAGAGACGGCGAGCGTGACCCTTAGCAACTTTTTGTAAGTATTCTGATTAATTATTTTGTCATTTTGCATAGTATTTATTTATTTTAAAATTTAACGCCAGTACGCCATATTAAGTTAATGCATAATATTAAGTAGTTATGTAAAATGATATTCAAGAACTTGTGATATGTATTCATACCCAATAGGTATATGTAAGGAGATAACATACTAGGCACAGGCTAATTATTGCTAACTAAATGCTAGTTAACATTAGTAATTAAACTTAAACAGCTAATGTAAGTCGAATGTAAGTTAATGTAAGTTAAATGAGTCATATTTATTTAACCCCCCAGGGAGCGCATATTTTAAATATAATTTAAGCACGGTGAAATTAGGCATTGGTAAAGATAACATGCTTGCTGGGCACATAATTAACATGATTACTTGATGCACATGACGTACATAACGTTAATGGTCACCGAATATAACCACAAAATGGCGTTGTTCTCTACGTCGCAAGAGAAATGGACGAATCAGTCATATAAAAAAGTTATTCAGTAAATCGCTTTGGACAAAAGTGTCTGTTTTGGCCTGTTAAATAACATATATAATAGATGGACAATAATGAATGTCACCAATAACATCTATAACTAATGGTTGCCCTTTTCTTCCATTGCCTGTATAATTTCCTGATAATTTCCCCATCCCCCGTTAATATAGGTATACCCCGTTACCCATACTTCATTATTTAATGAAGTAGATAAATTGATAAATGTTCGTAGATAAATGTTACTTCATATGCATTAATTTGCCACATACCGAATTATTTCCAATTCCTCAAAAACGTTGTTGAAATATTTTGTCCCGTCGCTTTTATGGACTCTCCATCTATGGGCTTCTCCCTTGACTTTATTCCTCCATGTCCCTCCGATTGCCTCATAGACAGTAGAAGATTGCGAGCTTCTCCTCCTGTCTATATGGTAATTTCTCTACTGTGCGACAGAGAGTTGCGTGGTTATGATGCAATCGTTTGATTATTTTCACAAAAACGGCTTCTACGGGGCCATAACGTAAGATACAAAGTAATGGAGCCTTTTATACATTGTCGTGTTTCTTTACAAATAAATAATGGACAAATTAAGTCTTTGGACACCTCAGATGTAAAGTTATTCGCTGTCAAAATGAATGGGAGTCAATGGAATGCTAACAGCAGGTGATGGTCTGCTACAATGGCGGCTCCCGCGAGGCTTCAGTTTCTGGCTGATGGATTACCCCCTTGGCTTTGAACCAATCGGATTGCTTGGGTTCTAAGCTGGGACTCAGTCATCTCTTCATCACACCGTGATGGGAGCATGTACAAAACACTATTAAACACCGTGCTGGTTAATATTTATCATACCTGCGATATATAACACAGTGGGTGGGATGAAATGAAGAAGTGGCCTGACATCTTATGAGAACATTTTTAATTATTTTGTTTTGTGAGTCGGAGTAGACCCTATGGAGTTATCGGGTCTGCGATGCGCGTCTCAGCAGCTCGTTTAACAAATGCCATCTCTGCATATGCTGTGAGTTTGTGTTGCTTAATGACATTCATATGGTAACGCAATGTGAGTCACTTCACCAGAGTTGTAAGGTAAATAATCTATGAAGCTACGCCAACACAGGAGAATATATCAATATGTTTCTAAATATGCTAACTTTATTCATCACGACTTCAAAATAAAAATGTAAACCCCCATGAGCGTGCGTGTTTTGATGTCCAGGAGTTATTGTTAAAGAAATTGCAGTGGCTGTAACATTTCTATCGTAAAGAAGGCCAAATATTAAAGGGATGATCTTCCGTGGGTCTGCCATTAATGAAGTAGAAAGAGCAAAAGTATGAAAACTTTGGCGGTTTCTCACAAATGTGTTTCTCAAATACACACAAGAGAAATGCATAAACTACTGCTGCGTTTAGAACATTAATTACGTAATTTAACATGCACCATTTCACATGTACTGCATCGTGTCACACATTAAGCATGTGCCTGCAAAGAACTCAATGGTGATTTAACGGTAAATGCAACAGATAACGTTACACTGTTAAGTATTTGATTAAAATATAAAAATAACACGTACTCGCATTTTCAGCGTGTTCACACATTACAATAATGCTTTTATTAATGCGTTTGTCAGCTCCAGTTTGGATCCAGCCTATTATGAAGACTTCAGATGCCCAACACCTATGAAGTGAAGTGACGGTGCCAAACCCTGCGGTGCCAAACACTGTGAAGACTAGATGACGCAGTGCGTCCACATAAAGCTTCCTCTTTTTCATGGTTTGTTGCGCTTGTTAAGGCCATTACATAGTCAACGTATCAGTACGCATACGCGTCCACAAGGCTACGCATCGCTACGCTTCGGCCACCATTATGCATCATGCGTCGATGCGTAGCCAAATGTGTCGTCCTAGTTTTTGATACGCGACGCACCAATGTACGCAATACTATGCGTTGTCGGTGGGGGCGACATTGCAAGTATTGCGTGTATTTTACGTGTATTTAAGCCCCGTTCCCACTACAAGCGACAAAGCGACACGATACCATTCATTTCAAATGGGGAGCGGGCGATTTCCGGTGACGCGACAAAGTTGAGATCTGTTTAACTTTATGCAAATGAAGAGCAACTTTCGGGAGCGACAACCAATAGGAGTGGAGCGGCAAGAAAACTGATTCGCTGTCATTGGATGTCATAAAGGCAACCAGTAGTCGGAACGCCCACTAGTACGGTGGCCGACAGAGCTCAACGTGCTGCAACCTAAAGAAGACACATGCAAATAGAAAAAAACGCATGCAATTAGAAAAAAACACATGCAAATAGAAAAAAACGCATGCAAATAGAAAAAAACGCATGCAAATAAAAAAAACCCGCAAATTAAGAAAACATCTTCATCAGTTTCACAACACACGTGTGCTCCAAATACTCACAACACAACCAAATACAGAAACGCGCTGCAAAAGCTCACAACACAACCAAATACAGAAACGCGCTGCAAAACTTCACAACACAACCAAATATAGAAACGCGCTGCAAGTAATACAGACCACAACGGAAATGTTTCCGAGGGAACCAAATAAGTGACGAACCCGGCTGGGACGTGCTTATTGCACGTGAGCATCCCTATGCCCTACACCCTTACAAGGGCAGACGGCAGAGCTCTTCAAGTGGGACTTTGGAGTGAGCATGGCACTAGTGTGCCATTTATGTAGCCGTTTGGAATGCACTTGATGAAGGGAGCAGTGAAAGACAACTTCAAACGTAATTATTTTCACCTGGGATGTTCCCATGACAACGCAGCACGTTGTCCATCAGCTGAATATATCTGGTGTAATTGATGTAAAGATTAATATCTTTCCTTCATGTTCTTCTTCTCTATCTTTTTTATTTATTTTAGTTTTCAGCTCATTGTTCTTTTCTCATGTCTGATGACATTGAACATATTGTTAATACATTGTATATTGTATACAAGTTGTCATAAAAAATTAATCTCTGAATGTTTTGCGGAAAAAAAAGTTAAAATAAATAAAATAAAGTAGAATTTTGAGCTGTAAGCAAAGAGTAGAAGAACTATAAAAAGTATACTATTACAATATAATATTATAATATTATTTCTATATACAATATATTACAATATTATTTTAATATTATAGTTTATTTATATAAAAAAAATAGGCTTTCACTTCTTGTCAGTTCTTTGCTGGACGTCCCAGCCGGGTTCGTCACTTATTTGGTTCCCCCGGAAACATTTCCGTTGTGGTCTGAGTTACTTGCAGCGCGTTTCTGTATTTGGTTGTGTTGTGAGTATTTGGAGTACACGTGTGCTGTGAAACTGATGAAGATGTTTTCTTAATTTGCTGGTGTTTTTTTTCTATTTGCATGCGTTTTTTTCTTTTTGCATGCGTCTTCTTTAGGTTGCAGCAGGTTGAGCTCTCTCGGCCACCGTACACTAGCGACCCCATCGCCAGCCACTGGCGACATGCAGCGCAGAAGACGCTTGTAGTGCGAACAGGGCTTTAAATACGCATGACATATCACCGCGAATTTCAAACAGTTTGATTGGGTCTGAGTCATTGGCTGCTGAAGACTTGGGTCTACCATTTCTGTGAGCTTAGGGGGGTGTACCGTTCATAGACTAGGCTACCACCAGTTTACATGCCATAGATCAGCTTATTCAGCCCATTTATTTAGTCCTTTTTTGTATAACCTATAGAAATAATATATTTAAATTATAGTTTTATGAAAATTTAGTTAAAAATAAAATTGCCTGGTTTTTCTCCTCTCATGCCTTTTTGCAAATAAACACATTAGTGGACATTCTAGCTTTAACATCAAAGCATTAACATTTGTGTTGGGAAATCAGTTACAGTGGAGGTAACCAATCAATGCAGGTTTAAGATACAGACCACTGTAATCAATATCTGTCTTTGGAAAACAATGTGAGCTTTTGTTGTGCTTACATTTACAGCTATCGCAAGCAGGTATGCCAAAAATATATATTTCATTTATAATTTATGCAGTGAAGACTGTAAAGTGTTTGATAACTTTATTCAATTTCTGTTTATTTCCTGACATCAGCAGTGCAGTATTGGTATCAGTGATACTGGCCTTCATTCATAAAAGATTCCATTAAACAATTATTTAAAATATACTGCCTTTATGTTGTTTCTACATTAATTTGGAGATTAACTGTGAAATTATTACATTATAAAATATATTAAAAACAATCTTGTGCAATTATAACAAAATTATCCCTATATAAAAACACAAATATACTGAGTGAGCAAACATTTAGGTGAGATTTGCAATGGTAATTGAGCAATGTTTAAACATGAATAAAAGCCTTAGTTAAATATGTCATAATGTAAAGTGATCTCTTCAGGAGAAATTAATGATTTCCTAGACTTTGAATGGATGTACAAAAAAATTGATAATATAAATTGAGAGTAGGCCTATTTATGATAATATGACAGTAGGCCTATACTGTATATGGCAGTTCTTCAGTGGTATTGAAAATCGATACATATCAAGGCATAGCATCAAAATAGTATCGTGACAACACTAGTGTAGGGTGCCACCATTTTTTTTTTACTTTTCAAATCGTGCCTTGACTGAAAAAAGGTTGGGAAACACTGCCCTAAGCACTCGTGGACTTGCTCTGAGTCCGCACTTTCGTGACGAAACGCCGGTTTGACTGTCGGGAAGAAGTCTGCTGCGAAGCTCGCATCAGTGGGGGCTATAGGCAAAAGTGCGCGCTCGGCAAAAGTGCGCATCGAGGACGCTCGCGAGCACCCTTCTGAGACCTATAATGACAAATGGGACACTCTACGGTCGCACGAAATTAACGGACACGCGGCAGGGATTTAGCCCACAAGACCGAAAGTGCATATGAAGTGTGTCATTTGGGACAGGGCCTGTATCTGATTGCCTAATCCTAACCCCTCCCCCACAACTAATCCTAAACCTACCAATACTAGTAATAATTTGGCGGGGGTCAGAATTCGGCACAACACCTGAAATCTAACACAATTAGGGTGGTTGCACTAACAAGAATTAATCTTAAATCTAGATAAAATCCATGTTTATATAATAATTCTATCGTACCAAACTTTAAACCTCGTATACAAATAAGCAGTCACTCTCTTCAGCTGGCGACTCACTTTCCTCACACAGCGAGCGACTCACGTACATTTACCTAATATTATAATAAAAACTCTACCCTTTTCAAATACTGTGATGGTGCAATAACTAACTACATTCAGTAATTTTTTTAATTTTTGTGCTGTAAATGTCATTTATTCAGAACCAATATTCCCATCAGTGTTCTGTAGCCTACTTAAATCAGCATATTTGTATATGCCCTCTTAAATTGATTCTCATGGCTTTTTTTTTTTTTTTTTACCTTTATAAAAGGCAATTTCCCCCCAACCTTTATCCATTATTTTTGTTTTTCTCGTTCCTCTCTGTACATTAACAGCATTAGAGTTGAAAATATTCATAGCCATCATGACAAAAATGAGAAATATATGAGAAAAATTCGCGTGGTGCCCCTGGGCACTTGCCCAATTATATAATAATATAATAACTACTATAAAAATTATATAAAAATACATATATAATATAGCCCTATGCAGCCATGCAAACCATAATTATAAAATGTGTTACTGACCTTCCGAACAGAAAGGATCCTGTGAAGAGAAATTCAGTGCCGTCTTCTCCTTGTCTATCGATCACCACTATCTTCCCCAGCAAAGGCATTTTAAAACAAATTACCTTGTTTAGCAAACACAAAAGACAAAATTTTAAAAGTCTATCCACTGTCACGGGTCACAAATTTGACACATGATGAAAACCGAATGTGCAAAGTTCAATCAATGTGGTCTGTGAAGTTCAATTGATCATCAATTACAAGTCCAAGGTTCTGACCTTGATGGATGAGCCTAGCTGAATCTTGAAGTTGCATAGACAGTAAAAGAAAGTGAAGTTGTGATGAAATGTTGGGTGCTTACCCAACCCGGAACCACAAGCAGAGGTTTTTGCAGGTTTTTTTTGCAGGGATTTCAGGGTTTTTCCCGCTCAAAACGAAGTCGAAAACACCTGATAATGAATTTTTTTAATAAGATAATTAAATGATTATTTTTTGTAGACCATCATATAGCCTACTGTGTTTCCCACAATATTTTTAAAAATAGAGGAACTCCGTACCTCTAGGCGGGTCCAGGGGCACTTTCATTTCAAAATCTTACATTTATTTAATTTTTATATATATATATATATATATATATATATATATATATATAAAAAATAATATCAGGCCATTTGTCCGGTTGGGCAAGAACAATTTTTTCACTTGTCCCTTCAAAAAAAAAAGAAAAAAAGAAAAAAAAGAGAAAAAAAAGTTAATGTCGAGCCCTGATATGTTTTCCTTGAATTACGTTGTTGAAAACGAAACTAAAAGAGTGACGCACGTTGCGTTTTACCGTGATGAGAGTTCCGTGTCTTTATTAAACTCAACACATTATAGGCTACTGATTTTCTGTCATTCACCCTCGATTAAAGGTAAAATATGTAATAATTTTGTAATAAAATATCCAAAAATCACTTGCACAGCCACAGTGTGATACATTTCCTTGTACGCCTGTCACTAACGTAATATCCGCGTTATCCCTGGTTTCCGCTCGTGCAGTACGAGCATAGTAACCATGTCGACAGACGTGGGGGGGGGGGGGGAGTACTACAACGAGGATCAATATCAGCGTGCCGTTTTCGAGATGCCGAGAGCTCCACGTCCGTGATAAACTTCGACTTGTCAGAGCTCTTACATGTAGGGCCTACTTTATTAGACAGGTGACCACAAACGTTGCGGAAGCCATGGACAGTTGAGATTATAGGAGGCTGAGTTTCCAGAGGACAGAATCGATGCTCTGGAATCCTTCTGCTTCGTCTTTACTGAAATGAATGCAAATCAGAAACGATCTTAAAACAGGGCTTTACTTGTAAAACGCCGAACTTACCCTATAAGATGATGCAACAAACATTTTTTTTATTGTAAATGTCAATTTACATGTAACAAACGTGTACAATTACACAATATACAAATACAAATAGTACAATATACAAATAGTACAATATAAAGGGTTTCCTTTATATTGTACTATTTGTATGTTGTGTAATTGTGCACGTACAAGGCGGAAGTAGCGGTCCTGCTGCTGGGTTGTTGCCCTTCTACAGCCGCCTCCACGTCTCCTGATGTACTGGCCTGTCTCCTGGTAGCGCCTCCATGCTCTGGACACTATGCTGACAGACACAGCAAACCTTCTTGCCACAGCTCGCATTGATGTGCCATCCTGAATGAGCTGCACTACCTGAGCCACTTGTGTAGGTTGGAGACTCCGTCTCATTCTACCACTAGAGTGAACGCACCGCCAGCATTCAAAAGTGACCAAAACATCAGCCAGGAAGCATGAGCTGAGTGGTCTTATTGGGGGTGTCTTGCTAATTGCCTATAATTTCCAACTGTTGTCTATTCCATTTGCACACCAGCATGTGAAATTGATTGTCAATCAGTGTTGTTTCCTAAGTGGACAGTTTGAATTCACAGAAGTGTGATTGACTTGGAGTTACATTGTGTTGTTTAAGTGTTCCCTTAATTTTTTTGAACAGTGTACATATAAAAGCATCTAACATAGCCACCACAAACGGATTTAATTTGCCTGCTACTCTTTGCCACCCCTCTCTCCTGGCTGTTGCAGACTTTGAGGTATTCCCTGGCGTTTTGATTAAACATTAAGATTCAGCCTAAACTTTGACTATTAGCTCTTGCTCTGCTGCAGAGAAAAACTGAGCGTGCTCTATTATGAAGGTATTTTTGGTGCAAAACAACTGAAAGCCTGTGACAGTGCAATTTGTAGTTGTAGAGAATAGCCACAAATGTGTATCAGTAAATTTGAAGTCACAGAGAGAAATGTTTTAAGAGTTGCAAACTTGTAGACTTTTTTTTCTCTTCCACAAACACAACACAACAGTTACACCTTCTCAAATTCTTCTTTGCAGGTGGACAAATCTTATTCTACGAATCACAAATTAAGAAACTCGTACACTCACATTTTTGCTGCAGTTAATATGGTGAAAAACACACCTGCATCAAAAAATGTGAAGTCACGGAGAAATTTTGCTCACCCGCAAATCAGTATGTGAATTCATCCAATGAGAGTTGCACACTTGTAGAATATTTTCTCACAAATGTCTTATATCATTTTCTAGCACAAACACAAGTACATAACTACAACTGCTTGAATCTGCTGCGAAGAATTTCAAACATTGTTATTTCGCTTTCAAGAGACAAGTTTACCGCACGCTCTCTTTGCGTGGGCGGTGGGCGGAGCATACATGAATGTTCATGAGTTTCCCGGGCATGCGCGTGGAACTGCTCCTTTTAGTTCTCAGCAGGTTTAATGGATTATTTCAAAAAAGGTAAATATAGTTTCAGTGCGAACTTAAACTACAATTTTGTATCGTTTCGTAAAGGTCATAATGTTTTTATTAATTTAATTTGCACGTTTTGTGCGTTCGTCAATGACTGAATGATTGCAGGCATTCACTTCCTGTAGGCCTAAAGTAGGCTACAGAAAAGTTCAACTCGTCGTATAAATTGCACCTTGCGAAGCTTTAAAACTGTGTCTTTTACTAATTGTTATGATTTGTTGATTGCAATAAATTAAATAAACCCTCATAAATATATCTGTGGGATAACACTTTTAAAAAAAATACATTGTGTCTTAAATTCTAGTTCATTTAAATAAGCCAAATGTTTAAGACCACACACAAGCATGAATGTGTTGCTTTAATACACAAGTACAATATGGATTAAACAAAATTGTATGGACAAAAGTGGATCAATTACATTTGGTACAACTAGGTTATTGTAAATGAGAAAAAAACGTAACATTATTTTTACGGAATATAATAAACAACCAATTTGATGTTCTAAAAAATATATATATTTACAAATACACATACTGGCAAAATAATGTAACAATATATTTTTTAATGTTTTCTTTAATGTTGTGCTGGTTTTGATATAATAATATATACACTACTGTTCAAAAGTTTGGTATTAGCAAGGTTCTAAGGTAAGGTATCTCTAAGTAAGGTACCAAGACTACATTTATCTGAAAAACAGTAATATTGTGAAATATTTTTATCAACTGTTTTCTATTTTAATGTTTAAAACATATATATTGTGATGGAAGAGCTCATTACTCTAGATTTCAGTGTCACACAACCCTTCAGAAATCATTCTTATACTGATTTGCTGCTCAAGAAACATTTCTGATTATGATCACAGTTGAAAATGGTTGTGCTGCTTAATGAAGTGTGGAAATCATTATGGAGCATATGTTTTCAGGATTGTTTATGAAAAGCAAGTACAAAAGAACAACATTTATTTAAAATTATAATTTTTTTGTAACATTATAAATGTCTTTGCTGTCATTTGTGATCAGTTTAAGGCATCCTTGACCTTCCCTGCTATAAAAGTATAACATTTCTTAAATCATAGTGATTCCAAACTTTTGTCATGCTAATCTTAAGTAATGAAAATGCCAGAATGTCATGTTTTAACATCGATCCAACAAAGTTTAAAGGTTTAATTTTTCGAGAGTTCAAGTCAGAAGTGCCTCTAATTGAAGCCCAATGAAGAACCAACCCAAGAACATACATATTTATGGAACTTTATGACTTTTAAAAAATGTTGAATGAGTGTTTGTTGTGCAACAAAATACATCATGCATTTGAATCAATGATCATCATTGTGTATCATCCAGGCACACAGTGCAACACATAAGGTCAAAGAAAGAACATGACAAAGAGAAACATCAGTGTAGGGTGCAAAATGTTTATTTGAACACTGATATGGTTGTGGAGTTATTTCCCAGAGATTAGTGGCAGATGACACAGTTTTAAAGCTTCATAATGTATGGTATCAGAAGGTAACTTAAATTAAATGGTAATGGTTCATGTATTTAGGAAAATTCTATCTTCTCTTCTGTTAGAAATAAGTGTTGCTGTAATCATTCAGGTGTTCTGGAATTTTTGGTTTCAGGGTAAAAGTGGAACCTTAAACCTTGTGATATTTTTTTGTAGGCCTACATTTATATTTTGTATTTGTACATTTTTTAAATATTTTTTATTGCAGTGGCATTCAACAAATGATAACAAAAGACAGTTTTAAAGCATTGCAATGTACAAAGAAAAATGTACAAGTTGAAGTTTGCTGTGCTTTATAAGCTATAGGCCTATACGAAGTGAATGCCAGCAATCATTCAGTCATTAACGAATGCACAAAACGTGCAAAAGAATAAAAACATTATGAACTTTATGAAATGATACACAATTGTATTTTAAGGTCGCGCTGAAACTATATTTACCTTTTTTGAAATAATCCAATAAACCTGCTGAGAATGGAGGAGTGTGAACTAAAATGAGCAGTTCCACGCGCATGCCAGGTAAACTCATGAATATTCATGTGGGCTCCGCCCACTGCCTCTACAGATGCACAACTCACTTTTGCTCCACATTTTGCTTTGACCAATGGTGCAAAAGAGAGCGTGCACGAAACTTGTCACTTGAAAGCGAAAAACAATTTTGAGATTTGTCGCAGCAGATTCAAGCAGTTGTAGTTATATATTTTTCTAGCACAAATACAAGACATTTGTGAGAAAATATTCTACAAGTGTTTTTCTCAGTGTAGTTAAACTCATCAAACTTTTATTATGTTTATTGTGTGTCTGTGTAGATATTTTCCATGCAAGTTGTTAGTGCTAATGTTTTGCCTGTTAGCTGTGTAAGGTGAGCTAGTTCATGGCTACATGACTCTGGGTTAGTTGTAACAACAATGAAACGTTACTATTACTATGAAAGAGTAACAACAGAGTCACTCACACACACACACACACACACACACACACACACACACACACACACACACACACACACACAGTGTTCAATTTTATTATGGCCAATACTAACAATGGCAGTAACAAACATGCTTTCAAACAAACAATGTTTGTGTTCAAGTTCAATTTATAATGGTCAATTACTATGACTGAGAGTGACAAACACACTGAGGCTAAGAGTGACACACACACATCAGTTATATTGAAAAGTCAGTGTTGAATAAAAACCTTTCAAAATAAATTTGTCAAAATCCTTAACTTATTTCATTATGTTACATATCACCCCGGTGGATATCATAATGTTACATCTCACCCCAGGGTATGTTACAACTTACCCAGACTATGGGATGAATTGTAACATTTCACTCCTTGTGTTTGAAACTAAACCATGCATTTTCTGTTTGTGTTGCAAAGATAATAGATGTCGTTTAATAGCAGACACTTGTAACTAGTTTTGGATCACATTTTGAACACACTGACTTCAAAGTACTACAAGATATAGACAGAAAGGTCAAAATTGTTACAACCATCCCCGGTCTCCCCTACATGTTCAAGGAATATTTGCATTCATTTCAGTAAAGACGAAGCAGAAGGGTTCCAGCCCAGGGCATCGATTCTGTCCTCTGGAAACTTAGCCTCCTCTAATCTGTCCATGGCTTCTGCAACGTTTGTGGTCACCTGTCTAATAAAGTACATGTAAGCGCTCTGACAAGTCGAAGTTTATCACGGACGTGGAGCTCTCGGCATCTCGAAAACGCCACGCTGATATTGATCCTCGTTTTAGTACTCCTTTTTCCCCAAAGTCTACTTGCCATCGTCCATAATGTTCGAAAGAAACAACTGCAGCAGTTAGACGTAACACTGTTGTTGTAGTTGTCCACGTCTGTCGCCATGGTTACTATGCTCGTAGTAGCCTCGTACTCCACGAGCGGAAACCAGGGATAACGCGGATATTACGTTAGTGACAGGCGTACAAGGAAATGTATCACACTGTGCAAGTGATTTTTGGATATTTTATTAAAAAATTATTACATATTGTACCTTTAATCGAGGGGTGAATGACAGAAAATCATTAGCCTATGATGTGTTGAGTTTAATAAAGACACGGAACTCTCATCACGGTAAAACGCAACGTGCGTCACTCTTTTACTTTCGTTTTCAACAACGTAATTCAAGGAAAACATATCAGGGCTCGACATTAACGCTTTTTTTTGAAGGGACAAGTGAAAGAATTGTTCTTGCCCAACCGGACAAATGCCCTGATAATTTTTTTTTAATAAATAACTAAATTTAAAAAAATTAAGATTTTGAAATGAAAGTGCCCCTGGACCCGCCTAGAGTTACCGAGTTCCTCTATTTTTAAAAATATTGTGGGAAACACAGTAGGTTATATGATGGTCTACAAAAAATAATCATTTAATTATCTTATAAAAAAAATACATTATCAGGTGTTTTCGACCTCGTTTTGAGCGGGAAAAACCCTGAAATCCCTGCAAAAAAAACCCTGCAAAAACCTCTGCTTGTGGTTCCGGGTTGGGTAAGCACCCAACATTTCATCACAACTTCAAGATTCAGCTAGACTCATCCATCAAGGTCAGAACCTTGGACTTGTAATTGATGATCAATTGAACTTCACAGACCACATTGAATGAACTTTGCAAATTCGGTTTTGTTGGCATGTGTCAAATTTGTGACCTGTGACAGTGGATAGACTTTTAAAATGTTGTCTTTTGTGTTTGCTAAACAAGGTCATTTCTTTTAAAAATGCCTTTGCTTGGGAAGATAGTGGTGATCAAAAGTAATGGAGAAGATGGCACTGAATTTCCCTTGAAAGGATCCTTTCTGTTCGGAAGGTCAGTAACACATTTTATAATTATGGTTTGCATGGCTGCATAGGTCCATATTATATATTATATATGTATTTTTATATTAGCATTTAGTATATTATTATATATATGGACAATTGGGCAAGTGCCCAGGGGCACCACGCAAATTTTTCTCATATATTTCTAATTTTTGTCATGATGGCTATGAATATTTTCAACTCTAATGCTGTTAATGTACAGTGAGGAACGAGAAAAACAAAAACAATGGATAAAGGTTGGGGGGAAATTGCCTTTAGACCGCGGGACTACCACGGGACCCAGCGCAACCGAGTGCGGCGCGGGACAATATTTGATGGGTGAATGCGGGTTCGGGCGGCAAGATATTATTGTGTGCGGGTTGCGGGAAAATATAGAACAAAATAAAATTAGAAACAAATAAACCGTTATTTATCTAATGCACAAGCAACAACTAAAATAAAAACGATTTACAGGCACAAGTTCGGAAGCTAACTCTCGCGTAGTTCATAGGCGCAGAACAGCCAAGCCTACCACACAGAGGCAAAATGTCTGCGCCATGACTCAAGTGGATCGTTTAGTGCTACAGATATTAGTTGGTTATTAAAGAAAGGAACATGCAAAACTAGAAAACCAAACAAAGGAAAATCTGAGATTTGGAAATGTTTTTCAGTAGTACGCGACAGCGATGTAAAGCACCTTCCTTTTGCGAGCTGTGACAAATGCAGCAAAATACTCACATACAGCGGGCACAAGTCTGGAACTTCAGGTCTGAAGCGTCATGTGTGCACCGTTTTGAAAAGCCAAACTTCCCTGACGTTTACGGCAAGTCAGTCGAAAGTGTCAAGAAATCCAGGTTTATTATTATTATATAATTTATTAGGCTATACTATAATTATTATGGTATATTTTTATTTATTTACATTTCTTACTTTTTTTACTGTATTTCTATGTTCTAAGTTCCTTGTTCATCCATTGAATTAAACGGAAATAAAACGAAACATTTGTTTATTTTCCGTTTCTTTTTTTTAAATTTATATTCAACAAGGGAGCAAGTGAAAAAATAACGGCGTAGCAGGCAGAATATGCAATGTATTAAAAAAAAAATACTTATACGTTTACCCGCACGATTTTGCAAGAAAAATCCGTCCCGCGCAGGTCTCTAGGTGCAACCTCTCTGAATGTGTTAGATAGCAGGTGTTGTGCCGAATAGCCCACGCTTATTTCACGCAGCCCTTATTTTGAAATCGAAAGCGAGGCTCCGGTGGGAAGAACCACGGAAGTAAAGATAAACAACAATGCCTTGAACTACCAACCTGAAGTTGCTGCCGCGATTTACACTATTGGATGTTAATATCCAATATAGGATATGTAGATATAGTTCGTTCCTGCCTCTTTTTTTACTTTCTGGAGAAAAAAAATTATAAATGAATTTCACTGTATATAGTCTAAAGTATTAAATAAATGTATGTACATTTTTAGAATAACTAATTTCTACATTAAACACAACAATACGCCATCGCATTCGCGACTCTCCTATGATTAGAGGCGACACTTCCGGTTTTCTTCCCACCGGAGCCTCGCTTTCGGTTTCAAAATAACGGCTGCGTGAAATAAGCGTATTCTGACCCCCGCCAAATTATTACCCCCCTAGTATTGGTAGGTTTAGGATAGTTGTGGGGGAGGGGTTAGGATTAGGCAATCAGATACAGGCCCTGTCCAAAATGACACGCTTCATATGCACTTGTTTCGGTCTTGTGGACTAAATGCCTGCCGCGTGTCCGTTAATTACGTGCGACCGTAGAGTGTCCCATGTCATTATAGGTCTCAGAAGGGTGCTCGCGAGCGTCCTCGATGCGCACTTTTGCGAGGGCACACTTTTGCCTATAGCTCCCACTGATGCGAGCTTCTCAGCAGACTTCTTCCCGACAGTCAAAGCGGCGTTTCGTCACGAAAGTGCGGACTCAGAGCAAGTCCACGAGTGCTTAGGGCAGTGTTTCCCAACCTTTTTTCAGTCAAGGCACCCTTTGGAAATTAAAAAAAAAATGGTGGCACCCTACACTAGTGTTGTCACGATACTATTTTAATGCTATACCTTGAAATGTATCGATTTTCAATACCACTGAAGAACTGCCATATACAGTATAGGCCTACTGTCATATTATCATAAATAGGCCTACTGTCAATTAATATTATTATTTTTTTTGTCCATCCATTCAAAGTCTAGGAAATCATTAATTTCTCCTGAAGAGATCACTTTACATTATGACATATTTAACTAAGGCTTTTATTCATATTTAAACATTGCTCAATTACCATTGCAAATCTCACCTAAATGTTTGCTCACTCAGTGTATTTGTGTTTTTATATTGGGATAATGTTGTTATAATTGCACAAGATAGCTTGTTTTTAATATATTTTATAATGTAATAATTTCACAGTTAATCTCCAAATTAATGTAGAAACAACATAAAGACAGTATATTTTAAATAATTGTTTAATGGAATCTTTTATGAATGAAGGCCAGTATCACTGATACCAATACTGCACTGCTGATGTCAGGAAATAAACAGAAATTGAATAAAGTTATCAAACACTTTACAGTCTTCACTGCATAAATTATAAATTAAATATATTTATTTGGCATACCTGCTTGCTATAGCCGTAAATGTAAGCACAACAAAAGCTCACATTGTTTTCCAAAGACAGATATTGATTACAGTGGTCTGTATCTTAAACCTGCATTGATTGGTTACCTCCACTGTAACTGATTTCCCAACAAAAATGTTAATGCTTTGATGTTAAAGCTAGAATGTCCAATAATGTGTTTATTTGCAAAAAGGCATGAGTGGAGAAAAACCAGGCAATTTTATTTTTAACTAAATTTTCATAAAACTATAATTTAAATATATTATTTCTATAGGTTATACAAAAAAGGACTAAATAAATGTGCTGAATAAGCTGATCTATGGCATGTTAACTGGTGGTAGCCTAATCTATGAACGGTACACCCCCCTAAGCTCACAGAAATGGTAGACCCAAGTCTTCAGCAGCCAATGACTCTGACCCGTTCAAACTGTTTTAAATTCGCGCTGATATGTCATGCGTATTTAAAGCCCTGTTCGCGTACAAGCGTCTTCTGCGCTGCATGTCGCCAGTGGCTGGCGATGGGGTCGCTAGTGGGCGTTCCGACTACTGGTTGCCTTTATGAATGACATCCAGTGACAGCGAATCAGTTTTCTTGGGCATCTGGTGTTGGGCATCTGAAGTCTTCATAATAGGCTGGATCCAAACTGGAGCTGACAAATGCATTAATAAAAGCATTATTGTAATGTGTGAACACGCTGAAAATGCGAGTTGCTTGTTATTTTATATTTTAATCAAATACTTAACAGTGTAACGTTACCTGTTGCATTTACCGTTCAATCACCATTGAGTTCTTTGCAGGCACATGCTTAATGTGTGACACAATGCAGTACATGTGAAATGGTGCATGTTAAATTACGTAATTAATGTTCTAAACGCAGCAGTAGTTTATGCATTTCTCTTGTGTGTATTTGAGAAACACATTTGTGAGAAACCGCCAACGTTTTCATACTTTTGCTCTTTCTACTTCATTAATGGCAGACCCACGGAAGATCATCCCTTTAATATTTGGCCTTCTTTACGATAGAAATGTTACAGCCACTGCAATTTCTTTAACAATAACTCCTGGACATCAAAACACGCACGCTCATGGGGGCGAGGTCGTTGTTACTGAAGCTTTGAGTAATGAACCTGCGGGGTTTTAAAAAATATTAAAAGGTAGTAAATCAAATTAGTAAAAGTTAAGGCAATTAAAAGGTATTAATCGTCATTTTACGAGGTATTAAATTTTTTGAATTAATTTTTTTTTGCAAACTATGGGATAAACTTTATGGGTTGTCTTTCAAATTCCCTCTGCATGCAATAGGATAGCGGGGATGATTGACAGATGCGTAAGGCCAATCACAGAGCCGTTGAAAAACAGAGTTGCGACACTCCCATAGACCGCCATGGGAACTTTGGAATGCGGAAGTAACGCGTCTCATGGAGCAGCCGATAGTTCCAAACACTGATAGTTCCAGCACTGAACCCCATTCATTTTCAGTTATTCCGAAGTACGCTCTCTGTTAAAGGGTAACTAAACCCCGGTCAAAGCCGGACTCCACCCACTGGCAATATTTGAAAAATGCTGGAAAAGTGGGCAGACCCCAGCGGAGATAGAGGGGACGAACCCAGGGCTGAGCGGGAGGGGGAGGGGAGGGGGAGGGGGAGGGGGGGGGGGGGGCGTGCACCTGAGACCTGCAGTGACAGCTGCTGTCAAACTAGCTAAAATGGAGTGACGCAAGTAGCTTTGCAACAGAGCGGTCATTTGAAGTCGAGAACTTTTCTCCCCCACCTTCACCTGAAGTGGAGGAGGGTGAATTGTCTGTGGACACCAGCTCAAACTGCGGTCTTAACTCCCGCATCGCGATCGGCATCCGATTATTCTTATATTCAGTCATTTTGAGGTATTTTTTTTCCAGGATTATTATTATTATTACGTTCATTATATTTTGCTGCTATGTGAAAAAAATAATCAGCAAATCGCGCCGGCGCGTTTGTCGACACCAGAGGATTAACTTTAGCCTAATAAGAAGGAACATAAATTGTGATTAAAAATATATGCTCACTTACATCATGACGCTGCGGTGGTGGAGTTCATGCAGGAAGAGGTATGAAGAGCAGCGTTTGGCAGCGCGTGGTGTGTGGAGAAGCCCATTTCCACCTCCATTGCGTTGGAGAAGCAATCCCACGTAAAATGCAGGTTGCACACTGGAGCAATAGATGAGATTAACTACCTAGGCTACATGAAATAATCTAAATAACTATATAAATGCTATGCTAACTAGATGCTAATATATGGGTTAGCCATATAATATAACTCTATCCTGATCATTTTCAATACGATCGTAATTCCAACTCCTGACTCGCTACAGTAGTTTTGACGGAACCAGATGCTTTTATACCAGGGACTGCCAAGGGCGTGGTGAGCTCGCACCAAGGGCGTGACAGAGTGACGTCAGAGAGTATTCTACATCAGAGAGTACCCCTACTGCAGGAGATATCAGTTTAACCTGAAGAGGGCAGCACTCAGACGTTTTTACACCATATATTTGAAAATTAAAACACTTTATACCCAAATGTCAAAATATGTACTCGAATCAATGAACAGCATTTATGAAGCTCCATTCTTACAGATAATTAACTAAAAAAAGTTGTTTTAGTGTTTAGTTACCCTTTAAATTGATGAAATTACTGTATGTTTTACATATTAACGCATTAGCCGTACTCTCATGAGTCAGTAGTTGTAATTTATGTAGCCAACTTTAGTTAATGTTTATTGGAAGATAATAGTTCATTGCAGCTAGCGTACGTGATCAACACTTAACGACTCGGTTACTAAACGTAACCTCGGTTCCCTGAGAGGAGGGAACGAGTATTGCGTAAGTAGCTTACGCTATGGGAAAACTCCTTTTCTCGAGAATATTGAAGTCTTTATGTAAAACGCATTGCAGCTGCACAGCTGACAGCAATGAACGAAGGAAGCTCGGTCATTGGCTGTGCTGCGGCAACTTGCTCGAACCAATGACGGGGCGACTCTGGATGCGCGACCAATGAGCGCGCTTCGCGCCCGCGCGCGTCAGAGCCCGCCATGATGGGCGTGGCCAAGAGCTATTTATTGGGCGTCCCGTCATGAGAGTTCTTTGGGTTAAAACGACTGAAGCGAACTAACCAAGCACAAGCACGGCAGCTTACGCAATACTCGTTCCCTCCTCTCAGGGAACCGAGGTTACGTTTAGTAACCGAGTCGTTCCCTTTCGAGAGGTCTCTCCTATTGCGTAAGTAGCTTACGCTATGGGAACACCATGCAAAACGCTGTGCGTGCTGAACTTCGCCTTATGATAGCCAGAGGCAGGTGCCTGAGCTGAAAAGCAAAGTTATCATCCAACTAGCCGGCAGAGGCGAGCTTTATATGTGGGAAAAATATAGAGCGGCTAGAAGGCGCTCAGTGTGGCACTAGGACATACATAATCTGGATACGAACTCGTAGTTCAACTAGTATCATGCTGATAGTACATTGGAATGCAATGTCGGGACCTGTAGGTTGTAGAACCTGATAAATGTGGACGGTGAGGCCCAGCCTGCCGCCGCACAAATATCCTCGATCGGAATTCCGCTCGACCATGCCCAGGAAGAAGCCACACTCCTGGTGGAGTGTGCTTTGACTCCCCAGGGGCATTGAAGTCCCTTAGTTTCATAAGCCAGCGCTATAGCCTCAACTATCCAGTGAGAGATTCTCTGCTTTGAGACGGCGGAACCTTTCGTACGGCCGCCAAAGCATACAAACAGTTGTTCTGTCTGTCTGAATAGGGCAGAACGCTCCAAATACACTCTGAGAGCCCTAACGGGGCAGAGTAGATTAGCGTCGTGTTCGTCTGCTGGAGACGATAGCGCAGTTAGGGAGATAACCTGTGCTCTGAAGGGAGTGGTGAGCACTTTAGGAATATACCCATGTTTCGGTCTAAGGACGACCCTGCAGTCGTTAGGTCCGAATTCTAGGCAAGCGGCGCTAGTCGAAAGCGCGTGCAGGTCGCCCACTCTCTTGACCGAGGCGAGTGCCAGCAAGAGCGCAGTCTTGAGCGTGAGCTGTTTAAGGTGCACGGTTCAGAGTGGTTCGAACGGGGGCCCTTTAAGAGCGTCTAGGACAGTAGCTAGGTCCCAGATCGGCACTGAGGGGGGGCGTGAGGGGTTCATCCTCCTAGCGCCCCTTAGGAAACGAATAATTAGGTCGTTTCTTCCCAATTGACGTTCCATTACAGGGTTGTGTGACGCTGTGATGGCCGCCACATATACTTTGAGCGTGGAGGGGGTGCGGCCCGCCTCCAAAAGCCCTTGTAGAAAAGCGAGTACGTTCGTAATCTCGCATGTCTCAGGGTTCAGGCCCTTGGCATTACACCAGTCACTGAACACTTTCCATTTCTGGGCATATAAGCGTCTCGTGGAGGGCGCCCGCGCCTCAGCGATGGTTTTTAGCGCTCCGCTCGTGAGGTTCCTGGGAACCCGTTGAGGGGCCATGCATGAAGGGCCCACAGGTCGGGGCGGGGATGAAATATCATCCCGCTGGCCTGACTGAGGAGGTCTGGCCTCAGTGGAATCGGCCGTGGTGCAGATTGCATTTGCATCAGATCTGGAAACCATGTTTGGTTCTTCCAGAGTGGGGCTATCAGAAGCACTGCGTTTTTCTCCTCCCTGACCCGACTGATGACCTGTGGCAGCATCGCGATCGGGGGAAAGGCATATAAGGGGCGGCTCGGCCAGCTCTGGGCGAGCGCGTCCGTGCTCTTCGTGAAGAAGAGAGAGCAGTGCGCGTTCTCCTTGGAGGCGAAGAGGTCGATCTCCGCTTTGCAAAAGGTTTTCGTTAACCATTGAATCGTCAGCGGGTTGAGAGCCCATTCTCCGGGGAGAATCTTGTCTCTGGATAGCATGTCTGCCCCCTGGTTCAGGGCGCCTGGCACATGCGCTGCTCTCAGCGAGCGTATGTTGTGCTGGGACCATAAAATAAGTCTCCTGGCCATTGAATGCATGGAGCTCGACCTGAGTCCCCCCTGGCGATTTATGTACGACACTACCGTCATGTTGTCCGTTCGGACCAGGACGTGTTCGTTTTTTAGATGTGGAAGCAGGGCTCTGAGAGCCAAAGCAACCGCTTTCATCTCCAGACAGTTTATGTGTAGGCTTCTCCGGGTTTGACCAAAAGCCGGAGACAGGCCTGCCCTCGTAAAGGGCCCCCCAACCTATTTTGGAGGCATCTGTCGTTATCATCTTTCTCCTTGTGTTCACACCCAGACTCACGCCTGACTGGTACCAGTCGGCGGCTTTCCAGTGCGTCAGGGCTTTTATACAGCCGTGGTTCGCTCTGATTAAAAAATGGCCCGAACGCCACGCGTGAGTAGGGACGCGGCTCTTGAGCCAGCGTTGGAGAGGGCGCATTTGCAACAATCCTAGCTGGAGTACGGCCGATGCTGAGGCCATGAGACCGAGCATCCTCTGAAATCGCTTGGCGGGGGCGCGTCGCAAAATTGCAAAATTGCTTTTTGCAAAATTGATTCTTAGACCCAGGCATTGTAAATGGCTGATAATCCAAGATCTGTGTGTTATTAACTGACTCTCTGATTGTGCTAGGATCAGCCAATCGTCGAGATAATTCAGTATTCGCACTCCTCTTTGTCTCAAAGGGGAAAGTGCTGCGTCCATACATTTCGTGAATGTACGGGGAGCCAGGGACAGGCCAAACGGAAGTACTGTGTACTGGTAAGACTGTCCCTCGAAAGCGAATCTCAGAAACGGCCTGTGATGAGGCGCTATTGGAATGTGAAAGTAAGCATCTTTCAGATCCACTGAGAGAAACCAATCTCCTGGGCGTACTTGCGCGAGGATATGCTTGGTTGTTAACATTCTGAACGAGCGAATCATTAGTGCTTTGTTCAGGTGTCTGAGATCTAGGATGGGGCGGAGACCACCATCCTTTTTCGGGACGAGAAAATAGCGGCTGTAAAAACCTGCCTCGCTCATAGAGGGGGGAACAGTTTCCACAGCGCCCTTTTCTATTAGTTTGTGCACCTCGGTGCGTAGAACCTGTGAACACTCCTTTCTCACTTTCGTCTCGACCACAGTCGTAAAACGTGGTGGTCTGCGAGCGAACTGGAGCGAGTATCCGTGCTTTATTATATTCAATACCCATTTCGGCATATCTGGAATGTTTTCCCATGCCGCTGCGTGTACAGATATGGGCTGAATACAGGCTAGGGGCGGGCCGCTGTGACGTAGGGACCCGGCCAGCGAATCGCCTGAGCTCGTAGCTCTCAGAGGCGCGGGCGCGCGCTGAGCAGCTGAGTGAATGGGCGCGTGTGTGCTTACAACAGCGCGCTATGTCTGTAAAACTCGCAGCCTGAGCTGGGGTTGTGTTTGACACTGTAAGGACAGTGTTTATAAGTGGGGGTGCATAAACAGTGGTAGGCACACGCGTCACTTTTATAATGTTTCCCGCTTTTACTGGGGATGAATTCATAACTGTGTGAACAGTGTTTGTGTGTAGTGGTGCGTACATGACCGTAGGCACTTGATCTACATTCATGGGGCGCGCAGCCTGAGCTGGGAATGAATTTGGCACTGTTTTGACAGTATCTGGGAATGCACACTTTGTGTACATGTGAACCCTTAGTGACACAGGCAGAAAATTTTGACTCTTTTTGTGTTTTCTGTGCGTTGCCGTAAAAACGGCGTTTGTTTGCAGGTGAGCGAGCTCTGTGACTGGCCCATTGACTGCTGTATGGACATTTCCAGCCGCCTGTAAGGGGACTGGGTAATGTTTGATCTTTTGCAGAGAGAGTGGTCCGGCTTTTGCGAGACACGCACTCTCTCTTCTTATTCCTGTGGCTAGGACGGCTTTCGAGGCACAGGGTTCAGCACAATCTTGGGCCGAGGACCCCGTCGCTCAGGAGGCGGCTTGCGGTTGTGGGAGCGCGAGCGGCGTCGAGCGTCAGCCTGAGGCGCGGGCTGAGAGGCGGTGGGAGCTGTTCTAGCCCGTGGCGGTCTCTGTCTGCTCTGCGATGAGCTGGAGCGCTTGGGCAGGAAATGGCGCATAGCTTGTGAAGCGTTCTGGGCCTCAGTGAAGCGTTCGGCGAAACCTTTAACCGCCGGTCCAAACAGCCCGCTGGTGGAGATAGGCGCGTCGAGAAACGGCGCCTTATCCGCGTCCTTCATCTCCGTCAGAGTCAGCCACAGATGGCGCTCGAGAACAGTCAAATTAGCCATGGCGCGGCCAATAGACTGGGCGGTGGCCTTCGTGTCTCGCAGAGCTATATCAGTTGCGCTGCGTAGGTCCTTAAAGGCTTCGGGTTCGGGGCCAGACTCGTCCATAGAGCGGAGAAGCTTAGCTTGGAACACCTGAAGTACCGCCATTGAGTGAAGCGCTGATGCAGCTTGGCCGGCGGCGGCGTAGGCGCGACCGGCGAGAGCAGAAGTAGTGCGGCAGGGCTTCGAGGGGTGGGAAGCTTTGGCTTTCCATCCGGTGGTGGAGGGCGGGCAGAGATGATTGGCCACGGCCTCCTCGAGGGGCGGCGTCCCCTCGTAGCCTCTTTCCTTCGCGCCGTCCACAGAGGAGAGCGACGAAGAAAAAGAAGGCTTCAGACGCGCAGAGTGGGGGGCTTTCCATGATTTGGTGAGTTCGTCATGAACTTCCGGGAAGAAGGGAGAAGGCATTTGCCGAGGGGCCTGCTGGCGCCCCTGCAGAAACCACTCATCCAGTCGGCTTCGGGTTGGCTCTTCGGAAGAAGACCAATCGAGCCCGAGGTCCTCTACGGCCTTCGAGAGGACGCGGATAATCTCTGTGTCCATGGTGGAGCCCCCGCTCGTGCTAGCTAGCGTCGACGGGGCGGGGTCGAGAGTGGAGCCCGGCCAGTCGTCCGATGCAGCGTCGATGGACAAGCTGTCATCCATTCCCCCATCGTCCTCGGACGCGCCGAAAGTCACAAGGCCCACCGCTCTGCTAGAGGGGTGTGGGTCCGGCTGGGTGAACTGAACCGGCGGTGGGGAAGGCAAGAGCGGCGGTGAGGCGCGCGGAGACTGGCTCGGCGTGACGTCACTGAGCTCCGGTTCAGGAAGCCTCTGTGAGCGGCGCTTTTTCTTAGTGCGCGGCTCAAACAGAGGGGTGGCGGCGATGGGCTCGCTCACGGCGAAAGCGGCGAGGCGAGCCCGCAGTGCGGAGAGACCCAGGTCGTCACATTCCGGGCATCCGCCCTTGGTCAAAGCAGCTTCTGCGTGGTCCCGGCCCAGGCAGCGAGCGCAGAGGATGTTACGATCCCCGTCCGGGAGAAGGTCTCTGCACGACGCGCAGGAAGGCATTTGAAACAACGCCTTGGAAAATTTGCTCTTTTACAAATGTCGCGGGGCGAACAGATGCAAAGATACTTGCGTGTGTGGCACGCCGGATGGCTCAGTAGGATGGCGTTCGAAGGCGGCTGAAGGTGCCGACGTCCTCGTAGCAATCCCGCTGGTATGCTTTTCGACAGCGGCGACGGCTTCAATAATCCGGAGGATCCAGCGAGGAAGGTGTTCGCTGAAGGAGATTAAATCTAAAGAACTCTCATGACGGGACGCCCAATAAATAGCTCTTGGCCACGCCCATCATGGCGGGCTCTGACGCGCGCGGGCGCGAAGCGCGCTCATTGGTCGCGCATCCAGAGTCGCCCCGTCATTGGTTCGAGCAAGTTGCCGCAGCACAGCCAATGACCGAGCTTCCTTCGTTCATTGCTGTCAGCTGTGCAGCTGCAATGCGTTTTACATAAAGACTTCAATATTCTCGAGAAAAGGAGTTTTCCCATAGCGTAAGCTACTTACGCAATAGGAGAGACCTCTCGAAAGGGAACTAACGTTAGCTACAAGTCAGAAATGTGTAAATACGGAGGTATAGTTAACATAGTTAAATGTGATGTTGCATACATACATGAGGTGGTCAGAATATTAGAAATAGTATACATCTGGATATAAAGCAAATAAGCGCAGCAGCAGCACCCCCACAAATAAGACCTCAATACTAAAACGTGAAAATTAATTTACACCTCTATGACAGTATAAAAAATCCTGAACATCAAAGAAAAGCAGAACGTATGGCTGAGCTTTATACTGTATCATAATGCAATAAAAATATAAAATTATCTTTTCCCTAATTTGCATAATTTGTCGGATGAGCAAAATAATCATCCAGCTTCTTCCATAATGTTGTGTAAGAATAACAATTTGAATAGCAATAGTGGTTTGTATATAGATATAGATATTTTTTTTCTCATTTAATTTCAAATTATGTAGGCTACAGGAGTAGAGTCAAAATAACAGAAGTCATGACAAATGTCCAAGTAGGTGTAGGTTATAATACATGCATTCGATGTAGGCTACTGTGTACAGTATGTACACAGTAGCAAATGTCCAAGTAGGTGTAGGCAAATGTCCAAGTAGGTGTAGGTTATAATACATGCATTCGATGTAGGCTACTGTGTACAGTATATACTGAAATGAATCCCGTTAACAGTCACGTTAATGTTATGAATTATTCCAGTCAGTAACCATATCTCCAGTTTCATTTCAACTGACCACACTGTTAACGTTAATGCCGTCTCTCCATCATATTTACTGAAATTTGCTGCAAATGGTCGTTGCTGTGCTGTAAATGTATTCTTCGTTATGGGAGCACCCCATTTCCCTCCAAAAATAAACACAAAAACGTATTAATGGCGTTTCTGCTACTCCCCAGAAAAAAAAAATGCTATTATATGCAAGCCATTTAAGTGTCAACGTAATAATCAATGTAATGAATCGCTACCACCTTTAAAGCAACTTTTATTTAATTGAATTTTTGGGATATACTAACTTTTCATTATGTGACGTGTTGTCTGAGTTATGAGTGTTGAATGCTGTGCGTCGAGTTGTTCCAGAGGTAACGTTAACGTAAGTTTCTGAAATATCGACCTCTTTTGAATTGTCAACTGTCTATATTGTATCAGAGGCCCTTTGCGATGCTTATACTGGTCTTCATTTGTACATGCACAGCATAATTATTTATATTTTATGTTGGTTGTTTCAACCAATTTCCAAGCCCTGCCTGCTAGCTATTTAGCTAGCGCGACTTCGTCAGCTGTGACAGAATATACAGTATTTCGTTGTCACCCTGCCACTCCAAATGCAAAACTGACATTAACAAAATGCAATAACAGCTTAAAAAGTACTTGGGTGTGTGTTTTATTTTATATTTACCGTTCAATAATGCATCGCTGCTGTCTGTCCCATAGAAGAACATGACAACCGCGTATGTTTTGGAACTATTGGGGCTTACATGAACCACGTGACAGCCATAGCGGCGACATCAAAGCGTGTCGCAACCAGTCTCAGGGCCGGTGTTGTGCCGAATTTTGACCCCCGCCAAATTACTACCCCCCTAGCATTGGTAGGTTTAGGATTAGTTGTGGGGGAGGGGTTAGGATTATTGGTGGGGTTAGGATTAGGCAATCAGGTACTGACTTCAACGAGGGGGGTAATAATTTGGCAGGGGGTCGAAATTCGGCACAACACCGGCGCTCCGCACACGCACATCACGCACTGTGAGTAGGGCACCAAGTGCTTGGGGGGGCACCAAAAAATCTGGGTCGTGAAAAATCCTCACAATAGGCTACTAGTATAAATAAAATGTCTAAAGCATGTTAATATACAAAAGCAATACAAAAGTAATATAGGCCTAGACCAAATTAGTCGAGAAAAAGGTGAATCTCCTGTGCCATTCTCCCTAATAATAAGTTGTCAAATTATTAGGGCTGGGAAAAGATTAATCGCATCCAAAATAAAAGTTTGTTTCTACATGATATAGGCCTATGTGTGTGTACTGTGTATAATTATTTTGTATATATAAATACACACACATATGCACGTGTATATTTAAGAAATATTTGCATGTATATACTGTATATATTTATATATAATTTATAGTATATATACATTTAAATATTTTATATATAAATAACAAATATTTCTTAAATACATACATGCAAATGTGTATTTATATATATACAAAAATTTACACACACAGATATCATTCATGTAGACACAAACTTTTATTTTGGATGCGATTAATCGCGATTAATCTTTTCCCAGCCCTACAAATTATGTACAGAATTATTATATTGTGCCTCATCGGACCTCTTTTAAAGGTAAAATAGAGTTTTGAATTTTAAATGTTCCAGTGACACATAGGCCTATATAAACCTAACTAAGGAGGGGGGGGGGGCTTTCACACAGAGATTACAGAAAATACACAGATAAAGTGACCTGGGATTTGACCCGGGTTCGTTTGACTTTGGTTCATTCACACTGCCAGTGATATTCCGGAATCAGAGAGTGCGTTAAAACACAACCCGTAAAAATCCCGTTTTCTCTGATTCGATCATAAACTAGCGCATTACGTACCGTTTCACGCTGGCGAACGATCATTGATGATCACGGCTTTTGTTCACACAGCGAGTGTTCCGGGACTGAACACGGCAATGTTACTAGGTCCCCGGCATCAATCCCGGGTCGTGTTTGTGTTCACACAGTAGGTGTTCTGGCAATTTCCCAGCAATTTCCCGGGATCAACGCACTGTGTGAAAGGGGCTTAAGTTCCACTCCCGCGACCTGCCGTCTGACGGATTTAAGCGAGGACAGTGTACAGTAGTCACGGTACTTCTGACACCTGAAGGTAAACGGGCTGGGGTGGATGTGGAAAGTTAAAATATTGTATTGAGTTAACTTAATCTGGATTCGATTATCACACGGGAGTGATCGCATGGATTATTTTAAAATACTCCGTCATTCATTCATGGTTACTTACAGCGCCGCCGTTCCCACCACATAAAGGAACTATGCTTAAAGGATTTGTTCACCTCAAAATAAACATTTGCTTATAATTCACTCACCCCAATGCCATCCAAGATATCCATGTCTTGCTTTCCTCAGTGGAAGAGAAATTAAGTTTTTTGAGGAAAACATTTCTGGATTTTTTCTTCGATTAATGGACTTCAATGGCAACCACTGTTTTGAAGTCCAAATCAATGTTTCCAAGGTCTTTGAAGTGCTTGAAACGGCTGTGCACGATCGCAGCTGAGGAAAGAAGGTCTTATATAGCGAAACGATAGGTCATTTTAACAACAACAAAAAAAAAAAATATATATATATATATATATACTTTTTAATTACAATTGTTCGGATTGAGCTGATCTGCAATGCGCAGGGAACTAAATCATCACATTGAACTACGTCATCACGTCGCGCTCGATGGTGCCGGTGGAAGTACCGCCCAACTGTTTACAAAGCGACCAATACAATTTGAACTATCCTCCTTCGCACAGTCGAGTGGGGCGCTACTGGCGCCGGTGACATCGAGCGCGTTAGTTACTTATTAAAAAGTACTGTTGTATCAGTTCTGTGCGAGCTCTCTCTCTCACAGACACTGACGCGCGCACACAGAGAGAGAAGATAATTGTAAAATGAAAATTGACGGGCTACGTTTAACTTTTGTTCTTTTTCTGTCAAAATGTCAGAAAGCATTTGTATTAGCCTATCCATCCGTGTTTTTAAAATTTGTTAAATGATGGACACTGTACTACACCGTTAACACTGGACTCATTTGTCGGATTCGTCTTATTCTAAAAAGAATATCAAGTATAAGTTCGAATAAGTGATTCGTTTTGCTATTTTGGTCCTGTGACAGGACTCATGTCTATTCAGTGTCAACTGTTTTGCTATAAATTCGTTTGTACTGGCTAACGTTTATTCTGCTAATGCGAGTCCTGTTTAAAATGTGCAGTGTTCAAATGCAAAGACAGTGTCACAAATAGAACCCCATTTCCTTGTGGGATTTAGTATCAAATTTGGATATTGGAATAATAAAGTAGACAATTTAAAATAAATTACAAGTACACACAATGTTCCTGTTTTTTTGTTGTTGTTGTTGTTGTTGTTGTTGTTGTTGTTGTTGTTGTTTTTTTTTACTGTTTTCTAGGGGTTTCTTAATTTTAGACTAGTTGACCAGCACACATTATATGCAATGCAATATTAATCATGAATAACAGATGGTGTTGAGCAGTATTGAAACTTTGGACTTTCACTGTATATTGCAGTGAAATTTTGGATTTGGGTCGAATTCTAAACACTTTAGAAGTCAAAACTGCAACCAACTGTGTTGGTTTTAAAAAATATTGAGAAGGTTTTAAAAATGGTATTAAAAGGTATTGAATTTACCTCCAGGATTTCTGTATATACCCTGTGGTGCGACCCAAACCAGTGTAAAATAGTCCCAATATAAACACTTATCTGCAATAATAACGAAAACCCGTGCAGCAGGACTATCAATGTATTCATATATTCAGTTTAATTCTTTGATTATAGATAGGACTAGGCCTATATAGGCCTACTTGTTTATTAAAATTAAACTGACAGTTTCCATTGATTGTTTTTTTCCTGGTGATCCTTGGCTTGATTTTCGTTTGAACTTTTGTTTCCTGAGAGGACCACGCTCCATTTCTTTCTTTTGCCGAAGGTACCCAGTAGCTTCTCAGGCTTGTTTCACACTTGTGCCCTGTGCCAGACATGATCTGTGTGCTCTCCAGCCCTGCCTCCAGTAAGGCTAGAACTTGTCTGTCATTTTTTTTTTCTTCTTCTTATGAATTGTATCCTATTTCCCGTCATTGCAGTTAAATACACGAAGTGATATGGAACTGTAATCCGCCGGATTAATGCGGTCAAGATCTGCCTGGAACTACTTTACCCATGCGTTTCCCTGAAAATAATAATTTGCACACTTTAGAACGTTCGTCAAACAATCAGATTCAAGCATCTGTATGTAATAGTGGTTTATGAAAGTGGACAAGAGTGAAAAGGTGACAAATTAAACTTATTTGTTTAAATACGCACGTTTAATGTGTATAATTCAAAAAAGGAAATCTTGAACAACAAATAAATAATGTACTTGATTGTGTGGTGCATATATCTTTCGTCTTGCTGTAACTGTAATTATTTGAAATGTTCTAGACATCAATGAACAAAAACAAAATGTTACCTGCAAAAAGGCGCTAATGCAAGAAGCCATTGATAGAATTATATTTTAATCTATTTGAATAATTTATGGTGAAACAAGAAATGCACGGGAGATGCATCTGTGAATATCAACTTACACCACATTAAAAACAATGCATAGAAATTATATTGTAATCAAAAAGTTGAAATACTGTTGATTTTTTTTCCATGAATAGCCATTGTTGCTGATATGGCATTAAATAAATAAATACACCACATGCATCATAGTTTAATATTTCTCATTCACCAAATGGGCCGTATATGCAAATGTGCAAAGAAGCCGTTTTAATGTGGACTCTACATTTATAGGAAGTTGGACTGTGATATTCGTATTCAGCTGCCACAGGTGTCTGATGAGCACTGTAAAATAGAGCTGAATGAGAACAACGAGGTAATTATGTTGTGGTATAACACTATAAGTTTGACTTTATCCTTTGTTTCCTTAAACTGTTACTTTGCATATAAGAACACATGGCATGCTGTTCATTTATTGTCTCTCTCTTGTTTAAGCTAATTTTGACCAATTTAAGCTCTGGGAACCCCACATGTATTAATGGACAAGTTCTCAATCAATCTGAACGGTTAAAGCATGGTGATCGCATTACAATCATTGATCGTTCTTACAGGTGATTCTGATTTGTATTATAATTATGAAAAAAAATGTAAATTTTCTTTCTTGGAGAATCCTTGTTTTGAGAATAATTTGTTTTGTGTGGTTTCAACTTGTCATTGTTAGGTTTGAGTACCCACCTCCCAAGACACCGACAGCTGGAAAAGACAAAACAGTTCAGGTGTGTAGTTGATGTGAGTCTTGTGAAACAGATTATGGGTATTTTTTGTTAATTTATCATTTATTTATTTAGTTAAATTTTGGTTCTGTCATCCTATAGGCTTTGCAAAACCAGCAGGAAAAAAGCACACCCGTTCACGACAAGAGGAAGTCAAAGCATTCGTTTGGTTAGTGATCATGAAATGTATTTTTGCAACATGTTTACTGTAAGTTTTTTTTTTAGTTTTGCAAATTCTGCTACAATATAATTTCATATCCATGATCATCATGTGTGCTATACTTGCAGACACTTGTTTAAAAGATGGGTCAAATTTACCACCATCTGTGGATCAATCTGTTGAGAATGATCCTTTTTTTGAGCTCCTCCAAATGGTGAAAAAGGACCTTGTTGCTAAATCACCATGGAAATCTGATCTACCAAAAACACCTCTTGCAAGACCTCAGGTTGATCACGAGGAAGCTCCCGCTGCAGATGTTAAAAGTGGACCAGAACTGGATTTCGAGGATCTTTTATTCTTGTTAGATGAAGATATTACTGGACCAGCTATCCCTCAGAGCTCATTTCCTGCAAGTCAGGAAGAGAAAACTGTTGATGATATGCCATCTGTAGAGTCCATCACCCATTCATTGACAGAGAAAGGTCTAACTAATGTCTCCCAGAAGAAGAGAACACCATTGAAAACGCCTCAGAAGTTCAGTGCTGGTGAGGTTGTCCAGCAAATTCTCTTAGAGCCTCAGCCTGAGGAGAAAACTCCCAAATCCCCGGAAGGAAGGAGAAGTGTTGGATCACAGGATCAGAGCCTTGATCTCCAAATGCCTTTGGGCCAGCCTCAGACTCCAGGCCCAATAGGCAAGAACACTGAAGTGAAAATGTCACGGAGAACATCCCCAAGACCAAATGCTAGCAATATGTCTGAAGTCCAAGGTGGTCTATATGAGATGAAGACTACAATATCAAGTTATAGGATCAAAGGTGAGGCAGAGTCTTTCTTCTGTTTTTCTCCTCATGAACTACAGCTACCTTAGAAGTAGATATGCATAGGTTATCGCTCACTCAATCTCATTTCTAAATAACAACAATTCGCCCCTGTCTATTAAACATTTGACAAAATCACAACGGAACATTCAAATCTGTGTTTGCGCTGCTGCTGAGAAAGCAGTTATTATGTGTAGGTATGAAACAGCTTCACAAACAGTAGCCTATTTTCAACCACACAGTATTTTTGTTTCTGTTGCAAATATTAAAATTATCAAGGAAAGTACTGGGATAAAAGTTTATAGTTCAGATATAAACACTGATGTCTACGGTAGCGATCATAAGAGCAATTCACCTTTTGTAAAAAAAAAAAACTTGGTGCTTCAAACAACGATTGTATCGATTACATTGTTATGCCACTAGTTGTCGACAAGTGACTGTTTATAACATGAGCTTTGTCCCAATTCAGAGACTGCGTCCTCCGGAGAGGCATTTAAAGTGCGATTGCGTCACATCGCCACGACAAAGGCTGTCCCAATTCAAAGGCTGCACCCTTCGAAGGCCGATTGCGTCACCGCGGAGTGACAAAGGCTACCCAGATTCTAATGCGACTTCAAATGTGCCCTTCGTTTCTCGGGGCAATTAGGGATACAACTGATGGACCCTTGCTTGCAAAACTTGTTGTAATAGTTTCTTTTGTTTTAGGGCTCCAGGTGCGGACCGCTGAATTTATTAAAATGAGGGCTATCTACAACCATTTATTTACCGGGGACGAAAACTCGGTCAGTGTGGCTTGGGGGTAAGGCCTATTTCCACTAGGCTCTCTTCAGTCTCTTGTGTATTATAGTAAATAGTTCTCACCCTATTCAAAGCCCACAACAATAAGACAACCAGAAGATAAGGCATTAGTCTTTCACTTTTTCGTTTATTTGTAGTACTGTCATGCACGGCTTCATTACAAATATTTTAACCTAACTTGAGGACTTATGTATGCATGTCCTGCTGTGTCATATTTTGTAATGTTAAGATTGCACTTATGTCAAGATTACGCCCATCTTAATGTTTTGCATAAGTTTTTCCTTTTTCTCTTGTTTTAGGACAGTTCTGAAGAAAATGGGCCTACTGGGGCAGGCCACTCCCACAGAGGCCAGAAGAAAATGGAAGTACTTAAAAAAAAAATACAAAGTAAGCAAGTTAATTGGCACGTCGTTGCTGAAATTTATTATGCTGTTGTTGTTTTTGTTAACAGGCATGGTTTATTTGCTCTGCTGTAGGAGTTCAAGTGTAAAGAAGCGAGTGCTAAACCTTGGAAGTGGTTTGCCCGCATGGATGAGGTGTTGGGACAGAGGCATTCCCCCAAACCCCGTTTCCAACTTGCCTCCTTCCCTGAGAACACACCAGGGCCAAGTTCAGCGGTGCATGACGAAGATGAGGAGGAGCCACGACCACCACCAGCCAAGAGAAAAAGAGGCGATGAGCTGGTCGAGGTACTTAGGGAATACATACATTTTTAACGAGAGGAGAGGAAAGCAGGGAGAGAATGGACCGACTATTTTCTCTTATTGAGAGAATGGTTAATAAACAAAATTTAAGTTAAAAATAGGTTCATTCAAAAATTTCTATATATTTTTTTTTTTAATGTCACTTAAAATTTCTCAATGAGACAAAAAAAATATTTCTGTAGTTTATTTTTGTGATGCAAGTTAAAAATTAAAGTTGTATACTGTGTCAAGCAGGACGAGGCAGAGGACCGTGAGAGAACGGCGCGAGGCCGGTGTTCTGAACTATTCACGGTGTCTGAGCTTTTCGGTGACATTTCGGTGAGCTTACATGAATATTCACGAGTTTCCTGTTTCGTGTGTTAAAGCGCCACTAAAAATATTAGTGCACGCTGCTCAGATCCCAGAAACTTTTTCAGCGTTGAATGAACTTAAGCTTCTTTTTTAATAACTGTTTATGTATGCTCAATAGTTTCTACATTGTATCATGTGATATGATTTAATAATAGCCACTGATTTGACAGTGACTTATCGTATAGGATACACTTCGAACAATGAGCCAACAGCCATTGAGTTTGTTTGTTTTAATTATATAGGCTGCTACTTCTGTTTTGCTTTGATGGTCTTTAAAATAGTTTAATTTGATAATTGGTGATTATCTTGTCATTCCCTATTGCTTTCTCATTTGGTAACCTGCCATTGGAGGTGGAAATATATGTCCATCGTCAACTTACTGGCCATACATCACAGACAGGGACCCCTCTAGCAATTTTAGACAGACCACATCTTGTGATGAGGATGTCAGTGTAGTGGCTCTCTTTGAGTCTATGGTAACACCAGTGGAGGTAGTGTAGCATACTACGTGAACCTCAATGTTAAAGTGCTTTTACATCTGTTTTAATTGTGTAATAAGTGTTGCTATATCTGTATAAAGAATTGTAGGAATGACATGACATGTTTAATGAAAGGCAATTGTTATTATTTCTGTCAAAGAAAGGAATTATTATTATTTTTGTCAAAGGATAGAATTATGATTATTAGTAGTAGTATACTTTATCTATATATATATATGTATGTATATATACAGAGCTTATATATATTTTCTGATTTGTCCCCCACAGTCATCAGATGAGAGCACACAGCCTGGATCTCCTGACTCCCGTAATGTGCCACCACTCTGCACACCTAAAACTTCTCGCCGTACTCTTGCTTCAAAGAGAAGGGCTGAGGCAGATACGACTGACCATCAGCACGGTGTCCTGAACGCCATTAATAGCAAGCCAGATGAGGAAGAGCATTTTCTTTTAAGTTTAGCTGGGACATTGAGACACCTTCCTCCACGCAGTCGATCCGAGGTTAAAATCAAATTTCAACAGATTTTACATGAAGCAGAATTTAACAATCAGTAACACAGTATCATTAATACATAAACAAACATACAGACAGACACAAACACAAAAATTCACTTTCAAATAGACAAAACAAATTAATACATATGTGACAATCAAAAACTTTATTTTTAGGGGCCAAGCACCGAAGGTGCGGAGGCACCTATTGTGTCTGTTCCGGTTCTTCTTCTTCTTCTTCTTCTTCTTCTTCCAACTGGGCGTCTATGGCAGCCCATAGAACCGCTTGCGGGAAAGTTATGAAATTTGGCACACTGATAAAGGACAGTTTGAAAAGTCAATAGAGCAAATTTGGCGTCTCAAAATCAATCCCTCTAGCGCCACCACCTGTCCAAAGTTTCACTCATTAAGTCTAATAACTTTTGAACCATAATGGGTAGAAACAAAATTCTGTTTTCCTCTGATTCCTGAGCTCATGCCGATTCGATTGCATTCCATGACGTCATTTTATGTCATACAAATACGTCCGCCGTTTTGAATTGTCTAACAAACCTACTTTTGCGAACTCATCCTAGACGGTTTGTCCGATTTGCACCAAAATTGAACCAGATCCTCTCCAGGCAGTGCTGACAAAAAATTATGGAATTCAACTTGATTCGTCAAACGTTCTCGAATACTGCACAAATTAATTTTATGTAGTGCTTGCAAAAACAGACATAAGGCTGTATCTCCGCAACGCTTTATCGTATTCAGACCAAACTTGGTCCATGTCATCACAAGCATGACCTGAAGCTACATGCTGCGTTTTGGCGCAGCACCACCTACTGGTCCGGAGATACGAAAAATGCCTATTTTTCCTTATAAGTACTGAACTATTTGTCCAAAAATCATAAAATCAGTCTCGTTAGATTCAGGCTGTCATACCGAGTCGACTGATATCAAATTTTCCCAGATCGGCCATTTGGCTGTCGGACATTTTGAATTATGTGCTAAAATGCTGTATTTTATGAACGCATGAACCAATTGTTACGAAACTCGGTATGGGTCATCAGTACGATGCTCTTAAGGAGCCTGAGAAGATTCAAAACAGCGCCACCTAGTGGTAAAATTAAATTTTCAATTGCTTATAACTCTGGATGTGGTTGACTGAATTTCACAGGAGTCATCTACTTGGGTTCCTGAATCCTTGCCTAGTCCAACGATACCACCCATGCTAGGTTTCGCCTTACGGTTTGTGTAGCGTTGTGATTTAGCGCTTAAAAAACATTTGCTAATATCTTTGAAACCGTTAGTCCAATCGAGACGAAACCACCATCAGAAGTTTGGAACCATAGCTGGTTATGGTTATGAGCATAGCTGGCTCATTCTGAGGACATATGAAAAAAATTGTGGGATTTTGCCTCTTGGTGGCGCTATAATAGAACAGAACATGGAATTCCCATTGACTTCAATAAAGTTTTGTGATGTAAAATGCTATACTTAACAAATGCATACTCCAAATTTGGAGTCTCTAACCCAATCCCTCTAGCGCCACCAACTGTCCAAATTTTCACTCATGTTTATGCTAATAACTTTTGAACCATAAGGGCTAGAAACCAAATTATGCTTTCCAGTGACTCAATGGCTCAAGTCGGTTTGATTGAAATCAATCAATCAATTCCTATAACGTCACTTTCTGTCATGATAAATTTGTCCGCCATTTTGAATTGTCAGAGAAACCTACTTTTTTGAACTCCTCCTAGGCCGTTGCTCCGATTTTCACGTAAATTGAATCAGATCATCTTCAGACCATGCCAACAAAAAGTTATGGAATTCATGTCGATTCATCAACCCGTTCTCGAATACCATGCAAATTAATTTTACGTAGTGCTTGCAAAAACAAAAGTAAGGCTGTATCTCCGCAACGTTTTATCATATTCAGACCAAACTTGGTACATGTCATCACAAGCATCCCTTGAGGCTATATGCTGCATTTTGGCGCAGTGCCACCTGCTTGTCCGGAGATGCGAAAAATAGCTATTTTTGCTTATAACTTCTGAACGTTTTGTCCAAAATCATAAAAGTCGATAAACAAGTGGACAAACTCGAGCAAACAAATCGCTCGAGTGGGTGTAAATATCACTCACTTACATGTTTTTTTGCTCAACCTTGCATAAATCGCCTGGAGTTTTCGTGTCTCTGATTGGTTGAAGGACTATCCAATTGAGTCATTTGAACTATGCCCATTGATCACGCCTCTTGTGCAGTAGAAATACAGAGGAGACTCCACAGACCAATGTTCAATCTTAAAAGATTGAGCTTGGTCTTGTGATAGCCAGACTACGCTATAATAGAACAAAACATGAAATTGCCATTGACTTCAATACAGTATTGTGATATAAAATTTTATACTTAACGAATGCATTGGTGTAACATTACGAAACTCAGGATGTGCCATCAGCACCATGCCCTGAAGGTACTCAAAAGATTTTGAGACAGCGGCACCTTTTGGTCAAAAGTTATAATGAAATTTCCAAAAATGCTAATACATTTTGAAAAAATTAGCCTATTGCAATGAAACTGGTCTTAATAGATCTCTTGGGTCATGCAGAGAACAGAAATAACTAGTTTGCCATATTTGGCCGCAGATCTTGTCTACCATCTTGATTTTCGTTCAATTCCTGCTTTTTCAAACGAGACCGTTTGTCCGATTTTCACCAAAATCGTATCATATCATCTCCAGACCATGTCGACAAAAAGTGGATTTCGTGCCGATAGATGTTACCGTTTTCCTATATCGCAGCGACAAAGTTAAGGCATGATGCCACAATGACTCTGAAACTGTATCTCTGCAATTCCTTGATATATTGACACCAAACTTTGTATGTGTCGTTGTCACATCACTTTGACCATACCACTTCAATTTCATAATATCGCCACCTATTGGTTGAAAGTGATAAACCATTAAATCATATTATAACTGACTGTATATATTATTATTCAGCTATTTTGCCTATAATCATCTTACAATGTTTTCAATTGCTCCTTGCTGCAGTTGGTCTTACACTCCCAAGCATGTTGGCATGTCTTAAAGGGGTGGTTTACTGCTTTTTTTCTTTGCATGATTGTGTTTATGGGGTGTAATATAACATGTCTTCGTGTTTTGTTTTTAAAGCCTTATTTTTCATTAATTTCACCTTTATTGTAAGCCGCTTTCTCTGTAATTTGAACGACCGGTTGACTTCCTGATTCTATGAAACCCCTGCCTCAGAAACAGGCAATGGGCTCAGATTGGTTAGTTGGGCCGGTGTGTTGCAATTGGCTAAACTGCGTAGCGCGCGTTTTCCGGAAACTTCACGCCCATTTCCTTTACGGGCGAAAGTTGCATGTGGTCAAATGTAAATAATGGTCTCAATACTGCCGTATCAGTTTGAGCCAGAATCAGACCCAGAAAGCGGCGATGAAGAGAGTCAAGCAGAACCTCCCCAAACACGGCTCTTACAAAACTTTTTTTGAACTTAATACACGTATGTCTTATACACACAAAATAGCATCGAACTAACTGGCTACCATAAACAAACAGCGTTATTGGCATTGGTTTACGTTCTTGATCAAATCGAAAAATTACGTCATAAAGTATGGAAAATACATTTACAAAATTAGTACATAATTACAAATTCAGGTCCAAAATGTTTCTACGCGTTTGTCATAGACACACGTCTATTAGCATAACTCTCTTAGCATAACTAAGTGGCTACTAAAGCCAGCACTGGCATTTGTTTACGTCCTTGATGAAACTAAAACACTACGTCTAAAATTATACATGCAAATACATTTAAAATTATTAAGTCTTACTTACAGGTTTTGGCCCAACAACTGCTGCCTCTGGTTTTAAAGTTGGAACTGCTGCATGCTTTAGTAACAGTTTCTTGTTGAATCCGGCATTAAATTTGTGGAGATTCTGGAAGCTGTCTTCCGTAAAATGCGCAGCACATAGAGCTAAATTACGATTGTAATTTTCTGGAACATAATCAAACATAAATTGTAGCCATTGTTGACGAAGTACAGCGTCCGTAGGAAGCCCAAACACAGAAGACCTGACAGCTGGGTGAAAATAACACACTTTTGACGGCATGGCTACTGCTCTCCACTATTTCTCTTCCTCTTCGACAAAGCCGCAGAAATATGGCCATGCCCCCTTTTTTGCATATTCCGGAAGGAGGGTTAATGTAAATATATGGGTTAGTTGCGTATGAAACCCGGGAGTATCTCGTTGTAGTCCCATTCGAGTCGTTTTTGTAGGCATTAAACTTCCTGATTTTTAAAAGACGATATCTCTGCTTACGTTGAACTTTCAGAGCAGCAACTTTGCAGATACTGTTCATGCACCAACAGCAACATTACACACAATTTAAAATGAAAAAAGTGAAATCGCAATCAACCAACCCTTTAACGTCTTGCGCTTGGCCCTGATAATTGCTGCTTGCAGATATATTTTATAATTAATTTTGTATGTGACATTAAAAATGTATCATTAAAATATTAATTAAAAGCATTCATCTTCCCCAGTCATTTATTTTCCTCGTTTGATTAAGACTACCTTTTATTTTAGTAGTAATGTGTAGCTTGTTAGTGAAAGGAAATATGCTCGTTTTCTAAGGTTATGTGTGGCTCTTAAAATAGCCTTTTTTGATACAATTGGTGATGGTCCTGATGTTACTGATGGCAGTGGTCCTGATGGTGGTGGGAGTAATTATGGGGCATTAGATGACAGAATGCTGCCATGCAACTTCACCTGCTGGAGAGAAGTAGGTGGTGTACCTTTGCCTAATTTCCAGTGCTTCCCAAGAGGTATTGTTGCTGCCTACTTGCTGGATGGGCTGCATGTCAAACTGTGGCTCCAATGGCTGGGGGGCACAACTTCCTTCCTCTTCATCAGCATTCTAATAGCGTAGGAAATTGTGAAGGATGCAAGTGGCCTTCACCACTGCATCTGCCACTTTTGGTGAGACACCAAACACTGTGTGGTAGAGTCTCCATTGGGCAGAAAGGATCCCAAATGTGCACTCCACCATCCTCCTTGCACGTAATTGAACACACGCTTCTCTCTGTCGAGGTGTTTTCCTGGGTCGGGTTGGAGAAGGTGCCTCTTCAGAGAAAAAGCCTCGTCACCCACAAACACGTGGCACAGGCTGGAGGTCTTCAGCTCCTGGTAAAGGTGCATCCTCTGGCAGGTTGAGGGTCCTCTGGTGGAGGGCCATGCCAAAGTCAGAGGCACAGAGGGTCCCACCATCACTGCTTTTCCCGTATGCCTCCACATCCACCATCCGGAAAAGGTGCCGGGCATCAACTACTGGAGAGCAAAGGAGCAGCTCCCTTTGTAATTGAAATACATGGACCCTATTGAAGATGGGGCCTGTATTACAAAATGCTTCCCATTGATTGCTCCGAGACAGTTGGGGAAGTTCCAAAGCCTATGGCTTCCAAAGCCCAAAGCCCAATTCTCTCTTGGCTCTCAACGAAGGTGGTCGCATTTTCTGTCCCTCTCCCTCCCCTCACCTCTCCTGCTTTGCTTCTCTCGTCACGTCTACTGTCTTGTACTCTGAGAGACTCTCGCTACACTGCTCTCCAAAACCAAGAAATTATGGATTTGATCAACTGGTCTCTCAACGCAATTGACACCATCTTCTCGACGAGAAGCTTGGGTTCGGGGGAACCTGACTGCCCTGCCGGGACGTTCGCAGCTGGCTACACGATGGACGCGTGGGAGAGGTGGCGGGTCGTGTGTCTGGCGGCTCTTTCCGTGGAGGACGTTGAAGATATCTACCTATTCGGCACCATGATAACAGGTCTTCTGCTGATTGGATTAGGCATTGCCCTGGTTTATCGAGGAACTAAGAAGACGGTGACAGCTGTCAAAAGCCCCGCAAGGCTGCCCGTGATGATTGAAGCGGTGGGCAGAGCTGTCAGCACTCAGACTGGGTCTATGAACCACAATATGGATAACATCATGGAGAAGCTCACAGCTTTGCAAAGGCAAATGGATCGTTTCAGAGACCAAAACGGACCAGGAGAATAGCCTGTATAAATTGGATGCGGCTACTCGCCCGAAGACCAAACAATCCCAATCTTATCTGTTTCGGCACCCCCCTACCAGCACTGGCCTTGGCCAAGGCCGCTGCTGGAACAACAACTCTCCCGGAAGAGCACTGCAGTGAGCCGCTCTTGCATTCCTTCCCCGACTCCTCAGACACCTGCTGATTGTTGACTCTGCCTGGGACATGATCAAGGTTGTCTCCATGGCAACTTGCTGTGTATCGCTATGACAATCCTGCGGACTGAGGCTCCTAGATTATGGTGCTGGCTTAGCGACTCTCTCCAGGCCTACACACACATGAACTTACACATACACAGATATATATGCACCTAACCCACACCCCATCCCACGTCTGTGACCAGCGCCATAATGGCTGCAGGACCGGATGCTGCTTGCCTGGGCTGGACTACCTCCATCCCCCACTCCCGACCATGTTGCAATGTCTTGTTTGTAGAGTGTACTGTTTATGTGCTAATGTTGCTGAGGTGTTTTTTCCTGTTCCCAGACTGTTCTCCTTACAGGAGCATAGTCTGGGGGTCGCCTTTTTTTTCTCCTCACCTCTCCTCATGTCATGCTGTATTTTTTTCTCAAGTTGGCGCTGATATAGCAGCCTCGGTAACACCTTATTACCAAAGCAAATTCCTTGTATGTGCACAACACTACTTGGCAGTAAAATTGATTCTGATTCTGATTCTGATTCTGATTCTATGGAAGTCTTCAGCGGTCCTCTTCTTGTTGTTCAGGGAAGGGCATGTATTCCTGGACCATGACAGATCATATTGCCTCACACACTTCTTTTACCACCCTTGCTACTGTGCTGTAACCCACCCTGTAGCTAAAAGCTATTGATCTGAATGAGTCTCCTGTTGACAGATACCTGAAATAAATACAGAAAAAAATTGCAAAGGGAAATTAGTTATAAATTCAATAAAACATCTATTTAAATAATACTTTCATTAGTTATAAATTAAAAAAACAAAGTCCCTACATTTAAATTATGCTTTAATTCTATTAAATGATAAATGTGTTTAGATGTGTAAAATATCTTGTATCACTGAATCATAAATACCTAAAAATAAGTAAATTAGTAAAATAAGTGTTGTCGTACCATATATGCAGTTATGACTGTAACTAAGAACATGTACTAGAGTAAAATTGAGACACTTTATTTGAGCTTTTTTCATTTCCTGCTACTTCTACTCCACTTTATCCAAGAGACAAAGACTGCAATAGTACACAAAATATCACTTAAAATAAGTTCTGAATACTTCTTTACACACCTCAGACAAATGCAGAGACGTTCTTCCGAGCTGATGGCCTCCTGGTAGTTTGTGTCTCTCCTTATAATAGAAGGTCCAATTTTCCGGAACAACACTTCCAACCAAAAATACTCCTTGAACTGGCTACCGTCCATCTTCAGTTCTTGGACCAAACGATGGTTCTCGCCGAGATATTTTCTCGCTCCCAAAATCTCATTGACCACGTGGTTCAGCCATCCCTTCATCCAAAGCAAGGGTCAGTGCAAGTACTTGACATTTTTAGAATGAAACAAATTATTTGCTAAATCGGTTACAAGTAAAAGGTGCTTCATTGTGGAAAATGTAGAAGATTTTATTATTTAGAAAACAAGTAATTTTGCTATATATTTGGACACAATTATTTCTTCTGTCTGTGACTTTGGATTTCCTCTGTGTATGTGAAAGACCTTGAATGGAATGTTGTTTGCTGCAGAAAATTCTATTCTGAGAAGTCACATGGTAAAAGACCTTTACCCAAAACTATCTATAGGGTGTGTTACCTTCTTTGAAAGAAGATGTATGTATATAACTCTGAACCAAAAGATACTCGGGAGCGCACTGGAAGGCCAGAGGGCCAGAGAGCGTTAGAGCGCCGTTCTATGGAACGGGACGGCGTTCGAAAATAAAGTCTAATTATTTCTGGCATCAAAGATCTCTGCGAAGTTATTTTTCAGAAAGATTGAAAACCACAACATTTGGCGACCCCGGCAGGACTTGGGTTGAGGCTGAAGGAACCACGAAAGGCAACACTGGTGACCGACACAGACAACAGTGGCCACTGTACTTTGAGGTGAGCAATTTTTGCTTTTGAAAAAGTATGTGTTGTCACCAGTGAGCCAGAGTGGTAAGACCCTTTAAAATGCTTCTCCAAGTTTAAAGAACTAAAAAATTGAAAAGAGGATCTTTGATTATAGAAATAAGTGTCTATTGTTGTTGATGATGTCAAGTAATGTGTTATAGCGAGGCGGAGCTCCCGTTAGTGTTTGCCAGTATTTATATAATCTGATGCAGATTGTATGAATATTGGTAGGATGCTGATGTGCCGCTAAAGGTTTTGTCGTATGTACGTAAGAATTTATGTTTACTGTTAAAGGATAACAGTTATTGTTTTTTCTTGTCAAGAGGGCCTTGAGGATGACAAGTGTACTGGTTAAGGTTAATCAGTTGTTTTTTTATATTTACTGTTAAGGATAATGGTAAATGTTAATGATTAAGGTTAATCATTTTCTGCTCGTTAAGGATAACGATACTCATAAGGTTATGAGGTATTTTATCTGTGTTTCTTATTAAGGATAATAGGATAGCATGCGCACAGATAAGTTTAGCTTATGGTTACCGCATTGTTATAGGAATGACAATGGACTGCTCGGGTAAGCTAAATTGAATCGCAGAGGTCTGTGATAGTTTAAAGTTATTCAGTGAAGTATTGTTTGTAAAAACAGTGAGAAACACTGTGAGTAGAATATAGCTCTGTGTGTGTATGTAGGATCCTGTCCTGTGTGTCTGCTTGACTGTGACTGTGGTTAAAAATAGGTGACAAGGAATGTGTGAATGTGCTTCAGAGACAAGTAATGTATAAATGAGTATTAAAAGTAAAGGAAATAGTAAAAGAAAACAATTGTTTCAAGATATTAGTCTTGCAGATTATTGTAGTATAAATAAGTTAAAGTATAAAATATATATTAATAAATGGACTGATATATATTAATGGATAAATAAATAAGAATGCACGTGCTTAGTATATCATATCTTATATCTGAAGACGTCTAAAATTTGTATCTCATTATCCCTGAAGACAAAGTGAGAAAAATGATTCCATTGTAGATAATTAAGGTTGTGCTAAGAAAAAATAACTTGTGCAGTGTGCTAAAAGTGAACAAGATTGAGTGACAAAGTTTCAACAGTCATAAATGATTTACAGCAATCTTAGAATTGTAGTAAATGTGAATTGTTGGGAATGGGTGAGGAAAAGTTTATTCACCATGTTAGATTATTTTGAGCACAGCATGCAAATATAGGAGAAAGATTGAAGGCTGATTTTATGATAGGGAAAATTATTTAATTGTATTATACTCAGAAAATCAAAAGTTAGATTATTGCTCATATTGCAATGAAGAAATAGCTTGCTTTTTCCTGCAACGAAGAACTTGCTTTACTAAAAACAGAATGGGAGAACTGCTGTTGTCAACCAGTGATTATTATATAGTATAAAAGAACTAGGAAAAAGATGGTTAAAAGTGGAATTTAGATAAAGAGCTAATAGCTCAGGAAAAAATATTTATAAAGACTAATTTGATCTATGCAGCTCTCTGAGTGTTCAGGTTTCAGATGGCTTCAGTGTCGAATGGAAGAGGTGAAAGGTCAAAGACGACTGCAGAGAGAAGAAGAAGAGAGGGTGAGGGGCGTTCAGCTCCCCTTCTGAAGATGACCACTCTCTGGCAAACTCGGCATGGAGAAAGACTGATTTAATGCTGGAAAAGGTGAAACTTTCACTATTTCACTGGAGACTTTTTCCTGAGGACAAGAGGAAAATCCTGAGATGCAAAGCTGTGGCAAAATCTATCAAAGCCCAAACCGAGAAGGGGCAGAGAAACAACAGAGCCTATATTCCTGTTTACACCAAGCCTTGAGTGACAGCTAGGCTGACGACACATGCAGAGCGACAGCCAAGAAGCTTTAACAGACTGATAATCTAAAAACAGAAGAACTGACCGAAACCCTTCCCTTACGGGCAACACAGGTGTGGCAACTTCAATGATCACTCTAGAGACTGCTTCAAATTTAGTTATTATATTAACTTTATTCATTCTGATTATTCACTGGTCTCATAAGCAATTCTTTATATTCTCTGCTAAACTAACCCTCTTTGCTTTTCCAGTAGGTTCAAGTCCAGCCATATAAAAAAGAAAGAGAATACACTGAAAGAGAGAAGTGGGTGCTCAACTCACTAGTTCAAACTGAGGCTGGATTTGGTATAGTGAGGGCTATTACATGAAACGACTATAGGGCTTAAAAGCATGAGAAAAAAATATTCTGTAGCAAAGAAAAAGATAGGGAAAAATTGTCAAAGAATTATCATTATTGTTTACAAAACAATGATACTGGTCACTCCATTTTGTTTTGATAATTTTTTAGAGATAGATTGGAGAAAAAATTACTCCAAAAGTCCAAAATTATGAAATCGAAAAAAATTCTGTCAAAACTGGGATAATGAGATGGAAATGTTGTTGGCCATGGATCCAAGATTATGCAGAGATCTCCAATTTCTTAAAGCAGCTCATGAGCAAAAAACAAAAAACAATAGGAAAAATCAGAAAAACAAATGACAAAATGTATTTGAAAAATTACAATGGCAGGCTTATTATTCTAAAATACTTAGTCTATTAGATTTTGTAAAAAGAAAAAAAAAGGATTATAACAATGGTGTTAAATTAAACCTTATGATCATTGACACTTCTCAATAGTGTTTGACATAGCTGTGTTGACCTGATCAACCCTTGGCTAAAATTATAGGATGCCACATTTAGAGCACAACCTGCAAGAGTGTATGCTGGCCAGTGTGTGTGTGTGAGAGACACTGAGTGTGAATGAGTGAGAGATTGTGTCTGAAGAGACACTAAGGCAAATCAATTATTTTGCCAATACAGCTGTATTTAAAATTTAACATGTGGGCCCACAGGGCAAATTCTGCCCAGTAAAATAATGACCATGGATGGATTTGGTTAAATTTCCTGGTCAGGAACTGAAGTAACAATATAAAAAAACAAAGAATGAAAAGAGAAAAATAAAAATAGAAAAAACAGTGCCACATATGCGCAGCGCTTAACATGTCTGCCTTTCTTTGCAGCATAACACGTCTGCCTTTCTTTTCAGCATATCATGATGGAGCTGATCTTTGTCAAGAGTATGAAATATTGTCTTGTAACTTTTGTCAAAGTGGGTTGAGTATTGTCCAAGATGCCTAATAAATACACTGTAAAAAATGATCGTGATTTTAACGGTAAAAGACTGTAAAAATGCTACAGTACAAAACTGTTAATTGGTTAACAGAAAGTTTCCTTACTATATACGGTAAATAACTGTGATAGATCTAACGGTACATTTAATGTAATTTTACTGTAAAATACCGTTAAATTTACAGTTTTTGAAAGTGAAAAAGAACAACTCATCGTATAATTTACAGTGAAAAACCGTAAACTGTGACATTCCCACAATTCCCTGCGTCACACTTCACATTTTATGTATTTTTATTGAAATAACTATGTTTCTTCTTAGTTTTCTTAGTTCTTTTCTAATCAGTTATGTACATTAGGGTTTTATGTCACATTTAATGTTGTTAAATTAATGTTTATTGCATTTGTATAATTTCATGTGTGTTACCGTGATGGTGTTTAATGTTTGTGCGAATGACACTGTGCAGCTTCTATATAATAGTATTAACTTTCTTGAGGAAGATTGCTTGCGATAAGCTTTGATTTTAGAGATGGGATTTATGGCTCTTTGAGGGGATCCGGATCTTTGCGATCCGTTCCTTTCAAAGAGCCGTTCAAAAGAACGGCTCTTTTGGCTCTTTTTAAATATTTAGTCAGTTTTAAGAAGTCAGCTTTGGGGGCATCTCAGTTTATCCTGGAAATAATCACTGGGAGGAATGATGAGGTGAGATTTGTAGTCAAATAATTAAAACTCAGATATCACACACCAATATCTGAGTTTGAATTATTCTGAAATATTGATTATTACCTCATTTGTCATGTGTGGACTATATTCCATAGGGTTGCACAACATCCCTCTGCTTAGAAAGTGACATCACTATTTTGGATTTACCTTTAGTACAAAGTGTGTGCATGTGTAAAGCTATGTTGACTTATGTTATTCATACAATACCTACTCACAAATAAACATCAAAAACAAAGCCGGCTGCAATGAATTTCTGTGCAAAACAGCTTTTACTACAAACACTTCCACACAAGAACATTGTTATCACAAGAACATTTTGATAAAAAACAAAAAATATTTAAAGTTGTAAATATATACTGTAGATACAATAACATGAACATGAACACAAAATGCAATGTAAATAAATACAAAGCAGTTCCTTACTTTATGGCTTTTTCTGCATCTCTTTCTTGTCCTTGGGCAAATTTGCATTAAGGAAGACAAGAGCTCTGACCTTTTTGGGCTTAAGGCGACTTCTCCTCTCTGAGATTATCTGTCCAGTTTTCGAGAATATTCTCTCAGAGGGAACTGATGTCGCCACAACACAAAGCTTCTTGGCCATCAGCTTGCTAAGCCTGGGGTAAACAGGGGCTCGACTCTCCCACCACTTGAGGGGATCCTCATGTGTTGGAAGAAGAGGCTCCTCCAGGTAGGCTTGGATTCCTGGCTTCCACTGTTCCGGCTACCTGCTCATAGGGGTGGGAGATATAACAATGGGAGATACAATTTTTATGTGATTAGATTAGATTAAATTAGATTCAACTTTTGTCATTACACAGTGTAAGAGAACAGAGTAATGAAATGCAGTTTAGCATTTAATTAGTAGTGACAATAGTAGATTTGCATATGTACAGTATGTGCAGTATGTACAGATTAAACTGATTTCATTCTAGAGATTTTTAGAGACAAAAATGTGAATTATTGTTGCCACCCTTACTTCCTCATGGAAATAGCTCCAAACTATTGATCCAGCACCACTGCCTGCTCCTTCCAGTCCTTCCACAGCTGGTTGCTGTTGGATGGATGTGCCACTGCTAATTCTTGCTGCTGCAGTTGACAGCCTTTGAAACGTCTCATCTGCTGTTCTGCCATCAGGGAAGGCCATCCTCTTAAAGCGCGGGTCAAGTGCAGCAGACTCTGCTAGTATGTGGTTGGCATGAATCTTGTGGAATCGCGATGACATACTCGCACACAGACTGTCGATCACACCTTGTGCTGCCGCTGTTGTAGTGTTTCGCCGGAAATCAGCGGTGGCTCTTTGAAGTCCCCTGGCCAGCACTATGACCTTGGAGGCTGTCAAGTAGCTGGTAAAAAAAAAAAAAAAAAAAAACTTTAATGTTACAATTTTAAAGCTGAAACAATGGTAAATATTACAATGTATTAAACAGATATAATTGTGGTATCAAATATCCATATTTTTTTTTATCAGGAAACTGGCATGCAGGCTACATAAATCTACTGACAATGATATATATTCCAGTGTATTACACAGATATAATAGATATAATTCTAATATGGTATAAAATATTCATAATTTACTATCAGGTACTATGCATGCATGCTAAAGAAATATACTGCTGTGCAACCGAGCTACATACCTTTCTGCACTGAGTTCCACAGTGACTTCCTCAAATGGTTGCAAGATTGTGCACATTTCTTGCACTGTGGTCCATTCCTCCTGGGACAGGTGGCGGACAGGTGCATTGGTGACGGCCAGGGTGGAGATTATGGCATTTTTACTGGCAATAAAGCTTTTCAACATGTAGTAGGTGGAATTCCACCTTGTAGGACAATCCTGTTTCGGTCGGAGCTCCTCCATCTTCATTTGTAGTTGAGTCTCCTTCAGTTTTTGTGCCCCCACGGTGCTTCTGTGAAAGTATTCCACTGCCTCTTTCACCTTATCAATGATGGGCTTTGAAACTTGCAGGGCATCTCTTACCACCAGGTTAATAGTATGGGCCAGGCATGGTAGGTGCATCCATCCAATGGTTTTTATAGCCTTAGTAACATTTGCCGCATTATCGGTTAGGCAGCACACTACTTTCTTGTCCACCCCCCACTCTGCTGCAACACTAAGCAGCTGTTGTGCAATGTTGTCTGCTGTGTGCCGCTCACTGAATTCAAAACAGTCCAGGAGGCAGGAGGCCACACGGAAATCTTCGATAAAATGGCAGGTTACAGACATATATGATACTGTCGTTCTTGAAGTCCAACAATCTGTGGTTAAACAGACAGCTGGTACTTTTGACACCCTTCTCTTCAAAGATGCTGTCTCCGTGTCATACATATCCGTGACCTTCTGGGCTAGTGTCTTCCTACTTGGAGGAATGTAGGAGGGGTTGAGCGCCTGTGAATATTTTTTGAATCCTGTGTCCTCCACTATTGAGAAAGGCTGGAAGTCAGTGGCTATCATCTTTGCCAGCTCTTCGTCTATCTTCTCCTGTCTTAATGGGGTCAAGACAGGAGGTAAATATTGACTGATGGATGTCTGCTTTCTTTTTGGTCGTGCCTGGCCAGGCGATGTGGTGGGCCCAGTGGGGTCAGAGGCTGCTGTGGCTGCAGTTGCACTTGATGTGGAGGCAGAGGAGGCAATGGACACATCAGTGTCACTGTTGTTGTCTGAGTCTGGCTCTGCTCTCAAACCTGTGAGCTGCAGTGTTGGGTGTTGAGTCTTCAAATGCCGGTGTAAATTATTTGTTGACCCAGACTTAAATGAAATTACTTTGTGACAAATGCTGCATTTAGCCTTACTGTTTTCTTCGTGAGAAAAGTGCACCCAAATGCTGCTCCTTTTCCTCTGGCTCATTTTCAGACGTGTCACGTGTGTGTCTTCTTAGTTCGAACTTCGAACGACCCGCTATCCGCTATGACGTTGGCACTGAGAGGCACTCGCATGTGTGTTTTTTTTTTTTACTGGAGTAACCATGTGACGGCAGCGTGCACAAGTCATTGGCTCCGCTCCTACCCAATGACAGAGGCACGTAGGTTTTTTTTTCACTGGAGTACTCACGTAAAGGATGCGCGCGCGACCGCGCGTGCACAACTATCATGCTAGGCAGTAGCAGTGGCACCCCTGCGCTGAGTGCGCCCCTTCCACTATAACTGAGGAGCTAATTTGTGTGCATCTGTGTGAAACACGCATAGGAAAAAAAGAACGACAGAAAGAACGGCTCCCCTCCAGCCGCGACTCGGCTCCCATCGTTCATGTTTATGAGCCGTTCAAAAGAATCGGTTCGTTCGCGAACGTCACAACTCTATTTGATTTATCACGTGACTCTCATCACTGCTGTGGTGATTGTTGGTTGTCAGTGTATTACAATGGTACAAAACAGATATTAATACTTCAATGGGTTGGTAAATTAACATTAAATCAGATTATGAAATACGGTTTATTACTGTAAATTTTACGTATAGTCTGTAAAACCAATAACGTTGAAACTGTATTTTTGACGGTAAAGTTCTGGTAACCACAGCTGCCGGTTTTATTCCGTAAAAACAACGGGATTTTTTTTACAGTGTAGTGGGTTGATAGTGGAACTCAAGACAAAGAGATAACTGAGTTGAATTGACTAATTATAAGAGTACATTGAAATTTATTGTAAGAAAAATGCAAAAAGTTGCAAATAATGATGAAAAGTCAAATTTATGAAAAACAAATAGGAATATATGGATTAAAGTCCTGCTGTTAATGAAAGCAGAAATGACACCACTCAGCCCACATGACCTTTCTACAGGTAACATCATGAAGGACAATGGGACAGATGAGCAGATGATTGAAATCACATGTTGTTTTCACTAACAAAAATAATTAAGCTTTAATTTACAGATAGCAGCAGCTCAATTCCAGGAAGGATTCTGGGACAAGTCTGACAAAAAGAACCAGTAACTATGCTTTGTAATTTCAGAAGAAGTGATCAACAGTGACATTTGAGTTCATGCCTCTCAACTTAAAATACACCAACTGACTTCAGCAACCCCCCCAACTGAACTGAGGGATCAAGGACATGCTGACAATGAGAGAAAGAGTCCATTGCAACGAACGACTCACTGGAGACACCCTGGTGAAAGATGTAATGATGGATGACAAGGTTAACAGAATGATCAAATCATGAATGGAAGAAAAGACAAACTTGACCAGAAACAGAGTAATGAGAGGAACTGTGCAAAGAAAAGAGAATCAACAGAGATGAGTACAAGCTCAAACAATAGTCAACATCAACCAACTTTCCTATGATTGGATCTTCAGCCCTTGAATAGATTCAGTAGCAACTTAATATTAACCCCATCAAAACAAAAAATTATTGAGGAGAAAAATATATTACGCAACATAGAAAACAATGATAATGACTAATTAAGAAAAGAAACTAAAACAATGTTAACAATTAATTTAAGAAATTGATATAGCATAATGGGAATTAAGACAATTCATGAAGGAAAAAATTAGAACTAAAAATAACTTTAAAATAAATCTTAAAGGGTACTCAGATGTAACTTGTCAATACAAGGGTATACTTAATTAATTTAAGGCTACAGTTGAAATTAAAGCAAGTATTAACACTGGGTATTAAGTCAAGTCAAGTCAAGTCAAGTCACCTTTATTTATATAGCGCTTTTTACAATACAGATTGTATCAAAGCAGCTTCACAGTGATAACATGAAAATAATATAACAGAGTTTGTTTCTAAAAGAAAATTGAGTCAACGTCCACCTTATGCAAGGCAGATCAATAATATTATTGAATATTAAATGTCCCCAACTAAGCAAGCCAAAAGCCAAGGCAACAGTGGCAAGGAACCAAAACTCCATCAGGTGACAGAATGGAGAAAAAAACCTTGGGAGAAACCAGACTCAGTCGGAGGGCCAGTTCTCCTCTGGCCAACGAAGGAACAGTGCATGATTTATGATTCGGGCAGCATTACAAGTCAGATTGGATCGGAACATTTAGAATATTTATCCATTTCCATCTTTTGGAAGTCCAAGTAATCACGCCGGTGTTGAGACGAGTTGTTGAGGATCAGTGCCGTCCACCATAGAGGGTCCATATCGCCGGTGTTGAGTCGTCTCTTCACAGGCTTTGTGATTGGCGTATCTGAAGTCTCTGTGAAAGGCTGGATACAAACTGGAGCTGACGAACGCCGTTTTTCTCGGGACTCGCGTCCCGAGATAACAGCAGAAAAGCAAAAAGGGAAAATAATTAGCGTAGCTGCTGTTCATAATGATTTCCATAACACGGGCGTAAATGATAAAAAACATGAAGACAGTGATTCTTGCGTCCCAGAGTCACCCCCCTCCGTCCCCCACTCAACTCAGCCCTGCTTACTGACCTCTACATCCCTCCTGCTGCTGAGACCCAACCACAATCTCACAATCTCTCCGCAACCCAACCGTATTAACAAATATTCAATGTCAAAATTGAATTTATAAGATTTGATTCAATATGCAATTGACTAATATTAAGTAGTACTTATAGAAAGTTTATAGACTTACAAGAAGTTATTAAAATTAAATAACAAACAGACCCTTGTGAACAATCTAAATGGCACCAGAGGGGGGTCAAAAATAGATATTTGGCATTTCACATGAAGGACAGATTGTCGAACCAATGAATACTTTTGAATATTCTCAGTCCAGATGCGCAATGGTTTTAAACCAGTGCGCAAAGGGGGGAGTAAAGTAAGGAAATTAAAATTTAAAATAAAATAAAGGCAAATTAAAAAAAAAAATTAAAAGGCATTTTTGCAAAGTTTTGTGAAATTTGTGGCAAAAACAAAGTTAAGAAAAGAACAGCGACAAAAATAGGCCATATATCAGTAAACCATGTGGACATGATATAGATGGGTAAAAGCAATGAAATCAGCAGAGGAGGGACAGGAACAGAAATTAAATCTCTAACAGAAGTAATCCTTACATTGGAAGTCTATCAGAAATAAGGTCAGATTATATGTCAACTAAACAGAAGTATTGAAGATTAAAAATAAGTTGCATACGAACACAAGGAAGTTTTAATAATGATTAAGTTATAATGCTAATGGTTTAAAAGGTTGATAGAAAAACTTTTGGATTGTTAGATATAAAGAAAAAGAAATGTACATATAAGGAATATGTAAGATAGTGCAAAAAGTTGTTCTCTAGAGTTATTTTTCTAATTGTCTAATGAGTTTATTGAATGACTATTATGAGATAAATGTAACATTGCTCTGAAGCTTTCTTAGTTAGAGTGATTACATGAGACATAATTAGTTTATTCATGATAGATTATTTAGAAATTAGTAGAAATGAAAAAAATGTATTCAGTTTAGTCTTGAACTGAGGAGCTACAATGAGAATGAGAAACAACACGCGAGATTAAAAAGGTCAAAATGGAATTTATTGTTTAAATTTGGTAATAAAATAGAAAGTAAGTGAAATGTATTGGAATTTATTAGATGGGTGTAAAGTGTTCTGTTCACTAAAATTGACTGACTAAAAGATGGATTCTTCGAATTTAAGAAATGATATTCTCTCATAAGAAGTGATAAAAATGATAGAGTTATGTTTACCCAGCCATATTTTGAATTAATATTCATATGGATCAAGTAGAACAAAAATGCATAATAAATCAATTAGACTACTATAATAAGCAGATATTTATTATAATGCTTTGTCTGCATTAGGAGAAAAACAATTATGTGAAAAAAGTAAACTGACTTATGTTTGGTGATCAGTGTTGCACTTTTACTGAATAATATTGCGCAGGGAGGAAAATTTAGCGATTACGATCATGTTAAAAAACCTTAAGAGCAGAAGTTAAGGAAAACTTAATGTAAAGTCTGGAAAATTATGATTTTCTCAATTAGAGATGTTTTTGGAGATGCAGTATTAAAAGTGGGTTATTATTCTGTTGTGTACTTTGTATATTAAGATCATTAGTTGGAAAACCACAGTTAAACGAATGGAAATGCGGAAAAAAGATAATGAAAACTAATTTGAGAGGGCAACCAAATTGATATTTACAAACCCTGGATGTTGATTCCATTAAATGAGGAATTGAGGACGAAGAAGATGATTGATGAGCCAGACCCTAGAGGATATCTACACCGCAAGAAAACTTTCAATAGTATAAGAGACTTTTTATGTTTGATATACTCTACATAACTGTGTCAATAACAGGCAATGCTGAACCAAATGTATACACACACTTATAACACTGTCTTATTCTTTGGTTTAATTTTGATTAGGGAGAATTCGAGTTTTTTACTCTTTCCATTGAAAGAAAAAGAAAAAACAACTGAAAGAAAATGGAGAGAGATGTTTGGCTTGAGTGCTCCTCCGGAGTGTGGTGGCTTAATCCAGTAATTGGAAAGGAGAATGGGTGACTCAAATTGAGTCACCAGGTAGCATAACTGAGGGAGCTGGATTTTGAAACTACACTCTGGAAAAAACTAGTGAAAGTGAGGCTTAGATAAGCCTCAGAGGAGGGAATGTAGAAGATTTTATTATTTAGAAAACAAGTAATTTTGCTATATATTTGGACACAATTATTTCTTCTGTCTGTGACTTTGGATTTCCTCTGTGTATGTGAAAGACCTTGAATGGAATGTTGTTTGCTGCAGAAAATTCTATTCTGAGAAGTCACATGGTAAAAGACCTTTACCCAAAACTATCTATAGGGTGTGTTACCTTCTTTGGAAGAAGATGTATGTATATAACTCTGAACCAAAAGATACTCGGGAGCGCACTGGAAGGCCAGAGGGCCAGAGAGCGTTAGAGCGCCGTTCTATGGAACGGGACGGCGTTCGAAAATAAAGTCTAATTATTTCTGGCATCAAAGATCTCTGCGAAGTTATTTTTCAGAAAGATTGAAAACCACAACACATTCATATTCTGGGGTCTTTTTTGTACATATACTTTACTAGATGTATTCTGAGTTTGGTCTTTTAATAACGCTGTCTTAGTACAATAAGCGTTTTCACGTTACACTTACATTAACGAATACCTTCACATTTTATCAACCTGTTCTTGATCATTCGTATCAGTGCTACTTTTAAAAGGTGTTTGCATGTTTGTTGACAATGCATCTAATAATGTAATATTTGTCACTTATTCTTAAGCGCTTCTTTATAGTTTTGGTGCACAACACAGTGGGACATCATGGCTGAGGAGGAGCTCATGTTTAGTATGGAGGAGGTGGGCAGCCCTCTGGATGGACCCAGGAATGGGTGTAGTAAGAATGGAGTAACTTTTATAGATTCCAATGCAAGTAATGATGATGATGAAGATGACCTCGGCATATGTCCCATAATCATCGACCCCATAAGTCCAACCAAAGGCTTCTTTGACTACCCAAAGAACCCTGTTCGCAACCAGCAGCTTCCTAATTCATTGCCCAAAAACTCCTTTACATACAAGGTGAAAATTTCCCAGTTAATATGCAGTAAATATAAATTGCAAGAGGCTATACTCGATTTTGAATACAGTTATGTAGAAACAATACAGCACAACTTTATAAACCTGTTACTACATAATAATAAAAATATTGAGGGGCCAGGGCACAATCTTTCATTACAACATTATTTTATTAATCAAATTCATTAAGTAGCATCATTCATGGAAAAATATAGTCCCTGACATACTATTTTTGGAATAGCACAGCTGCCATACTATTCATTCTTTGTGTGTAGTTCACACTACAGCGTGTACATGATACCTGCATGACCTTCTATATTTTTGCAAAAACGTGCAGTATACAGCAAGTAGGGGAGACCGGGGATGGTTATAAGAATTTTGACCTTTCTGTCTATATCTTGTAGTATGTAGCGACAATGAGTCTTACATTAAATTAGCTCAAATTATATATAGGGAATTTAATAATTAATCATGAATGATTAATATATTGCATATTACAGTTAAATTATCGAAGCTGAAAATAGATCGATTGTATATATGAATGATCACCATAATGGGTTATGGTTCGTCATTAATATATCAATAGTCTTATTACAGATCGATTATATGAGATAACCTTAAATGGAATTAATTTAGTTATCGAACAATCTGTTTGTCCAGCAAACGGCCGTAAGATTAACTTATCAATTTTCAACAAAAATTATCTCTTTCTTATAATTCCAAAAAAGCTATTTTCTGGCCATGAAAAATCACCTTCTTGTTATTATAAAATTTAGGTTACTGAAATAGTAACGAATTGTAAAGCTTTGTAGCAAAAGGGGTCGAACACTTCATTGACTTTGTAAAATGAGCACTTTAGACAATTAGCAATCAAGAATATAATGGTTTTAATAAAATGAAACTACGGATACAGAATTCTACATTTAAACCCGGGATACATGTATGTACAATAAACAGTAAAACTAACAAGACAAACAAATAACAACGGGAGTGAGAGAGAGAGAGATTGAGTGAGAGAGAGAGAGAGTGAAATATATATATATAGAGAGAGAGAGAGAGAGAGAGAGATAGAGGATGAGAAAGTGAAACTAACGGTCAGGATGAGAGAGATCACCGGGGTGATCCCAGCATGGCAAAAATCACAGACAATAACCCTTAGAGAGGCAACAAGAAATCACATCAATCAAATCAAATCAATAACCTATACTTGCGAATGCGTATGGTTCTCTTTGTGTGGCGGAGGAACGCAGAGTCGTGTGCGTGTTTGTCCTTCGGCGCTATAGGCTTGTTCTCTCGTGTCTTCCGGGGCGAGCAGACTCGCGGGAAGTTTTAAGGGTTCACCGAACGTGAAGTTACCAAGGAAATAGTTCAGAGTTCATCTCCCTCGGGAGGGAGAGGTGAAAATGAAAATAAAACTTAGTAAAGAAAGAAAAAGAAAAGAAACGCGGTGTAAAGCTCCCTAAGGAGCCATGGGACCGGAAACCTCTCACAGGGAAAGTGCTCTCTTTTGAGAAACTCCTGTGTCAGTTTCTTATAGAGAGGAGGGGTTCACGCCTGCTTCGCGTATGTGACCCAATCATCTTAGAGCATCTCGAGCGGGAAAAGTTCTTCTTTGTCTTGTCAGGATAATTGATGATGCTATAAAATTTTGTCATTTCTAGCCAGAAAGATTGTACACACAGAACAATACATTTTACTGTAATATCCTATGTATGACTGGTTTAGTCAAAGCAAGACGGTCAAACAGGTACCAAGAATGGCCGGAAAGAGTAGAAGAAACATAAAGTTACATTTATATGCAGAATTACACACATTTAATGTTCACTCACACGACTATAAAGCCATAATACCGGCTACCATGACCTAGGAAAGATCAAATTCATGTTTATACATTTCTTAAGTGGTTATACTTATAGAAAATATAAGATTGCAGAGTCTATTAGTCTTTCTTCATCAGAATTCAAGTGGGAGCTGTGATTCCCTTGGAATTCCTTTTGGGGGTCATAAAGTTTTATGACCTAGCAAGAGGGAGAGTTACAGAAGATGATACTGTTAGGTAATCTTTCTTTAGAAATACACTTAAGATTTGAAGTTACAGACCAGTCTCCAATTACATCTATAGAATAAGACAAAACTAATTAGATATGCATGCATACAGGAAGGTTAGATAGTATTCTGTGTTATATACATTAAGGACATTCCTATCCTAAGTTGCACACAAAGGACGTTTGTGTGCGGGTATGTGTGGTGTGTGTGTGTGTGTATCCTTAGGGTATATTGTCCATCCGTGGTGTGCACCACGTGAGGGTTTCGAGAACAACGGGGACCTGTTTCTTGATTGCGCAATGCGTCATAAATGGAGTTAATCAATGACCTGCTGGCAGACATTGGGGCATCATTTCACATGAGTCAAGGTTTTGTGAATTAAACATATATGTGTTCATATTTGTTCAGTAGTGAAAGGAAAACAGGATTCGGTCAGTCGCTACAAGTACTTTGAAGTAAGTGTGTTCAAAATGTGGTCCAAACTAGTTACAAGTGTCTGCTATTAAATGACATAGCTATTATCTTTGCAACACAAACAGAAAATGCATGGTTTAGTTTCAAACACGAGGAGTGAAATGTTACGATTCACCCCATAGTCTGGGTTAGTTGTAACATACCCTGGGGTGAGATGTAACTTTATGATATCCACCGGGGTAATATGTAACATAATGAAATAAGGATTTTGACAAAAAAATTATTTTGAAAGGTTTTTATTCAACACTGACTTTTCAATATAACTGATGATGTGTGTCACTCTTAGTCTCAGTGTGTTTGTCACTCTCAGTCATAGTAATTGACCATTATAAATTGAACTTGAACACAAACATTGTTTGTTTGTTACTGCAAGTGTTAGTATTGGCCATAATAAAATTGAACACTTGAACATTTTCGTCTGTGTGTGTGTGTGTGTGTGTGTGTGTGTGTGTGTGTGTGTGTGTGTGTGTGTGTGTGTGTGTGTGTGTGTGTGTGTGTGTGTGTTTGTGTGTGTGACTCTGTTGTTACTCTGTCATAGTTATTGTAACGTTTCATTGTTGTTACAACTAACCCAGAGTCATGTAGCCATGAACTAGCTCACTACTACAGCTAACAGGCAAAACATTAGCACTAACAACTTGCATGGAAAATATCTACACAGACACACAATAAACATAATAAAAGTTTGATGAGTTTGACTACAAAGCAGAAATTCCCATAACAAAAACTAAAAAAAAAAAAAAAAAAGTAAGTTTCTTACCTCAAAATAGTTTTTTCCACTATAACATGTGCTGTGTCTGCCACAGGGCTCTACTTTATCACATGTGGAATAAGAACTAAACTGAGTATGTGCGAAGTGAATCAGGTGATTTGTAACTAGTTCCTGATTGGACAGATTGGAATTGTTACAACTGACCTGTGTTACAACCATCCCCGGTCTCCCCTACTGTATCCCACTAGTAGTTTGACAACAAATTAGATCATAGATCAAATTAGAACATTTATAATATAATATATAAACCTGTATTTATTTCTGAATTACACGTTAGTAAATAATACGGTCATGTGACAATAAAGCAGGGCCGGAGTGGGGCCACTTTTCAGCCTGGGAGTTTCAGGCCTAAGACCAGCCCACTTTTTCCATGGTGGTTGAAATTGGATGAATAAAAGCAACAGTTCAGCTCTTACTATTGGTAGTTTTTATTAAAGGAGTACTCCGGGCAATTTTTAAGTTAATCTTGATCGTTGTACCTTTGTGAGTAATGTCTATAGAAAAAAAAACGAACCGGATTGGTGCTTGAAACACGGAGCTGTTCCCGCAAATGCCCAAAGCTCCCACTCAGCTAAAACGGCAGTTATGGGGGCATAAACATAAAGAGTGTGTTTGTGCCTCATAACAGACACAAAATGTGATTAAAATGTCTGTCCAACATGAACAGGGCCCTTACATGTGAACAAGATACGTTTAGCAACTTAGCCATTGTTTAAATTGACCTAAATGGTGTTTTAGTAGACGACTACCTGTAGTCTCGCGCTGAAGTCCTGTGGGAACTCATTTGTAGCCGGAAAAAGGTAAATAGCAGTGTGCAGGTGGGAGTATATTATATATACAAATATAATTGAAGACATAGAAGCTAGTGAAATAATTAAAGTTTTGTAAATAAGACTACAAAAACATATTACTGCACATCTCTCCTCAAACCGTGTGTGCCCAAAAGGAAGGATAAATAAAGTTTACATTTCGTCCACGGAAATGGCTTTTATCTTCATCCGGCCCCGCTGTGTTGTGTCTGTGTAGTCATCCTTGTCAAATTGTTCGCTGCAAATGCGGTAATCTTTAGCGCGTAGTAGGCTAGTTGTATGGGAGTTTGCACATCAAGTTGAAGTACAACTAGCACAGCTGCAGAATCTCGAGGTCATGGAAAGGAAGACGATGAAAATTTAAGTTCTTGTATTTTCGCATTCTGTTGTCACAATTCGGAACGGCACAAACGCGAACCATTTCTTCTTCACTTGTGAGCAACTCCGATCATTACTCTTCACACACTATGCTCCTCCCACGTGCACACTGTTTACTTTTTTCCGGCTACAACTGAGTTCCCACGGGACTTCAGCGCGAGACTACAGCTAGCCATCTAAAACACTATTTAGGTGAATTTAAACAATGGCTAAGTTGCTAAACGCATCTTGTTCATATGTAAGGGCCCTGTTCATGTTGGACAGACATTTTAATTGCATTTTGTGTCTGTTATGAGGCACAAAGACACTCTTTATGTATATGCCCCCATAACTGCCGTTTTAGCTGAGTGGTAGCTCTGGGCATTTGCGGGAACAGCTCCGTGTCTCAAGCACCAATCCGGTTCGTTTTTTTTTCTATAGACATTACTCACAAAGGTACAACGATCAAGATTAACTTAAAAATTGCCCGGAGTTCTCCTTTAATACCATGGTTCAACAAATAATGTAAAGGTTAAATAATAATTCACTTAAGCTGAGAAGTTAACAAAAAATATTCCACTATTCCACAAGGATAGGTTGATAAATTAACAAAAGCATACTGCTCTTTCTTACATTAAATAACTTTAATACATATTGTTTACTCTGGTATCATCCATAGACAGTAAAAGAAATGGACACAGCGACCCCGTTGATTTCAACGGAGAGAGTTGAAGCCAAACATGGGCACTGAGCTTGATGACGTAGATGTCACGTGAGCAACCTGACTGACAGTTGTAAATCTTCTAGTAGCTGTGCCAAGGATATTTGAAGTGTATTAACAGTATCATTATGAGCAGAACACATGGGTATGCAGTATGAACAATATAGACAGATACGTGCAGTTTAATAACAGTAACATTTTAAGAGTAGTGTGGGTGTGTGTGGTTGACCCTGTCAAAGCAGCCCCATGGACGTGGTTATAATAATTAATTTAATATAACATATTACGCTATATAATTACAATATGACATGATAAAAGAAGTGGCTAAAATCGACTTTAAAATAGCCTACTTTAGGATTGTAATCGTTTGAGTAGCCTATCTGCAGTTCTAGTAATTTTAGTTAGTTAGTTTAGTTTATTTTGAACATGTTTATGTATATATCCATTAGATTTAAATATTTGGCTAGTACACACACACACACACATAATACAATCAAACATAACAGATAAACAAATGCATGTAGGCTACAGCACAATCTTCCAAAATTATTAAAAATGATTCAAATATAGGCACATATGCAAATAATTTTTTCCCTTCTTTTTCGTTTCCTTCTACATCAAACAGAATAATAACCCATCCAAAAAATACTTCTTAGTATGAGCCCAGGAACCATATAATAATGTCCCCTCGAGTCATTTTCGTATCCATTCAATATTACATGACCATATAATATTCCAATATATAAAGAATTGTGAGCTAGGTGTAAAATCATGTAGTTTTGGCTAATAAATCACGGTCACAAACACTTGAACAAAACCGTTTTTCTTTATTTCACGTTATGTAGGCATTTTGTACAGATGGCTTCCGAACGGGATCACATTCATCTTCAAGCGTAGATGTGTAAATAAATAAAGGAACAACGTTAACCGCGATAGACATTGAGATGTTTTTTTTCTTCTTCCATTGCCTGTATAATTTCCTGATAATTAATTTCCCCATCCCCCGTAGGTGTAGTAGTAGATAAATAATTTAAAGTTCGTGGATAAATGTTACTTCATATGTATTCACTTGCCACATATCGAATTATTTCCAATTCCTCAAAAACGTTGTTTAAATATTTTGTCGCGTTGCTTTTATGGACTCTATCTATGCCATGGGCTGACTTTAGACAGTAAAAGATTGCCTGCGAGCTTCTCCTCCTGTCTATACGGTAATGTCTCTATTGTGCGACATAAAGTCGCGTGGTTATGACGCAATTTTTAGCCTATTTTTACAAGAATGGCTTCTACGGGGCCATAACGTAAGATACAAAGTAATGGAGCCTTTTATACATTGTCGTGTTTCTTTAGAAATAAATAATGGACAAATGGAGTCTTTGGACACCTCAGATGTAAAGTTATTCGCTGTCAAAGTGACGCCAAAATGAATGGGAGTCAATGGGATGCTAACAGCAGGTGATAGCCAGCTACAATGGCGGCCCCCGGAGGCAGCTTCAACTTCCGGCTGATGGATTACCCCTTGGTATCATCTCTACCTGTTCCTGTAGTCATGGACTCCTCATTTTCAACGGGGGGCTGGCTTATCTCCTGCTCAGAATCTACAAAAAAATAATTAAAAGGTCATTTTACTGCATACACAGATCAAGCTTGAGTTTTATTATCAATATTTGCATAATATTTGCAAAGTCTATGAATCGCCATATATTGGGTGATACAAAAAGGCTAATATTTTAATTAAATTTAATATTTTGCTTGTGAATAGGTTGACAACGCTTTTACGCAATTACGTTGCAGCGTTGCAAATGCTAATCATTACTAGGCCTATATCTATTTACCTGTTGCCACTTGTGTTTGTCCTCTTGAAAATAAATCTGTAAGCTTGGCACATTTGGCCGCATCCTCCTCCAATGCCTTTCTTTTTTTCAACCTGGCTTTTTCAGCCCCTCCTGGCCTCTTCCTCCCATCCATCCTCCCTGACGCGTACCGTTACGGTAGGGCCGGCCCAGCTATCAGTAGCCTACCTGAGAAAACGTTTTGGAAAAGACGGGCTATGGACCCAACCAACTCTATTTGGGAGGGGAGAACTCCGTCACATGGTACAACCCTTGCAGAGGCTGTGCGCTGCGGTGTCAGAATGCGGAATGTGTGTAGCCTAATTTAAGAGAAGATAGACTAACGTGACAAATGTAACAAAACAAATAAAAATCCGTGACCGGCCCGAAAGTGAAGCGGCCCACCGGGAATTCTCCCGATTACCCACTCAACAATGTAGAATACCTATGTTTGAAACATTAATCATTGCATAATGCATGCTGTTTCACATACTATTTCAGCGGGTCCTGTGCAGTAATGTTACACAGTAGCTACAGTTGACATCATAGCCGCTATTACTACATTGTGTATTTTAGCACGACTGTAATGCTGTATTGACCAATCATTACCCAGAACTTGAAGTATCCATTTCATTCTGGCATTTTGGAGGTCATCCAAGAACTTTCTTAGATTGAATCCCGGGGAACACAGATAAGTGGGAATCAGGCGGCCAGCAATGCGGGCCGGCACATGTTCATAAGCACCCATAGGGAATACAGAGCGGCATTGCCGGTTTATATAACATATCAACCCATATAGTTATTATCCTTAATTTTGTATTTATTGTCAACGCAGTGCAGCAGCTAGCAGACCTGGAGCAGGCTGTCTAGCGTGCTCATTGGCTGCCCTGCGGCCACTGCAGCAGCCTACCACTGAGCCTGGCGTGACGTCACTACTTCGTGCCCTTTACGCGTCACAGCCCGCCAGAATGGGTGTGGCTTAGCGTATAAAAGTACGGCTCGGAGGCTGCTTCCATGATTTTCATCTCTTCAGCGAAGCTCTACGCAGCGCTGAATCCTGAGAGAAGCCGCCGCCATTGAAACCAGCGACCAGCAAGCAGAGGAAAGCGTCTGAAGAAGCCGGTCGACTTCGCCGCCTTCAGCCATCCGTGCCTGCTACGCTATCCGGCGACAATATCCTTTTGCTCTTTTGCTCTGCTGTGCGTGTTCGCCGCCGCGACACACACATTTTCCTAAAAGAGCGCGAGGCGTTTTTATAAAAATGCCTCGCACTTCCTGTGGCTCGTGCCGAGCCCCGCCCAGCGCCAGAGACCGCCACGTGATCTGGGCTCTCTGCCTGGGCCCAGACCACGCAGCCCTCACTCTAAGTCTGGAGGCTGCGTCCACTGTGAAGAACTCCCGATGTCGACCCTGCAGGCTCGACTCGAGGTGTTCAACGCCGAAGCTGTCACTCCGCCCTCTGCTGGACCGCGCAAGAAGAAGCACCGTTCACAGACACCGGAGGCGGAAGGAGATGCCTGACAGCTGCTCTATCCTGGCCTTAACTGCCGGAGCTTTCTAAATCGTGGAATGCACCATTCTCCGCGAGACTCCATCTCTCCTCGACGCTCTCCCAAGTGGACGGCGCTGCCGAGAAGGGGACGAGAAAGGCCCGGATCCAGCTGCCATCACGGATTTAAGGCGAGACACTACAGGTGAATAGGGTAATTTTTTTAACTATCAGATATCACCATGAAACCTTGCCAGTTGATTACCTACATTAAGATAAGAAAAAAATGTATTACAAGTTTTCTGTAATTTAATGTTTAAATATGCAAATGAGGCATTGTCTAATTAAATATGCGCTATTTTGCATATATTTTAAAAAACGGAATCTGAGTATTGGACAAAGCCAGGTTCAAAATTATTTTTTCATTGTGTTTACATATTAGATGGGGAAAAAATTACAGAGGGATTTATGGATATCTACCTTTGTTATACTGTAAAACAGAATATACTGCCAATAGCCTTAAAAAAAGATTTTCGCCATGTTGTTTGTAATAAAATGTTATATAAATCAGGCTAGGAATAATATATTTACAAATCCCTCTGTAAATGTCTTCATAATATAACTAGGTACAAGACTGGAAAGTTTAGTGTATATAGGTGCTACTGAAGTGGAGATTTCGGACTTGGAGTATGAGAGATCAGTCATTTTGAGAAAACGGGCTTTAAAGATTTAGAATCAGCCAATGAGATTGCTCATTTAGAGTAAAATCCCCCCTTTTACTTTCACGATTGGTTGCTGATAAAAAGGAAATTACCATATTTGGATCCGGCAGTGTTGTACAGGAGAGACAGAGCTTTCTAACGATGTGTGTGATGACAGGGTGCAGATCGCGATCGCGGAGCAGAGGGATGATTTATAACAACAACTTTTGATGAATTTCTGAGAAATCTACAGACACAAACAGACAAAGTGTAGTAAAATAAAGACCTAATGTGTATTTTGGACTTTTTTTCACCACAAGTCTGAAAGAAGACATGTTATTGAAGACAAATATCCCCAAATCTCAAAATTGACCTGTGAAAAAACCCCGATGTTTTGCCTGCCGTGTCTCGCCTTAAGGAGCGATGCTCCAGCTCAGCTGCAGTCCGCTCACGTGATCAGCCTCCTGCGCTAGCCAGCGTCCCGCCGCGGCCGGACCACCATTGAAATACTTCGCCCTGTCAGTCCCCTTAGAAAAGTCTTCTGCAGCAGTGTATTCGGCAGCCAACGAGCCGGTAATGCAACCTGCTCGCCTGCACACAACCGCCGTTACTACGGCGACCCAAGCAAATCTCGAGAGTATAACTTCTGGTTATCCGGCTCACGCCGTTGGTGCCCTAAGTGTAGAAAACATGCCCACATCTCTGTGTTCACCACTACATGCAAGCACGATACCCTCCGTGTCTCTCACACACGCGCCGCGCCCATAAGTATGGCGATCGGAGCCCAGAGGCCATTCTGCCCATGGCTATGAATGTAAGTTACGTGCCTGCTCACGAGCGCTCACCCTTACTAATAAACAATTCGCCCCAGCGCTGCTCGCGCATCACAAGTTATCACAAAACGTTCCCCGTTCGAACCAATCGGGACATCACATGTGAAACAGCCAGCCATCGCTGTCAGCGAGCCACTGTATTCCACCACCAAAGGCGCGCGTGCTGCGCCCCTACCTCCGGTTCAGTTTCCCGAGCCGGCGAAGTGCGGCGATCGGAACCCGGAGGCCATTCTGCCCCTAGCTGTTCATGTAAAAGCATGGGAAGCGATTCCAGGAATATCAGATTGGGTGCTGAGCACAATAAGGCAGGGCTAATCACTACAGTTCGCTCGCCGTCCCCCGCGCTTTCGAGTCGGGACCGCGATGAAAGTGAAAGTGAAAGTAGCCCATCTACTCGGCGCAGATATAGCAAACTGCTGTGCAAAGGGGCCATAGAACCGGTACCGCCTTCTCTGAGCGAGTCAGGCTTTTACAGCTGTTATTTTCTCGTACCCAAGAAGGACAGAGCTCTCAGACCTATCTTAGATCTGAGATATTTGAACAAAGTTCTCATGAGAAGACCGTTCAACAAGCTCACGACCAGACAATTCTCGCGCAAATTTGCCCAAGGCACTGGTTTATCTCTCTCGATCTGAAAGATGCCTACTTTCAGATTCAGATATACCCCGTCACAGGCCATTCTTGAGATTCGCCTTCGACGGTCAGGTATATCAATACACCGTCCTCCCGTTCGGCCTGTCTTCAGCACCCCGTACATTTACGAAGTGCATGGACGTGGCTCTCGCCCCCTGACAAATCAGGGCATGCGGATTCTGAACTGTTTGGACGATTGGCTGATTCTGGCACAGTCAGAGATAGAACTCTTATCTCACAGAACAGTGCTCCTCAGTCATCTGGAAAGCCTGGGTCTCACGGTCAACTGGACCAAGAGCTCATTACTGCCCAGTCAGTCAGTTTCCTTTCTTGGGATAGAACTGGACTCTGTGGCTATGACGGCCCGTTTATCAACACAGCGCGCACGCCATGTGCGACACCTGGCCGCATCTTTCCAGAAGGGCAGCGTCGCTTCTCTGAAAACATTTCAGTGAATGCTGGGCTATATGGCATCAGCTGCAGCTGTGCTTCAGCTGGGCCTACTGCGCAAGCGCCCGCTACAACGCTGGTTGAACGCTCGGGTGCCTCACCGGGCTTGGGCGTCCGGCTGCAATCAAATCAGAGTGACTCAGAGCTGCTTTTCAGCTCTGCAGCCCTGGTTAGCGGCCGACTGGTACTAGCGGGGGGGTGACGATGGGGGCTGTCTCATACCGAAAGGTCATCTCGACCGACGCCTCCAACCTAGGTTGGGGCGCTCTCTTCGAGGGCAGACCGGTCTTTGGCCTGTGGTCAGACCGCTCTTTGGCCTGTGGTCAGACCGAGAGAAAAGCCTTCATATAAATAGTCTGGAGATAATAGCGGTCGAGAACGCGCTGAAGCGCTTCCTCCCATTCATACGAGACCACCACGTTCTAGTCCGGTCAGACTACATGTCTGTGGTGTCCTACGTGAACCGTCAGGGCGGTGTCAGGTCCAGAAATCTATGCGATCTAACAGAACGCCTCCTCATATGGTCTCAGCACTTTCTGCGCGCGCTGAGAGCTGCGCATGTGCCAGGCCACCTGAACGACGGCCCAGACAAACTGTCCAGGGACAACGTTCCCCCAGGGGAATGGTCCCTGCACCCCCAGACAGTCCAGTTGCTATGGCGCCTTTTCGGCAAAGCAGAAGTCGACCTGTTTGCGTTAAAAGACAACGCTCACTGCCCGATGTTCTTTTCAAAGAACGAGGACGCGCTGGCCCAAATATCGCCCAGCCGCCCGCTTTATGCTTTCCCTCCGGTCTCTCTATTGCCACAGGTAATCAAGAGGATCAGAGAAATGCACCACTCGGTACTCCTTATAGCCCCGCAATGGGAGAACCAAATCGGGTTCCCAGAGCTGACGCGGCTGTCACGCACAGCCCCTTTGCCGATTCCGGTGAGGAGAGATCTCCTCTCTCAAGCCTGCGGCTCAATCTGCCATCCCCATCCAGAGCGCTGGTCTCTGCACGTATGGTTAATCAATAGATATCCGTTGTCTTGCCAGAAGGTGTTATGAACACGATTACGCAGTCCAGAGACCCCTATACGAGACGGCTCTACACGTCTAAATGGTCTGTGTTCTCTAAATGGTGTGCCTACAGAAATCTGAATCCACGAACATGTGGGGTATCGGGGTTGCTTAGCTTCCTTCAAGAGCTGTTGGACAGGGGCAGGTCCCCTTCCACGCTTAAAGTATATGTGGCGGCTGTTGCAGCATTCGCTGAGTCGACGCACGGCGAGTCAATAGGAAGGAACGAGCTGGTCATCCGCTTCCTTAGAGGAGCCAGGAGGATGAATCCCCCGCGACCCCCGTCGGTTCCTATGTGGGATCTTTCTCTGGTCCTGGAGGCCCTGAAAGCATGCCCCTTTGAACCGCTAGATTCCGTGGATCTAAAGTACCTCTCGCTTCAAAACCGTTTTTTCTGACAGCTCTGTCATCAGTTAAACGTGTGGGGGATTTACACTCGCTATCCGTTAGCGCTGCGTGTCTAGAGTTTGGACCAAATGACTCTAAAGTCATCCTCAAACCAAGGCATGGCTATGTCCCTAAGGTGATGGGCACTTCCTTCAGAGTGCAGGTCATTTCTCTATCGGCTCTGCCAGCATCCGATATTGAGAGTGATGTTTATCTCCTCTGCCCTGTCAGGGCGCTGAGGGTTTAGATTACGCACTCGCCCCTTTCAGGTGTTCGGAGCAGCTCTTTGTTTCGTTTGGTGGGCGCACCAAGGGTCTCGCCGCCTCGAAACAGAGTCTGTCCAGATGGATAGTGGACGCTATTGTAACTGCTTATGCGTCTAAAGGTCTGCAATGCCCTTTGGGCGTTAGGGCTCGTTGCAGATCCATTCCTCCTTGCAGATCCTCTCCAGTTCTGTCAGGTTGGATGGTAAACGTTAGTGGACAGCCATTTTCAGGTCTCTCCAGAGATGCTCAATTGGGTTTAAGTCAGGGCTCTGGCTGGGCCATTCAAGAACAGCCATGGAGTTGTTGTGAAGCCACTCCTTCGTTATTTTAGCGGTGTGCTTAGGGTCATTGTCTTGTTAGAAGGTGAACCTTCGGCCCAGTCTGAGGTCCAGAGCACTCTGGAGAAGGTTACCATCCAGGATATCCCTGTACTTGGCCACATTTATCTTTCCCTCGATTGCAACCAGTCGTCCTGTCCCTGCAGCTGAAAAATACCCCCACAGCATGATGCTGCCACCACCATGTTACACTGTATTGGACAGGTGATGAGCAGTGCCTGGTTTTCTCCACACATACCGCTTAGAATTAAGGCCAAAAAGTTCTATCTTGGTCTCATCAGACCAGAGAATCTTATTTATCACCATCTTGGAGTCCTTCAGGTGTTTTTTAGCAAACTCCATGCAGGCTTTCATGTGTCTTGCACTGAGGAGGGGCTTCCGTCTGGCCACTCTGCCATAAAGCCCCGACTGGTGGATGGCTGCAGTGATGGTTGACTTACTACAACTTTCTCCCATCTCCCGACTGCATCTCTGGAGCTCAGCCACAGTGATCTTTGGGTTCTTCTTTACCTCTCTCACCAAGGCTCTTCTCCCCAGATAGCTCAGTTTGGCCGGACGGCCAGCTCTAGGAAGGGTTCTGGTTGTCCCAAACGTCTTCCATTTAAGGATTATGGAGGCCACTGTGCTATTAGGAACCTTAAGTGCAGCAGAATTTTTTTTGTAACCTTGGCCAGATCTGTGCCTTGCCACAATTCTGTCTCTGAGCTCTTCAGGCAGTTCCTTTGACCTCATGATTCTCATTTGCTCTAACATGCACTGTGAGCTGTAAGGTCTTATATAGACAGGTGTGTGGCTTTCCTAATCAAGTCCAATCAGTATAATCAAACACAGCTGGACTCAAATGAAGGTGTAGAACCATCTCAAGGATGATCAGAAGAAATGGACAGCACCAGAGTTAAATATATGAGTGTCACAGCAAAGGGTCTGAATACTTAGGACAATGTGATATTTCAGTTTTTTTTTTTATAAATGTGCAAAAATGTCAACAATTCTGTGTTTTTATGTCAATATGGGGTGCTGTGTGTACACTAATGAGGAAAAAAATGAACTTAAATGATTTTAGCAAATGGCTGCAATATAACAAAAAGTGAAAAATTTAAGGGGGTCTGAATACTTTCCGTACCCACTTTATGTTCTGCCCAGATCTGATTATGCACAGAATACTTTCTTGTAACTTAGTTCTCCTGGTTAAGCTGCACTATATGGGTTGATATGTTATATAGACCGGCAATGCCGCTCTGTATTCCCTATGGGTGCTTATGTACATGTGCCTGCCCGTGTTGCTGGCCGCCTGATTCCCACTTATCTGTGTTCAGCGGGATTTCCATTCATGACATTTGTGAGGCGGCGGGCGTCCACATTTGTTAGGTTTTATAACCTGGAAGTTCCCGTCTTGGCTTAACATCTCTGCTGTACATTATAATCAGATTTTATGCTTGTACAATTCTAGATTGGAGTTGGAGCTTTAATTGTGCTTGTGATGAAAGTCGTGATGAAATGAAGGTAACAACAAATCCTTTTTTTCTCTTACTGTGACGTACTTCCTAATGTAACAGATTGTCGGAAAAGAAAGTAGGGCTATGTATGTATCGTTTGTTGATTGATTTTGAGATAGGGGTGTTGGACTCAAAAATGGAGGCAGATGTAAGAAGCAAATGTAAGAGTGAAAGGGAAAAAAGGCAATAGGATACAAATGGGAAAAGCACGCATTCCATGATAGATGCCAGTCTAGATGGATTCATCAAATTGAGGGAAGACAGAAAACCTGAAGGGTAAAAATTGAAACTTGTATTAAACATACCCGGCCTTTCTCAGTTAAAGATCCAAACCTGACATCATGCTAAATTAGAGGAATAGACAAACCCACTTGTTTAGACACACACAAAAATATGAGTATAAATGCAACCTGACATATTTACAGTAAGATTTACAGTACATGAGGTTAAGGAAGTGCGCTCGAAAGAGCTAAAGCTCCATATATGGAAGTGAGTGTGTCACAGAGATGGAGGAAAACAGTTTTTGCACACTGTACATTAGTTTACTACAACTTCTGGTAATAACACAATTTTTTTTGTGGTTAAGAAAAAATGTCTCGGTTACATATGGTAACCCTCGTTCCCTGAGGGAGGGAACGGAGACGTAGGTCATGACTGACCAATAGGAATCTCGCTAGAGAGGCCAATCTACTTCGAGTGAAACTAAAACAAGCCAATACACATTGGCGTGCAATAATTTGCAACACCTGTGCAGCCTTGCAGTGCAGGTATTTAATAAGCAGCTGGTGCGATTTCACACTAGTTTTTTCCTGAGGAGATAAGCCTGAAAAAGCTGGCAGCCCTGGCGGGCGGCAGCAGATGTGGCAACGGGACCTACGTCTCCATTCCCTCCCTCAGGGAACGAGGGTTACCATATGTAACCGAGACGTTCCCTATCAGTCAGTCACTACAACGTAGGTCATGACTGACCAATAGGAATCCCTACCAAAGCGCCACAGCCGCTGCACCCCATCCAGCGCCCAGTGCAAGCCTCTACACCTTCTTGCCTGGAAGGACGATAGGAGGAGTCTTACACAGAGTGAATCTGACACTGTTGTTCTGTGATAACCCATACAGTGAGATATTGGATAACACTTGGAAAGCGTGCCCTTTGTTTAGGAAGGAAACGCTGTGGAAGCCACTTCTTCAAAGAGTTATGTGGAAATACATATGGACTAGCCTGATGGTTGTACTGCATATGAAGTAATGGGTGACTTAGCCCAAGGGAAAGACCCGGGCTTCCGATAGGAGCAGCCGTGGAGACAATACACATATGGGATCCTCGTAGGGTCACACATATGGAACCCAGCCCAGATCCGGTTCTCAAGGATTCAGCGGATAAGGGCCTGGCACCGGACGCTCCGCCAAGTCTGGGCCGAGGGGTTTTGGAGGACTCAACAGGTTTTTACTCTGGAGTAATAAGGGTGCACAGTAGGGTCCAGCAAGCCGACAGAGCCAGACCTCTCAGTGCTTCTACCCGTTTAGGGTGAGAACACGGGAGGAGACCGGCTCTACACGTAGGCTATAATATCTAGCGAACATGGTAGTCCTGCCCGCAGGAACCAGAGGTCTGACCACGGGCTGAAGGTCTGGCGGCACGCCGGTGTGATTGCCACCCGGTGAGTGCCGTGATACCACGCCCATCTCGGGACTCGGCTACTGCTGACTGCTGCCGCTGCCATATGCCCCAGGAGCCTCTGAAATAATTTCAGTGGGATCGCCGTCCTGCCTTTGAATGTGTTCAAGCAGTTCAGCACCGACTGAGCACGCTGCTCTGTGAGGCGCGCTGTCTGAGCGACCGAATCTAACTCCATACCGAGATAAGAGATCCTCTGCACAGTGGAGAGTTTGCTCTTTTCCCAGTTGACCTGAAGACCCAACTGGCTGAGGTGCCTGAGCACGAGGTCCCTGTGTTCGCATAGCTGATCTCGAGAGTGTGCTAGTATGAGCCAGTCGCGAGATAGTTGAGGATGCGAACGCCCTGTTCTCTCATGGGAGCAAGGGCCCCCTCCGTGACTTTTGTGAAGACACGGGGGGACAGGGACAGCCCGAAGGGTAGGACTTTTTACTGATATGCTCGACCCTTGAACGCAAAGCGCAGGAACGGCCTGTGTCGAGGAAGAATCCAGACATGAAAGTACGCGTCCTTCAGGTCGATCGCTGCAACCATGCAAACCAAAATCTCGGGGACGGATGCATTCGAAAATGCGTCTCTGCGTGAGCATTTTGAACGGTAGCTTGTGGAGGCTCCACAAGCAGATCCAAGATCGGTCGTAACCCACCACCTTTCTTGGGTACAATGAAGTAGGGACTGTAGTGCCCTGACCTCATATCGACTGGAGGGACCGGCTCTATCACGTCATTCGCCAGTAGGACTGCGATCTCCACACGCAAGACATGGGCATCGGCTGCTCTCACTGTAGTGGAGTGGATGGCCCGAAACTTAGGGGGACGCCGGGCGAACTGAATCGCATAGGATGCGATAGGCCTGATGGTTCGAATGAGCCAGCGAGACGGACTGGGGAGCACTAACCAGGCTCGCAGAGACCGTACAAGCGGGACCTAAGGGACCGTAGGCGAACCCGGAGTGGGGCAGCGAGGTGGAAAACAGGGACGCGGCTCGGGAGGCTCTCTCTGGGAGGCGGCCCGTAGTGGGGTCTGAGTGTGCTGTGCAACACTTACCTGGTTCCACGGGGCAGGAGGTGCAGGAGGCGGCTCCGTGGCGTTCTCGGACCGCACACTGCTGCCCGCTGGCGATAGAAGAGGCGGATGAGAGTGGTGAGGATTCTCTCCCCCCACTGCTCTCCGGGCCCTCTTCGGACCCAGAGATGGAAGAAACTGCTCTTTTATTGAAAATTTGGGTACCGCTGGTTTTAAGGCCAGCGGCGGAACACAAACAAAACGAAATATAGGATTTTCCACCCGGCCCTCTTCCGGGGGAGGGAGCGATGCAGTCATCTTCTCCTGGAGAGCAGTCCCTTCCATCTCTGGGTCACCCATCCTAGGGCTGCTTGCCCCTGGCTTTGCCGCCATTCTTGGCAGGGCCCTGGACGGGCGGGGCGGCCTGCCTGCAACCAGCTCCACCACGCCGTTTAGGTGGAGGCAGCTGCTGCGGCGCGGGAGCAAGGGCAGACGCAGGAGGACGCCCCCGGCGTTGAGCATACTGAGGAGCCGCGGGCGATGGGGTGGAGGCAGCAACTGACCGCCGCGGCAGGATGTCCTTGATGGCCTCAGTCTGCTTTTGTACAGCCGAGAACTGCTGGGCGAAGTTCTCGACCGCGTCGCCGAAGAGGCCGGTCAGGGACACGGGGGAGTTAAGGAACCTGAGCTTGTCGGTCTCCCGCATGTCGGCCAGACACCGCCAGAGATGGTGTTCCTGGACCACTAGTGTGGACATCGCACGACCCACTGACCGCACGGTGATCTTCATCGCACGAAGCGTGAGGTCCGTCGCGGCACGAAGTTCCTGGAGAACTTGCGGATCGTGACCACCCTCCTGCAGGTCCTTCAGTGCCTTGGCCTGATGAACCTGCAGCAACGCCATAGTGTTCATGGCAGAGGCAGCTTCCCCACAGGTTTGTAACCTTGCCGGTTAGGTCCGACGAGTACTTACAGGCCAGGGAAGGAAGACACGGTTCTCCTCGCCAAGTGGAGTTAGGTCACAGTTGCATAGCAACGGCGATAGCGAAAGGAGATACCGAGGCGGTTTCTGGCAGTAAAAGGTGCCGTCCACATCCCTGTGAGCTGCTCATGCACCTCCGGGAAGAAAGGCACTGGGGTGGGATGCTGAGAACCAGCGCGCAAAACCCCGAGATACCAATCGTCCAACCTCGAGGGCTCGGAACACGGTGGAAGGTTCCACTCGAGCCCGATCCTGTTGGCGGCCCGGGAAAGCATGGCCATCATCTCCGGATCCGACTCGGGCACCAATGGCACACCCGAAGGAGGCAGCAGCGTCCAGTCGTCGTCCGTGGAGAGGTCTGACCCACCCTCCGATGCAGCGATCGACATCTGATCGTCGCGGGGAGCACCAAAAGAAACGACTGGTACATACCTCGAGGATGGTCCAGCACGTTCCTTTAGTGGCTCAACTGGCTGTGGAGCATGGGGTTCCTAGGGGGTTGGTTCCCCGAAGGAAGCGCGCTCACCATAATCCTCAGGTCTCCCGCGTCACTGCCCGAAGCAACCCTCTGAGGAGGATTAGTTCGAGGCAGAGTCACGGGGACTCTGCCCCTTTGCAGGAAGGTAAGTCTCGACCGCAGCTCCGAGATGGTCATCTTCCCACAATGGGTACATGACTCATCCACAGACACACAAGGCAGCGATTGTGACCATCCCATGACCCCAGGTAACGACCGCATCCAGAAACACACAGATAGAACGTCATCTTGAAAAAGACGTGAACTATCTGTGTAAGCTCTTTTAGAGACTGCTCTCCTTGGTGCTGAAGCACGCAGGGGAACGGTCACGGCGAACACAGACAGGAATGTGCACCTGTCTGTGCGCTGTTCTCTATTGCTGGTCTTACCAGCCGTGAAAACGGCCGTTGAACGCTTTAACCGCTCACCTCACCAGCCGTGAAAACAGCTTTTTTGTTTGCTCAGTTTTAAAACTCGCGCTGCTGTGCCGTCACGCCCGCACCGAAGTGGAGAGATCCAGAAGAGGCTTGCTTTCAAATTCACTCTGTTCAGCATACGAATTGCTTGGCTCCGAAGCAAAAAGCTAGTGTGCAATCGCACCAGCTGCTTATTAAATACCCGCACTGCGAGGCTGCACAGCTGTTCAAATGATTGCACGCCAATGTGTATTGGCTTGTTTTAGTTTCACTCGAAGTAGATTGGCCTCTCTAGCGAGATTCCTATTGGTCAGTCATGACCTACGTTGTAGTGACTGACCGATAGGGAACATTTGTTCACTTGTTCTCTGTGGTACAGGCAATCCCGTTTACCATTATAGAGAGGTCATTGTCTAAATGGACATGAACAATCTAAGAATGTTCTTGGATGACCTCCAAAATGCCAGTATGAAATGGATAGTTCAAGTTCTGGGTAATGATTGATCAATACAGCATTACAGTCGTGCTAAAATACACAAAGTAGTAATAGCGGCTATGATGTCAACTGTGTACATGGACCCGCTGAAATAGTATGTGAGACAGCATGCATTATGCAATGATGAATGTTTCAAACATAAGTATGCTACATCGTTGTCACATGACCGTATTATTTACTAACTTGTAATTCAGAAATAAAACCAGGTATATATATTATATTATAAATGTTCTAATTTGATCTATGATCTAATTTGTTGTCAAACTACTAGTGGGATACAGTACTTGCTGTATATTGCACGTTTTTGCTAAAATATAGAAGGTCATGCAGGTATCATGTACACGCTGTAGTGTGAACTACACACAAAGAATGAATAGTATGGCATCTATGCTGTTCCAAAAATAGTATGTCAGGGACTATATTTTTCCATGAATGATGCTATTTAATGAATTTGATTAATAAAATAATGTTGTAATGAAATATTGTGCCCTGGCCCCTTAATATTTTTATTGTGTAATAACAGGTTTATAATGCTGTATTGTTTCTACATAACTGTATTCAAAATCGAGTATAGCCTTTTGCAATTTATATTTACTGAATATTACCTGCGCGTAAGAATAAGTGTCAAATATTACATTATTAGATGCATTGTCAACAAACATGCAAACATCTTTTAAAAGTAGCCCTGAAACGAATTATCAACAGGTTGATAAAATGTGAAGGTATTTGTTAATGTAAGTCTAACGTGAAAAACGCTTAACATGGTTTAATGTACAAAGACAGTGTTATTAAAAGACCAAACTCGGTCTACATCTAGTAAAGTATACTATGTACAAAAAAGAGCCCAGAATATGAATGCCAACAATGAAGCACCTTTTACTTGTAACTGATTTCGCAGAAAATTTGTTTCATACTAAAACTGTAGAGTACTTGCACTGGCCCTTGCTTTGGATGAAGGGATGGCTGAACTACGTAGAAAGAGAGGACGGACACGCCGTCATGTTCATGAGATTTTGGGAGCGAGAAAATATCTCAGCCAGAACCATCGTTTGGTCCAAGAACTGAAGCTGGACGGTTGCCGGTTCAAGCAGTATTTTCGGATGAGCATGACACAGTTTGAGGTGTTGTTCTGGAAAATTGGACCTTCTATTACAAGGAGAGACATAAACTACCAGGAGGCCATCAGCTCGGAAGAACATCTCTGCATTTGTCTGAGGTGTGTGCATATAGGTGAAAAGTATTCAGAACTTATTTTAAGTGATATTTTTGTGAACTATTGCAGTTTTTGTCTCTTGGATATAGTGGAATAGAAGTAGCAGAAAATGAAAAAAGCTCAAATAAAGTGCCTCAATTTTACTCTAGTACATGTTCTTAGTTACAGTCATCACTGCATATGTGGTAGGACAACACTTATTTTACTAATTTACTTATTTTTAGGTATTTATGATTCAGTGATACAAGATATTTTACACATCTGTCAGGGCCAGATTATTCTGTCAGAGAGGTAAGAGAGGACCCAAATGTGAAATTGCGAGGTAACAATGTTAATAAAAAAAGAAAAAGTCTTCAGACAAAGGGTATAACAGAAATACTCTTCTTGTAGAGATGAAACAGAAACGAAAACAGCCGATACTCTGGGCGTCACAGCAAATAACAAAACTTCTCTTGTAGAAAATAACACAGAGCCAAGTACAGCAGAAGTTGCAGGCAGCGACAAGGCACAGGTCTCTCAGAGAGGGAAAGGTAGGCAGCAGGCAGGGTACAGGCGCTGGCCGGGCTTCAGCTGCAGGTGAACTGGACAGATTATAGGATTAGCGGATAACTCACATACATAGAATCTTCTCCATACAGAACAAACCCCGACAAGACTACGAGAGGGTAATAACAAGAGAGCTCCTTTACAAAGAGATACATATAATAATCTGGCAAAGAAACAGGAAAGAGAAAGCTAGAAGTAGCAAACGCAATCAACAGGGAAGAGAGAACAGGTGTTGGGAAATCAGTGTGATTGCTGGTAGAAACGAGGGACAGCTGAGAGTGAGTGAAGGTGCGTGTGGTTATGTGTGTGTGTGTAATAGAGGGTGTGTGCGTGTGTGTGAGTGTGGCCAGAAGAGATAGAAAAAAGAGAGAGAGATACCAGAATCATAACAATCTAAACACATTTATCATTTAATAGAATTTAATAGAATTAAAGCATAATTTAAATGTATGTTTTTTAATTTATAACTAATGAAAGTATTATTTAAATAGATGTTTTATTGAATTTATAACTAATTTCCCTTTGCAATTTTTATCTGTATTTATTTCAGGTATCTGTCAACAGAAGACTCATTCAGATCAATAGCTTTTAGCTACAGGGTGGGTTACAGCACGGTAGCAAGGGTGGTAAAAGAAGTGTGTGAGGCAATATGATCTGTCATGGTCCAGGAATACATGCCCTTCCCTGAACAACAGGAAGAGGACCGCTGAAGACTTCCATAGGCTTTGAGACTTCCCCAACTGTCTCAGAGCAATCAATGGGAAGCATGTTGTAATACAGGCCCCATCTTCAATAGGGTCCATGTATTTCAATTACAAAGGGAGCTTCTCCATTGTTCTCCTAGCAGTAATTGATGCCCGGCACCTTTTCCGGATGGAGGATGTGGAAAAGCAGTGATGGTGGGACCCTCTGTGCCTCCGACTTTGGCAAGGCCCTCCACCAGAGGACCCTCAACCTGCCAGAGGATGCACCTTTACCAGGAGCTGAAGACCTCCAGCCTGTGCCACGTGTTTGTGGGTGACGAGGCTTTTCCTCTGAAGAGGCACCTTCTCCGACCCTACCCAGGAAAACACCTCGACAGAGAGAAGCGTGTGTTCAATTGCCGTTTTTTTTTTTCGTGCAAGGAGGATGGTGGAGTGCACATTTGTGATCCTTTATCCTTAAGAATGGAGACTCTACCACAGAGTGTTTGGTGTCTCACCAAAAGTGGCAGATGCAGTGGTGAAGGCCACTTGCATCCTTCACAATTTCCTACGCTATGAGAATGCTCATGAAGAGGAAGGAAGTTGTGCCCCCCAACCATCGGAGCCACAGTTTGACATGCAGCCCATCCAGCGTGCAGGTAGCAACAATACCTCTTGGGAAGCACTGGAAATTAGGCAAAGGTACACCACCTACTTCTCCTCTCCAGCAGGTGAAGTTACATGGCAGCATTCTGTCATCTAATGCCTCATAATTACTCCCACCACCATCAGGACCAATGCCATCAGAAACATCAGGACCATCACCAATTGTATCAAAAAGGCTCTTTTAAGAGCCACACATAACCTTATAAAAACTAGCATATTTCCTTTCACAAACAAGCTATACATTGCTACTAAAATAAAAGAGTAGTCTTAATCAAAAGAGGAAAATAAATGACTGGGAAAGATGAATGCTTTTAATTAATATTTTAATGATACATTTTTTAATGTCACATACAAAATTAATTATAAAATATAGCTGCAAGCAGCAATTATCGGGTCCAAGCGCAAGACGATACGACATGCCAACATGCCTGGGAGTGTAAGACCAACTGCAGCAAGGAGCAATTGAAAACATTGTAAGATGATTATAGGCAAAATAGCTGAATAATAATATATACAGTCAGTTAAGATATGATTTAATGGTTTATCACTTTCAACCAATAGGTGGCGATATTATGAAATTGAAGTGGTATGGTCAAAGTGACGTGACAACGACGCATACAGTACCAAGTTTGGTGTCAATATGTCAAGGAATTGCAGAGATAGTTTCATAGTCATTGTGGCATCATGCCTTAACTTTGTCGCTGCGATGTAGGAAAACGGTAACATCTATCGGCACGAAAACCACTTTTTGTCGACATGGTCTGGAGATGATATGATACAATTATGGTGAAAATCGGACAAACGGTCTAGGAGGAGTTTGAAAAAGCAGGAATTGAACGAAAATTAAGATGGCAGACAGGAAGTGCGGCCAAATATGGCAAACTTGTTATTTATGTTCTCTGCGTGACCCAAGAGATCTATTAAGACCAGTTTCTTTGCTATTGGCTAATTTATTCAAAATTTAGTAGCATTTTTAGAAATGTCATTATAAATTTTGACCAAAAGGTGGCGCTGTCTCGAAATCTTTTGAGTACCTTCAGGGCATGGTGCTGATGGCACATACTGAGTTTCATAATGTTACACCAATGCATTTGTTAAGTATAACATTTTATATCACAATACTGTGTTGAAGTCAATGGCAATTTCATGTTTTTGTGCTATTATAGCATAGTCTGGCTATCACAAGATCAAGCTCAATCTTTTTAAGATTGAACATTGGTCTGGCGAGTCTGCTCTGTATGTCTACTGCACAAGAGGCATAGTTCAAATGACTCTGTACGCAATTGGATAGTCCTTCAACCAATCAGTGACATGAAAAACTCCAGGCAGGAAACGTGTCAACAAGCGTGTTGGTTTGCAGAAGCAGCAATGGCATCAAGCGATTGTTGCAGGTTGTGCAAAAAAACATGAAAGTGACTGATTTGTTTGCTAAACTAAATAAGCCATTCAGCATGGTCGAGAGGTTAGACGGAATTGGATTGACGGTTGTGCGAGAGACGGGTAAATCAGATAGAGTGTGCGCATCTCTATCGTCATTGGGTTAAACCCGCCAATAGCATGCCTGGTGGATAAGCAAGTTTGTGATTGGTTCCCGCAAATTTGTAACCGAAGCAGGAGAAATAATTGTACAGGTTTCCAGCCTGAGCTTCAGGGAAAAATCAAATCGCTGGCAGATCGGGCTGGGTTTACCCAGTCTATTTATAGCGCCAACAAGAGGCACAATCCTACCATTTTTGTATGTGTCCTCATAGTGAGCCCATACATGTGTGTGTCAAATTTGGTGAAAATATCTCATTTCGTTTTGTAGTTATAGACATTTATTTTTATAAACACATAAAAAAATGACCCACACCTGACTTTGTTTGCATTTTCTTGCCACTTACTATTAATATTTTGTCATTTGGGTATTAGAGATTAGCCAACGATATATGTTTCCAACGGTTTCGAAGATATTGGCAAATGTTTTTTAAGCGCTAAATTACAACGCTACCCAAACCATAAAGCGAAACATAGCATGTTTGGTATCGTTGGACTCGGCAAGGATTCAGGAACCTAAGTCAACCACACCAAGAGTTATATAAACATTTGAAAAATTTATTTTACCACTAGGTGACGCTGGTTCGAAACTTCTCAGGCTCCATCAGGTCATCGTTCTGATGACCCATTCTGAGATCCGTAACGATACGTTTATGCGTTCATAAAATACAGCATTTTGGTACAAAATTCAAAATGGCCGAAGCCTAAAATGGTCGATACGGGAAAATTGGATATCAGTCGACTCGGGATGATACCCTGAATCTAACGAGACCACTTTTATGATTTTTGGAAAAAACGTTCAGGAGTTTTAAGCAAAAATAGCTATTTTTTGCATCTCTGGACAAGCAGGGGGCACTGCGCCGAAAAGCAGCATGTAGCCTCAAGGGATGCTTGTGATGACATATACCAAGTTTGGTCTGAATACGGTAAAGCGTTGCGGAGATACAGCCTTACTTTTGTTTTTGCAAGTCCTCCTTAAAATTTGTTTGCACGGTATTCGAGAACGGTTTGACGAATCGACATGAATTCCATAACTTCTTGTTGGCATGGTCTGAAGATGATCTGATTCAATTTACGTGAAAATCGGAGCAACGGCCTTGGAGGAGTTCAAAAAAGCAATATTTTTTTGACAATTCAAAATGGTGGAAAATTTTTCATGAGGGAAAATGACGTCATAGGAATTCATTGATTGATTTCAATCGAACCGACTTGAGCCATGGAGTCATTGGAAAACATAATTTGGTTTCTAGCCCTTATGGTTCAAAAGTTATTAGCATAAACATGAGTGAAAATTTGGACAGTTGGTGGTGCTAGAGGGATTGAGTTAGAGACACCAAATTTGCTATGGTGACAGTTCAGACTGTCCTCTATCAGTAAGCCAAATTTCATAACTTTCCTGCAAGCGGTCCTATGGGGTGAGAAGAAGAGGAAGAAGAAGAAACGAAAGAATAATAATAAGTAGAACGCCAACCATTTCAATAGGTGCCTCCGCACCTTCGGTGCTTGGCCCCTAAAAATAAAGTTATTGATTGTCACATATGTATTAATTTGTTTTGTCTATTTGAAAGTGAATTTTTGTGAGTGTGTCTGTCTGTATGTTTGTTTATGTATGCATGATACGGTTTTACTGATTGTTAAATTCTGCTTCATGTAAAATCTGTTGAAATTTGATTTTAACCTCGGATCGACTGCGTGGAGGAAGGTGTCTCAATGCCCCAGCTAAACTTTAAAAAAAATGCTCTTCCTCATCTGGCTTGCTATTAATGGCGTTCAGGACACCGTGCTGATGGTCAGTCGTATCTGCCTCAGCCCTTCTCTTTGAAGCAAGAGTACGGCGAGAAGTTTTAGGTGTGCAGAGTGGTGGCACATTAGGGGAGTCAGGAGATCCGGGCCGTGAGCTCTCATCTGATGTCTGTGGGGGACAAATCAGAAAATGAATATATATATATAAAAAGGGTTATTTATATATATATATATATATATATATATATATATATATATATATATATATAAATTATATATATATATATATATATATATATATATACATACAGATAAAGTATACTACTAATAATAATCATAATTCCATCCTTTGACAGAAATAATAATAATTCCTTCCTTTGACAGAAATAATAGCAGTTTGCCTTCATTAAACATGTCATGTCATTCCTACGCAGCAGTGATGATTTAGGTCTGCCACAACCTTCTGTAAGCAGAGTGATCACACAAACAATTACAGCACTTTCAGAACCTCTTATTGCGTCACAGTTCATTTCGTTTCCACTGGACATTCCCACCTCGCAGGCTCAAAAAAATGCATTTATGAATATGTCACCGGGTGAACAAACCAGGAACCAAAAAAATTGTTGACTCGTTTCCAGGGGGAAGAAATGCCGGTGTAACACCGGGCCGGCTCTGGGTTTACCTGTCATGGCCGCCGACCATAACAAGCGCCAGCTGAAGCCAGTGAGTAGCGCTTCATTGAAGCATGTGTCCGGGAAAAGGGAGTATAAAGAGAGGGGCTTGAAGCACAGTAGGGGAAGAATCCGGAGTGGGTGATTCGGAAGGAGGGGCGGAAGACACGGCGGTGGCGGTTTGTTTGTATCTCCAAGAGATATTTTCTTTGCTTTTTTCTTTTGTTGTCTGTTTTGGTTTGTTTTGTTTATTTTTATTTGGCGGTTTGGCATAATCTGATTTGTGACTGGGTCTGGATAGTATAATGGAGGAAGATGATGAGAGTGGGGATTGGTTAAAAGGTCAAGAAGATTGGAAAAATCAAGGTTATGTAATCGGTAGAGGGAGAGGAGGAAATTATACTAGGTCTAATGGGGCTGAGGGAATGGGGAAAGGACCATCGAAGAGGAGTATTGAAGATGTATCTGATGAAGTAGGTAGAGATGTGAGAAGGAAGGTAAGTCAGGAAGATGATTTGAAAGTAATCGTTAAATTTAAAGAGGGGCATGATATAAACGAAATTGGTTTGTTTACATTGACGAGTGGATTGAAAAAGGTAGTAGGAGACATAGAAATGGCAAAAGTGTTACGAGATGGCAGATTACTAATTAAATGCAGGAACATTGAGCAAAGAGAGAAGGCTGAGAGATTACAGTCGGTGTGTAAGAAAGAAGTGAGTGAAGTACGAAGGTTTGTAGGTATAAGAACAAAGGGAGTGATCACAGGTATACCGATTGGGGAAAAATTAGACGATCTTAAAAAGAACATTAAGGGAGGAACTGTAGTGGACATAAAAAGACTTAAAGCAAACCGTAATGGAGAGAAAGTAGATAGCACTACAGTACTTTTGGAGTTCAAGGAGCAAGTGTTGCCAGATAAAGTGATGGTGGGCTATTTGAGTTTCAGGGTGCGGGAGTACATCCCTCCACCAACTCGATGCTATAAATGCCAAAGGTTTGGTCATATAGCAAATGTATGCAAAGGGAAATTAAGATGTGGGAAGTGCGGAGGAGAGCATGAATATGGGAAATGTGGAGAGGGGGTTGAGAGGAGATGTTGTAACTGTGGTGGGGATCATACGGCTGCGTATGGGGGATGTCCTGTAAGCAAAAGGGCAGTGGTGGTACAACAGATACGGACAACAAAAAAAATTACATATGCTGAGGCGGTAAAGGTCGTCAATATGGAAAGGAAAGAGACACAGGAGATAAATGCAACACAAGGTGGTGCTGAATGCAGAAGGCCAAAAGAGGATGTGTTAAGCTCAGAGAAATTGATACTGTTCATTGCGTACGTGGTTAATTGTTCTGATCAAGCTAAAACGAGAACTGAGAAAATAAAAATAATTGTTAAAGCTGCTGCAAAGTTCTTGAATGTGGATAATTTATCGTGGGAAAAAATACAAGCTGATCTTATGCAGGGTGAAACAAATGATCCATCATTAACACCTCTAAGAACTTATTGATTTTACAGTGGAATGCAAGAAGTCTTATAGCAAATGGGCAGGAGTTAAAAGGTTTTATTAATAATTTAGAGGTTAAGCCAGATGTAATTTGCATTTAGGAGACATGGCTTAAACAGTCATTAGATTTTGTTATAAAGGGGTACATAAGTATAAGAAGGGATAGAGTGGAGGGAAGTGGTGGAGGGTGTGCAACATTTGTTAAAAGAGGGATGCAGTTTAGAGAGGTTAAGAAGGGTGTGGATTTAGAATATATTGTAATAGAAATATGGACAGATAGTGGTAGTATGGGTATCATTAATTTTTACAATCCATGCAGACAACTAGAAGATGAGAATCTGGATGAAATGTGGGATAACTTAAATGGTAAAGGTATTTGGTGTGGTGATTTTAATGCGCATAGTACTCTTTGGGGGGATAGGGATGATTCTAATGGAAAAGTTATTGAGGAATATTTGGGTGAGAAGGGGCTAGTATGCTTGAATGATGGATCAGGTACGAGAATAGATATAGCTAGGGGATATGAATCTGCAATAGATCTGACTTTGGTTACAAAGACAGTAGCTGATAAATGTAGCTGGGAAGTATTGAGGGAAAGTAATATAGGCAGTGATCATTTTTTAATTACAATTAAGGTAGGAGTGGAGGTGATAAGAGAGAGTGTAATGAGGGAAGGTAGGTGGATGTTAGAAAGAGCTGATTGGGACACATTTAGAGAGTTGAGTGAATACAGATTGGTAGGTGTAAATAAGGATCAAAGTGTTGAGAATTTATGTAGGGAAATCAGCAGCAGTGTAATAGAAGCAGCAGAAGTAGCTGTACCTAAAACAAAGAATAAAAATGTCATCAAAATTGTTCCTTGGTGGACTAAGGATTGCAGTGAGAGTATAAAGCATAGAAATAGAGCCTTTAGAATTTTGAAAAGATCACACAACTTTCAGAAAATGATTGAATATAAAAGATTGCAAGCAATAGTGAGACAGACAATAAGGAAGGCAAAAAAAATATACTGGGAAAAGTTTTGTGAATCTCTTGGTAGAACTACACCAATACAACAAGTGTGGGGTATGATAAAGAAAATGAGGGGTAATGGGAGAGAATATGAATATCCAATAATGTTAGATGATAATAGGATTATTACTAATAGCAGGGACAAGGCTGAAGTTATAGCAAAGACATTAGTAAAGGTACATAGTGAAGCAAATTTAGATCAGATAGAAAGGGAAGGAAGAGAAGCTACTAAACTAAGATATAGTGCTGAGTTGGGTAATGATAAGGAGGAAGGTGGTGTGATGGAGGTTCTATTTACAATGAAGGAACTGAATTGTGCTTTGAAGAAGGTGGGGAAATCTACACCAGGGAATGACAAGGTTTGCTATGCAATGATAGGAAATCTAACTGATAAAAGTAAGGAAGTAATATTGGCTCTTTTTAATAAAATATGGGTAGAAGGGGTAATCCCTTGCACTTGGAAGGAGTCAATTATTATTCCTATTAGGAAACCTGGTAAAGACGCTAAATTGCCTAGTAGTTATAGGCCTATTGCACTGACATCTCAGTTGGGTAAGACCATGGAACGAATGGTAAATGATAGATTAGCATTCTATTTAGAAACTAAAAATGCATTGAGGAATTACCAGAGTGGTTTTAGGAAAGGTAGGGGGACTATGGACCCAACTGTGTTACTTGAAGATGACATCAGAAAAGCTCAGGTAAACAAAGAAACAGTTTTAGCTTTATTTTTTGATATAGAGAAAGCATACGACATGATGTGGAAGGAGGGGCTTCTTATCAAATTATATCAGTTGGGAGTAAAGGGGAGAGTGTTAGTGTGGGTAAAATCCTTTTTATCTGGGAGGAAAATTAGAGTTAAAGTAAATGGGGTTTTGAGTGAAGTGTATGAGGTAGACAATGGTACTCCTCAAGGGAGTATTATTAGCCCATTATTTTTTTCAGTAATGATAAATGAGATATTTATAAATGTAGAAAGGTCTATTGGTGTAGCTTTATTTGCAGATGATGGAGCAATGTGGAAAAGGGGAAGAAATATCAATCACATTGTAAATAAGATACAACAAGCAGTGGATACAGTACACACATGGACAATTGAATGGGGATTTAGGATATCTGTGGAAAAAACTAAGGTCATTTTCTTCACAAGGAAGAAAATAAGTCAGGAGTTACAGATTCAAATATCAGGTAAGGAATTGGAAAGAGTAGAGAGCTTTAAATATCTAGGTATATGGTTTGACAAAAGATTAACATGGGCAGTTCATATTCAGAAGATGGTAGAAAAGTGTAAAAAGGTATTGAATGTAATGAGGTGTTTGCATGGGGTGGAATGGGGTGCAACTAGGAGTGCTATGCATACAATATATACTGGACTGATTAGATCAGTTTTTGATTATGGGTGTGTTGTATATGGGTCTGCTGCTAAGACAGCTTTAAATAAACTAGACAGAGTGCAGAGTCGAGGTTTAAGATTATGTTGTGGAGCCATGAAGACAACTCCAGTGGCAGCCATCCAAGTAGAGATGGGGGAGTTGCCTTTAGATCTCAGAAGAGACCAGCTTAGCCTGGTTTTTTGGGCAAACCTTAAAGGTCATAGGGAAGACCATTTGAGTCAATCTACATTGGTAGAGTGTCAAGAGAGACAGAATGGTAGAAAAAGTAGTTTTGGGTGGACTATTGGACAGAAAATAAATGAGATGGAAATAGCCTTGTTGGATATAAGTCCCACAGTAGTATTTTCAAGAGTTCCTTTATGGACTCTTGAAGATCTTTCAGTTGATCTCAGTCTTTTGGAGGAAACTAAGAATGGGGATATAGATAGTAATATGGTGCAGGGGTATTTAGTTGAAAGATATGGGGATAGGATTATAATGTACACAGATGGGTCCAAAAGGGATGGGAGAGTGGGGGTGGCTTTTGTTATTCCAAAATTAAAAGTAGCAACACAAAAAAGAATTAATGATAATTTAGCAGTCTATACAGCAGAACTAATTGCTATTTTAATGGCACTCTCTTGGGCTGTGAGTAACAGGCCAAGAAGTTTAGTAATTGCTTCAGACTCAGCGTCAGCTCTGATGAGTATTCAGAACATAAATTCACAATCTAGACAAGACATTGTTGTAGAAATTGTCCAAATGGCTAGTACATTAATTAAAACTGGAGTCAATGTTGGACTTGTATGGGTTCCTGCCCACAAAGGAGTAATAGGGAATGAGTTGGCTGATAAGTATGCAAAAAAGGCAACAGAAATGGAGTATATAAGTTTAAGCATTAAGTATAGTAAAGAAGAGGTGAAATCAATCATTAAAAGAAAGATAAAGGAGAAGTGGCAAGTGTTGTGGGATAATGGTCAGACTGGTAGGAGACTATATAATATCCAAAAAAGAGTGGGGGTGAGTAGAAGTACTTGCAGAAATACACAGGAGGAGAACATCATTTCAAGAATGAGACTTGGGCATACAGGCTTAAACAGTACATTATTTTTAATGGAAAAACATGCTGATGGGAGGTGTAGTGTATGTAACACACAGGATACCATAGAACATGCTATTGAAGAATGTACTAGATCTAGTAATGAGAGACAACAGTTAATCCAGCAGCTAGAAGATGAAGAGATACCTTTGAAAGTAAGAGATATTTTGCTAAGGAATTCGGGAGATTTTTGTTTTGGGTTTTTATTTTACTTTTTTAGAAGAACAGGTTTAATAAAGATAATTTAAGTGTAGGGAAATAATTTATCCAGACCTACACTCCATTTCAGAAGGTGGCGGTAATGCAACCAGACGTTATTTGCCAACCGCCATAAAAACAAGAAGAAGAAGAAGAAGAAGAAGAAGACAGTAGGGGAAGAAAAAATGCTCTGGCAGTAGGAAAGCTCTACAGGAGTGCTTGAGTGGATTGTAGCAGCGGCAGCGGCAGTGAGCTGTGACAAGTGCAGAAAGCAGAGGTTTAAGACCTGATTGGTGTTCTATGTTGAGTCCCCCGAGACATGCTCATTAAGTGAGTCTTTTTAAAGAAACCACGAACAGCAACGCAACGAAGTAAGTGAGAAAACTTCACATAGGAAGAAGGATAGTGACTGGCAGAAAAGAGAGTGGAAACCCGCTGCAGGATTCACGCGATTCACCGAGGAAAAGTTAAGTGCACCCCTTTTATGATTCACCTTTTGGAGAAAGACATATGTGAAGAAGATTGCCATCACCAGTGTACGACTAACCTGTGTTTGTGGGCAATGTGTGTTATCCTGTTGACAGTAACAGTAGCGGCTGGGAAGATCGTTGAATCTATGTTCATCTTCTGAGTCCATTATTCTTTGGTTCATCCATCCTATGAAGAAAAGAGAAACGAGTTGATTAATCGCTGTGAAGAGAGTGAGTTTGCAGTGTCTGAAAGAGTGAACTGAACCCGTGTGGAGATTTACAAGAGTGATTTTATGCACGAGTGCGGTGAGATCAAACAACTGTGTTCTCTCTGAGTTTCTGACGGATACAAATGACCCATAACTTTGAAGATTCTTTTGAATTGATCTGTCCCCTCAGCTGTGTACAGGTATGGTGCAGAGGAGAACAGCTCAGTCATTGTCGGTTCCACAAGCTTATGCAACGAGTCTGACGACGAGAGAAGCCACTGCCTGTTCCACGAGTTTATTCAACGAGTCTGCTGACGAGAGAAGTCTCTGTCTGTCCCACGAGCTTATGCAACGAGTCTGACGACGAGGGAAGCCACTGTCTGTCCCACGAGCTTATGCAACAAGTCTGACGACGAGAGAAGCCACTGCCTGTCCCACGAGCTTATGCAACGAGTCTGACGACGAGAGAAGTCACTGTCTGTCCCACAAGCTTATCCAACGAGTCTGACGATGAGAAGAGCTATTGCCCGTCCCATGAGCCACCAGGAGAGGGATATACTTACTTGAAGAACGGAAGAGTACCTACCAGCACTCCCCTCCCTGTATCGCACCACAGCCACGAACGTCCTTGCCCCTGCTTTTATCCCCTTTAAATTTTAATAAAAACTTACCTTTTATACTTACCTTGGTTGTCTGCCTCTGGTGTCTGCTCCTCCGGAGTGTGGTAAATAACCCTTGGCCTTAACTTGGATGACAAATATACTAGGCTTCTATGGTGCGCACAAGCAGGGGGAATGAACCGTTAATAACCGTTGCGCTATAAGCTCCCACGTCTGCTTCTTGCCCCATGCTGTGACACCCGGCCCAAATTTTCCTTTAAGGATGGCTTTGTGTTCATCCACTAACTGGGCTCACAGTAAACACTGTTCCTCTGTCCAGTTGGGCTTTCTCGTCCTTGTTTTTGATTCCATGTTTGCCAAATTAAAACCAACATTCAAACCACCACTTAAATAGACATACCAGCAATCAGTGTAATTGGAAAGAGTGGAACAATTTTTTTTATCATTCCAAGCCAATCAAAGACCTTATAGAAAGTTAACAGAATGATAAATAAAAGATTTATACATATATATAGTGTGTGTGTGTGTGTGTGTGTGTGTGTGTGGTGAAGGCTTAGAATAGACCCTATACTTAAAATCACTCCACCCACTGGCAATATTTGAAAAATGCTGGAAAAGTGGGCAGAGCCCAGTGGAGATAGAGGGGACGAACTGAGGGCGGGGCTGAGCGGGGGGCGTGCACCTGAGACCCGCAGAGACGGATTAATTGACAGCTGCTGTCAGACTATAAAATGGAGAGTGACTGGAGTGACGCAAGTAGCTTTGCAACGGAGCTGTCATTTTAAGTCGAGGATGTTGAATTGTCTGTGGACACAGGGCCAGAGCCATATCAATTCGAGCCACTGGCTCAAACTGTGGTCTTAACTCACGCATCGCGATCGGCATCCGATGAGTTTTATTGAGTTGATGTCAATAGCGCGTGCTCTCTGTAGGCATATTCATGTTTTGCCGCTATGTGAAAAAATCCAGCAAAATGCCCCGCGCGTTTGTCGAACCCAGAGGATTAACTTTAGCCTAACCATTAATTGTGATTATAATATATATGATCACTCACCTAAAGACGCTGCTGCAAAGTAGAGTTTGGGGGTGTAGTCTAATATGTAGTCATTGTTCATTGCCGAAGTATTTTTTGGCACACAGTGCCGCGACAAATCAATCACTCCTTTAGACTGGATGCCTGCACATTCATTCACTGAGCTCACAGCTGCTGCAACTTGCCGTCTCTTCACGACTCAACCTCCACGGACAGTTTTTAATGTTTTATCAGACAATAACTAGGCCTACTCAAGATTTTGCTTTAGAATAATTTTCGGGACAATCAGGACAGGATTCGGGATTCGGGACAACAGCTTAGATTTCGGGACTGTTGAAACTGGTTTTGACGAAACAAGATGGTTTTTATACTGTCAAAGGGCGTGGTGAGCTGGAACCTGCTTACGTCACCTGCCACCCCAAACATCCAATAGGAAAATTCAACTGCAGTAGCCACCGTTCAACCTGAAGAGGGCAGCACTCAGATGTTTTTACACCATATATCAGTACTTCTCAAAGTCCGGACGCCGGTCCGGATCCGGACCCGGAGGGAATTCAATCTGGACCCGCCTCCATTTCGTATTTTAAGAGCACTAATTGTGTGTAAGGGATTAAAAGTGTGGATTTCCTACTTTGATAAACGCAAATCATTTGTTTATTTTTTGAGATAATATTTACTTGAAGAACGAAAGAGTACCTACCAGCACTCCCCTCCCTGTATCGCACCAAAGCCACAGCCACGAACGTCCCTACCCCTGCTTTTATCCCCTTTTAATTTTAATAAAAACTTACCTTTTAAACTTACCTTGGTTGTCTGCCTCTGGTGTCTGCTCCTCCGGGGTGTGGTAAATAACCCTTGGCCTTAACATCGGTGACAAATATACTAGGCTTCTATGGTGCGCACAAGCAGGGGGAATGAACCTACAGCTAGCCGTCTAAAACACTATTTAGGTGAATTTAAACATTGGCTAAGTTGCTAAACGCATCTTGTTCACATGTAAGGGCCCTGTTCAAGTTGCACAGACATTTTAATTGCATTTTGTGACTTCCGGAAACAAACGTGAAACGAACGTAAACAAACAATGGATGAAGCGGTGAGTGTTGTATTGGCTGTCCTGTGTTCAGAAAAACTTAAAAAAAAGAAAGAAAACCCGACAATGGACACGTTCCTGGATTGCTCGAAGAGGACAGAATGGGCTGTCAATCCTCCAAAGAGAACTTGAGGTAAAATATTGTTTTCTTACGAACCTTTCCTCCATGTCATAACTCCACCTAGTCGCACCATCGTCTCTCTTTCTTTTCAACATTTTTGAAAGTTGTGTACGGAAAAGCTTCTGTGCTCCTATTGGTCAACCTCATACATGTGACGGAACCCGTCGTGGACGACCGTTAAAAAAATTAAACATGCTAGTCTTTTTGTCGTGATGTCATGAACCGTCGCAGATGCGACGTAGGTTGTCGCCCACTATGACACACTATACGAGATGATACGATCGAATCTTGCGTCCCGACGCCCGTTGTCGTTTACGAATCCCCACAACACCCTACGTCAAACGGATCGTGCCAAAATCGGGCTAAAATCTTGTAATCTGAACCAGGCATTAGACGCAACACTGTTGTCCACGTCTGTCGCCATGGGTACTATGCTCGTACCATAGACATAATAAATACATGTATTTATTATGTCTTGGCTCGTACTGCACGAGCGGAAACCAGGGATAACGTGGATATTACCGCAGTGGCAGCCGTACACAACTAAAGGAAATGTATCACACTGTGCAAGTGATTTTTGCATATTTTATTACAAAATTATTACATACTGCACCTTTAATCGAGGGTGAATGACAGCAAATCATTAGCCTATGCGCTTATTTCACGCAGCCGTTATTTTGAAAACGAAAGGAGGCTCCGGTGGGAAGAACCCCGGATGAAAGATAAACAACAATGCCTTGGACTACCAACCTGAAGCTGCTGCCACGATTTACACTATTGGATGTTAATATCCAATATAGGATATGTAGGCCTATATAGTTCGTTCCTGTTTCTTTTTTTACTTTCTGAAAAAATTTTTTATTTATAGATTAATTTCACTGTAGGCCTATATAGTCTAAAGTATAAAAAGTGTAACTAGATGAGCCCAGATTAAAATGCATACAGTAATCTGACCTTGTGTCAATATGAATAATGAAAGCATACAGGTGAAAGTCGAAAAATTAGAATATCGTGCAAAAGTTATAATTTTGTTGATTATGACTTACAGCTTATGAAAAACCCAAATTCAAAATCTCAGAAAATTAGAATATTACATGAAATCAATTGTATATATTTATACATGAAATCAGTTTTGTTATATAAAAATGTATATTGATATATTTACTAAATGTATTAGTTTGACCTTTTAATTTGAATTACTGAAATACATGAACTTTTGCACATTATTCTAATTTTTCGAGTTTCACTTGTAAATATCTTACTGTCTATGGGGAATATAGGCCTACAATATAACATTACCGCTATGTTACTCGATTACTCCCGCCCATTTCGGGGTCCTTGTCTGGCCGACTGCGATTGGTTAGTATTTTTAAGGACGTTAAAAAATACAATCCGATTGGTTCAGCTACTAGAGCTGTCCCGTGATTTGCCTAAGAAGATTGACAATCAAAACATACGTTTGTGAAAATATATGATCAAACCAGAATTGCCAACAAATTTTATTTGACTACATATAATGACTTAATATCGTACATAAAAGAAGCGTATACTCTATCGATGGAGATCGATCAATTAATTATCTTATTTAAAAAATACATTATCAGGGGTTTTCGACCTCCATCTCGTTTTGAGCCAGGAAAAACCCTGAAATCCCTGCAAAAAAACCCTGCAAAAACCCCTGCTTGTGGTCCCGGGTTGGGTTGGCACCTAACATTTCATCATAACTTCACCATTCAGCTAGGCTCATCATCCATAACTATATCAAGGTCAGCCAGGAACCTTGGAGTCAACCATTGATGATCAGTTGAACTTCACAGACCACATTGCTAGAACTTTGCACATTCGGTTTTCATTGCCATGTGTCAAATTTGTGACCCGTGACTGTGGATAACTTAGACTTTTAAAATTTTGTGTTTGCTAAACAAGGTAATTTGTTTTAAAATGCGTTTCCTGGGGAAGATAGTGGTGATCGAAAGACATGGAGAAGATGGCACTGAATTTCTCTTCACAGGATCCTGTCTTTTCGGCAGGTCAGTAACACATTTTATAATTATGGCTGCATAGGGCCATATTATATATTATACATGTATTTTTATATATTATATTATATTATATATATGGGCAAGTGGCACCACGCCAGTTTTCTCATATATTCCCATTTTTGTCATGATGGCTATGAATATTTTCAACTATAATGCTGTTAATGTACATTGAGGAACAAGAAAAACAAAAACGATGGATAAAAGTTGGGGGGAAATTGCCTTTATAAAGGTTAAAAAAAAAAGCCATGAGAATCAATTTAAGAGGGCATATACAATTTAAATATGCTGATTTAAGTAGGCAACAGCTTAGACAGAACACTGATGGGAATATTAGTTCTGAATAAATGACATTTACAATACAAAAATTAGAAACGTTACTAGTTATTGCACCATCACAGTATTTGAAAAGGGTAGAGATTTTATTATAATATTAGGTAAATGTACATGAGTGAGTCGCCAGCTGAGGAAAGTAAGTCGCTCGCTGTGTGATGAAAGTGAGTCGCTCGCTGTGTGATAAAAGTGAGTCGCTTTTAAACATCTTAAATATTGGGGATGAATTTAAATATTTTTGCTTATGCATATAAAATTTTGCTAACAGTATAAATAAATTAACAATGTATTCAAGACCTTTGTTAAACGAACAGGATTTGAAGCAGAAATATGTGGCTGGTCACGTAATTCGTGCTGCTGCGACTTGCAAGCGACCCCATTAATGTGAGCAGCAGTATATGACATACTATTTTAGCAAGATGTATAAATAATTTTCAAAATTATTTATACGTGTCACACACGCCTACCTGCCTTTTCATGTAAATAAAAGACGAGCGTGGTAAATGTGACATAGGCTATTATCATGGTAGTTCAACCTATAATTGATTTTTATTTCCACTTCCCTTTTATCCAAAGAGACAGAACCATTTTCACTGTTATCAATGAGAAATTGACTCCACCTAGAACTTAATGCTTCACCAAACTCGGCTCAGACCTTCAGACTGGTCTGACTCGCTTATATCTTTTCTAACTGGTCAGACTTACTTTCCCAAAAAATCCACTGACTTGCGTTATCTGAGCAATGAAGGCCTTAATACTTAATCCTGTCCACTAAAGGGGGCGATAGGATAAGAAGTCTTTTCTATTCTCTTTTCCTGTTTGCATCAGTTTAAATGACAAATAAATGCATGAATTTCATTCATAAATAGGCCATGTCTGTGTATGAGAACAAGCTTTACACTTCAAGCTGTACAACTAATTAAAACTTAATTGTACTTACGCTACTTACTAATTAAAACCCTACTTCAAAGTTTGCCACTCTCTAGTTTCTTTTAAGATATTGTCATTCACACTGGTTTTTGCATTTAATGTTTGTCCATCTGGAACTTTTATTTGTCATGAGCTCTAGCTATATTTTAAGATGTACTAGAAAAAATATGATTCAACAACACAAACTCTGTTTTTACTCTGCAAATTTGTTTTCCTTTCAAGGCTATAGCCTACAAGTTATCCTGCTTTTTGCCGTGGCTTGCCATACTGCACAGAATAAACAATATTTTCTCCACACAAGATGTTTAAAAACGCTGCATGTAGTTTTTTTGAAGACGAGTGCATATGGGTTCCAGTTCTGTTTATCCAGTTCTGTTTAGGCCAATGTAGTTCATAATCCTTGTTATGTTCCTCAATTTATAGGCCTAAACATTTAAACTATTTTGTCTATCTATCTATCTATCTATCTATCTATCTATCTATCTATCTATCTATCTATCTATCTATCTATCTATCTATCTATCTATCTATCTATCTATCTATCTATCTGTCTGTCTGTCTGTCTGTCTGTCTGTCTAACAGAACTTGAATGCAAAAATGTATGCACAAATGTAGCTTAAATAACAGTTTAAAAAAGGTGGTCTGCTATATTTTCACAAAATATTGTGCGATTTGTGCGATCGTTTCTGCGATCGTTGGCGTTCTATGAGAAGGACATTCTGAATATTAGCCTACTGTAAAATTAGCTGGCTTAAAAATGCGGATTGATCATTGCACAGTTATTCCAGACGCCTACGGGTATAATTGTGTAATCACAGATGTTTTACACAACAAGGATATATTTCCATTGGGTTGTTGACTTTAGACATAATGATTTTTATAATGTACAAAAGGTGTTATTCCCTAACTCTAATGTAACAGTTATGGATATCATCTGGACGTCTAATGTTACGGACATATTATCGTGGAGGTACAGTTCAGCCTATTGATTTTTATTTCCACTTCCCTTTTATCCAAAGAGATGGAACTATTTTAACTGTATTTATCAATGGGAAATACATTTTGCTAAAATAATCTGCCATATGTAGGCCTACTGTGGCTCACAATAATGGGGTCGCTTGCAAGTTGCAGCAGCACGAATTACGTGACCAGCAAAACATTTCTGCTTCAAATACTGTGCGTAGTGAGTGGTGGTTTCAGACATTATTTTATTAAAATACATTTGTCAGTACCGCCCTCGTACTGACTCTTATTCTGCCTAACAGAAAGCTTGTACTGAAGGCGGAGCGGTCTGACCAATCAGATGAAAGGGGCGTGTCAGCGCCACCCACGTGTGCAAAATAAAATATCGAACTCATAAACCGATTTGTAAACCGCAAACGAAAAATTATTATTTAATTTTTCGTTTTTTAAACTAAACTAAAAATCGAATAAACGAGCTTGTTTACATTTCTCGTTATTCCATTTCAAACAGGAAATGAAATTATCAAAAAATACACGGACCGATCACGCTCCATTTCTTTTTTTTTGCCGAATTTGCCCAGTAGCTTCTCAGGCTTGTTTCACACTTGTGCCCTGTGCCAGACATGATCTGTGTGCTCTCCAGCCCTGCCTCCAGTAAGGCTAGATCTTGTCTGTCATTTTTTTTAATTTTTTTTTTATGAATTGTATCCTATTTTCCGTAATTACAGTTAAATACACGAAGTGATATGGAACTGTAATCCGCCGGATTAATGCGGTCAAGACCTGCCTGGAACTACTTTAGCCGTGTGTTTCCCTGAAAATAATAATTTGCACACTTTAGAACGTTCGTCAAACAATCAGATTCAAGCATTCAACATCTCTTAGTATAATTCATTTTATTATATTAAGTTTTGTCTATTATCTGTATGTAATAGTGGTTTATGAAAGTGGACAAGAGTGAAAGGTGACAAATTAAACTAAATTGTTTAAATACTCATGTAATGTGTATAATTTAAAAAAGGAAATCTTGAACAACAAATGAATATTGTACTTGATTGTGTGGTGCATATATCTTTCGTCCTGCTGTAACTGTAATTATTTGAAATGTTCTAGACATCAATGAACAAAAACAAAATGTTACCTACAAAAAGGCACTAATGCAAGAAGCTATTGGTAGAATTATATTTTAATCTATTTGAATAATTTATGGTGAAACGAGAAATATACAGGAGATGCCACTTTGAATATCAACTTACACCACATTAAAAACAATGCATAGAAATGATATTGTAATCAAAAAGTTTAAATACTTTTGATTTTTGCCATGAATAGCCATTGCTGCTGATATGGCATTGAACAAATAAATGCACCACATGCAACGTAGTGTAATATTTCTCATTCACCAAAAATGCAAATGGACAAAGAAGCCGTTTTAATGTGGATTCTACCTTTTTAGGAAGCTGGACTGTGATATTCGTATTCAGCTGCCAGAGGTGTCTGATGAGCACTGTAAAATAGAGAAAAACGAGAACAACGAGGTAATTATTGTTAACATGTTATTTCCCCTCTACACTGTTCATTACGGCATAAGGTGTCTTTACACTGTGGAATACGGTACAGGGTGTTAGTTGGGAGCGCATGTGCGGTTGAGTGTGCGTGTGCAGGGGACGGTAATGGTGGTTGTATAAAACTTTGCCGTGCACTGAATAAAGTCAGTTCAAGTTATAAACGTTGTGTTTATTTTGAGTAACATGGTAGCAGAGGATGGTTGAATAATGGCAGCCAGTTATAAAATTCCACCGAAGTTTGATGAAGCCAGGCCATACGAGTGTTGGAAGAATGAAGTTAATATCTGGAAACGAGTTACTGATCTCGACAAAAAGAAGCAAGCCCTTGCTGTCGCTTTGGGGCTTGAAGGGAGAGCCCGTGAAACAGCGATGGAAATACCTGCGGAAGATTTGAACAGTGATAACGGTATGGCAACGTTGATGGAAAAGCTGGACGGCGTGTTCCTTAAAGAGGAAAAAGATACAACCGGATGAAAAAGTATAATATGATGCTTCCTGATGCTGTACTGGCTTTTAAGCTGTTAGACATGGCCTGCCTCGACGATAAAAGCAGACAGCTAGCATTGACTGCCTGCACCGAGTTGACGTTCTCCTCCATGAAGTCGGCTCTAAAAAGGATTTTCGGGGGGAAAACGACAGGCTCGTCGTACGGAATTCAAGTCAACCAGGACGTGGCGTTTTTCACAGAACAAAGGCCACAAGGCAGAGGAAAACGGACCACAACATTCCAAAGTGGACAATTTAAGCAGCCATTACAAGGGACTAACCCACTGGATAAGTTCGGTAAGAGATCCAGATGTGCTATCTGCCAGTGTACATTTCATTGGGCTAAAGACTGTCCCCATAAGAAAACTGAACAAGTAAGAGTAACTGAAGATGCAAATGTAGAGGAATGTAACATTACATTGTTTACAAAGGCCGCCATCTCAGATGCAGAAATATTTATGACAGAATCATTGGGATCTGCAATTATTGACACTGTTTGTACCCGTACTGTGTGTGGAGAGAAATGGCTGGAAAGCTATATTGATGACCTCACCCAAGATCAAGTGAACCAGTTGAGGCAAACAGAAACTCCCAGTTGCAGACCATTTCGATTCGGAGATGGAAATTTGGTATATTCTACAAAAAATGTGAAACTACCAGCTAAAATAGGACTGACAAAATGCAAAATTGAAACTGAAGTTGTCATGGTTGACATTCCACTTTTGCTGAGTAAAACATCCTTGAAGAAGGCAGGGACCATTTTGGATATGGAAAAGGACAGTGCAGTGATGTTCAAACAATCAATTCCTCTTGAATTTACTAGTTCTGGACATTACTGTGTCGATATCAGAGACAAAGAAAACACAAAAGGTCAAATTGAAGAAGAAGTACTAACAGTGACAGAAAATATGTCTCCAGATGAGAAACGAAAAATCCTTTCTGAAACTTCATAAACAGTTTGGTCACGCGACGGTAGACAGGCTACAGAGACTCATTCACAGTTCGGGAAACAATGACAAAGAATGTTTTACTATTTTACAACAAATAGTATCCGACTGTGAAATATGCCAGAAGTACAAAAAGACAAAGCCAAAGCCTGCTGTGGGGCTGCCCTTAGCTTCGGAATATAACGAGACAGTGGCGGTGGATCTGCACGAGTTGGAGCCAGGTGTGTGGTATCTTCATATTATCGACCACTTCACACGTTTCAGCGCTGGGAACATTGTTAAAACGAAGAAGTCATCTGAAATTGTCAACTCTTTCATTCACACTTGGATAAGTGTCCATGGTGCTCCCCAGAGGCTTTACAGTGACAATGGCGGAGAATTCAACAATGAAGAGATCAGAGACATGGCTGAAAACTTTAACATTGAGACAAAAACAACAGCGGGATACAGTCCCTGGAGCAACGGGCTACTAGAGAGACATAATCAAACGCTCACTGAGATAATCCAGAAGGTAAAGCGAGAGAATGGCTGTGACTGGCACACTGCCCTTGACTGGGCCCTCATGGCCAAGAACAGTATGTTGAATGTTCATGGCTACAGTCCATATCAACTAGTGTTTGGGCAAAATCCTAACCTTCCTTCTGTTTTAGTTGACAAACTACCTGCTCTTGAAGGTACCACTATGAGTGCTAGAGTTGGAGAACACATTTCTGCTTTACATGCTTCTAGGAAAGCATTCACTGAAGCAGAGTCTTCAGAGCGGATACGAAGGGCACTGCGTAAACAGCTCAGGCCCACAGACGACATGTATGTGACAGGAGACAAGGTCTATTACAAAAGAGCAGACTGTCCTGAGTGGAAGGGACCAGGGGTGGTTATCGGTCAAGATGGAGCTGTTGTATTTATAAGACATGGTGGTACACTTGTTAGAGTACATCAATCCAGGCTCTGCAAGATGAACACACAGGGTCAGAGATCTGCACAGCAAACTGTGCAAGACAACAGCGAGACAGCAAGTGAAAAATGCAGCGTAATCAATGGAGCAGAGAGCTCAGATGGTAAAGAAAACACAGACAGCGAACAGGAAAATATCAGTGATAATGAGGTGAATACAGGAGAAGTGGTTCATCCTAGTATGACACAAACAGAAGCAGATCACAATGTTTGTGGTAACCCCATCTTTTCAGCTGGTGTGAAGTTAAGACCAGGACAGACCGTAACATTTATGAAACAGAATGGTGGTGGTTTACAGAGAGCCAGAGTTTTAGGCAGAGCAGGCAAAGCCTCTGGAAAATACAAAAACTGGTTTAATTTGCAACATATTGAACCTGATGGCAGTGATGGACAAAAGGAATCAGTAGATATGTCATGTGTTGATAATCTTGACTTTGAATCAACTGATGGGGAGACTGATGTACAAAAGACATATCATTTGATGTAGCCAAACAAGAGGAAATTTTGAATTGGAACAAAAACAATGTTTTTGAGGAAGTTAATGATGCAGGTCAAAAGTGTGTCTCTACCAGATGGGTCTGTAGTCTCAAAGAAACTCCCAGTGGTATTGTGCCCAAAGCACGACTCGTAGCCAGAGGTTTTGAAGAGCTTAATATTCACGAGCTGCAGAAAGACTCCCCAACCTGTGCTTCTGACTCTCTGAGGCTATTATTAGCAGTAATCTGTCAAAATAAGTGGCATATCCATTCTATGGACATAAAATCTGCTTTCTTACAGGGTATGCAGTTGTCCAGAGAAATATATGTCCGGCCCCCTCCTGAAGCTGGAAAAGAAGATATTCTATGGAAGCTAAACAAGTGTGTTTATGGCCTTGCTGATTCAATCACTATATTGGTACAACAAGGTGAAAGCAATCATGCTGAGTACAGGTGGTAGAATGTCTCAAGTAGATCCAGCAGTATTTTATTGGTTGGATGAACAGTGTAAGGTCAGTGGAGTACTTGCATGTCATGTTGATGATTTTCTATGGGCAGGCTCAGAAAACTTCTCAACAGATGTGATCCCCACACTGAAGTCTGCGTTCCATGTTGGACGTGAAGAACATACAAATTTCTGCTATGTGGGAATGGACTTTGTCACTATTAATGGTGTAGTTCATGTTCATCAGCATACTTACATTGAAAACCTACAGCCTATTCAACTGCAAGCAGCACGTGCAGTGCAGAGAGATGCTTCTCTTAATGAGACTGAAAAGGAGCAGCTTAGGTTGAAAATAGGACAGATACTGTGGGTTGCAAGACAAACCAGACCAGACATTATGTTTGATGCAAGCAGCTTAGCGTCAAATATGAAAGATGCCACAGTTCAGTCTATTCATGAGACAAATAAGGTCATTAGAAAGATTAAATCCGAAAAGGTGACACTCAAGTTTCAGCATTTGGGTAATAATGATGCCCTGAACTTCATCGTTTTCAGTGATGCTTCCCTTGGAAATCTCCCTGATGGTGGCACACAGGGGGGAACATTGATTGGTCTCATGGGAGAAGGAGGAAAGTTTTCTCCTCTCTGTTGGCAATCTAAGAGAATTCGACGTGTGGTAAGGAGTACCCTGGCAGGAGAAACTCTGGCCCTGTCAGATGGAATCGATAATGCTGTTTTCTTGGCTACCCTCTTTTCTGAGCTCACAAGTGGAAATGCTGAGCTGTTTGCTCCTCCTTTGATCTGCATTACGGACAATCACTCTCTGTTTGATGCCCTTAAGTCAGCAAAACAGGTCACAGAGAAACGTCTTCGACTGGAAATAAGCAGTATAAAAGAGCTAATACAGAGTAAAAGGGTAAAGAAGGTACTCTGGTCAGACACAAAAACTCAACTCGCTGACTGTCTTACCAAAAAGGGAGCGTCTACTCTGGTGTTATTGAAAACACTCAGTGAAGGGCTGTTGGAGCTATGGAAAGTACTCAGTTAAGGACTGTGGATAAGCTTAAATAAGGGTACATGTGTTCAATTGTATGTGAAACATTTATTTATTTTTTTGTTTTGTTTTTGTTTAAAGTATAGGGAGATTGTTAACATGTTATTTCCCCTCTACACTGTTCATTACGGCATAAGGTGTCTTTACACTGTGGAATACGGTACAGGGTGTTAGTGGGGAGCGCATGTGCGGTTGAGTGTGCGTGTGCAGGGGACGGTAATGGTGGTTGTATAAAACTTTGCCGTGCACTGAATAAAGACAGTTCAAGTTATAAACGTTGTGTTTATTTTGAGTAACAATTATGTTGTGATATTAACTATAAGTTTGACTTTATCTTTTGTTTCCTTAAATGGTTTCTTTGCATATAAGAACACATGACATGCTGTTCATTTATTGTCTCTCTCTTGTTTAAGCTAATTTTGACCAATTTAAGCTCTGGGAACCCCACACGTATTAATGGACAAGTTCTCAATCAATCTGAACGGTTAAAGCATGGGGATCTTATTACAATAATTGATCGTTCTTACAGGTGATTCTGATTTTTATTATAATTATGAAAAAAATGAAAGTTTTCTTTCTTGGAGAATCCTTGTTCTGAGAATAATTTGGTTTGTGTGGTTTCATCTTGTCATTGTTAGGTTTGAGTACCCACCTCCCAAGACACCAACAGCTGGAAAAGACAAAACAGTTCAGGTGTGTAGTTGATGTGAGTCTTGTGAAACAGATGATGGGTATTTTTTGTTAATTTATCATTTCTTTTTTTTGTTAAATGTTGGTTCTGTCATCCTATAGGCTTTGCAAGACCAGCAGGAAAAAAGCACAACCGTTAACGAGGAGAGGAAGTCAAAGCATTCGTTTGGTTAGTGATCATGAAATTTATTTTCTGTAATATTCTATACATTTATTTTTTGCAACATGTTTACTGTAAGTTTTTTTTCTAGTTTTGCTAATTCTTCTAGAATATAATTTCATATCCGTGATTGTCATGTGTGCTATACTTGCAGACACTTGTTTAAAAGATGGGTCAAATTTACCACCATCTGTGGATCAATCTGTTGAGAATGATCCTTTTTCTGAGCTCTTCCAAATGGTCAAAAAGGACCTTGTTGCTAAATCACCATGGAAATCTGAGCTACCAAAAACAACTCTTGCAAGAACTCAGATTGATCATGAGGAAGCTCCCGCTGCAGATGTTAAAAGTAGCCCTAAACCGGTCACAACTCCAGAACTGGATTTCGATCTTTCCTTGTTGATAGATGAATATATTACTGGACCAGCTATCCCTCAGAGCTCATTTCCTGCAAGTCAGGAAGAGAAAACTGTTGATGATATGCCGTCTGTAGAGTCCATCACCCATTCATTGACAGAGAAAGGTGTAACTCCTGTCTCCCAGAAGAGAACACCCTTGAAAACGCCTCAGAAGTTCAGTGCTGGTGAGGTTGTCCGGCAAATTCTTTTAGAGCCTCAGCCTGAGGAGAAAACTCCCAAATCCCCGGAAGGAAGGAGAAGTGTTGGATCACAGGATCAGAGCCTTGATCTCCAAATGCCTTTGGGCCAGCCTCAGACTCTAGGCCCAATAGGCAAGAAGTGCCTATTGGGTGCCTATTTTCCTATATTCACTGAAGTGAAAATGTCACCAAGAACAGCCGTAAGATCAACTGCTGGCATGTCTGAAGTCCAAGGTGGTCCACATGAGATTAAGGCAAAATCTAGTTATAGGATCAAAGGTGAGGCATTCTTTCTACTGTTTTTCAACAGCTTTACAAAAAGTTTTTTCACTAGCAAAAATTGTTGTAATATTTTCTTATGTTTTAGGGCTCCAGGTGCGGACAGCTGAATTTATTAAAATGAGGGCTGACAACGACCATTTGTTTACCGGGGGCAAAAACTCGGTCAGTGTGGCTTGGGGGTAAGGCCTATTTCCACTAGGCTCTCTTCAGTCTCTTGTGTATTATAGTTAATAGTTCTCACCCTATTCAAAGCCCACAACAATAAGACAACCAGTAGATAAGGCAATAGTCTTTCACTTTGTTGTTTTTTGTAGTACTGTCATGCAAGGTATGTTTACAAATGTTTTATCCAAACTTGAGGACTTATGTATGCATGTCCTGCTGTGTCATATTTTGTGATATTAAGATTGCACTTATGTCAAGATTGTGCCCGTCTTAATGTTTTTCAGAAGTGTTTCCTTTTTCTCTTGTTTTAGGACAGTTCTGAAGAAAATGGGCCTGCTGGGGCAGGCCACTCCCACAGAGGCCAGAACTAAATGGAAGTACTTAAAAAGAAGATACAAAGTAAATAGAGTACAAAGTACTCTAGAGTACAAAGTTAATTGGCACATCTTTGCTGAAATGTATTGTGCTGTTATTGTTTTTGTTTACAGACATGGTTTATTTGCTCTGCCGTAGGACTGCAAGTGTAAGAAAGCGAGTGCTGAAACTTGGGAGTGGTTTGCCCTCATGGATGAGGTGTTGGGACAGAGGCATTCCCCCAAACCCAGTTTCCAACTTGCCTCTTTCCCTGGGGACACACCAAGGCCAAGTTCAGTGGTGCATGACGAAGATGAGGAGGAGCCACGAACACAACCAGCCAAGAGAAAAAGAGGCCATGTCGATGAGCTGGTCGAGGTACTTAGGGAATACATCAATTTTCAACGAGAGGAGAGGAAAGCAGGGAGAGAATGGACCGACTATTTTCTCTTATTGAGAGAACGGTTAATAAATAAAATTAGAGTTAAAAATGTAAAAATGTTATATATATATAGATTTTTAATGTCACTTATAATTTCTCAATGAAACAAAAAAAATATTTCTGTAGTTTATTTTTGTGATGCAAGTTAAAAATGAACCTTTTATACAAGTTGTATACTGTGTCAAGCAGGATGAGGCCGAGGGACGCGAGAGAACGGCGCGAGGCCGGTGTTCAAAAGAACGATTCGTTCACAAACCGGACATCACTAATATCTATGTCAACCAAACTTGGTGAGACATATGTGCAACGGAAGGACGCTCAGGAAGGCGTTATTTACGGTGTCTGAGATTTTCGGTGACACTGGGCAGAGCTTACATGAATATTCATGTATACCAGTCGTGATCACGGCCATTTGACTGCTTTAATTAGGATAACCGGCCCCAACACATCAATCATACAAAAGAACATAATCATCAACAGATGCATATTAAATGAGCTAGAGAGCGAGGAACACAAAGCACAAAAATTGCCAAAAAATAAATGGTTTGTGAAACTTGCCAAGGTAGACTGCCAGCCAGCCACTGACAGGTCACGTGACATGCCAGTGGCGGCTATGAAGATTGAACCCCCACTCGCTATTTGTACTCGTTGTGAATACGCAGGCCACAAGTAGTAATTATTTATTATTTATTTATTTTTTTGATAAATTTTACTCACGACATGCTATCCGGCAACAAAGGATTCCATTCATTATGCTAAGCTAAGATAGAGGCGGCGCTGCCAGACTAAGACAATACATGCACTGAGACAAAAATGCGTTTGCCCACCTATCTAAATGTAGGGGAGACGGTGAATAACCTCTATTTAAAAAAATGGTGGCTTGTTCCTTTGAAGCGCCACTGAAAATATTAGTGCACGCTGCTGAGATCGCAGAAACTATTTTTCAGCGTTGAATAAAGTTTCTTTTTTAATAACTGTTTATGTATGCTCGATAGTTTCTACATTGTATCATGTGATAAGATTTAATTACAGCCACTGATTTTCTAGTGACTTATCGTCAGTGGTGGAGGAAGTACTGAATCTCAGTACTTAAGTAAAAGTACAAATAACCAGTGACAAATTTACTTTAGTAAAAGTAAAAGTACCACAATGACAACCCTACTTAAAGGGTTAGTTCACCCAAAAATGAAAATTAAGTCATTAATTACTCACCCCCATGCTGTACCAACCCCGTAAGACCTTCGTTCATCTTCGGAACACAAATGAAGATATTTTTGATTAAATCTGAGAGGTGGATCACTGCTACATAGGCTGCCTGAGGGAATGAAACTTGACGGCCCAGAAAGTCATTAAAGAACATGTTTAAATATTCCATATGCCTACAGTGGCTCAACTATAAGTTTATCAAGCGACGAGACTACTTTTTTTCCGAAAAATAAACATAAATAACGACTTTATTCGACTATTCCTTTTCTTCCTTGTGGGCCTGAGACGAGAGTTCAAGAGATTTCCACGACGCATGCGCGAGAACTGAACAAGAAGTATTAGAAGAAGAACGTCCTCTTCTCAGTTCTCGCGCATGCGTCGTGGAAATCTCTTGAACTCTCGTTTCAGGCCCACAAGGAAGAAAAGGAATAGTCGAATAAAGTCGTTATTTATGTTTTTTTTTCGGAAAAAAAGTAGTCTCGTCGCTTGATAAACTTATAGTTGAGCCACTGTAGGCATATGGAATATTTAAACATGTTCTTTAATGACTTTCTGGGCCGTCAAGTTTCATTCCCTCAGGCAGCCTATGTAGCAGTGATCCACCTCTCAGATTTAATCAAAAATATCTTCATTTGTGTTCCGAAGATGAACGAAGGTCTTACGGGGTTGGTACAGCATGGGGGTGAGTAATTAATGACTTAATTTTCATTTTTGGGTGAACTAACCCTTTAAGTAAAAAGTACCTGATTTTAAATGTACTTTAAGTATTAAAAGTAAAAGTACTTGCATAACATGCTCAGCTCATCTGGTTCTATGTCGAACACGTCCGAAATAACCAGTTCTCGGTTCTGTACTGGTGATCCGAGAACTGCTGTACCTGTGCGCGCATGCGCAGTATCAGCTGCTCGTGCTGATCACTTCTGTCGGCACAACAAGTCTCAGTTCAGTGAACTTTTGGATTTACTGGGGTAAAATATACTCCGGGATATTGGTTTATTTCGAGTCAGAGGGACTGTCAGGCATGTCTGAAAGTGAGTAACTTTAGTAACTTGTGGATTAGCGCTGACGCAAGACACGAACTGTTTCGAACGATTCTGTCCGATTTAGTGTACTGGTTCGACCGGTTCACTAAAAAGAACCGGTTCAAAAGAACGATTCGTTCACGAACCGGACATCACTAATATCTATGGCAACCAAACTTGGTGAGACAAACGTGCAATGGAAGGAAGGTCAGGAAGACGTTTTGGCAGGGGGAAAACTGATCAGAAAATGTAACGGAACGTTGTAGAAATGTAGTGAAGTAGAAAGTATAATAATTTATGTAAAATGTAACGAAGTAAAAGTCAAAAGTATGCACTATTGATTCTACTTAAGTGAAGTACAGATACGTGAAAAATGTACTTAAGTAAAGTAAAGAAGTATTTGTACTTCGTTACATTCCACCACTGCTTATCGTTATAGGATACACTTCGAGCATTGAGCCAACAGCCACTGAGTTTGTTTGTATGTTTTAATTATATAGGCTACTTCTTCTGTTTTGCTTTGATCTTTAAAATAGTTTTGTTTGATAACTTGTATAAGTGTATCTGTGGTAGCATAATAAAGTTTCAGTGGTGATTATCTTGTCATTCCCTATTGCTTTCTCATTTGGTAACCTGCCATTGGAGGTGGAAATATATGTCCATCCTCAACTTACTGGCCATACATCACAGACAGGGACACCTCTAGCAATTTTATACAGACCACATCTTGTGATGAGGATGTCAGTGTAGTGGCTCTCTTTGAGTCGATGGTAACACCAGTGGAGGTAGTGTAGCATACTACATGGACCTCAATGTTAAAGTGCTTTTACATCCGTTTTAATTGTGTAATAAGTGCTGCTATATCTGTATAAAGAATTGTAGGAATGACATGACATGTTTAATGAAAGGCAATTGTTATTATTTCTGTCAAAGGAAGTAATTAATTATTATTTCTGTCAAAGGATGGAATTATGATTATTATTAGTAGTATACTTTATCTGTATATATATATATATTCTTTTTTTTTTCTTTTTTATTAAATTTTCTGATTTGTCCCCCACAGACATCAGATGAGAGCACACAGTCCCTGACCCAAACCCAGGCCAACACCACACAGCCCGGATCTCCTGACTCCCGTAATGTGCTACCACTCTGCACACCTAAAACTTCTCGCCGTACTCTTGCTTTAAAGAGAAGGGCTGAGGCAGATACGACTGACCATCAGCACGGTGTCCTGAATGGCATTAATAGCAACCCAGATGAGGAAGAGAATTTTCTTTTAAGTTTAGCTGGGGCATTGAGACACCTTCCTCCACGCAGTCGATCCGAGGTTAAAATCAAATTTCAACAGATTTTACATGAAGCAGAATTTAACAATCAGTAAAACAGTATCATTAATACATAAACAAACATACAGACAGACACACACACAAAAATTCACTTTTAAATAGACACAACAAATTAATACATATGTAACAATCAATAACTTTATTTTTAGGGGCCATAAACCGAAGGTGCGGAGGCACCTATTGAAATCGTTGGCGTTCTTATTATTATTCTTCTTCCGTTTCTTCTTCTTCCGCTCTGGAAGTCTATGGCAGCCCATAGAACCACTTGCAGGAAAGTTATGAAATTTGGCACAGTGATAGAGGACAGTCTGAACTGTCACCATAACAAATTTGGAGTCTCTAACTCAATCCCTGTAGCGCCTCCAACTGTCCAAATGGAATTCATGTCGATTCGTCAAAACGTTTTCGAATACTGTGCAAACTAATTTTACGTAGCCCTTGCAAAAACAAGTAAGGCTGTATCTTTATGTATCTGTAACGCTGTATCGTATTCAGACCAAACTTGGTACTAACATCACAAGCATGCCTTGAGGCTACATGCTGTGTTTCGGCGCAGCGCCACCTGCTTGTCCGTAGATACGATAAATGGCTATTTTTGCTTATAACTTCTGAACGGTTTGTCCAAAAAAAAACATGGTCTCGTTGGATTCAGGGCGTCATGTCGAGTCAACTGATTTCCAATTGTTCCATATCGACCATTTTATGCTTTAGCCATTTTGAATTTTGTACCAAAATGCTGTATTTTATGAACGCATGAACGTATCGTTACGGAACTCGGAATGGGTCGTCAGAACGATGACCTGAAGGAGCTTGAGAAGTTTCGAACCAGTGCCACCTAGTGGTAAAATGCAATTTTCAAATGCTTATAACTCTGCGTGTGGTTGACTTATTCTCACGGGAGTCATCTCCTTAGGTTCCTGGATCCTTGCAGAGTCCAATGATACCAAATATGATAGGTTTCGCCTTACGATTTGGGTAGCGTTGTGATTTAGCGCTTAAAAACATTTGCCAATATCTTCGAAATCGAGACAAAACCACCGTAGGAAGTTTGGAATCATAGATCGTTGGCTAATCATTAATACCCAAATGACAAAATATTAATAGTAAGTGGCAAGAAAATGCAAACAAAGTCAGGTGTGGATCATTTTTTATGTGTTTATAAAAATTACGAGGATACATAAAAACAATGTTAGGATTGTGCCTCTTGTTGTTGCTATAATAGAACAAAACATGAAATTGCCATTGACTTCAATACAGTATTGTGATATAAAATGTTATATTTAACGAAAGCATTGGTGTGACATTACGAAACTCAGTATGTGTCATCAGCACACATTAAAGAGCCACAAAACGGTATTTATTGTTTAAATTTCTTTTAAAAATGACCAAAGTTGAGACGTTGTTACATATCAAAAGTAACCTGGTCTGTCCTGTCTGTCAGCGCATTGTCAGTGTCCTCTTTGCTCCGTGATGTATTTTTCACTGCGTGAGAACATGTTGTGTGGTGTGAGAGCGGCGTGGCTTGTCGGACATAGCAACAGTAACTAAAGGGGGCGAGTCTTTGCGAATGGTCAATTGCTCCTTGCTGCAGTTGGTCATTCACTCCCGAGCATATTGCTTGGCCCCGATAATTGCTGCTTGCAGCTATATTTTATAATTAATTTTGTATATTACATGAAAATGTATCATTAAAACATTAATTAAAAGCATTCATCTTTCCCAGTCATTTATTTTCCTCTTTTGATTAAGACTACTATTTTATTTTAGTAGTAATGTGTAGCTTGTTAGTGAAAGGAAATATGCTAGTTTTCTAAGGTTATCTGGGGCTCTTAAAAGAGCCTTTTTTGATACAATTAGTGGTGGTCCTGATGTTACTGATGGCATTGGTCCTGATGGTGGTGGGAGTACAGTGTTTCCCCTAGAAATTTTTCCAGCAGCGGTGCTGTTATGTGCCCGAGGTTGTTACCAAGCCGCGCGTGGTGGGGTCCGGGGGCATGCACCCTGGAAGAATTTTTTTTTTTAAATAACCCCTTAAACCATGACTTCTGGCAAGTTTTGTGGATAGAAATGGACATTTTGAGAAAAACAAATATGACATACCATCAACTGATTCAAGGCATGATTATTGCAGCACGTACCTTGAACTGCAGTCACAAACAGAAACCTTCATTTTATAATTTTAGACAGGATTGTTCATGTTTTCTTTTGTGTTCATTTTCAGCTTGGTACACTGTAAAAAATGATTTTTTGGTAAGGTAAATACTACTGAAAAAAACCAATGTAATTTACAAGAAAAAGTTAGTTCAGGCAAGAATAAATAAAAACTAAGTAAATTCCATATCAGTACTTAATTCAAGCGAGTAGAAATGAAAGCGTAAATATCAACTCAATAAAATTAAGTAAAAATTACTCAACTTTTCTGACACTGGGGTTCCCATCATGCACTGGACCTTGAATAATTAATGAGGTTCATTTTTCACTGGTTTCCAGCAGTATTTACACTGTATCATTGCTTTTGTTGTCAGGATTTAGTAACTTGCCATTTTGTGGCATTTCGAGTAAATTTTCTGCTCAAAATGACACATTCAAACACAAAAACGATCCATCAAATGTTACCGTCATTGTGTATTGTCTACCAAGTATTGAGGTCTTTGCATTCACATTATGCTTAACATCTGACATGATGAAGTATAAATTACTTAGATACTCTAAGTAAAACACATACTATAAATGACTGGTATAATTCAATAAAATTGTTTGAATGAAATGTAATGTAAAGGAAATTTCAACTAAATTGATATTTATCAACCTTTTACTAGCCAAGTTAAAATTACTTATTTCTTTGTTACTTTCACTTAACTAGGTTAAGTAAAGTTTACTTAATTCCATATTCCAAGTAAATTTTAAATTAAAGATTTGTAATTAAAGCTACTGATAAATATGTTTAGGTTTTTACTTGGCAAATCTTTGTAAATTTACTAGCATTTTCTGAGTGGAAAAAGTTGCCTAGCTTTTTTCAAGTAAATCCTACTCCAAAGTTTTTTCAGTGTAGAAATTGTTTAGGGGAAAAATGAAACGGCACAACCCAGAAAAATATTATTTACAATTTATTGAAAATTTTATCGTAATGGGAAAGGCCACACCCAATCTGTGAGCACTTAATTTTTCTGGGCTTTTTATAGAAGATCTCTAAGGCGCTTTGGTAATTGAATGATATTGTGGGGGTATTTTTTTGTTTTTGCAAGAAGTCTTATGCTCATCTAGCCTGCATTTATTTAATCAAAAATACAGAAAAAACAATAGCCTAATATAGTGAAATATTATTACATGATGTTCTTTTTAACTTTTTATTAATCAAAGAATCTTAAAAAAAAAAAAAAAGAGCATCACGTATCATCATATTAGAATGATTTCTGAAGGACACCAACAAGTTTAGTAGACTCATCTGAAAAATTAAATATGATTTAACTTTAACTATCAGGACTATGAGCAGTAGGTGATACTTCCTCGTCTTCATGGAGAGCGCAGTTCATACCGCTTTCTCCTTTCCACAAGCGCTTGCTCTCCCGTGGCGTCTGTCGTTGCTATGCAACCATGAACAGAGAACACGCGTTTTTGCGCGTGCAAATTCATTATTCAAATGCGGCCGGCGCGCTCGTTTTTTCAAGCGTGCCGGCCGCATTTGAATAATGAATTTGCACGCGCAAAAACGTGCTATGTGAACGGCCCCTTATGGCAACGTGACATTAGTCTAATCGGAAATATTTCCATGTGTGGCTCTTTCCTCCTTGTTAAAAAGGGGATTCAGAGCCACCGCATGCAGCGCCTCCGGTCGCCATGACAGTGTTTTTAGGTAAGTCAATGAAGTGAATGTCGTGATATTGCTGATCATTGAAAGATTTTGTAGCGGCGCTGAAAATCCAGCGGCGGCGCTGCGCCGCTGCTGAATACATTGTAGGGGAAACACTGGAGTAATTATGAGGCATTAGATGACAGAATGCTGCCATGCAACTTCACCTGCTGTAGAGGAGAAGTAGGTGGTGTACCTTTGCCTAATTTCTTATACTTCCCAAGAGGCATTGTTGCTGCCTACTCGCTGGATGGGCTGCATGGCAAACTGTGGCTCCAATGGCTGGGGGGCACAACTTCCTTCCTCTTCATCAGCATTCTCATAGCGTAGGAAATTGTGAAGGATGCAAGTGGCCTTCACCACTGCATCTGCCACTTTTGGTGAGACACCAAACACTCTGTGGTAGAGTCTCCATTGGGCAGAAAGGATCCCAAATGTGCACTCCACCATCCTCCTTGCACAAAAAAAACGGTAATTGAACACACACTTCTCTCTGTCGAGGTGTTTTCCTGGGTAGGGTCGGAGAAGGTGCCTCTTCAGAGGAAAAGCCTCGTCACCCACAAACACGTGGCACAGGCTGGAGGTCTTCAGCTCCTAGTAAAGGTGCATCCTCTGGCAGGTTGAGGGTCCTCTGGTGGAGGCCCATGCCAAAGTCGGAGGCACAGAGGGTCCCAGCATCACTGCTTTTCCCGTATGCCCCCACATCCACCATGAGGAAAAGCTACCGGGCATCAACTACTGGAGAACATTGGAGAAGCTCCCTTTGTAATTGAATTACATGGACCCTATTGAAGATTGGGCCTGTATTACAAAATGCTTCCCATTGATTGCTCCCAGACAGTTGGGGAACTTCAAAAGCCTATATGGAAGTCTTTAGCGATCCTCTTCCACTGGTGTTGTTTAGGGAAGGTCATGTATTCCTGGACTATGACAGACCATATTGCCTCACACACTTCTTTTACCACCCTTGCTACTGTGCTGTAACCCACCCTGTAGCTCAAAGCTATTGATCTGAATGAGTCTCCTGTTGACAGATACCTGAAATAAATTTGAAAAAAGTTGCAAAAGGCCAGTAGTTATAAATTCAATAAAACGTCTATTTAAAAAATAGTTTCATTACTTATAAATTCAATAAAACATCTATTTAAACTATGCTTTAAATCTATTAAATTCTTTTGATGAATTTACCAATAAACCAAGTGATGTGTTTAGATGTGTAAAATATCTTGTATCACTGAATCATAAATACCTAAAAATAAGTAAATGAGTAAAATAAGCGATGTCGTACCACATTGATGTAGTGTGATGTTGATACATTGATACAGTGATGACTGTAACTAAGAACATGTAATAGAGGACCATTGTGAGGCACTTTATTTGAGCTTTTTCATTTTCTACTACTTTACTTCTGGTCCACTATATCCAAGAGACAAAGACTGCAATAGTGCACAAAATATCACTTAAAATAAATTCTGAATAGTTCTTTCACCTATTTGCACACATCTCAGACGAATGCAGAGATGTTCTTCCCGGTGAAGCTGATGGTCTCCCGGTAGTTTATGTTTCTCCTTGTAATAGAAGGTCCAATTTTCCGGAACAACACTTCAAACTGTGTCATGCTCATCCGAAAATACTCCTTAAACCGGCTACCATCCAACTTCAGTTCTTGGACCAAACGATGGTACTGGTCGAGATGTTTTATCACTCCCAAAATCTCATGAACCCACATAGACAGTCGTGTCCGTCCTCTCTTTCCACGTGGTTCAGCCATTCCTTCACCCAGAGCAAGGTTCAGAGCAAGTAATCTACACATTGTGTCAACATTTTTAGTATTAAAAAAATTATCTACGAAATCAGTTACAAGTAAACGGTGCTTCATTGTGTTCTGGGCTTTTCAGATTTTTTTGTACACAGTATACTTTGCTAGTATGATGTTTACTGAGTTTGGGCTTACTGTCTAACCCAGCCAACATTTGTATGTGGGGCCCATATGGGTATGAAATGGACTGAAAAATGGGCTCCATGTAGGATTGCCCACGGGTTACATGTCGGTCCCAGCTTTAACCCAGTTGACATTTGTATGTGGGGCTCATGTGGGTTTGAAATGGGCTCTGTATAGGATTGTCCGTGGGTTCCATAATGGCCCCATGTTAATTGCCCAGCTGGATTTCATATAGGATTGCATTGGTACTAGGTGGGACCCAACTGGGCAACATGCATAACACCCATCTCGGTCCCAGCTTTAACCCAGTCGACATTTTTATGTGGGGCCCATGTGGGTTTGAAATGGGCTGAAAATGGGCTCTGTATGGGATTGTCTGCGGGTTCCATATTGGCCCCATGTTAATTGCCCAGGTGGATTTCATGTAGGATTGCACTTGGTACTAGGCGGGACCCAAGTGTGCAACATGCACAAGACCCATTTTGGTCACAACTGCTAATATTTTTATGTGGGGCCCATGTGGGTTTGAAATAGGCTGAAAAATGGGCTCTGGGTGGGATTGTCCACGGGTTCCATGCCAACTGCCCACATGGATTTCATATAGGATGGCACTTATAAACAGGTGGGCCCCAACTGGGCTACATGCACAAGACCCATCTTGGTCCCAGCTTTAGATTTTTTGTGGGTATACAAGGTTGTACATGGGCTGTAAGTGGGTTTGTCCACGGGTTCCATGTTGGCCCCAGCAACTTACTCATTTAGGTTGTATGCAGGATTTCACAGGACTTTAGGTGGGGCCCATAGGAATCATATGTATGTGGCACAACTAGGGATCATCTGTGTTCCATCTAAATGAGTAGCAACACCACACAAACAAGTTTTAAAGCATTAGAGCACACAGTGAGATTTAAATCTTTTCAAATTTCAATTTTATTGAAATAACCCATCATATTATGCTATAGTCTGAAATTTCAGAGACAATATTTAAAGAAGCAGATTTATGTCTGATTAAATAGTATATTTTTAAAGTTATATACCTAATTGTTAAAATACATATTTTGAACCTGTATTTGACCCAGTCTTTATGATTTATGATTGCTTTTAAAGTAAATTATAAAAATATAATTATTTTGTGTCTTTGGAAAATAATTGAGGTGATCACAGGTGTGGATGATTCTTAAATTTCCAGGATGGCTCGACTTAAGAGTCAAAGTTTTAACAACTTAAATTAGAATTATGTTAAAATGAGAATCCCGATTCTTTTAGTGTTTCAGACAGAGATCACGATTCTGAACAGAAAACTTAACAACATAACATGTAATTTACTAGAGGTTCTGACAAAATGTTAATTTCTGCAGTCGATTTAAAATGATTAATCTGAATGGAAAAATGAATGAATAATTGAATGACTAAAATACTTGTTTTGTTACTGGATGAATCAGCGTTTATGAACGAATCTCTAGAATGAATGATTAAAAAATGACAAAAACATTTGTTTACCAGTCTCTTGTCAACATCTGTTTGTGTAACAATGTGAAATCTTTATATTTAAGTGTCAAGTTTCTGCAAAAGTTGATTTACTCTGTTTTGATTGCTACTGTAGACAGTGTTTATATCTGAACTATAAACTTTTATCTCAGTATTTCTGTGATCATTTGAATTACGAGCTGATGTTGTTGTAATATAATATAAGAATATAATAAACTAGATTAAAAAGTTTGTAGATAAACTTTAAGTTGGTATGGCCAAGGTTTGTGTCAAAAAGCCTTGCCACAAAGTTTGATGAAGTTTTAAAAGCTTGAAGTTTGAAGGTTTTTAGTTTTAATTAGTTTAAGTTTTAGTTTAGTAGTTTTAAAAGTTTGAATGTTTTCAGTTAGAAATAGTTTAAGATAGAATCTTTTGAGACTTATAAATGCACATCAACCCGATGACTTAGCATTCATGTAAAAACTATGTTCAGATTCATCAATCAGTGTTCAATAAAATCACTGTGTTAATGTTGTGATTAACACAGCAACATTGTTCCATCGATGGAAACGATGGAAAATCATATATAAATAGGCCTTAGTTTACCTAGTCTTCCATCTATACTTGGCGTTTCCCTTTTTCTGCAGCTATCAGTGGTTCCCTTTTGTTGTCACTCCGAGTTACGTCGGATGACGACGAATGGGGTTTCGCTTAGAACACCTATCGACTTCGAGTATTACAAAACGAGCCAATGGCAAAGAAATGCCATGGGTCTGCGGAATTTGCATAGCGTATCTCCGCCTTACCTCGTGGTTATAAAAGGAGGACGCCGGCAACATGCAGATATGTTTTCGCTTTGGAGCCAAGAGTATTTCTTCACTCCACAGCCATCTCTGACTTCGCTCTACGAGACGAGCTTCTCTCTCCGGTGTCGGTGTGACGGCGATCTGCAGAGAGCTCACAGTGCCTGCTGATCTGTGCAGTGATCTGCCAGTGTGTGTGTGTGTCTCCCTGTGCGCTTCAACATCGCAGAGTTTTTTTTTTCTCCTCTCATAAAAGAGCTCACACGCGGCACGTCTTTTTAAAGACGGCTCGCCCGTGTATTTCTGGTTGCAGCGGACTGGTATCGGACTCTGACTGACCCGAGGCTCTTCAGTGAGCTGCGCGCCGCCACTGACCTTGCTCTCCGAGCGACGAAAGTGGCCGTACGCTCTCGGAGTCAGGTGATGTTCACCATTCTGGGGCTGACCGGTCTGATGTGCACGATGTCGGGCGGACCCGTCTGCTCGACACCCCCATCTCCCAGGTCGGCCTCTTCGGCGGTGCGGTTGAGTGCTTCTGCCCAACAGTTCTCAACCGCCTGTGAGCAGATTGAGGTTATTCTGCCCGACGGCCCCACCCGTCCGCTCAGATCCCTCAGACTCCCCACTGCCGAAGGCGCCCTCCCACGGTTCCAACCCCGCCCGTTCACCCGGGCCTGGCTCTGGAAGACCGAAGGGGGGATGCCTCAGCCCTCTCCAGCCCCGCCCCCTGCTAAACGCCGGGTTAAGCGGCACTTTTGAGATGGGCTGCTCAGAGATGAGACTCAGTTCTTTCCAGGAGTTGGTAGCAGGGCCACTCCTTTCCCCGGTGGAGGAAACGTCTGGGCCGGTCATTCCGCTTCGCTTGCACCACCGGGGGGACGTCTGTGGTTCTTGATGCCGCTGGCACAGTTGGGAGCCTGCCTAGAGCTTCTCTATCTGGCCGCTGGGTCGCGCGAACCATCGGCTCGGCTATGCGATTCAGTTCGCACGGTCTCCTCCCCGCTTCAGGGGAGTCCGCTCCACTTTGGTCGATGGCTATGCCCTTATCATTAGAGCGGAGGTTGCTACCCTACTGGCGAAGGGTGCGATTGAGACTGTCCCTCCAGCCGAAATGAGGTCCGGGTTTACAGCCCCTACCTCATTGTCCCGGAGAAGTCTGGTGGGTTACGGCCAATCCTGGACCTACGCATCTGAACCGCTCCCTTCTCAGGCTGCTGTTCAAGATGCTCCTGGCCAAACGCATTTCTGGAGGTGTGCGGCCACAGGATTGGTTTGCAGCGATCGACCTGAAGGACGCCTACTTTTATGTCTCCGTTCTCCTTCGACTCAGACCATACCTACGGTTTGCTGTCAGGGTGTGCGCATATCAGTACGCTGTTCTCCCATTCAGGCTAGCCCTGTCTCCTCGCGCCTTCACAAGGTTGTTGAGGCAGCCCTTGTTCCTCCATGGGAACACGGGGTTCGCATCCTGAACTATCTCGGTGACTGGCTGTCTTAAGCTCACTCCTGAGACCAGGTTTGCGAATACAGGGACCCAGTGCTCCGGCACCTAGCTCGTCTGGGCCTTCAGGTCAACTGGGAAAGGAGTAAACTTTGCCCCGTGCAGAGGAGCTCTTTTCTCGGTATGGACTTGGTCGCCTTCTCCACTCAGCCATTGCTGACTTGCCTGAGACTATCAAGCGCAAGAGGAAGTTTATTCAGAGGCTCCTGGGGCATATGGCATCTGCAGCCGCGGTACGCTGCTCAGATTGCTTCATATGAGACCGCTTCAGCTTTGGCTTCGCGACCGAGTCCCGAGGTGGGCATGGCAACACGGCACCCTCCGAGTACTAGTTACTCTGACTTCCCGTCAGTACTCACCCCGTGGTCGAACCTCAGTTTTCTACGGGTCCGAGTGCCCCTGGAACGAGCTTCCCGGCATGTTGTTGTCTCAACAGATGCCTTCACGGGCTGGGGCACCATGCGCAATGGACATGCTGTCACACTCTCATGTTTTGCAGAAATGCTCCTGAAAAATTCAGTGAATTTCTTCACACTTAGGTGTTGAGCAAGGTTGCTCCTGAAGCTCAGTGATTCTCGCATGTAGTGTTGAGCAGTATGGCATGTCTATTGCCTCGAGTTGCTGGCAGTACGCCTTGCCCTGCATCGCTTCCGGGCGTTGCTCAGGGGTCCACTCGTACTAGTCCGATCAGACAATACCGCCACAGTAGCGTACATCAACCGTCAAGGTGGTCTACGCTCGCGCCGTATGTCGCAACTCGCCCGCCACCTCCTCTTATGGAGTCAGAAGCATCTGAGGTCACTTCAAGCCATTTTCATTCCCGGAGTCCTGAACTGTGCAGCCGACGAGCTCTCACGGCTTCAGCCCCTCCCGGGAGATTGGCGACTCGATCCCCAGTCGGTTCAGCTGATTTGGGACCAGTTCGGGGACGCACAGATAGATCTGTTTGCCTCTCACGACTCGACCCATTGCGACCTGTATTATTTCCTGACCGAGGGCACGCTCGGCACGGATGCACTGGCGCACAGCTGGCCGCGGGGCCGCAAATATGCGTTCCCCCAGTGAGCCTTCTTGCGCAGGTTTTGCGCAAAGTCAAGGAGGTCGAGGAGCAGGTCCTTCTGGTTGCGCCGTACTGGCCCACCCGGACCTGGTTCTCCGAACTCATACTCCTCGCGACAGCACCTCCTTGGCCCATTCCTCTGAGGAAGGACCTCCTTTCTCAGGGACGAGGCACCCTATGGCACCCTCGTCCCGATCTTGGAACCACCACGTGTGGCTCCTGGACGGGAGGAGGCAGGTTTGAGTACCCTACCACCAGTGGTGGCGGCTACCATCACTTCCGCTAGAGCGTCGTCCTCTAGACACGTCTATGCGTTGAAGTGGAACCTCTTCGTCAACTGGTGCTCTTCTCACCGAGAAGATCCCCGGAGATGTTCGATTAGTGTCATGCTTTCCTTCCTTCAAGATGGGTTGGAGTGAAGGCTGTCTCCCTCCACCCTGAAAGTCTATGTTGCCGCTATTGCCGCACACCATGACCCGGTCGTAGGTAAGTCTGTTGGGAAGCACGACCTGATCGTCAGGTTCCTGAGAGGAGCGAGGAGACTGAATCCTCCTCGCCCTCCTCTCGTTCCCTCTTGGGTGGTTCTAACTGCCCTGCAGAGTGCTCCCTTTGAGCCTTTGCAATCAGTGGAGCTTAAGTTCCTGTCTATGAAGACAGCGCTCCTGGTTGCATTGGCCTCAATCAAGAGGGTAGGGGACCTGCACCCATTCTCCGTTGACGAAACGTGCCTGGAATTCGGGCCGGCTTACTCTCACGTGATCCTGAGACCCCGGCTCGGATATGTGCCCAAGGTTCCTAACACTCCCTTCCGGGACCAGGTGGTGAACCTGCAAGCGCTGCCCCTGGAGGAGGCAGACCCAGCCTTGGCACTGCTCTGTCCAGTACGCGCTCTCCGCGCCTATGTAGACAGGACGCAGTGTTTCAGGACCTCAGACCAGCTCTTTGTCTGTTATGGTGGGAAGCTAAAGGGAAAGGCTCTCTCCAAGCAAAGGTTGTCTCACTGGATAGTGGACGCCATTGCTTTGGCATACCAGCAGCAAGGTCGACCGTGCCCCCATGGTGTGACTGCCCACTCCACCCGGAGTGTGGCGTCCTCTTGGGCTCTAGCGCATGGCGCCTCGCTAACAGACATATGCAGAGCTGCAGGCTGGGCGACACCTAACACATTCGCCAGATTCTACAATCTCCGAGTGGAGCCAGTGTCCTCTCATGTACTCGCTTCAACCAGCTAGTACTGGACCCGCTCAGGTGTCTTCGCTTGCTCGCCATTCCCCTCCACGGACTGGATACGTGCGATATTCTCCTCAGGTGAGCTTCTCCGAAAGCCCTGAGTTCCTCCAGCACTCATGACGTCGGCGCCAGTGTCTATTGCCTGCGCGTCGGCTAGGTGCCTCCCGTGTGCATGGTCCCTCCTCTGAGCGAACCCCCACATGTGTATTTCCACTGTAAGCCTCTCTGAGCATGTGTCTTTCCCTTGGCAAGCCACCTTGCCACCCCTGGGGTTGAAATATTTCACCTGCGGCTGGACACCCCAGTGTTCTCCATATGCATCCTTCGGGTCATATGTGTATTCTCTAAGTCCCCCCGGTTGGGCTGGCAATATTTTGCATATTTCCTCTAAACTATGGGATATGCCCCCCAGTGTACTTTGGTATTCCTGTGTTAAATAGGAGTCCTTGCTAGTCTTACGACAGGGATCTCAGATTTACGCAGGGCACTGGAAGACAGCTGTGAAGGTGGCGTGATTAGACTGGTAACCCCATTCGTCGTCATCCGACGTAACTCGGAGTGACAACGAAAGGGAACGTCTCGGTTACGTATGTAACCCTCGTTCCCTGAGTAGGGAACGGAGACGTTACGTCTTCCTGCCACTTTCCGCTGTGCCGCGGGGATCGCCTGAGTTCAGTCTCGGCTCCTCAGCGAAGAAACATATCTGCATGTTGCCGGCGTCCTCCTTTTATGCCCACGAGGTAAGGCGGAGATACGCTATGCAAATTCCGCAGACCCATGGCATTTCTTTGCCATTGGCTTGTAAGGAACTCAGCTTTTTGGAAATATTAATAATCAATAATATCTTGTTATTATTAATTATAAATATTTGGGTCAGTTAATTGGATTAACTTCATGTGGCTGAATTAATATTACAATCAATTAATCAGTTCTTCCAACGAACTCTTTTGATTATTAATTTATTCTAAGAAAAGGGTATCTTCCATGGCCACCGAAGAATAATTATTTCTTCGCCTGTACTTGTACTTTGAGCCAGTAGCAAAAACCGTGATCGTAAAGTGACTTGTATTGCAAGCAAAACAGAACCAAATGCATATTATGTACAAGTTTTATTAACTAAATATAGATATTTATATGAATATAAATAAACTAAACAACATACACACATGAATACATAAATAGGTTAGTGATAGGATGAAATTGGAAACCGGAAGAGGGTCTATGAGAAGAACCATCAGAATTTCATTTTCACATTTCATTGAATTGAATACTTGCATTTGTAATGGGAACAATTCTTGAAGTTGTTGAAAATTGAAGTCGTTGATGGTTCCGGCAGTGTCAAGTGGAAGTTGGTTGAGCGTTCTCTTTCTCCAGGACCGCATGGCTGGTTTGGGCAAGGCCTGGGACTCTGTTGAGGCCACGCCGAGCACCCAGGAGAAGTGAGGAAGTCGGAAGGATGGGTGATTGGAGTCGTTGTTGGTTGGAGTCTTTGTTCCAAAACACCTGAGATTGTCCTTGGTTCTTTGTGAGAGAATCTTCTCTCTTTTCCATGAGGCCGGATCTGGTTGGAATCGAGGCCTGCTGGGCCCTGGGGCCCCCGTGGAGGGGGAGGGGGCTCCCCAGTCTCACCAGAACAGTGTTGCGGCTGGATGAAAAAACTAAGAGAGCGCGGTCACTGTTGCCTGCCTCTGATATACCCTGGAGAAAGAACCAACCCCTAAGGTTTGAATGGACCTATGAGTAAGGTGACATGTCCGAGAGGGGAAGCGGCTCTTAGTTGATTTATGGTCTTTGTCCCCAGCATGCTTAGACTGTTCATTCAAGCTCAAATAGACATAACAAATTCACATTGCATTCTAAGAGAAGGTGATGTACATCAAAGTGTGTGTCATTAAATGAGGATTAATTTGCTAGGAAGCATGATACAGGTGAGGTTATATTGACCGTTGGGTGGTCGTTCAACCACATACACCCCAATCAAACATACCATGTTGTTATACCTAATAGTACACGATACAGTAAATCATCACAGTTTCTGTGAGGCATGTTCCTTCATAGATCAGAGTAACACCGCAAAGTTTATTTAATTAAAGATGGTCTCTCTCTCTTAAGCATGTGGCGCATGTGGCCACATTCCTTTTAGGTCGTAAAGTCTGTTATCAGTCTTAAAGTGTTCTGTAACCGGACACCCGGCTGACAAAGTAACTTCATTTGTGAGGTTAGTTTTGGGGGAGAGTTTCATAGACCTTTATATTCATTAAATATAGTGAATATGAATAATTAGTGTGTGTCTGATTGGTCCATACCCTACATCCCCCCTTTCGACCGTTGTTGTCCCCCTCAAGGACAACCATGATCGAAGTTGAAAGTGTCGACAGATCAGACACACCTTTGTCATAGAAGGCTGGAAGGCCATGGTGGCCTCTGGTTGCTCGTGTCTTCTGGAGTGGTGGTCGTTCCACGGCGGTTGATGTGGACAGTAGCCCAGTACAGGTCTCTGCAGCAGGTGTTGGGGCAGAAGGTGCCTTGACTGGGTATCACCTGTCATTCTGGAGTTAGGGTGAAATTGTGGTTCTTGAAGAAGGATGAGGTTTCCAGCTTTGATTCAGGTTTGGCCTCAGCAGGGCAGCGTGTGTCTTGGATCAGAGACTGCAGACCAGCTGAGTTTGAGTAAAGTCATTCTGGAAGACAGTAAACAGCTGTTTCATGGAGTTCACTGTCTTGTTCAGCCGAACGCTGTGGGTGTTGAGAATTACCACAGTTCCCTTCGATGTCTTGCCGATGGACGGCAGGGAGGCACTCTGTGTTGTGAGTTGCCCTTTTAGCTGTGGGATTTCAGTTTGAATTTCAGCCACACGTTGTCTCACGGTGGCTAGGTTCAGTGCGTTGACACTGGACATGCCAATGTTAACAGAGTTCCGACGGCAGTGGCGGTTGTGTCCATCTGGCTCTGCTTGTGTGACATTTTTTTTTCAAGTTGGTTGAGCATGTGTTCGACATTGGCCTCAGCGTGGGCGAGGGAGTGGAGTCGAACATACACTCTCTGGGTTTGGGTCCCGCAGTTGGTGATAAGGAGTCCCGGTTGTTCCCTCGGGACGCTGCCTGATACCGGACCTGGTGAGATGACCGACTGCGGCTGTCCTCTGGTTGGCTGGAGGCACAGGAAGACTAACCACAGCAGCATCCTGGAACAGACAAAGGGGAGAGGGAGAGAGAAAGGGAGGAAAGATCTCAGCGACTGTCGTCCTTTGTTGGCTAGGACAGTCTTTCCGCTTCGAGGACGCCGGTATGCCAATTGCTTCGGTGTTCTGGTGCTGCGGTGTGCAGCACATGCTGCGTCATGGGCATACACTGGCATGAACCCCCCTTTTGCACTGTGGCACCACAAGCTTTGGCGCAGCGATGTCATCAGGTGCATAACACAGAGTGTTGTCCTGTGCACGCAGCGTGTGCTTGTTGATTTCAGTTGTCTGGGGCACCGGTTGTCGGTGGGTGCAGACGGCGTTCGTGGGTGGTTGGAGGGGTTAGAGGTGGTTTCTCATAGTGTCCATTGGTTTGTCATAGTCTTTGGTAAGCTGGAAGGTTGGGGTCAGGTTAAGCAGAGGCTCTGTGACATTTTGGCACACTTGTGGTGAGAGACTAATTCATGACCCTAAAAGTTCAGAACCACTGTTTAATGGGTTCGCTAGATATGTAGCATAAAGTTAGGTGTTTCATGTGTATCTAGCTAGTGATGTGTCTCTTGTATCTTTATCATCTTAGCTGTGGATGTTAGTGAGGCTAAGACTTGTGTGGTTCCTAGAGTATTTCCTGGAAAGGGCATAGCCGAGATGAAATAAATGACTTAAGATGGTTCTTATGACTAAATTATTTCTCTGGACTTAAATGGTGGTTCACTGCGGCTTGACGAAGTGAAGGATAGGAGGAAAAGGGACAGCTTTCCTATTCAAATTATGCTTATTATCAATCCTCAGGACTATAGTTATGCCCTAGTAATTGTTGAAATTACTTGTGTCGCAGGGTCACAAAAATGAGTGCACTTGTTGAAAATAAACACAATCACAAATAAAGGTGTCTCTGTTTCCTTTCTGGGCCCAATGGGAAATAGAACCACATTCGAACAAGAGAGGAAATGGAATTAAATCATATAGATGACCGAATAGACAAGGGAATAGCTGACTGCTATTATTATCAAAGTGGAAATAAAAGAATAAAATAAAAAAAATAAAGTAAGTAATCAAAACAGCGGTAATGATCTGAAATTGAGAATAATCAATAGCACTAGTGACTAACCTTTAGATTTGCCTGGACCAACACTCCCTAGTGGGTCACAGCTGTTGCGTGTTTAAGACCACACCGTGTGTGTCCCTCCAAAGGTTTAGTCAATATGCTGATGAAAATTCTCATAACTATAATAATTCTTCTCTAGCTACACAGCTTACATGTAATTAAACTTGGGTTTAATTGCCAGGGCATCTGCAAATTTAGCCTACAGCGCTCAGCAAGGACTATGCCTAAACTAGTGAAGGTGAAATTCAGCTGAGAAGAATTGAAAGTAAGGAAAGAGAAAAATTAGAAACCCTAAATGGGGTTAAAGAAAGTATTTTAGAATACTTTGCGCTGTATACATAAAAGCTGTAATTAAGGCTTCAAGTAAATGATGCTAACCGCTAACTGTAGAAGTTATTATGTAGCTTAGCCTAAGCTGGATGGATGCTAGGTTAGCTTAGCTTAGCCTAAGCTGGATGGACGCTAGGTTAAGTTAGCTTAGCCACCTAGGCTGGTTTGATTACAAAATGACGTCACGAGTTAGCACTTCCTGTGACAAGTCGTTGTCATGGGAACCAGTGCATGTCAGAACAATTCAACAGTACCTGAAGAATGTCTACACATTTTACTGAGTTATGCATGTTTAAACGGGTTAAAAGGGGGCGCCTATACTTTAAGTCTTTCAAGAACTTGATGTTACATTCAGTAAAATGCTAATGTGTTTTGGCATTTGCTAATTTTACTAATGGAACTCTTCTCTTTACTGTACGCAACTTATTCTATTTGTTTACAGAGTAAGGAAATAGATTTGCTGTAAGTCAAAGCTTGTCTAAGCCTATATAGTTACGTCCATCTCGTGCATAAATACTGACTTTTCAGCGAGTAAACAGTTTTGATCGCTAGGTAGCTCTCTGCTTGTAGATGCAGCCAAAATTTAGGTGAATTTACATCAACCTAACAATAATTTGTAAGGTCTTTACTTTGTAGAAAGGGGAGCATCACCCAAGTCTACGTGTATATAACACTGTACTGAGATTCCTTCGTCAGAAACAGATTAAGCAATACTGCAATTTGGATTCCTTCAACCAAAGCAGACTAATAAATACCGGTACAGTTTGCATGCCGCTGAGATGAGATTCCTTTGTCAAACAGACTTACGCTTTAATGCTGAACTTACTGATACCAGTTGGAAATCTAAGACTCTTTCACTTACAGTAGAGATGTCAATTCCCGCTATCGTTTTATCTGCATTTAGACAAGCCAGCAACCAGTGATCAAAATGCGTATCGCATGTTGTGTTCCAGTTGGACCGCAATGGTCAAATGCACGCCTGTAGGTTAACAGTAGTTTAAAACTCAGGTGGTTTTCCTACACTATGGCGTCAAGGTATGCCCTATTTGGAGCTAGTGTTTCCTGTAACCCTTCATTGTCATGGAAACTAATGTAGCAGTGCCAATTCAACCAGCATGTAGCATATGTTTGTTTCAAAAGAGTTGTGCATAGTCTGTTGGCAGGTGAGGCTTACACGTCCATTCAAGATTTTCTTTATATCAGTAAAATTCTATTTTTACTAATGCAGAGTCTTGCTGCTCTTTGAGCACCCATTTTCATCTACTTTAAAAGTTTTATGTCCTATGCTGACCAGGGACTTTTTAGCAGAGTCTTGCATTGTGTTCATGCTGTGTGGCTTCTGGTTTTGCAGTTCAGGATCAATGGGGTCTTAGGAACCCTTTCTGGGGAGGCCTTCTGTGTTAGAGGCCTTCCGCATCAGGTCACACATCGTTGAGTGGGCATTGCGTGGGGGCAGGTGAAAATATGGTGACTAACTGGTTTTGGAGGAAAAGTTTCTTGAAGCTGGTGTCCTCCTCCGTCACAGGTTCGTTGTAAGTTCCACAGACAACTCGTTCGGAGTTGGTGGTGGTAGCACAGGGCCTTCTAGGTCTGTCCTGCTTGGTGTTTGGGCAGGGCCCAGCTGGGCTGGATGTGTCCAGATCAGATGGAGTCTGTCTCGGTGTGCCATACCGGTTGGAGACTGCAGGTGAAAATCAATGTCTCGTAGATTGGCAGGGATGTTTCTGACCTTTCACTTGAGATTGTTGAGTGTCACTTCATGTGCCATTTCAGGGTTTGTCTGATTTACCTTTTCCTCCTGCAGCTGCAGGGGCTCTCAGGGCACTGTCTGGTGAAGTGTTAAGCCGAGGGCTTTGGCTCCTCCCCCCTTTGTGCAGGGCTGGGGAAGCTTATGCTGCTAATGTGAAGGTCAGCAGGGTCCATCTTTCTTGTGTGGTCCATTTGCAGTGGGTTGGACTGTTGCAGCTCTCTTTGGACCACATGGAGTGCGTCAATAATGTTACAGCATCGCTAAGTCAGTGTTCGGACTTCCGCTGCACATTGATGGCTTTAGCTCTCTTTGAGTTCAACCATTTCTTTAAGTTCTTTGAGTGAAACAGTTCTTTACCCGTCGGTTTGCAGGTGCTCAGAGCTGTCGTCCGCCTGAAAACTGATGATCTCTTTCAGTTGCTCTGCTCTGTCAGGGTCCTTGCATCTGTCCTGTGCCTTCTCCCGTTGAGCAGGTATCATTCTCTGTGGAGTCCTGTGGCTGGCAGCGTTAGTTCATTTACCTCCTGTTTGAGGCCTGCGGGAGCATGGCCAAGGAGAAGATAATGCTGGTCAGCTCTTGGTGGCTCAGGCTGGGTGTCAGACGTCTGCTTTCATTGTTGCCTAACTGTTCCTTCCTCTGCCGTGGCAGGTCATTGCCTGCTTCAGGCTGAAGGATGTCCATGACACTGCTCTGCCGGGTCTTCAGGTGGTCCTGGTGGCAGGGCTGGGTGTCTGAGGCCTACTGGAACACTTGTGGGAACACGAGAGAGAAATGGCAAAGGCAAATGCGAGTTTCTACAGAGGTGGTGAGCTATCTGTGTGGGAGAATGGCTATGTGGAGCAGCTAAAATTTAGTGTTGGTGAGCACACACAACAAAAAAAAAAGTTTTGAGTATCTTAGTTGACGTGCTTTAAGCAGCATCGACTGATGACATGGCTCTTACATGTCATAACCTATTACTCAAAAATGCTGATGGTTCTTTTCACATGTTGTGCTACGAGAGTAACAGATAGAGCAAAACCAAAATAAAACAATGGGATGAAACCAGAAAAGAAGAGGAAGAAAGGAGTGTTTTACCTATTTAGGTTTAGCTAGGAGACATAGGTAAACAGGAGTCACTTATGGGTTATGCTGCTGTTAGACTAAGCTACCAGGGACACATCAGACATCTCAAGGTCCAAAAGAAGAAGAAGAAACAATGGGAAGTGTTTCCAGTTCTGTCTGGGGCCTACTGTGCGTTTGTGTTTAGCCGTACTTCATGTACTTAGCTTGGTGCTAAGGAGTGAGGATGGGTAAAACACAGACAGGAAGTAGGATATTAATGACCTGTGTAACTCGCTATGGAAACAACAGTCGCTAGATATTGTAATCCTATAGAGAGAGAGAAGATGAGGATAGTGACTAGTGATCTAAAATAAGGTAAAGGTAAAGTTAGAACGTCCTTATAGCTCTAAGAAAACTAAAAGGAAAGGGAAGCGTATCAAGTAATTTAATTAAATTTCAAATTTAGTTAAGCCCTTCTTTTTTCTTTAGCTGAATATAAGTATTCAGGCTGAAACAAACGTAAATAACTAAATTGAAATAAAATTTAAAAAAAATAAAAAAAATGTATGTAAACATTGTGTGTTCTCATAGCTCTGGTAACTAGAGGGGAACTTGACTAAGCAAATTGATTTAATTAAATTCCCAATTTAATTAAATTCAATTTAACTGAATAGGACTATTCAGGCTCAACAGGTGTAAATACACAAAATAAAATAGGGGTAGATTTAAGTAAAAATAACAGAAACACAAATAAAAACCCAAAGTATCTGGGTTTCAATCTGAAAGTGAAACCAAGAGGAAGGGGTCGAGAGAGAGAAAGAGAGAGAGAAGAGGGTGGTTTAACCCTCTTATGAGACCTGCTTCGTGAAGCTCTGACACCAGGGTGAATCATTCGTCTCAAATCATTCGGAGTGTATCACTGCTAAGGTCACGTGATTTTATTAAACTGGGCTTCGTTACGCGTCATAGCTGTTTCGAAATTGTTTTAAATTTCAACGGTTCGTGAACCATTGTGTATCTGGTCTCTATGTGATCTCGTATCACTTTATAGATTCGTACACATTTAATGACGCATTTGATAAAGGGTCTGATTGACTTTCAAGTCAAGCTTTCATAAAACGAGCCCTACGGTTTACTAAGATATTATGCCTAGAAAGACACCTCATATTAAACGATATTAGGTAGCTCGCGGATTGCCATTACCTGATTACACCTTTTGATAAAACCTTTGCGATTGGTTTGTAAAAGGTGTTCCGTTGATTTGAGTTTCCGCTACACTTCCACTGTTTTGACCAGCAGGGGTCGCCAGCGAGGGCGCTTCAAACAAAGAGTCATTTGTGACTCATTTGACTCCTTTCATTCAAAGCCTCGAAGAGCTTTGACTCTCATTACTCGTGTTCAAATCACTCAGTTCAAATCACGCAAAATCTATAGTCTTTGGTTTAAGGTTACACTTTACGCTCTAACGTGTCTAAGTTTTTAGGCGGTGCTAAAACTATCACTCGAGGTAGAGGGTTTTACTTGTAAGTCATGCGTGTAAGTTAGGATTGAGGGAGCTATTGGCTACAACCGTCGCTTGTTTACACGAGGGTCTGTGAGATTGGTGCTGTTGTCAGAAAAACTAGATAGGAACGCCTGCTCGCGTTCGGACGCAATGCCAACCAACAACACAGATCGTTCGGAGCAGCGATCGAGCTGTGCTGACAGTTTGCACTGAGTCTCTCGCTTAGACACGACGTTGCGTGTGAGTGACTCTTTTTAACAAATCAAAACAGCACCGTTCTTTCACAGACAATGGCAAATTACTAGTTAGCTAAGCTAGAATTTATACCACTAATTCGACGCGATTGTTTCATATGAGCGCTTCAGCGGTTTAATATGAATACAATGACGTAACGCATAATAAGGCCTTAATCGGTGATTGAGGAACATCGCTCAGATCACATTCAAAAATGCTGAAAATGGAGATTTCTTCGTCCATATCAGGTTAATTAGTTCTGGTACCATTTATGCGCGCGGCTAATCTGAGATTTCTTCGTCAGAGAAGGCTTATGCTCGATTTATATCTGAAATTAGGCTTTCTTCGCTAATATCAGGAGTTTCTTATCGTACGATTTAAATATGCATTATAGCATTTGTGAACTTTCTGCCATTCGTAGGAAGGCATATTCAAGCTATAGTTTTGCTGATTTACTCAGAAACTTGTACGTGCATGTATGAGATGTTAATAAAACTTATGGGACAACATATGATTGACTACTGTCTGCTTGCATACAATGTTTAATACGATGCCTTAAAATTCTCCACCATTATGTAAGGAACTCAGCTTTTTGGAAATATTAATAATCAATAATATCTTGTTATTATTAATTATAAATATTTGGGTCAGTTAATTGGATTAACTTGATGTGGCTGAATTAATATTACAATCAATTAATCAGTTCTTCCAACGAACTCTTTTGATTATTAATTTATTCTAAGAAAAGGGTATCTTCCATGGCCACCGAAGAATAATTATTTCTTCGCCTGTACTTGTACTTTGAGCCAGTAGCAAAAACCGTGATCGTAAAGTGACTTGTATTGCAAGCAAAACAGAACCAAATACATATTATGTACAAGTTTTATTAACTAAATATAGATATTTATATGAATATAAATAAACTAAACAACATACACACATGAATACATAAATAGGTTAGTGATAGGATGAAATTGGAAACCGGAAGAGGGTCTATGAGAAGAACCATCAGAATTTCATTTTCACATTTCATTGAATTGAATACTTGCATTTGTAATGGGAACAATTCTTGAAGTTGTTGAAAATTGAAGTCGTTGATGGTTCCGGCAGTGTCAAGTGGAAGTTGGTTGAGCGTTCTCTTTCTCCAGGACCGCATGGCTGGTTTGGGCAAGGCCTGGGACTCTGTTGAGGCCACGCCGAGCACCCAGGAGAAGTGAGGAAGTCGGAAGGATGGGTGATTGGAGTCGTTGTTGGTTGGAGTCTTTGTTCCAAAACACCTGAGATTGTCCTTGGTTCTTTGTGAGAGAATCTTCTCTCTTTTCCATGAGGCCGGATCTGGTTGGAATCGAGGCCTGCTGGGCCCTGGGGCCCCCGTGGAGGGGGAGGGGGCTCCCCAGTCTCACCAGAACAGTGTTGCGGCTGGATGAAAAAACTAAGAGAGCGCGGTCACTGTTGCCTGCCTCTGATATACCCTGGAGAAAGAACCAACCCCTAAGGTTTGAATGGACCTATGAGTAAGGTGACATGTCCGAGAGGGGAAGCGGCTCTTAGTTGATTTATGGTCTTTGTCCCCAGCATGCTTAGACTGTTCATTCAAGCTCAAATAGACATAACAAATTCACATTGCATTCTAAGAGAAGGTGATGTACATCAAAGTGTGTGTCATTAAATGAGGATTAATTTGCTAGGAAGCATGATACAGGTGAGGTTATATTGACCGTTGGGTGGTCGTTCAACCACATACACCCCAATCAAACATACCATGTTGTTATACCTAATAGTACACGAGACAGTAAATCATCACAGTTTCTGTGAGGCATGTTCCTTCATAGATCAGAGTAACACCGCAAAGTTTATTTAATTAAAGATGGTCTCTCTCTCTTAAGCATGTGGCGCATGTGGCCACATTCCTTTGAGGTCGTAAAGTCTGTTATCAGGTTTAAAGTGTTCTGTAACCGGACACCCGGCTGACAAAGTAACTTCATTTGTGAGGTTAGTTTTGGGGGAGAGTTTCATAGACCTTTATATTCATTAAATATAGTGAATATGAATAATTAGTGTGTGTCTGATTGGTCCATACCCTACAGGCTCGTTTTGTAATACTTGAAGTCGATAGGTGTAAGCGAAACCCCATTCGTGGTCATCCGACGTAACGTCTCCGTTCCCTACTCAGGGAACGAGGGTTACATACGTAACCGAGACGTTTCTGTTCTTCAATGAATGTCTTGAATTCATTGCATGAAAATTTGATATTCAATCTGACCTGAAGGGTCAACGTTAACGCTAACGAATGACGTTGACGTACAATCTTCTTCACTGCTTTTCTTATTGGCGCCTGTAGTAACTGGCTAGCTGCCAAGACAGACGCGCTTGATGGCGTACCCTACATCACGTCACACGTTCCAGAGCCAATGATAGCGCATTCGACACACAAGAGACACCGACCACTCTGTTCACAACGCATAGGCTATTTCAAGTGGAGAGAAAATAGTAAATTGAACAGGTTATTAAAAAGAAGGACAATCCCGGTAAAACCGGGACAGATGGCAACCCTAGGCCAGGGGCGCCGCTAGAAATTTTGGGCCCTATGACAGAATATGAGGTTGGGCCCCCTACCGCACCCATTCCATTAATAAAATCGATCTCTGGGGCCCTCAAAAGAGTGTGGGCCCTTAAAATCGTCTTAACCCCCCTAGCGGCGCCCCTGCCCTAGGCTCTGTATATTTCTGATATGTAGAGAAACCATACACTTAATTCAGAATCCTAACTACACATTGTATTAAAGGAGTAGTTCACTTTAAAATGAAAATTAGCACATGATTTACTCACCCTCAATCCATCCTAGGTGTATATGACTTTCTTCTTCCAGACAAATACAATTGAAGTTATATCATTAAACACCCTAACGCTTCCGAGCTTCATAATGGCAGTGGATTGCAACCATCAGATTGAAGCTCAGAAAACATCCATTACATAAGAACTCCACGTGGCTCCCGGGGGTTATTAAAGGCCTTCTGAAGCAAAGCCATGAGTTTGTGTAAGAAAAATATTCAAATTTAAAACGTTATAAAGTAAAATAACTAGCTTCTGGCCAAACGAACATATGGATTCCACTTAAGGGTAAAGCGCAACTTATGCGAGTAATGCGATGTACTGCTGATATTTACACTATGCCATGATGCACTACGCTACTTCTGACGTCACAAGTTGCGTAAGTTGTGCTTTATACGCTAGTTGACTGCGTTTGGCCAGAAGCTAGTTATTTTACTTTTTAGGGGAAAATAAACTAGGCTTCCCATAGACTTCAATACAATACAATAGCGTCACAAAACAACGTCCGTACACAGCCGGTAGTCGTGAATAACTTAAGAAATCACTAAGATTAAACATGTTAAGTAATTATATGTCCATCCTGCCTGCCATAGAGCATGAAAGATACATCACCAAACTTAATTTGATCAATTTAAAAACATTTTCCTTCATTCTCCCAGCGTCAAATTGTTGTAACAACCCCACCCAGTGGGGTTATATATATTATAAGATATATTATAATGTATATTATAAGACATAATATATATATTTAAAGATGTTTACTTTCAAAAATGAAGTAAATATATATCACTGGCTTCGTTGGCGAATTTTGCCGCTATCGCCGGCGACAGTGTGAACACACACAAAATTGTACGTCCAAACAAATCACACAAAGCAAAAAAGTTTTTGCTGCACTTCTCTCTTGAGATTGAAAATATATCCGTTATTATTATTATTGTTAATAATATGATTATATTTTACTTAAATTTAGATTTTTTAAGTGGTGTTTTAATCAAAAGTGGTGTTTTAATCATACAATACTAAAATAATAGCAAAATAATATTTAAAAATAATAATAATTCAAAGGTTATGTATTTCTTGAAGACATGACATTGATTCAACATACAGATAAAAAAAAAACTTTTTAAACTGTTTAGCATTAAAAATTATTGTGTGTCCGCGTTGTAACCGCAAGCAGATGGCAAGTTCTGCCATTTTGATTCAATTACTGACAATCTAATCTACAAACATAGCTCCACTGTTCTCTGATCTGGACACCAGCAAATGGGTGGCTGCCATTTGATTAAATTACTAGTGAATACACAAAGCAGTGTCCGGTTTTACCGACATGTGACCAAAAGACACCGCTCTAACTAGAGATCCCGTGTGTAAACTCCCCAGGGTCCCCCTCCTGAAGATTGCCCCTCACAAACAAGACATTGTGTAGCCAGATAGTCAACCACTATTCTGGTGTTAAACTCATCAATTCACAGAATACGCACACACGGAACAATCCCCCGCAGGGGATGAGCAAAAGTTCACCACCCGCCAACCACGGGATGAGCTTATACACACACGCACACACATTCACCCACCAACACACACACAGAAACACTCATTTTGACCACGTGTGAGACAAAATACCTTGTTAAATGTTTCGATATTTGTATAAAATGTTTCTTGTTGTGTTGCACTATTCCCATGTGATTTTCATTGCTACAACCATCAGCTTTAGGATATGTGATATGCGTTTAATCACGAATAATCATGTATCTTTATCTTACTAGCACACAGAAGTAGCCTACCATGTGTGGTATTGTTATGGTCCAAGAAATTCAATGGTATCGAATACTTAACCCAAAGTGCAACATGATGCATTCTTTTATTAATACTAGACTAGAAATGTTTTATGATTCAATTCTGTCTCCTCTGTACATTGACCGGAACGAAGTGTGCCGCCACGCCTCCTCCCAAACGATTGGATCGGGCAAGTGAGAAAGGCGTGCCACTGCTCCCTTTAAACATGAAGCGCCACTTCTGTTCTGTGCAGTCCTACGCCAGAGAGAGGTTCCCCTCTTCGTTTGCTTTCAAAATTTCGTTTTAATCTAAGTTTTTCTTTCCATTTATCTACCTCAGTTGATAGTTTTCCTTTGTTCAGTGGCAGTGCACTCACGAACGAAACGAATGTAAGATTAAGCATCTGTCTTACGAGCTGAAGAGATCGCAACATCTACCTCCGTCCCAATAAAACTCCGGACATTCAGCATACCATACTTTTCAAACCAGCTGCACAAAAGGGGCCATATCAATGCAAGTATAATCTAAAATGGAATGCTGTTTTTAAGGTTGTCTAGAACTTCCTAAAAAGACTTTGGGTCTCATTTTGAAGTAACTGTTTGAACTGTTCTGTCCTGAGAAGATCTCTCTCTCTCTCTCTCTCTCTCTCGTTTCCGTTTACGCATGCGTGGCTGAGTGATTGCGAGAGGTGTGTGAGCGTTTTAGTGAGTGCTGACGGTGTGCTTTCTGTAAGTTTTTCTTCATCCTCTTTTTTTCTTGCGGATTTGTTATCGTTTTGAAGGTGTAATTTGAATTTGTTGTGTCAAGTGTTGCTGAAATGGGGACACATTCTGATGGTTTTTCATTTTTAACTGCACGGCATGGATGATCTCCCCCCGGGGAGATTTTTTTCCCATTTACGTCAGCTAAATGCAATATTTTTCAGGCTGTTTGAGATAATAGAATGCCTAAAATCTATATAATATCTGGGAAAATGATGATAGTTAAACAGTGAAACAAAAAAAAAACACCCAGTTGAGCCTACAACCTATTTTGTATTTAATTGTTCTCCAGCTGTAGTGAATCCAAAACACCAAAAATGTTAAGGATGACTCATTTTCACCCCTGGCAACTAAAAAGAGGCAACCATTATCTGACTATTTTTAAGTTAGCCTACATAGGTAAAATTGGAATTTGGTGTAAACATCATTGTGATGAGGTTCAGTGTGTGTGGAAGGAAGAAGACAGGGTCGGCGTGGCAGGGACTCGTACGTTTATTAAAACAAACAAATAGTGTAAACAAAAGTCACGCCGCGTGTGCATTCACCGTAGCCTCGCTACAGCAACAAACATAAAACACTCTTCCCGCTGTATCAGCTCTCAGTTCACTTTAGACGAACACTCTTCCCGATGTAACAGCTTTCAGTCCGCTTGTTGTGTACGAGTCCTGAGTCCTTTTCTCTCTCCCGCGTGCTTTTATGCGGTCTCTCCACACCAATTCCTACAATCAGACACAGGTGTTCATCATCTGCACTTGACCTACTTACTCACCGCTCGGCTCCCTCCTCTCTCTCCCGCTACAGATTTAGCAAGACCACGCCCCCCTCACCACAATCATTACTAATCTTAAGAGTTCAGTTCTGTTTAGTTTGTGCTTAGCTGACAAATTTGCTACATCAGAATCCATGCCATAATAATTTAGTCTGCTCCACTAGCAAACAGCAAATGCTGCAGTGCCAAGTAAATGAGCTCTTCAATACTCTGAATCGAATATCAGGCCAACAAAAGAACATTTACTAAAATTATATAATATTTCTTTGGGAAATAGCACAGTATGATAAACAACATGACCATATATTATTATGTTACGGTACTTTATTTGTTTGACTACTGGTCACTTTTCTCCTACCTCTTTTAGTCGTAACTTCCCATGCTCCACTCATCTCTGGAAATTTCTTCCACTGAAAGAAGAAAGTAAAACCAAAGAAAGTATAAGGGTTTCTGATCACAAACTTCAGATGCAAAAAAGATTAAATGAAAATCTTATTCTCTTACAGTTACTTCTGGCATCTGTGCTCCCCTTTACTCATCTGCTCTTCACTCCTTGCTGCTAAACACATTTTCATCTCTTGTCCCTCTTCCAATACACCTGATTTCATATTTCATTTCTTTTCATCTCTATTTTCTTTGCTTTCTCCCTCACTCATCCCTTTCTTCTCCACATTTCTCCTCTCTCCTTCTCTTAACTTCTGCTTTACACTTCTTTCTAACTCTGCTCATCATCTATCCTCCTCTTGTCCTCCAGCCTCTCCTGCTCCACAGGTGTATTCATGTCCTTGCCTCTTCACTCACTTATTTTTCCTCCTTGCTCATTTTCAGACTTATCTCCTTTCTCCGAATTTAATAAATATATACATTTAAAAGCTATTAACCATACAGAAATTCTGTATATCTAACCTATTTAGTAACTAGCATATTAAGCATCTCCATTCTTTTGCTCCTTTTTCACTCTCCATTCTTTTCCTCCTACACACTTTCTTCTATTTCTTCTTTTTCTTCTTTGCATTCCTTTCCAACTGCCGTGCCTCCATTCTTTCTCTCGCAAACCCTCTAAATCTTTGCTCTCCTATTGTTGTCTTGATCAAGCATTTTTTGTCGTCCTCTATTTCTGTTGCGGCAACATAAGGCTGTATCGACGTGGCTTTAATTGAGCAAATCTGTCAATAACGCTGTCAGGGTTGATGTCATTCAAATTGTCCTTTTCAATTGACATGATGGCCAAGTCGTTGAGCCTGTCTTGACCCATGGTGTTCCTTAACCATGTATGAAGACGGTGCAAGGCACTGAAGGAGCGTTCACAGCTGCAGCTGCTTACTGGAATAGTCAGGGCAACTTGGAAGAGAGCCTTCAGGGTGGGAAACATGTCTTCATCAAGCAGTTGGAACACAGTGGAGGTGTCAGGGACTGTCTCTTTCTCCATCCTTCTATTGATGAAACTTTTAGCCACTAGGAGTTCTTCTGGCTTCAACTGAATCTTATAATGGGAAGCAAGGCTTTTGAGGGCTTCTTCAGAGAGAAAGGTCTCTGTGGTTGGGTTGCAAGCATGAATACCTGACATAAGTGCTTCTCCCAGACTTGAAAACCGACGGGTGAGTTCCTCTACCATCCTGTCCAGGCATGGATAAAAAAGCTGTTGTCTGAATTCATCTGAGGTGGTCAGATTGGAGGTTGACCCACAGGCTGACTCCACCACAAAACCATCATATCTTTTTTGTTTTTGCCTGGGACCAACATGGAGCTGGATGTCATTTGCCTCACATAAGGCCATGGCATTCCTGAACACATCTTCACCACCAGAGTCTGTGCGGAGCTCTGTCAAAGTTTGAAGGACTGCCGTCTTGTACTGAACTGCTTTGCCCAAGTCCAAACTTTCCCCCTGCAGGTACCGGTGTAGACCTTCAGTTATGCCGAGGAGTTTGGAAAACATCACCAGCATGTAGAGTGTCTTTGTCTTGCAGAGCTTTGACCGGATCCCTAGGGCCATGGATGTGTTCATGTTGCTGAGACACGCTAAAATGGCAGAAAGGTTGTTCAAGACAGCATTGACAGACCTCACCTGGCACGCCCATCTTGTTGTGGAGAGCTGCACAAGTTCAGATGGCCTTAATCCAAGTTGTTTCTGGATTTCAATGAACTTGTTGTGGTTCACAAGTGAGTTGCTGAAAAATGTGTACACATTCTCCAGCAGTTCAAAGAATGCGGTAGCTTCAGGTATAGCTTTGCATGTGTAGCACAGAACAAGGTTAAGTTTGTGTGCATAGCAGTGCACATACACTGCTTCAGGGTGTCGCTCTCTGAAGCGGGCTTGGACACCGCCCACTGCTCCACTCATGACAGATGCCCCATCATAGGCTTGTGGAACACACAGTAGGTCACCCAAGTTGTGCGACTGTAACATTGCCTCTATCTCATCTGCAATGGACTTTGCATAAAAGCCCTGTAACTTCCGAAGCCCAAGAAAACACTCTCGCACGACGCCCTTTTGCGTAACAAAACGCACACAGACTGCAAGCTGCTCTGTGCATCCATCTCTGGCCTCGTCTGCCATCACAGAGTACATCTTTGCAATCTTCATTTGCTTGATGATGCTTTCTGTGATTTCTTGTGAAATGCTGGTTATCATTTCATTTTTGGAAAAATGAGAGAGGTAAGTGGTATTAGAAGGGGGAGTATATTCTTGTAGAAATGGGTCAAATTGTTTAAGAAGCTTCATACATTCAATAAAGTTGCCTTGATTCTGGCTAGATTCCTGCTCATCATGCCCCCGGAATGGGATGCCTTGTTTTCCAAAAAAGGTGGTTGCTGCCACTATAGGGTGAAGGTACTGGCGCCTCTCTGAGATTTCTGCTGCACTGGCAGTTTTCAGCTGCTCAATTAGATACCCATGAGTTTTTGTGCTTTTAAAACTCTGCCAGCATGTCATGGTGGAAATGTGGAGGGCACTTCTTTCATGCTCCCGGAAGGATTCCAAAGCCCTCTTCCAATTTGAAGACCCAGAGCAACTTAGTGCATCTTTATTAGCGCGAATGTTTTGCCTTCCGTACAGGCGACATGAAAAACAAAATGTGCAGTTTCTGGTTACAGAGTACTCTAGCCATTTAAATTGCTCAAACCATGTCTTGTTAAATGCTCTTTGTTGAGCTCCAAACCGGCTGAGGGGGTACTGTGGGAGATGAACCTGCTTTGGGCCACTTTCCGGAGTCCCTAGATCACTAACTGCAGTTAATCCACCTGCTGTCCTTCCTCTTCCCTAGCTGACTCATCTGTGTGACAAAATAGTCCCTCGAACAAAGTAAAATCAAAAAACATTAACTAGCGAGTAGTGATGGGTGGATGAAGCATTCTGAAGCTTTGGGGCTTTTTTTTCCAGTCGTGACGAAAAAGAGTGGGAGCTTGGCGGACTTCAGAACTCAGCAAACACAGTGTTCCCTTTCGAGAGGTCTCTCCTATTGCGTAAGTAGCTTACGCTATGGGGAAAACTCCTTTTCTCGAGAATATTGAAGTCTTTATGTAAAACACATTGCAGCTGCACAGCAGACAGCAATGAGCGAAGGAGCTCGGTCATTGGCTGTGCTGCGGCAACTTGCTCGAACCAATGATGGGGCAACTCTGAATGCGCGACCAATGAGCGCGCGTCAGAGCCCGCCAAGATGGGCGTGGCCAAGAGCTATATATTGGGCGCCCCGTCATGAGAGTTCTTTAGATTTAATCTCCTTCAGCGAACACCTTCTTCGCTGGATCCTCTGGATTATTGAAAGCCTTCGCCGCCGTGGAAAAGCATACCAGCGGGATTGCTACGAGGACATCGGCATCTTCAGCCGCCTTCGAACGCCATCCTACTGAGCCATCTGGCGAGCTACACGCAAGTATTTTACATCTGTTCGCCCCGCGACATTTGTAAAAGAGCAATTTTCTGAGGCGTTGTTTGAAATGCCTTCCTGCGCGTCGTGCAGAGACCTTCTTCCGGACGGGGATCGTCACATCATCTGCGCTCGCTGCCTGGGCCGGGACCACGCAGAAGCTGCTTTGACCAAGGGCGGATGCCCGGAATGTGACGACCTGGGTCTCTCCGCACTGCGGGCTCGCTTCGCCGCGAGCGAGCCCATCGCCGCGAGCGAGCCCATCGCCGCCACCCCTCTGTTTGAGCCGCGCGTTAAGAAAAAGCGCCGCTCACAGAGGCTTCCTGAACCTGAGCTCAGTGACGTCACGCCGAGCCAGTCTCCGCGTGCTTCACCGCCGCTCTTGTCTTCCCCACCGCCGGTTCAGTTCACTCAGCCGGACCCACACCCCTCTAGCAGAGCGGTGGGCCTTGTGACTTTCGGCGCGTCCGAGGACAATGGGGGAGTAGATGACAGCTTGTCCATCGACGCTGCATCTGACGACTGGCCGGGCTCCACTTTCGACCCCGCCCCGTCGACGCTAGCTAGCACGAGTGGGGGCTCCACTATGGATACAGAGATTGTCCGTATCCTCTCGAAGGCCGTGGAGGACCTCGGGCTCGATTGGTCTTCTCCCGAAGAACCAACCCGAAGCTGACTGGACGAGTGGTTTCTGCAGGGGCGCAAGCAGGCCCCTCGGCAAAGGCCTTCTCCTTTCTTCCCGGAAGTTCATGACGAACTCACCAAGTCATGGAAAGCCCCCCACTCTGCACGTCTGAAGCCTTCTTTTTCTTCGCTCTCCTCTGTGGACGGCGCGAAGGAAAGAGGCTACGAGGGAACGCCACCCCTCGAGGAGGCCGGGGCCAATCATCTCTGCCCGCCCTCCACCACCGGATGGAAAGCCAAGGCTTCCCACCCCTCGAAGCCCTGCCGCACTACTTCGGCTCTCGCTGGTCGCGCCTACGCCGCCGCCAACCTGCGTCACTCAATGGCGCTTCACTCAATTCACTCAACAATTAAAACAAGTTGAAGTTATTTTAAAAAACCTAAAAAATTCGGGGCTTTTGACAAAACATTCGGGGCTTAAGCCCAATAGCCACCCCCCCGCTCCGCCCCTGGTTGGGTGCTCGTAATATCTTATCGGCATCCAGAATGAATAAAGCCATCGTTATTTTTCTTAAAGAGGAGTTGATGGTAGACGGTTTGGTTGAGCGTGGATTGTCTGAGGGATGTTTTCTTGTCAGTTTTACCGCTATCTAATCTGGCAAAAAAAGTGATGTTATCTAATTACCCCGTTTATTCCTAACGACTCATTAGAGCGCTTGCTTGTTCGCTACGGTAAATTAGTGGGGCCTATAAAGATGATTCCTCTGGGCCTAAAAAACCCGGAGTTGAAACATATAATGTCTTTTAGGCACCAAACACACATGGTGTTGAATGCAGATTGTCAATCTTTAAATGTCTCTGCAAAAATGACTTTACAGGGCAAGGATTACACAGTGTTTATTAGCACAGAATCGATGAAATGTTTCAATTGTGGCAGATATGGACATATAAAGCAGGCATGCCCATTAACTGTTGAGGCTGTGAGTGTAGTCGAAAACGAGGATGAACCTGCTAATATACAGCAAGTAACTCCAGCTACAGAAAACCATAGTGTGGGTGAGAACATAAATGAAAAAAATGAAGAACAAGTTGAAACGATGACTCTGTCTGGTGATAGAGAACATCAAATTGTACTTAAACCACTTAGCAATGTGAGTGCAAATGAACATTCTGTTGATACAGATGCACATTTGAATGATGGAGTTGGAAATGACACTGTAATAGTTACTGCTGAAAAAAATGAATTGGATGATTCTGTTGGACAGATTAAGTTTGCGGGGGAGACTCAAATGTTGGTTGAAAATTTTTCACAAAATATCATAGATTCACCATTAGAGCTGGAACTAGGTGAATCTCAGTCGATTGATTATGATAGTGCTGATAGTGCCACATCGGATGAAACGAGTGTGTCTGAAATTAATTCTGAAGGGAAAGCCTCCAGTTTTAAATTGAAGTCTCATTATTCTGTTCAGCAGATTAATAATTTCCTTGATGCCACATTAATCAGCGAAGACCTAAATTAGAGACTTATTTTCCTAATTTACAACTTTTTGTTGAATCTGTTTCTATGGCTATGAGAAAAGCTACATTTGAGGAAATTGACCAGCCAAAACGTTACAGACTTAAGAAACACATGAGTGCTGTTAAGCAAAGATTGAAAATCAAGAAATAATAATATAGTTATGATTCCCCATGTATTTATCTCTCTGGGTTTTTTTTTGCCCCATTTTTATTTCTTTCATGACTTTCTTAAACATCGGGACCTTTAATATTAATGGTTGCCGGGGCACAGCAAAGAGAGCTGCTTTATTTGATTATTTAATCTTAAAAAAAGCAGATATAATTTTGCTTCAAGAAAGCCATACAGACTCACAAAATCAGGCACACTGGGTTAGAGATTGGAAGGGCAATGTTTTATTGAGTCATGGAACAAATTTAAGTGCAGGTGTTGCCATGCTCTTTTCGTCTCGTATTGGTAACCAACCAGTAATGCAAGAAAGTATGCCTGGTAGAATTTTACGAGTAGATATTACTCTTGGTGAAATTGATTATACTTTCTTTAATGTTTATGCACCAAGTGTTGGTCAGGAGCGTGTACTTTTCTTTGGAAAACTTTCTGTTGCTTTGTTACAGTGTCCTCAAGATAATGTTGTTGTGATGGGGGGGGATTTTAATTGTACAATAAATACATCTTTAGATAGGAACCATGAGGAACCCCATCCATTATCTGCTGGAATTTTGAAAAACCTGATTGATTGCCATGACTTAATTGATTTATGGAGGGAGGCGTTTCCTGGGGCTAGACAATATACTTGGTTAAAGGAGAACTCCGGGCAATTTTTAAGTTAATCTTGATCGTTAGACCTTTGTGAGTACTGACTATAGAAAAAAAAAACGAACCGGATTGGTGCTTGCTACGCGGAGCTGAGACCGCGAATGCCCAGAGCTCCCACCCAGCTAAAACGGCAGCTATGGGGGCATGGACATAAAGAGCGTTTTTGAGCCTCTTAACAGACACAAAATGCAATTAAAATGTCTGTCCAACATGAACAGGGACCCTACATGTGAACAAGATGCGTTTAGCAACTTAGCCATTGTTTCAACTCACCTAAATAGTCTTTTAGACGGCAAGCTGTAGTCTCGCGCTGCAGTCCCGCGCTGTAGCCGGAAAAGATAAACAATGTCCAGGTGGGAAATTTTTAAACTTGGGCTGTTTAAGATGCAGTTAGTTTGTTTGAGAAGAAAAGGAAGACCGCTTAGATACGTTTTTTTCGTTGTTGTTCTATGCGGATAATGCAGTCGTTTTCAAGAGGTTCATAGGCCAAGGCCCAAGGGCGACATCTGTTGGTGAAACTGCAATTAGGAAAAAAAAAAAAAAAAAAAAACACAATCTTAGTGTTTGTATATTTTCATATTCACAGAGTTGTCAAATTATTAGGGCTGGGAAAAGATTAATCGCATCCAAAATAAAAGTTTGTGTCTACATGATATAGGCCTATGTGTGTGTACTGTGTATAATTATTTTGTATATATAAATACACACACATATGCACGTGTATATTTAAGAAATATTTGCATGTATATACTGTATATATTTATATATAATTTATATTATATATACATTTAAATATTTTATATATAAATAACAAATATTTCTTAAATACATACATGCAAATGTGTATTTATATATATACAAAATATACACACACATATATCATTCATGTAGACACAAACTTTTATTTTGGATGCGATTAATCGCGATTAATCTTTTCCCAGCCCTACAAATTATGTAGAGAATTATTATATTGTGCCTCATCGGACCTCTTTTAAAGGTAAAATAGAGTTTTGAATTTTAAATGTTCCAGTGACACATAGGCCTATATAAACCTAACTAAGAACCTAACTCAGAAATTCTAAATGGTTGTTATTCCTTGGGTGAGTGGGGGGGGGGGGGGGGCACCCAAATGGCTAGCGCCGGCCCTGGGCTCATATTATTTCTTTATACATCGTATGGTTTATTAATATGATGTGAGTTTGGTCTTTTAATATCACTGTCTTAGTGCAGTAAGCCACGTTAAGCGTTTTTCACGTTAAGCGTTTTAGAATGTCCCTTAAATGGGAAGGGAATCTGTCTCATTGTTCCATAGGCTACTTGAAGTCCCTGAAAATGTCGATATTGAAATATCTAAAGTGCCTGACACGAAAATATCCTTCCTTGTGGCCACAGGAAAGCGTTTTTTCGTTGTGTAGGGCCTACCGGCTAGTAAATTGTGATAAAGAAAGTCTTCTCCTCCACTTCCGCTGGACGGACAGGTTGTGTGATAACTGAACTTGAATCATATCAAAATTTACTCTGATAATTTATATGATTTTACCGACCTATATTAATAATTAATACGAACAATCGTGTTAATTGTTCATATACGGTGAGGTTTAGTCTATTCCCTATTTGGGATAATCTAATTTGTGTATACGATAATGCATATTCATCATCTCATGAATATTATTCCCCCTTTGAGTTAATAATTTACCTACAGTCATTGTTGCTACAGCGTTAAAAAGCAAATGACATTATTTCAACCGTATTTCAACTTTGAGGGTCAGTCATGTGCCAACTACGACTGAAAGGAAAAGTCTGTACTGTTGGGTTCAAAAGAAAAGTGAACACAAAACACAATATGCTAAATGAAAGAAACTGCACTTTATTCTTTACTCCTGTATATGATGCAAATATGATTTCTGAATTTCCATTGGATTTTCCCTTCAAACCATGAATTTCCATTCTATCTTTCTTTACTTGGGCTATTTCATCATGTGAACTGATGTGCCCCTTTTAATAATCAAAACCCTAACCCTAAACCTAAGCCCAATATACAAAATTTCTAGAATTACATGTGTCACTAATAGACTGACCAGAAAACTCATACGGCATACGGCTGTTGCTAGGGGGTTGATTTCTTCTACCCATCTCTAAGCCATTATAATTCCATTATTTTGATAGATAATTAGCTTCTGTAACCCATTCTTCATATTGTACAGTGACCATTTTCTGGGATAGTTTGAACCATTTGTATAGATTTTAAAATAACTATATGGAGATAAGCATTTTGCAGTAACTCACACAATCAAACCACTAAAAGTTGACACTTTGAATATTTATTGTCAATGATTAGGGTTGCAACCGATGTCTGGTCAATGCTAACACTCCAGGACTGGATTTGAAGAGCCATGGCCTATACTGTACCCACATACACTATATTGCCAAAAGTATTGGGACACCCCTCCAAATCGTTGAATTTCAGGTGTTTCAATCACTTCCATGGTCACAGTTGTATAAAATCAAGCACCTATGCATGCAGACTGCTTCTACAAACATTTGTGAAAGAATATGTCGCTTTCAGGAGCTCAGGGAATTCAACCGTGGTACCAGGTTTCCACCTGTGTAATAAGTCCATTTGCGAAATTTCCTCACTACTAAATATTCCACGGTCAACTGTTGTAGGTATTATAACAAAGAACTGTATAGTTTATGATGTAATTTACAGATGCACAATTTATATTTATTACATAATTCATTACATTCACAATTATACTTGTATGTATTTCCCCATTCAGGACCCATATAGAGATTACCTATGTGGGTACCACCTTGGGCCAATGTAGGCAGCCTATATGGGACTGATTGTATTTGCCCATGTCTGACCCATATGGTTTGTAATGATGTAATCCCATCATTACAAATGTGGGACCCATATAAGAACCCCTTTATCCGGATAAGAGACCTGTAGCTCAACCAGTACGGCATGGCACTAGCATGCTGTTAATAACATTTATTAACATAAATGTTCATGTTGATGCTGTTGTAATTAGCAATATAATACTAAGTATATGGGGATAAGTGGTTTTATGGAACTAACAAGGGTAACAGGCCCTTTTAATTTTATCTAAGGGATAATAGTTTCTAACTTCTTTTGCCTCACATATGTGTCAGCAATACCAATACATTTCCATTGAAATACGATACATAGACAATTATCACATAAAATAATTCGTATTTTTAAATATTTAAATTATGTCCAAGAACTGTATCTGAAATTGAAATGAATGCTGATAAAATATATAATAATGGGCAATAAATAAAATCTACAACTGTCTATCAGAAAGGTCATTGTTGCACACATTATTGTAAAACTCCAGACTGAGTTATCAGAATCGTATACCACCCTGAAGGGATGTATTTTATCTTTGTGGTGTGCATTGAAAGGCTAGAGTTGCTGGATGTCCTTGTCATGCCTATAATTCCATCTTATTACATACTTTATTATCTCCTACCATTCATTTACCTGCAAGACATCTTGGTATGAAATTAAAAGACAACAGATCATATTACTTTAAATATTTTATTATTATTATTTAATTTAGTACTCATTAAAAAAAGCAAAAATAATCACACACTAGTACAACCCTTGATTATGGTGAATTCTGAAAGTTATTTTTGACAGTATCAATGCAAAAACAGGTTCAAACTCACAGCAATAACTTTTGATGCTTAAAATCCTTACACGTCAGATCTAACAAGATAGTAAATTAATTTTACAGAAGTATGTTGAATCATCAATGATGTCCTTTTTTTTAACAGTCACAACAGGTTTATTAATAAAATGTCCAGTTGGCCTTTTATAATAAAGAGAATAAATTACTGACAGGTAATGTGCATAGCCCAAATTCCCATGAAGCAGCTAGAACAGGCTGCAGAGACTATGCAACTATTCCTAATGAAATAAAAAATGAATCATGAGATAGTGTGTATTTAGCACCTCAGGTATATCACTGATCTAGAATCAGCGCATGCCCTTGTCACAATCGTTAAAAACTTGATCCAAGATCAAAATTATCAAGACCAAAATGGAACATTTGTCAAATAGACCATTGAAAACAGTATGTAAACGGGCTGGATGCAAAATATTATTTTTTTCATTTCATTTTTTTCTTTCATTCTTCCATCATAGACCATGCTTCCTCTGCTTTCATGTAGTACTGATTGGCCAGTCTACCCTTCATGGCCTCCATAGCTGCATCAGCTGCCTCAGTGAAAAGATCACCTACAAAATGCAAACAATTCCAATTGAAAACATTACAGCAAATTCAGGACACATTTAGAAACTAAAATTGTCAATCTGATATCATACTGTTGTAATATTTTCTGATGTTAAATATGAAGTACTGAACCGATGTGTTGGATGTTGATGAATGTAGCGGGAGATACACTCACCTGCTCTTTGGGGGTCTGCATCCAGGTTGAACCCTCCCTCCTGGTACATCTCAGCCAATCGTGCCAACAGAAGGTAGCGCGGCTCGTCCTGCATCCCATCAAACTCTCCGCCCTCATCATAGTCTGTCATCTTAAGGGCAGAGTCGTACCAGTGCACGGCGTGCATCCAGTCCAATGCCCTGCGTTTTCAAAATAAAACTTCAGCTCTAAAGTGGGCTCCTACAGATTTTCCATTTTAAAATTCCATACTTTTCCAGACTTCTCTGTAGATATTTCAGACCATATTTAACATGTGATAAATGGTTTCAAAATACAACACTGCTATTACATATGCTATTATGTTGCCAAATAACTGCCGGAATATGGTAAATATGTAGATCATTCAAAATCAAAGAACACCAAACCCAGTTCATATTCAATGTGCAGCATTGAATGTGTACTTCAAAATCATATTATTAATAAGTTATGTTTCAAAAACAATATTGTTACTGTTGTAAACCTTTTTCTTCTTAAGTGTAGGAGACTCAGAAGTGAAGAACCAGGAGACGTTAGTAGTGTCTTCAGCAGGATTCTTTATTGAGAACACGAGCTGTCGGTAGCTGTAGTCACCAAGTCAAGTCTAACTAAGGGAACTTTACATTGTAGTTTATATACATTTCAAGGGGGAGGGATTACATTGTGATGAACAAAGCATGTAAATGAGCTGAGACATGAGAACAGAACGGTGTAGGACTTCTCGCACTGAGACAAGAACTCCAAGACAAACGGTCTCAGTTATAAAATAGCAGGTGTTCAAACTTGTTCAGCATGAGTCTTCACCCGGTGAGAAAGGCATGGCCTTCTCGTACTGAGATGGGACGATATATATATAGATATATATAAGATATATATATATATATATACACACACACACACACTCATATTTATATATATATATATATATATATATTTTTTTTTTTGTGGAAAATATTATTTTCAAAATAATGGCAGGATATGTTATTCAGTATAATATTGTTCACTACGGATGAAATAATTTATTATCAGTCATTATTATTCCAACATTATATTCAGTATATATAATTTTTATTTTAGACAACTAAATAGGGGCAACATTATATTCAGTATATCCAACATTATATTCAGTATATATAGTACAGTAATCTGTAAATATATATTTTTTCTGGCACAGTGGTAATTTACTCTCACGTTCACCGAATGCATTGGTTATACATGCTTACATAATGAGAAGAAACCTAAAACACATTATAACCTGCATATATATACCTCTGACATATCAGTTGATAATGTAATGATGGTTTGATGTTGCATGATCACCAAACAACAAAGTACAGAGTGATTTAAATGACCATGCAGTCCCTTTTCTGTTGCTGGTATGTAAATATGCATGTTATATAATTTATTCAGTTATTTATATTTTAGACAACTAAATAGGGGCATCAGTCTGAAAACGTAATCTGGAAATTATCATTTTGTAATATTCTGACTTATTCAAACGTGGACATTACTAAAATCAAATTCCAAACTAAGTAGGAGGATCCCTGTCTAAACACATTTTGATCCATACAGATAAAAATTGATGTGAATGATGTGAAAAAATGATTAAAGCATGTCTTACCTATCAGAAGGGAGTTTCAGACCTGTGTCGAATGCTCGTGCCACTAGAATCATACTGGGCCGGTCTCCTGCCTCGGCGGCCTGCAGCAGGAAGCCAAAGCCCTTCTTGCTGTTTTCCTCAGATGCCTGAGATGAAACAACACAGACATGACAGAGGAAGAATAAGCAGGGCAGAGAGATAAAATAATGTTACCATCCATGAGACCATTTGGGAAAAAAGCACCTCTAACTCTATCTCTGGTAGAATGTGATGTGGCAGCTGAAGATAACACTGGCCAAGGGCAACTATAGCCTCGAGCTCCCCACACATGGTGGCCCTCTCCAGATGATATATTGCAGAAATCTCGTCCCACGGTGCATCCTTCTCACAGAAGCGCCCGCCCTCGTGGTAGCGGACCATGGCTAGATGAACCTAAAAAGGCATAGTTCACCCAAAAATGAAAATTCAGTCATCATCTACTTATCCTTATCTCATTCAAAACACATTAGACTTTGGTTCATCTTCAAAACACAAATAAAGATGATGTTAAAGAGAGGTTTCTGTCCCTCCACTGGATGTCTGTGCAAACAAAACTTTCCAAAAAGATACAAAAAGTTCATAAATGGGTCATAAAATTAATCCATATGAACTGAAGTGTTTTAATTCGAGTCTTGTGAAGAGACACATTATCTGATCAACAGAACATTTAATTTAATTTAACAAACATACATAGAGCACATCAAATATGGTAAAAACAGAAGCTCAAACGTGTATGTGCCTCAGGAGAACCAATGAGGTTTGATGACACATGCAAGTTTGAGCTTTCATGTTAAAGTCAAATACACCCCTAAATTAAATCTGTTCATCATATAAAGCGATTGTATCTCTTCACAATACTTGGAATAAACTTGATTCATATGGATTGGTTTAATAACACCTTTATGACATTTTTGGACCTTTTTCAAAGTTTTGGTTGCATGGACTTTCAATGCAGGGACAGAAACCTCACAGAATTTTCATTAAAGGTAGGGCAGGCAATGTTTTTCATAAACACTTTTTGTTATGTTGTTGAAATTTTCGTCACATCCTGATAGCAATCAAAAATAAAAGTGGTCTAAATATTAAAAAAAAAATTAAACATTTATCTTCTGTGGAAAAATATTTCATCCAATCATTGCATTCAGTTTCAAATGCCTACGTGATTGGTAGCCTCTCTAGCCTCTCCAAAATTGCCTACCCTATCTTTAAAGCCTGCCCTGAACTGAAGCCGTTAAGTCAAAAATAAAGTATAAAAAATATATTTGTCAGTTTCAGGACCAGGTTCGTAAACACATGACACAATTTCTTACCTTGCCTAGGATGGATTTGCCAATTTTCCTTTCAAGAAGCATAGTGTTCAGTCTCTCCACCTCCATTGCCACACAGGAGGATCTGTGTACGTGGGAGCGAGATGAATGGTAAAAACTCCATTTTTCTTCTGTCAGCTGAGAGAGACAACAAAAATACATATTATCAGTTATTTTCTAGTGATAACTGAGGCAAGAAATGACAACAACATTGACTTTATGAATTGTCCCATGTCCAAATTTTTAATATATCCACACTTTTTTATCCATGACTGGCCAAGACCAAGGTCAGAAATAGACTGTGTTTAGGAACAGCATATAGCTTAGAGCGCTAGTCTGTTGTGAAATCAAATACAAAGCATAGTTGCTCTGTGTAGTGTTCCTTTATTGTCAATGAAAACGGTTTGTCATTCAACAAACTGTTTTTAGATGTAACTGCTTTCACTTTTTGTATTTATATAACATTCCTTGAATCCTTAAATATGTATAGCAGAAGAACTAAGATCTGTGAGACTTTGAAAACCACAAAAAATAAACACTTTAAATCACTTGAAATATTTCTGCACAAAAAGCAATGCATGCAGGAAATCACATGCAGGGTTCCCACATGACTTCTCCAAGCATTCCAGAATTTTTTTTTTCAATTTATTTAATTTATTGTTTTAATAGAAATTTCACTCACAAGCAGCAACTGCTAGTCAATGAAATATCTTTTGAGCACAACAAGAGACATTTCCATGACTTTTACATGCCATTAAAAAAATCACAATTTTAAAACTCCCTGACATTGACAGGTTTTCCATGATTTTGGGAACCCAGCATATGCGTGTACAGTACGGGAAAGGAGAGCTTGCCACTTGTGAGGGGGTTGATGAGAAGTAAGATGAGATTAAGGGGTTTAGATTAAAGAATAATGAGATGAAAAGGTTAAGAGGTTTAGATAAAAAATGTAGATTACAAGACAGCACCACTTTAAATCAATGTTCTATGAGAAGAAAGATTAGGAATCAATGGGTGACTATCGTGATTAGATACAGGGATTTTATCAACGTTTGTGTAGTTACCCGACGAACACTGTCCTCATCCGATTCTGAGAAATGTCTGTTGTAGAAGGGACGTCCCTAAATAATGATGAATGAATTAAACCTACCAGCTCAAAAATGTATAACTGCTGCATTTCATGATGCACGTAAGCACAGCACACAACAACAAGTTTATAATGCAGTAGAAAGGACATTTTATTACGGAGTAACAAAGAAATCAAGCAAGAACAGATTATAATTTCAACTACATTTCTCAGTAGCCTGGCACTAAAAATATGAAATATCTATATTATTAACATAATCTATATCCATCTATATCTAAAAAACAAAACAATAGTTGTAAACTAGTTTAATTTAAATGTAATAATGTTTTGAATTTGTTCAGATTTAATGCTGACAATCATCCAAAACCCTGTGCTGGATACAAATACCGTTGTGATTAATAAAATAAAATAAGATCAAATAAAATATCCAGTTGATATTCGGTACCTGGCTGTGATGTTCCACTAAGTCTCCTTCACTGCGTTTCTCACTAGGGTAACCACTGTCTCCTCCGTTCTCTGAGTCCTGTGAAAGCAAGTACAGTTAATAGTATAAATCAGCTTTTCATTGCTGCTAAAATCAACATAAATGAAATCAGTTTCCACAAAATATCACTGAATTTAATACCACTGTCAACAATGGATATATTCTTATTCACAAACTGACCTTATGATCTGTGTTAGCTCGATGGGTCTCATTCATTTCATTCATAAATGACCAGCCTGTTATGAAACATAAATCGAGAGACATAATTTGAGGTGAAATTAATAAAAATTAGTGTGCATTTGTCCCAAAACAAAATATGCATTTCAGTATGCACCTGATATACTGTATGAGAGCTAACTTTATAATTGAGCTAGAATGCCTTGACATGTTGCAGTTTCATTTGTGCACATGAATTGAGGAAAAGCTTAAAACAAATCAACGTGTTTTAACTAAACACAGAATATGTAGTGCTACCAATCACGGTGCTGTTGGAAATAATTGCTTAAAAACATTTTTCAATAATGTTTCAAATCATAATCTTAAATTGTGATCATGACAGTTTTGATATCTCGGACAAGTGTATACTCTACTAAAGCCTTATACTGTACAGGTAAATTAGACTATGTGTCCTTATAATATTAATCAAAACAATTAAAGGTCAGTGCAAACTGGCCCAGGAAGGTTACTTAGCAACATCAGCACCAGATAATTAATATTCATGAGCTACGCCATAGATACAGCCAGCAGTGCATCATTCTCTAGGGGGAAAATCAATTACACTTTGGGAAAATAAATCCTTACTACCTACCATAGTTACTCATTCATTGTCATTTCTGAGGGGAAATTTCTGTCACACCGCTGCAGACTTACACATTTAGAGCATCTCCTATTTTATTGCAGTTTTATTTTTTCCATATTGCTGTCAAAATAAAGATGGTTCTGGATTTTTGCTTTATAAGTGTCAAACACAACTTTTCTGGCCAAAATCCATAAAGTATTTCCTTGTTTTCCCATAGAAATGAATTGGTAATTATATTAACATCAAAACCAGCCATTCAAAGGCCCACTTCAGTTCTCGGCCAGCTGACAACAAGTGGAGGTACTTCTAGTACTTTAAATACATATATTTAAAAAAGTGTTTCCAGGTGGTTGCAACATAATGACGGCAAAAAAATTCTGACTGCATGAGGTGTGCTGAAAAAACTATAGATGCAAGGATTCATTCCTTGTTATGTCTGTTGTCTTAAGTAGAGGGCAACTAACACACTGAAATTACCTGAGACATTCTATGGAGGAGGAGACAGAAAACTGAATTAAATGTTAACTAGACCTGTCTGAAAAGTATAACGTAAAGAAAGTGAAATTTATGATACAATTGTTGTCAGATTGTATTGTTCACAATAAATATATCATCAAAAAAATCTTAACGAACAGTTATGGATATTTCAGTTTTTCTCTATTCAAGTAGATTGCAACCTAACGCTTGTTACCTACATAAAAAATATCGGTCACCAAAGTGATCTGACTTGTCTTAAGGGGGATTTGGTATTCCTCAGGTGGGCTACTTAAATAGTTCACCCAAAAATGAAAATTAGCCTATGATTTACTCACCATCAAGTCATCCTAGTTCTTTCAGACAAATACAATTGGAGTTATATTAAAAAATGTCCTGGCTCTTCCAAGCTTTATAATGGCAGTGAATGGCCGTTTCTGTTATGAAGTCCATAAAAGTTAATCCATCCATGATAAAAGTGCTCCACACAGCTCCGGGGGGTAAATAAAGGCCTTCTAAAGTGAAGCGATGCGTTCGTGTAAGAAAAATGTCCATATTTAACACGTTACATAGTAAAATTCTAACTTCCGGCCAAATGGCCATACGCAGTCTACTTGTGCCTAAAGCGGAACTTACGCAACTTGTGACGTTGGAAGTAGTGTAGTGTGTCATGGTGTAGTGTAATTATCAGCAGTACGTCGCATTACTCGTGTAAGTTGCACTTAGACTTAAGTCGAATCCGTATATTCGTTTGGCCGGAAGCTAGTTATTTAACTTTATAACGTTTTAAATATGGATACTTTTCTTACACAAACTCATCGCTTTGCTTCAGAAGACCTTTATTAACCCCCCAGAGCCGTGTGGAGCACTTTTATCATGGATAGATGCATTTTTATGGACTTAAAACAGAAACGGCCATTCACTGCCATTATAAAGCTTCGAAGAACCAGGACATTTTGTCATATAACTCTGATTGTATTCGTCTGACATAAGAATGTTATATACACCTAAGATGACTTGAGGGTGAGTAAATCATGGGCCAATTTTCATTTTTGGGTGAATTATCCCATTAAGTGCATTCACACATTGTACCGGGTTAGTATAGTATTACCCATGGATGATCGGTCTGCAGAGACGCCAATACTAAGTGGAGAACAGGGAACCGAGTCAGTCTCGCTGTTTTCATCAACTGAGGAAGTCTCAGAGAGTCTGGATAGAAGAACAGGCATGTGGCCGAGAGAGATTGTCCGAACCCTGGGCGAACCACACTGCTCTTCACATCCACGGAGGACAGTCTGAGCTGAATTCTGCTTAGAAAAAAATATTTAATTTAGAAAAAGTTTCAGAAACATTTGTTTAAATAATCCAAATTCATAACCAATTGCAACAGTTTGTGAATGCAAGGCTAAGAGGCATACATTTTATTCTGTTGGTCAGATCGGGTCAGCAGCTCCACTGATATTTTCACTGGCAACGCCACAAAAACACCCATACTTTTAAATTAACTATCAGAACCAAAGTAAAATATTTTAGTACAGAATTTTTCATTAAACATGGAAAAAAATGAGGGCGACATATCAGCAGGAAGGTTGTATTTTTGTAGGCCAAAACCCAGAAACGATTAAGTATTTTAGCACTTCTGTCCTGAAGTTTTTGGTTAAATGCCTGAAAAAAGGTCTGTGGTGAACACAGTTCAAGCTCAGGGAGGAAGGAGGCGGGAACCGGCAAATGGTTAACCTAAAGTTTTAATCACAAAATTAAACAAACAAAACAAAGTGGTACCCGCTTCAAGGCCGACTGTCTCACACAAAGCATTTAAGGAATAGTTCACTTCAAAATGAAAACTCTGTCATCATTTACTCAGCCTCAAGTTGTTTCAACCTGTATGAATTTCTCTCTTCTGTTGAACATAAAGGAAGATTGTAACGCAGTTAGATGTTATGGGAAGAAGGAGGTGGGAACCGGCGAACATTTAAATAATTTAATAACATAAAATAAAGAAATACAAAACGAAAGTAAAAGACAGCAGCCCCTCGCGGACGACTGCTGACACATAATAAAACACAAGTCCAGGTTAGCCTCTCTCATTTTCACTGTCGACGCTCCACCTTTTATGCTTCCACTCCTCCGTGAGAGATACGAGACCGGTGGTCGCACAGGTGTCGCTCATCCGTAATCACGCCACTGGCCTCGCGCCGCTCTCTCACAGCCCTCGGCCTCATCCTGCTCGCCACATAGATATATTGAAGAATGTTGGTAACCAAACAATTGATTGAATCCATTAAAAAAAACTATGGAAGTCAATGGAGTCCTTCAATTGTGTGGTTGCCGACATTCTTCAATATTTCTATGTGGCGAGCAGGATGAGGCCGAGGGCTGTGAGAGAGCGGCGCGAGGCCAGTGGCGTGATTACGGATGAGTAACTCACCAAGTTGTCTGGGGTGTTTACTGATATGCTCACACAAAAATCACTGCAAAAGATGCTTTCCAACAAGTGTTTTACTATTCGTTGTAAAACTGTGGACCTATTTCTCCAAACGCCTCACAACCGGACATTCTTCCGTTGAGAGCTTGAATAATAGACACTCCAGCCCAGTTGGTGGCGATAATGCACCTTTGCCAATGTTTGGATAGCGTAGCCTACGATACCGCGACTGCATAAGACTACAGAAAGAATACAAACAACCCCATTTCCGTTTCCAGCGGCGGAGTAATACGGTACCTCACAGAACATCCAATACAAGTCAATGGAGTTGGACAAAAACTACGATAAAACTTGTTGGAAAGCGTCTTTTGCAGCGATTTTTGTGTGAGTATCAGTGAACACCCCAGACCACTCAGTGAGTTTCACGTCTTTGTAAACTAAAGTTTAATGCGTTTTATGAATGATTCTTCCAGTGCCCCTATGAAACCATTATGGAGGTGGGGGGTGCTAACACAGAAACCGAAAATTCTCGTGACAGCAGCATTTGTCCAAATTTCAATCTTAACTGTTGTATTTCATCAGAAACTATCTTAAAACAGAGCTTTAAGTGTAAAATACCAAACTTGTCCTTTAAATGTCCCAAGCCTGGAATCATAATCTTTCGTTGGTCAGAGCTTATTTTCTGCAAAAATCCAAAAGCTAATGGTAATATCCGATTGGGTTTTTGTTGAGGGAACCAGGCTGATGCTACTTCTAGGATGGCCTACTGGCCGTCATCACTGCAGTATATAAATACAGCACCGTCTATATTGGGCGGTTCCATCTACTGGCCCAAACTTCTTACACTAGCCCCACGCAATCCTGCTGTTGAGCCCATGTTACGTATATAGAGCTTACATAAGGATCTTGTACAAACCAGCAATTTGTTGGTGCAGTCCAGTTGTGCAGTTTCAGCAGGGGACAGGTCAAAGCGAGTGAGGCTCATACTCCTACAGATCTTATTACACAGGTGAGAGTGGAAGAAAAGAGCCATGCCACGCACACCTGAAACACACACACACAACATACATAAGATAACCATTACAAGTGATGCACAGAAACAAATTTTTCCCGAAAGCCAAAATATTTCAAATGCATAGATTAAAAAGGAAGTTTTATATACATTTTTAATAATATAAATTATGTTTCTACTTCAATTCGTTGTTGAAAAATAAATATTTATACGGTGGCTGTAATAAAAACTTGTTTTGATGAGAGATTTGTTCAAACATACATAACATAAGTCACAGGTTAAGTAAAATTATAATGAATGTGTAATATAGTGCATACATTTATTTAAATGCTCCTTTCTAGAGTTATTTTCAGAAAGCTGAGATTTTGTTCCATATCAAAGGCCCTATTATACATCCGACGCAATGCACCGGCAGGCGCGACACTAGTATTTTCTGCAAGTTTCAGCCCAACGCAGTTATCATATTCACATCCTGCTCCACGTTGTTTAAAAAAGCAAATGCATTTGCGCCCCTCTATTGAGCTGGTCTGAAAACGAGGTGTGTTCAGGCGCATTGTTGGTGCGTTGCTATTTTGAGGCAACTGAAATAGAATAGAAAGCAGTCTATTTCAGTTGCCTCAAAATAGCAACGCACCAACAATGCACCTGAACACACCTTGTTTTATTCGCAATATTTTTTTTGTTATTTAAAGAGCGCGATAGTAATATGCGCCTATAGGCGGATCAACAATGTGCGTACACTTTTTCCCGTATATGGTCTGCTCAGATCCGTTTCCTCACTAGAGAAGCGTTCAGTTTTTCCGCTTGCAAATTCCGCCATGTAAACAGCGAATCCGCCATGGGGCGTGTGCAACTGGCTTTTAAAGGGAATGGGAGATGAGACTCTGATTAGTTTATTGCACATTATGCCCAAAACACACCCATTACTCATTAAGAGAATACGGACAACCCTTTTAGACCATGCGCAGGTACCGACCATTTTTCCCGTCGTTAAGCTAGCAAAAGTGGATTCGGACATGCCCTAAGTGCGCTTTCGTCATGCGCTTTAGACCATGAGCTTAGATTGTTAAAAATAGGGCCCCAAAAGTCACAAAGCTTGATGTTAGGTGCACTACAAATAATGTTTTGTGTTTTGAAAACAGCATAGACTAAAACATCTCGGTTCATCAAGATGAAGATCGATTAAAAAACGAAAAATGTATATTGACCACACAGCTGACATAATTACCTGTTGTAGTTTATCCACATCGGGTGCATGAAAAAGACACTTACACAGTCAAAAAGAAATCAGCATCATCGGAGTAGTACTAATTAAACATCACTGTTACAGTCAATGTTTCATCCATAACTCAAAATTAATTTCGACCAAATATTTTCAGTTGCCAAAATTTCAGTGCATCAATAAAATGTTCCTCATGCTTAAAGTACTCGTGCTTAAGACAAATCAAATTTATGAGAAGTCTTTAAGTTTATAAGGAGAAAAAATGCAGGATAATAATAAATACCCAGGTTGCCATCTCCAAAGTCAGTCCCCTTCTCAGTGTGGATCTGAGGATCTGTATAAAGGTCCCCAACACCCTGAATGTCCACCACTATCAGCTGGTGTCCAGAGCGCTCAAATGTGAAATGACTAAATGCCTAAAGCCACAAAAACATAATTGCCATTAAATAATCACACATCATTTCACTGGGACAACAGATTCAGATTTGATACATCCTTGACAACCTGGGGTGTAAGCCGTATGTTATCGTCCCTCACGAAACCAGAGTTGGAGTTGTACTTTGTGTACTTCCCCTCAATGTAGTGTTCCAGGTGAAACAAAGGGCTCCCAGGGCGACTAGTCATTTCCACAACACACATCTGCATGATGTCAACCTAATAATGATTGGATACGTTAAAGTTGTACATAATTCGTATCTGGTATGATTGTTCAAACCAGTTTTGAGTGGTAAAACCTAGTTTACATACAAACTGTGACAGTGTTTTATGAACATTAACAACATCCACCAGAGAAGTACCTGTTTGGGAGGCCTGTGGCGATTGAACTCCTCGCCCCATAATTTAGCCTCCATTTGTAACTTCACATCCTCAAAGTAAACCTCTCTGTCTACAGTCTCCATGTAGCGCTTAGCCACGTAGTTTGAGGCTGATTTCCATTTGCTGCTGTGGGAAAAGTTTGATAACTTCTTCCTGTGAAGGATAGGGAATAGAAAGCTACAGGTCAACATAAATCCATTTTAAAACAAGAGATGAGAGTATCATATTTAGGGCTGCCCCTGACTAAAGAATTTCCTAGTCGACTATTAGTTCATTTAAGCCGTTAGTCGATTATTTGCGGGAGAAATACTTTACCATAATAAGGAGCATTTAAAATATTAAATTAACCCCTGGTTTCACAGACAAGGTTTAAGCCTATAGTCCCAAACTAAAATGCATGTTTGAGCTGTTTTAAAAGTTTAAAAAGTAAAACAAAAAAAGTTGGTTATGAAGGTTTGATTTATGAACATTATTTTATATAAAATCTAACTATATATATTATATAATGTTGAACTATAAAACTGCTAGAAAATCAAAGCCATTCATTTAAACAAGTTGTGTTCCAAATTTGAGGTTGATATCTCAAAGAATGAGCTTTCAGATCCAAATGTTCCTCATTAGATGCCAGCGAAACTCAATGGGACACGCAGTGGTTGGATTTGGGGTTTGCACTTTGCAGTAGAGTTTTTCTCTCAAATATTACAAGCACATACACACACACATTTTTTTTTATTACACACATACAAACCACACTCTGACATCCATACCAATACACCCACACAATTATCACTGAATAAGTTATAAATTGGCTTTATTATATGCTGAAGCAGAAAACAGGAATAAAGCGAGTATTTGCTTTATATGCTAAACCTGAGAAAATGGCAACATCTGGTAAAAAATAGTCAAAATTTTAATTTTGAAGCCTTTCCAAAAGAATGAAAGCCTATTAACAAAGAGTGCATCATTGTATGGTCAAATGGCCCTGGGGTTAAAAATTGCAGTTTTAATGGGTTTCAATGGGGACATTTTTGTCCAAACGGTGAGGAACTATTTTGTGTACCTGGTGCAAAATAGATTTTTTTTAAAGGAAATGGGGGTAAAATAGTTAAATTCCAAAAAAAACAACAAAAAAAAACACCTGTGCCAAAATGTATGCAGTTGACATTAACACAGGCAAAATTATACAAAACAAAAACTGAAAAAGACAAAAATGTCCATAAGGGTGCACATGGGTTAAATGTCCTATTAGAACTAAGTATAGCCTTAACATCAAATGAAAACTCAGTTTTCAGTCAGAACACAAAAAACAAAATAAATATATATTATATAAAAACAAATAAATAAAAAACAGCAGCAAACTGAAACACTACAACAATATGGACAATTAGGCTCTACCTGATTCACCATCGCTATTTTTTCCCTTTGATATCAGTCTCTTTGTTGGGGAGAAGTGAGCTCAGTGTTTAACGTTTAGTCGATTATTAGGGGGCAGCCTTAATAAAATTATCACTTGAATAGAAGATACATCACTTAGAAAGGGACATACTAAGGGATGTATTTTTTGTACAGGATAGCAAATACTAATTAATACAATCTGCATAGGCATTGGTCAATTATAACTAAGTTGGCTTGACAAACAAAACTATTCTACACAATATCTAATCCTTTTTATTTAATAATGTGCGGATTTTATGATAGCAATTAAGCAAATAAATGGAATATTAATACTTAAAAAAAAATTATAACTTATATTAACTGCAAAAAGGTGAAAAACCCTGAAAAACTGAATAACACTTTCACTTCTATTCCAAATATTCATTAATAAACAGTAATATTTACCTAGTCTATAGTACATATATATATTCAATATATATTTGCTTGACTCACGATCTGAAGCATTCTCTCATGGCTCCTCTTCCAAACGGCTGTAAAAGAAATATATCCCAATTAATTCAAGAGAATACATAATTAATCAGTATTAGCAACATATTTACAGAAATGCAACTTCCAGCTCATACTGAAAACAAGTGTATGATGGTGTCAAAGTACCTGAGAGGAAATCTTGATAAATATGTCGTCTTTTGCCCATTCACCAGTAATCGCATTGTATCTAAAGAGCAAGAATACATGTTTACACCAATGTAAATCACTTAATATTTACATAAATCAATGTAAATATAGCTCGGTAAATCGGCCTCAAAATACGTGGCTGACAGCTACAAGGAGATGTAAATGCATTTTACCATTAAAAAAAGTATCTTCTATACTATGAAAATAATATTTGCAAAATAGACAAGTGATTTTTCTTCTTCTTTGGGACAGTAAGTGAAAGAGTCAATATAGCAAATACTGCATGATGGGCACAGTCCTAAAGGCACACGCCCAATATTTACACAAAGTGTGTGTTGTTTTTTCCCGTGGCCCAGAACACTGTGTACCATGTAGACCAACCTATCAAACACAGTTATTTAATGGCACACAACCATTGGCAAGCAGTCAAGGGATATTTTTTTAGAGGTGTGAAGTTACAAATGTTTAAAATTAGAGTCTGAAATCTGACATTATGTGTCTTATTTAACATGCAATCACACATTTTCTGAGATTGACTTGGATGTGTGTCAGGTGTCTGTGGTGTGGCACAGTGGTAAAAACTCAGGACTGGTAGCAGGAGGAAACCGAAGTTTCAGTGATTATGGGACACAAGAGTCAATCTCATGTCCAGTGTTGCGGAGACACCGATTAAAATTAGAGACGTTACAAACTTTACATTTTTCAGTAGCATGAGAGTAGGTCAGGTGTTTCCAAAATTTTTGATTTGTGTATTTTCTGTTACCGTAATTGTTAATTTATTCAAAAACCCTCCTTTTTATTTGTATATCATATGAAAACTTCAGATGCAAGAACCTCTATGTCCGTCTGGCATGTTTTCATTAAAATTACCTTTTTTTTTGTTTTTTATCAGGCTCCAATGTTTAGGTTCAGTAATTTGACTTTAATGGCAATGAAAAGGTTATTAGGCAATTATTGAAATGCCTTAATTTCAAAAATGTCACTTTATTCAATTTATTGGTATTTAACAAATTTGATTGTCTTTTGCTGCAAAACCAGCTAAGTTCATGTTTGCTCTTTTTGGAAAAACCTCTAAGTCCACCTCTTTGAACAACAATACATGCTAATCAATTGTAAAATCAATAAAGATGCTTCTTGAACATTGCAAATGATGAAAGCAGAGTTCAGAATGTAACAATGAAGAAACTAATCCACACTGTAGGGGGAACTGATGCAAAGTGGCTGCCACATCCATGTCGTATTACAGCTGTTCTTTAATGTAAGTTATGTCAGTTTCTGTCAGAGTTACAGCAGTAAACGAAACATTGTTGTGTTTACATGCTACTCGCGAAATCCTGTCATTATTGCCACTGTAACGATTTTCTTTACACGCACACGCCATTGTCAGGAAAAATCAGGTCCTTCTGTGAAATCAGGTCTCCATCAACTATCAATTAATGATACTACTAAGTATGTAAGAAAGATAATAATTTAAAATATGTATAGCTTACTATATTGTGCATAATAAAACTAATTGTATGTAATTTCTTTCACTTGATTAAAGTGTTAATAAATTAATAATAATAATAGCCTGTTAAGTCTATAATAGAACATTACATTGTTCTTTTTAAAACTGAAATATTTTGACATTTTACACTTAATGGAACACATAATTACATTAAAGATGATTGTGAATACATGCGAATACATTTGTAAGCTTACATTATAAACTAAGCTATCAGGCTAATCTGTATGTGGCCCGTGCTAGTACATAAGCTAACTAATACGGACATTAAATGGTCATTATACCAGTTAAAACAGCTTTTATCATCACATTTTTTGTAGGAATTGCAAACAGGCATTAAAGAGAGTACCTATTAAAAGTAATTTGAGCCAATGGGATTCTAAAAGAGACCAGATTTGAGGGAGGACCCAATTTGTCAGCACACCTGATTGGTTCTGTGGCTTTTGCTGACGAACTGGTATTTCTGAATGGGCTGAGTCTAAATTTAGCAGATTGGAAAAGAAAATATTTGATGAACATATACTATGTGCGGAGAGAATTCACTCTATCATTATCTCATTTTTGACAGAGGTGGCGTTTAGCGGGTTTGCATCTGATGTCTTTATGTTTTTATATGTGCTTGTTTGACATAGTTATTGCTCTATGTATGTGTTCATCAATTATTATATGTGATTAATATCCTGAATTAAATCTGTTCAAAGCAAGCGTGTCTCTTCAGAACACTTGGATTAAATCACTCTATTTATATAGAATATGGAATACTTGTACAATCTCCGTATGAACTTTTGAACCGTCAAAGTTTCTGTTGCATGGATTTTTAATGGATCAACAGAATATCTTCATTCGTCACAAGTCTTATGGGTCTGGAATGTTTTAACCCTTTTAGTAGCTGCAGTGTAGATGATGTTTGTTGGTGGTGGGAGTATAGCTGTAGTTGAACATCTTGTAGCTTTGCTGTTTACAGATTCCAACTATCTTCACCAACTCTGCTCATTTGTTGCAATTTGATGGAGTCAACTCTTTAAGCTCTTTTGATGGATTCAACTCTTTGAGTCGGTTAAGCATCTAAAAGGGGCTCAAAGTCACTCACCTGTATCGAGTACAGCGCTCTGTCTCTATTTCCTCCAGATGGAACTCAGCCCAAGGATCTGGCATGGCTTTGGCTTTCTCAATAGCATGTTTCCAAGTAGCCTGAGTATGAGAAATTGAAGTTGTTTAAAAAACTCCTTTCAATATGGGTTGAAGAGTGAAGATGGAAGCGATCCCCTCTATACATAATGGATGTGAGAAAAGAACAGGAGGAAAATAGGTACGCTACAATAAAGGACATGCAGGAATAAAAGGACAAAGAAAGTTTGAATCAGAGCTGGAAAGTTTTTAGTAGACTTAATGTAGGGGATCCTAATACCAGACTACCAGCCTAATAAAAATAAAGAAATACCATCAGCAAATAATTTTAATGACATCTTGCACCCTATAGGAATCAGAATTGGAACCAGAATCGTTACATATCTTGATTCCCGGAGTCACAGTCACTGTTCTGTGATCCCACAAAGAATTTGTCAGGAGTAGACACCAGGCTTGGTTATTTTATAAACTTTGCGCTTCGCAAATTCTGAATAACAACTGCAAGAGAGCTAGCATATACTATACTATACTATGCTGTAGTAAAAGTCTCAAGTCCAAGTGTCATCAGTGAGGTAAACCTGCCCATATGCCAAAATAACCAGTAAACCTAGATCCTGTGGCCAAGTATATTCAACCAATTATTTATAGAAAGGTCAAAGAGAGACAGAGTTCAAATATATGTCAGACACAAGGAAAATGTGGGCTCCTCTTTACAGGGAACCACTTAAGTATAGAAACGTTACCCATGTGTCACAAGACATCACGTAGACATCATCTCCTAAACAGTATCAGGACTATCACTGATACCTAACCTTACATTGGAGTATGAATTCAATAGTATAATGAACAAATAACCTAAATTAATTACATATTAACATTGCTGGGCTTGTAGGTAATCAAAAACACCTATGTTTAAATTAGGCAAGTATTTGTGTTTTTCCTTGAAAAAGTCTGATATTTAATGCTGATCATTTATAGAAAATTTTCAAGTAACATCTCTGCTGTACATTATAATCAGATTTTATGCTTGTAAAATTCTAGATTGGAGCTTTAATTGTGCTTGAAGTCGTGATGAAATGAAAGTAGCAACAGATCTTTTTTCTCTTACTGTGACGTACTTCCTAATATAACAGATTGTCGAAAAAGAAAGTAGTGCTATGTATGTATCGTACGTTGATTGATTTTGAGATATGGGTGTTGGACTCAAAAATGGAGGCAGACATGAGAAGCAAATGTAAGAGTGAAAGAGAAAAAAGGCAATAGAATAAATATGGGAAAAGCACGCATTCCATGATAGATGCCAGTCTAGATGGATTCATCAAATAGAGGAAAGACAGAAAACGTGAAGGGAAAAAATTGAAACTTGTATTAAACATACCCGGCCTTTCTCAGTTAAAGATCCAAACCTGACATCATGCTCTTTGTCATTTTTGTTCTATTAGAGGAATAGACAAACCCACTTGTTTAAACACACACAAAAAAATATGATTATTAATGCAACCTGACATATTTACAGTAAGATTTACAGTACATGAGGTTAAGGAAGGGCGCTCGAGAGCTCAAGCTCCATATATGGAAGTGAGTGTGTCACAGAGATGGAGGAAAACAGTTTTTGCACACTGTACATTAGTTTACTACTACTTCTGGTAATAACACAATTTTTTGTGGTTAAGAAAAAAACATTTGTTCACTTGTTCTCTGTGGTACAGGCAATCCCGTTTACCATTATAGAGAGGTCATTGTCTAAGTGGACACGATTCACGAACAATCTAAGAACATTCTTGGATGACCTCCGAAATGCCAGTGTGAAATGGATAGTTCAAGTTCTGGGCAATGATTGGTCAATACAGCATTACAGTCGTGCTAAAATACACAATGTAGTAATAGCGGCTATGATGTCAACTGTAGATACTGTGTACATTACTGCACAGGACCCGCTGAAATAGTATGTGAAAAAGCATGCATTATGCAAAGCTGAATGTTTCAAACATAAGTATGCTACATTGTTGTCACATGACCGTATTATTTACTAACGTGTAATTGAGAAATAAAAACAGGTTTATATATTATATATGTTCTAATTTGATCTATGATCTATTTGGTGTCAAACTACTAGTGGGATACAGTACTTGCTGTATACTGCACGTTTTTGCTAAAATATAGAAGGTCACGCAGGTATCATGTACACGCTGTAGTGTGAACTACACAAAAAGAATGAATAGTATGGCAGCTGTTCCGGTCCAAAAATAGTATGTCAGGGACTATATTTTTCCATGAATGATGCTACTTAATGAATTTGATTAATAAAATAACGTTGTAATGAAAGATTGTGCCCTGGCCCCTTAATATTTTAATATTTGTAATAACAGGTTTACAAAGTTGTGCTGTATTGTTTCTACATAACTGTATTCAAAATCTAGTATAGCCTCTTGCAATGTATATTTACTGCATATTAACTGGGAAGTTCTCACCTTGTATGAAAAGGAGTTTTTGGGCAATGAATTAGAAAGCTGCTGGTTGCGAACAGGGTTCCTTGGGTAGTCAAAGAAGCCTTTGGTTGGACTTATGGGGTCGTCGGTTATGGGGCATATGCGGAGGTCATCTTCATCATCATCATCACTTGCATTTGAATCTTTAAAAGCCACTCTATTCTTACTACACCCATCCCTAGGTCCATCCAGAGGGCTGCCCACCTCCTCCATACTAAACATGAGCTCCTCATCAGCCATGATGTCCCACTGTGTTGTGCACCAAAACTACAAACAAGCACGTAAGAAGTGTCAAATTATTACATTATTAGATCGCATAGTCAACAAACATGCAAACACCCTTTAAACGTACATGAAACAAATGATCAAGAACAGTTTGATAAAATGTGAAGGTATTCGTTAATGTAAGTCTAAGATAAACCTGTCCCTGCTCATGCGTTCCATTGTCCCGTCAACTAGACTAGTCGTTATGCCACATTCCTTAAAAACTTATGTTTGCAATGACAAAAACGTTTTAAAACCTTCAAAAACGATGCCATTTAAAGCTATATAATAATTGATTTTTAGACATTATAACTAATAGCAACAAAACAAAATAACAACTCAAAGGTAGTAACACTACAGAGCACAAGATTAAGCAATAGCGCGTGTCACATTACTTACGTTAGAATGACTAAAGTCGCTAGATTGAAGACATAATGAACATAACAGGACATATATATGCTCTATTATCACGAATCCTCTTCACACCCTTTCGGACCAGGAAGCCAACTCAACAATGAATCGCGCGTTAGCACGGAAGTTTCAGCTGCGGTTGTGTCTCAAGCACACTGGACAGTGACAGGTTTACTGTGTCTCTGCAGAAATGTGTACTACGTGTCTTGGCCTGCGAGCAAATGTTCCCTTGTGTTGTTTATTCCTCCAACCTCGCATTACTCAGGACAACGATAGCTGCCTTTAGCCCTCTAGTGGACTTTAATAAAAACACAGCTCATTCAAAGAAATGTTAGGTACCTAAATGGATGAAATCCAAACAAATACATTTAAAAGACACAAGCCAGTTTGCATAGAAAATTAGAAGAAAGATATCGTCAAAATGTTATTCAGAGAGGGCATATGACAGTCGATCACATGGCCTTTTATAGGGGAGCTCAGGTTGTTAGATAGCAGTGGTATATTGCGAATTCTACTAAGACAAAGGCATGTCTCATGAATAATACTAATTTATTCATGCTAACCTTTCCTGATGGACACGTATGAAAATTAATATTTATAAGCCAAGCCTTCAAGCGGCAACATTCCAAAATCAAATCAAGTAGGCGTACTCTAATGAGCGAAACGTCGCGTTACTTAATTAATATTAATGAGAGCACTCTTCGCCATAGTACAGTCGTACTCGCTGGGGGAGGGCGAGCCTCCACACTGGTGAGGACTGACTGCACGTAGCCACTGTGAAAAAGAACAGATCTGTCCATCCAACTCAAGTAGTGTGCAAACCGCGTGGCTATTTTCGTGTTCTTGGTTTAATTTGTATTACCAGTGTCAGCATCTTCAAATGTGACACTAACCGTTGTTCCAAGACTTTTGTAAGGATTTAATTTAATGCGTATGACACCTGCAGTTAACAAGTAAAAACAATCCACGATTGGCCTTGTATTTGTTAAAAGCGAGTAAACATGCTCCCCGACTAACATCTGTATCAAACGGAAATCGTTTATTATGAGCGCTAAGATTTTGAGGTACTTAATCGGCATAATAAACATTTTGGGAACGCAAAAGTAGTTCCGAAAACAACTTGCATAACAAACAACTTATTACAGTATTATAGTGCTATAATATGATAATATTGCTAATATGTTTAAGCTACTGTCGTGGTAGCGTGGCCGAGTGGTCTAAGGCGCTGGATTTAGGCTCCAGTCATTTCGATGGCGTGGGTTCGAATCCCACCGCTGCCAAATTGTTTTATGTTTGGCGTCTATTATTATATCTAATAATGTCATGTACATCATGCAATCATTTTTCCTAACTTAATGGTACGTACTTGATCCTATCAATTTTATATAGCCATTTGTAAGGCCAAATGTAGACCTACGGGAAAGGCTGTGAGATGACTGGCAGAAATTAAAACATTCATCTCTAATATTAAAAATACTGTATCTGGAAGATCCTTTCAATTGGCTTTCAACGCCCTCTGCTGGTGATGCATGCATGTATAAAATATAGTTTATAATTATTACAGGTATTATTAATGCCAATTTGCCTAGATGGTATTAATTTCCATCGCAGTGCTTCCGGCAAATTTTACAAATTGTAAAACGGTAAGTAAAATACAATAAATAACATAAAAAGCGTGCAGATTTACTACACATATTTTAGAAGTACTTGGTCATTTGCGCCATCCAGCGGTCTGAATTACAATTTTTTTACCATCACGGAATAACAAGCCGCTTGTCCAAGGGCACGTTTAAGTTTACATGGACAATGTGTAGTTTTTTAGGTATTTTATTATCTAAAATCAATATTTTTATTCATAAATATGTCCTCAATGGTGTACAAATACCTCTGCCAATTATCTGACTTATCCTCGTAAACATCGTATTATCTTTATATACATGCGACGGGTAGTCCACGGAGGCTTCCATGTCGATTTTTGAATCCCTGCCAAATTATTACCCCCCTCGTTGAAAACAGTATCTGATTGCCTAATCCTAACCCCTCCCCCACAACTAATCCTAAACCTACCATACTAGGGGGGTAATCATTTGGCGGGGATCAGAATTCGGCACAACACCGCCATCTTGAAAAACTATAATAGCAGAGAGGGTCAAAAACTTTTGCACGATATTCTAATTTTTCGAGTTTCACCTGTATAGCTAACTTACACTGCTTACCTTTGTCGTTGGCCATGGTGTAATGCTGCTAAAAAGGTTAGTATTTGAACCTATGAGGAAAGAAAAATGAAAAGGGCAACCATTAGTTATAGATGTTATTGGTGACATTCGTTATTGTCCATCTATTATATATGTTATTTAACAGGCCAAAACAGACGCTTTTGTCCAAACCGATTTACTGAATAACTTTTTTATATGACTGGTTCATCCATTTCTCTTGCGATGTAGTAGATAACAGTTAACACCATTTTGTGGTTATATTCGGCGACCATTAACGTTATGCAACATCATGTGCATTAAGTAATCATGTTAAGTATGTGCCCAGCAAGGATGTTAACGTTATCTTTACCAATGCCTAATTTCACCGTGCTTAAATGATATTTAAAATATGCGTGGGCGGTTAAATAAATATGACTCATTTAACTTACATTCGACTTACATTAGCTGTTTAAGTTTAATTACTAATGTTAACTAGCATTTAGTTAGCAATAATTAGCCTGTGTCTAGTATGTTATCTCCTTACATATACCTATTGGGTATGAATTCATTTCACATAACTTCTTAATATTATGCATTAACTTAATATGGCGTAATGGATATGCAAAATGACAAAATAATTAATCAGAATACTTACCAAAAGTTGCTCCAGGTCACACTCGCCGTCTCTGCAAAATTAGGTGATTCCGATTTTTTTTTGGCACAGCTACTAGAAGATGTACAACTGTCACACAGTCGTCACGCTCAGTTTGAGCCTGCGCAGTCGCTCAGCAATCAGACAGGAAGTGCGATAATCGGGCTTTAGTCTTCTCCGTTGAAATCAACTGGGTCGCTGTGTCCATAGACATCTGTGTCCATTTCTTTTACTGTCTGTTGTCAAAAAGTACTAGGCCAACGCGTTTCCACAACGCGTTTTCGTTCAGAGCCAGCGTCACATAACTGAAATCAGCAGGAACGGAGGATGAGCAGTGAGCGTCGCTTGTCACTGCCCCGGGGCAAGTTTAAAATTCTGCATTGCACTGTTATTATTCATACTGTAACGTTAACATTCATTTATTCGTTGTGTCAGTTGCAGTTTGTTTGAAATTACAAACCTGCTCACCCGAAGGAAACCTCGACGAAGTGCTATTAGAAGACATCCTGTCATAGCTTTTTGGAACATGACAGTTACCGTAGATGCAACACGCATTTGAAAAAGCGAGTCGCTGGAGAGCACAATTCGTTTACATGTAAAATACATTTTCACCGCTAGATGGGAGAATTTCCTACATAATGTCCCTTTAAACCGGTGCGCAACGTTTTGCTACACTTGTCTTTTACTGTCTATGGGTTGAACGATATGTTTCCTGGAAACGGCGTGCAACGGTTTTGAGATACGTAACGTTACGTTTTCTATGTGGTGGGTGTGTCACAAATGCCACCCGCTTCAGCAGTAACATGTATATAAACCATTTGGTATTAAAGAGACAGCTGAGCTCGCACAATGGGTCGAAGTAAAGTCATTTACAAAATGTGTCCACTGCAGCTCGGTATATACGCAACAATTGAAGATATTAAACGTATAATAAAGATATTCTTGTCGTTTGATAAACTTAAGATTGAGTCACTGTAGTCACTTGGACTATTTTAACGATATCTTTAGGGGCTGGCAAGCTTCAATCCCTTAAGAAGCCTATGGAGGAGTGATCCAGCTCTCAGATTTAATCAAAAATATCATAATTCGTGTTCCGAAGATGAACGAAGGTCTTACGAGGCTGGAACAACACGAGGGTGAGTAAATACTGACAGAATTTTCATTTTTGGGTGAACTATCCAGAATGAAGACATGTTTGTTGTAAGAGTTTTATAGTAAAAATATAGCATATCAACCCAGACAACATATCGGCCCAGATCCGGTCCACATCTGGCACACAAGGAATCCACACAGCCCGGATGATGTGGGCCGGATCTGTCTGGCAACAGTGATCAGCAATAATTATACTCACAATAAAATAATAAGGTCATATCATATAATACAGTCTCGAAGGTAAGAAGGAGATCCTTCAACTGAAATGTTTGTCTTTCCATCCTGAAATGCGGGGCAAATGTTGATCAAAATAATTATGAACCACAGTTTCCACAAATTCCTTCTCTCAATAGGGATGTTCTCTTTTATTCAGGGCGACAAGGGCAAGGGCAGTGAAGAGGCTCTTCCACTACAGGCAACACTTCTTTCAGTAGTTTAAGTGGGTATTGGATCTAATAGACATGTTGTTGGTTTAGATGCAATAATAAGTTTATTTAGCTCTTCCTGTCCTATAGTTGTAAAGCAGTGTAGTTGTTCTTGAGGAGCGATAATTGAGGCTGAATCATAAGACACAATAAAAGATTGTACATCTACAATTGTGTTTCTGATGCTTTCTATTTTTATCTATTTCTATTTTTTCTCTTTTATTCAGGGCGACAAGGGCAGTGACTGTAACATCGACCGTATTTTGCAGTATTAAACACGTATTTAAACCGATTTCATCTTGCTCTGAAAATTCTTCAAAAAGAACAGAAAGAATGGCCTTCTCAGCTGCCATAGTTGCAACTCTCATCAGAACAGTCATTATTCAATGCACCACAGTTTCCGGTTAAAACATTTTGCAACTTTTTTTCGGGGCTGAACGCAGCATGGTGGGTTTTTTTTTTTTAATATTCAATTCAATTCAATTAAAATTTATTTGTATAGCGCTTTTCACAATACATATTGTTTCAAAGCAGCTTTACAGAAAGTGCATTTCAGAATTGTACATAGAAAAATACAGTTAGTTAATCATGTATAGTTTAGGGCATAACATATCGCCGGCGTTGAGTTGTCTCTTCACAGGCGTCGAGTCGTCTCTTCACAGGCGTTTAGTCATCTCATCGCAGGTGTTGGGGCATCTGAAGTTTCCGTGAGAGGCTGGATACAAACTGGAGCTGACGAACGCTATTTACCTCGGGACTAGCGTCCCGAGATAACAACAGAAAAGCAGATGGGAAATAATTAGCATAGCTGCTGTTCATAATAGTAATGCATTCGATCTGATTCAACAATTGTAGAAAAGGTAAGCATTATGTGAATGCTTGGCTAAAGAGATGTGTCTTTAATCTAGTTTTAAACTGGGACAGCGAGTCTGAGCCTCGAACAATATCAGGAAGGCTATTCCAGACTTTAGGAGCTAAATGTGAGAACGCCCTCCGTCCTTTAGTGGACTTAGATATCCTAGAAATGACCAGAAGCCACGAATTTAGTGATCTTAAAGAACGCGATGGACTGTAGGGCGATAGAAGGTCCATTAAATACCCAGGAGCTAAACCATTTAGGGCTTTATAGGCCAGTAGTAATACTTTGTAAATGATACGGAACTTAATATGTAACCAGTGTAGAGATGATAAAATGGGTGTTATATGATCATATTTTCTTGACCTAGTAGGAACTCTAGAAGCTGCATTTTGCACTAACTTGTAGCTTGTTTATTGAGGATGCAGGACAGCCAGCTAAAAAAACATTACAGTAATCTAGTCTCGAGGTCATGAATGCATGAACTAACTTTTCTGCATCAGAAACAGATAGCATGTTACGTAGCTTAGCAATGTTTCTAAGGTGGAAAAGGCTGTTCTTGTAACATATGAAATATGATTTTCGAAAGACAAGTTGTGGTCTAGTTTAACACCCAGGTCTTTTACTGTAGTGGATAAAGTAACAGGACATCCTTCTAAATTAAAGTTTTATTGTACGAGATTTTGTGGGTATTTTTTTGAACCAATAAGTAGTACCTCCGTTTTATCTGAATTTAATAGCAGGAAGTTACACGTCATCCAGCATTTTATATCTTTAAGACACTCTGTCAATTTAGATGAGTTAGTGTTTTCATCTGGTCATGAGGAAATATATAATTGAGTGTCATCAGCATAAAAGTGGAAATTAATTCCATGTTTTCTTATAATATTACCAAGTGGCAGCATATTTATTGAGAATAGCAGAGGGCCTAACACCGATCCTTGCGGCACTCCATAGTCTACTGAGGTTATCTTTGATTTTTCCCCATTTAAACAGACAAAATGGTAACGGTCTGATAAGTATGATCTAAACCAGCTTAATGTCTATCCCTGAACACCAGTGTAGTTTTGTAGTCGATCCAAAAGTATTTTATGATCTATAGTGTAGAACGCAGCGCTAAGATCGAATAGAACTAGTATTGAGATACAGCCTTGGTCAGAAGCTAAAAGTAAATCATTTGTAATTTTAACTAGCGCAGTTTCTGTGCTAAGATGCGGTCTGAATCCTGACTGAAATTTTTCATAGATATCATTTTCTTGCAAGAAAGAGCACAATTGAGCGGACACAACTTTTTCTAGTATTTTAGACATAAATGGAAGATTTGAAATGGGTCTGTAATTTGCTAGGTTATTTGGATCTAATTGTGGTTTCTTAATGAGAGGTTTTATTACTGCCAGCTTGAATATTCTTGGAACATGACCTAAAAATAAAGACGAGTTAATAATATTGAGAAGAGGCTCTTCCACTACAGGCAACACTTCTTTCAGTAGTTTAAGTGGGTATTGGATCTAATAAACATGTTGTTGGTTTAGATGCAATAATAAGTTTATTTAGCTCTTCCTGTCCTATAGTTGTAAAGCAGTGTAGTTGTTCTTGAGGAGCGATAATTGAGGCTGAATCATAAGACACAATAAAAGATTGTACATCTACAATTGTTTTTCTGATGCTTTCTATTTTCTCAGCGAAGAAATTCATAAAATCATTACTACTATACTTTAAGCCAGGGAATATTTTGCTCTGGTGATGTCTGTTTATTTGTTAGTCTAGCCACGGTGTTAAATAAAAACCTTTGATTATTTTGGTTATTTTCTATTAGTTTGCGGAGATGCTCAGCCCTGGCTGCTTTTAGAGCCTTTTTATAATGTGACATACTGTCCTTCCATGCGATTCTAAAGACCTCTAAATTAGTTTGTTTCCATTTACGCTCTAAGTTACGAGTTTCTCTCTTGATAACGTGTAGCACTGTTGTACCATGGTGCCTTAGATTTCTCTCTAACCTTTTTTAATCTAATTGGTGCCACACTTTCTAATGTACTAGAGAAAATGGTGCTCAAACTGTTAGTCATTTCCTCTAGTTCATCTGTTTGTTTGGGTTCACTGAGCAGCTGAGATAGATCAGGTAAGCTATTTGAGAATCTATCTATAGTGGTTGGAAGGATTGTTCGGCCTGGTCGATAACGTGGCGCAACATGACAAATTTCAGCTGTACGTATTATGCAAGTTACCATGTAATGATCAGTGACATCATCACTTTGCGGTATAATATCTATATCGGTTGGATTGGTTCCATATGATATGATTAAATCTAGTGTATGATTTAGACGATGAGTGGGACCACTGACGTTTTGCTTGACCCCAAAGGAGTTTAATAAATCTGTAAACGCAGCCCCTAACGCATCATTTGTGTTATCTACGTGTATGTTAAAATTTCCAACAATTATTGCTTTATCGACATTGACCAATAGATCTGAGAGAAAGTCTGCAAACTCTTTTAGGAAATCAGCATAGGGCCCTGGAGGTCTATATACAGTAGCCAAGGCTAGAGATAAAAGGGATTTCTTACTTACATCTAAGAGCATAACATTTAGCACAAGTACTTCAAATAAATTAAACCTTTGACCTGTTTTCTGAGTAACATTTAGAATATCTCTATAGATTGTTGCAACACCGCCGCCACGACTGATCAGATGGGGCTCATGCTTATAACAGTATCCTGGTGAAGTGGAATTTAGACTGAAATAATCATTTGTTTTAAGCCAGGTTTCAGTAAAGCCCCGTTCACACCGATCATGTCAGTAAAGCGACATGATCCCATTCATTTCAATGGAGCGCTGGCGACATCCGGCGACACGAGCGACATTGACCGTTGGCGACAGAATGTGGGCCTGTCAAGCGACAAGAGACAAGCGACAAAAGTTGAGAAATTTCAACTTTATGCAAATGAAAAGCGATTTTCGCGAGCGACAACCAATAGGAAAGAAGCCTTTTCAGTGGAGCCCACGTCACCGTCTCGAGTGCATGCAAGACAGAAGAGTTCGAGGATGATTTCACTGTTTAATATTATTTAACTGTAACCAGATATATGGATATAATAAAATGATGCATGGAAAAGAAACTGTCGACAGTCTCAGTGAGTTTAATTCATACATTTATAGTTCGAGTTGTCTAATTTTATGATGCAAGTTTAGTACTGCTGCAGTTCATTTTACAGTTTGCCCTGCATTGTTTTGACTATTAGGGACAAGAAAATTGATTATTTGTCAAATACGAATGACGTTTTAGTAATTTATGACAGGATGAGTGAGTTTAATTTGTTGATTGATCGATCGTTAATCTAGTAAATTATTTAATCCACTGAACACTGCTATGGTAATATTAAAACACTCTCCCAACAGCATATACTGTTTCTTTTTAGCCTAATTCCTAGTCAAATTAAAATTGTATAGTTGTATATATCATTTGTGATGGTATTTTGTATAGATATGGCCAGACGTGCAGTCTACCAATAACATTAGAGCGACAGCACTACGAACGCCCACAAGCGACATCACAGTACAGAGCCTAGCGACATACAGCGACAAAGTCGCTGGCGGTGTGAACGGGGCTTTAGGCAAAGTGCATCGAAACTATTATCTGTGACCATTTCATTTACAATAACCACCTTAGGTGTGAGTGATCTAATGTTTAGAAGACCTAGCTTTTTGACCTAATTGTTTTTGTTCACTGATATTGAGTTTTTCTGGTTTAATTACAATTAGATTTTTCCTAGATCCTATAGTAGATTTATTGTTTGGCCTCACTAAACGAGGAATAGATACAGTTTCTATATAATGTTCTACACACTACTTATGATATCAATTAAGTTGGGAGAGCAAAGACTGTGATTTGGACTTTGACTTACTAGTCATATGGTGTGTAATGTCTTGGAGATGTTGTCCGACAGAATAGCCGCTGCGATTCTGCTGGGGTGCAGGCCATCAGCACGGTAGAGCCTAGGTCGCTCCCAGAACAGATTCCAATTATTTACAAAGAGCAGTTTCTGTTCATTACACCATGACATTAACCATTAATTTAGTGCAAATAATCTACTGAACCTTTCTTGTCCTTGTCGGTACGTTGGAAGCGGTCCAGACACGATGATCGTTGCTTCAGGCGATGTGCTGCGAACCGTCTTGATCAGGCTCCTGTAGTCCTTGTAGCGGGCAGCACAACAGCTCCGACGCGCTCGTCAGCGTTCAGGATCTCGGGAACCTCTGCAGCGACATCTAGAACACGAGCACCAGGAAAGCAGTGAGTGCGCACCTTACCTTTATCTGAGGTAGCGCGGACATGACGAATGATGGAACTGCCGATGATCACGGCGTTGTCGCGTTCCGACTCGTGAAGAGGGGAGAAGCGGTTCCGGGTGGAGATCTCGAAGACCGGGAGAGGCGGAGAGGTTCTTGCTCTGGTCCTGGCTCGTGTCTTCCGCTGTGGGATCATCCAGGGTCCATGGTGTTGTGTCGGTGCCGGAGTGAATGAAGCCAGGGATGATCGCGTCCTGGGTGCTTGGGTCCTGTGCAGAGAAACACACGGAGTAGACGACTTCGGAGTCAAAAAGTTACTAACCACTGACTTGTGAGCATCGGCGCGTGATGTTTCAAGTGCTGATCGCCGATCTCGCAGATCGGACTCCAGCTCTAACTGCACCGAATGCAGCTCAAATGTGTCCTCACCTGCACTCAGAGGTAACGTTAGACACACATCCGATTTATTCGCCATTATAACACATGAAAAATAATTTAATAGTGATACTACCAATATCACAACACGTGCAATGCTAGGCCACGCACGCGTGCAATGCTAGCGGGCTTAAGGCTAGTAGTGGAAATTCGGAAAGTTGGATATAAGTAGCGATATCAAAGCAATCCGATTGTTTTTTATAAGTAATAGTATCAAAGATATGTTCACATGCTGTAAAAATAGAAAATGCTTGTTTATAAATGAGTGTAAAGTAGAAAATCAAGGATTATGAATCAATTCGACGGAGCTCCGCTTCGACACAAACCGCGTGCCGCCTATCCGCCAATATACATGTCATGGTAACTTCATGGGAGCTATAAAGGTGCATAGTTATTTAGCTAACGTTGTTCTTTATAAGCTCCTATTCCATAATGGGTAGCCTATACGCTGCAACTGCATGATCGTGTTTTAGGCTATACACTCACCTAAAGGATTATTAGGAACACCTGTTCAATTTCTCATTAATGCAATTATCTAATCAACCAATCACATGGCAGTTGCTTCAATGCATTCAGGGGTGAGGTCCTGGTCAAGACAATCTCCTGAACTCCAAACTGAATGTCAGAATGGGAAAGAAAGGTGATTTAAGCAATTTTGAGCATGGTTGTTGGTGCCAGACGGGCCGGTCTGAGTATTTCACAATCGGCTGAGTTACTGGGATTTTCACGCACAACCATTTCTAGGGTTTACAAAGAATGGTGTGAAAAGGGAAAAACATCAAGTATGCGGCAGTCCTGTGGCAGAAAATGCCGTGTTGATGCTAGAAGTCAGAGGAGCCGACTGATTCAAGCTGATAGAAGAGCAACTTTGACTGAAATAACCACTCGTTACAACCGAGGTATGCAGCAAAGCATTTGTGAAGCCACAACACGCACAACCTTGAGGTGGATGGGCTACAATAGCAGAAGACCCCACCGGGTACCACTCGTCTCCACTACAAATAGGAAAAAGAGGCTACAATGTGCAAGAGCTCACCAAAATTGGACAGTTGAAGACTGGAAAAATGTTGCCTGGTCTGATGAGTCTCGATTTCTGTTGAGACATTCAGATGGTAGAGTCAGAATTTGGCGTAAACAGAATGAGAACATGGATCCATCATGCCTTGTTACCACTGCTGGTGCTGGTGTAATGGTGTGGGGGATGTTTTCTTGGCACACTTTAGGCCCCTTAGTGACAATTGGGCATCGTTTAAATGCCACGGCCTACCTGAGCATTGTTTCTGACCATGTCCATCCCTTTATGGCCACCATGTACTCATCCTCTGATAACTACTTCCAGCAGGATAATGCACCATTTCACAAAGCTCGAATCATTTCAAATTGGTTTCTTGAACATGACAATGAGTTCACTGTACTAAAATGGCCCCCACAGTCACCAGATCTCAACCCAATAGAGCATCTTTGGGATGTGGAGGAACGGGAGGTTCGTGCCCTGGATGTGCATCCCACAAATGTTCATCAACTGCAAGATGCTATCCTATCAATATGGGCCAACATTTCTAAAGAATGCTTTCAGCACCTTGTTGAATCAATGCCACGTAGAATTAAGGCAGTTCTGAAGGTGAAAGGGGGTCAAACACAGTATTAGTATGGTGTTCCTAATAATCCTTTAGGTGAGTGTATAAAGTACGCTTTTTAGAATTTTAGAAATGGTCTTACCCGTCCAACAAAAAAGCTGCAACTTGGACATCACTACTCGGGATCTTCTCCATCAAATCTTTCCATCTTGTGTAGTGTACCGATGTTTAAGCTCGTTTTAATCTTTGATGGTCTTTTATGTCTTCTGGCTTCAGATCAGCTTATTCGGCAAGTATATGAAACGGTATCAATCGCTAGTTGGCTGGTAACATTTTATTAATTCTCACAATGCAATGTTGTGAGAACATGAATATAAACAAACGTGGACGACACTCTGGTCAGCTGACGGGCCAGTGCTGCATCCTCACGTCAATTAATTAAAATATTCAAGCGCAAGAATACGTGAAAAGGGAATACAAAGGTATTTTGCAGCCTCTCGCGCACGATGCTAGCATTTAAAAACAAGGCGCTCAATTTAACTACTGCAAACCTGCAAACTACTATTAGATCTACCTGAAAAACCTACTTGGAAAGCACTGTTTATTTCATTTGTTTCTTTGTTCTATTGTATCTTTGGTCTTATTTTACTTGTCTGTAATAATGTTTTCATTTTATAGTAGTCTAGTAGTTTTAGCTGTGGTATTGAAATTGCAATAAAGAATTTCCACTGGTATCTAAATTTGTCATGGCAAAATATTTATGGATAGTAAATTTTCACCAATGGTCATCGGCCATTGGCAGGTGTGGCAAAAATGTAGTTTTACGCCCTCTGTGTTCCATTGTCTTTCGCTCTTCGCATCACTCAACAACACTGTGCTACTAGGGTTATGATATCCACAGAGGCGGCAACCAATAAGCCTGACGATTCTCTCCATCGTTTAATGAAACAGCAGGTCATGTAATTTCAACATGGCCAAATACATGGATGGGTGGAGCGCTTGCACTGTACATTATTAAAACTCTTTTTATAGAAAACTATTGTGTGTAGTCTTGATATCATGTGAGTGTAGAACTGAATGTACCTTTAAAGTAATATGCATTATACAATTTTATAAATCATTTAAACTCAAACCAGTGTTTTCCATTTATTTATTTGGTGAGTAGCCATGCCTAAGCAGGATAATGTACAGTCAGCTGGTCATTATAGCAAAATAAATCCCCACAGGATGATACAAGGATCATTTTAGTGTTAATGACTGTACATTATCGTAAATCTGACCAAAATTTTGACCACAGTATAATTCAAATAAAATCTCCACTGCGAAAAGGCCCTTTTGTGTCAATGTGTAATCCGTCTGAAGTTGACCCATTTGGTTGTCATCAGTTGAACCACACTGGCATTGAAAAAGTCAAGTAGTTCAAATATTTAGCATAAAAAAATCTTTAAACCAGAGGAATTGTCAGCCAGGCAGACAGACTTTACCAGCAAAAAGAAGTCCAACTATTGTGAAAAATATTGATAAAACAAAAAGTACATATGAGGACCCAACAACAGTATTATTGGGTAATTTGTAAGGTTGTCCTCCGACTTGATTGATGTAAAATCCAACTGGAAATATGAGGGCAGCCATGCAGAAAAGGATCACTATGAAAAGCAAAAAAGATAACATAAGGTTATTAAAACCAATCAACAGACTTGGATTATTTGTGCAAATCAATTTTCCCTTTAGGTAACCTACTTGCCATGAAAGCAATCCAGCGGGCATACTTTGTTGCCTCTCGCCGCCAGTGTGAGATCACAAGCAGGCCACATGTGATGGAGAGCGAGACGATGCCCAAAATAATGAAGAACAGGGTAATGACCCATTCTGGAGGAAGGCTTGGGGAGATACATATCCTGTTTCGACCATGGATGGTCTGGCATTGCTTGACTAGACCCACAGTAAGAGCTCCTACATGCAAAACACATGAAAATGTCATGACTTTAAAGAGTAAAAGTCTTTGTTTAACACCACATAACACAAGAAGATAAAACAGCATACAGAAATTACATCAGGGTGAGTAAATAATGTCATGTTCCTTTAAGTACTTTACAAAAGGGCATAATGATGATATCAATATATGATATATGCAGATTTCCTGTAAAATGGACAAAAACAAGAAGAACAGAGTTATAGGAGTCTCTTATAATGTTCAGAATTCCACACTAAATTTTGTAATTTAAATCGAGCTGAGGAAAGAGGGGGAATTAGTAACCATTTCTACAAATACACTAACAATTGATTCAAATATATCTTAAATCATACTGTTTTTGAAAGCTTTGTGACTCAGGACATTAGAAAATCTTTTGAAAACCTAGCCTATAACTTTGCAGTTGCGGATATTTATATGACCAAAAGTAAGATGAAATTATGATAGCTTGTAATGAAAATCAATGAAATCTTTATAACAGTATAGCAGACTACTTGCATAAAATACATAAATATAAGATATTACTCTATATCTCCCAATAATGTCTAAGTAAGATGATATTTAAATGCTTAGTTTTATGATCAAACCTCTGTAGTCTTAATTATAGGGGTCGAACACATATGATATAATGCAGTGCACCTCTGATTCAAATTTACAAATGAACATTCCTCAAAATCATAATATCTCATATTTGATACTTGCATTTTACCATGATATTTTTCTGAAAAATTGTTTAGATAATCAAGCAAACCTAAGTTGCTTCACTTTAGTAGGTGTTCAGTAAGTGTTCAACTTGAAATATTACGAATATAAAACTTAATCTTACATTTACTTTATTAATATCAGTGAAGATTTCACAGCAAAAACATTTTTAAATTTTACTAAAAGGCTTTTTACTTGCTAAAAAGTATAAACAGTAAATCAGAAGACAGAAAGCATGTAGCAGATTGTGTACAACAGTTTTTCGTTTAGTTTTGATAACTCAATAATTTAGAGGCATTAGAAATGTGTGTATCAAATATGATACAGTAGACTTTATACGGTTAAGCTGTATGATCAAGATAAAAGACTAATGTAAAAATCTCATTGGGAGGTCTGCTGGACACCAACTCCAACAAACACCAACAAAATGCGAGTAATTGGTTGAAAAACTGCCCAATCCAGCTTTACCGTGGGGAAGTTTTATTCAAAGTCACTGCACAGGGTATCCTGTTCTTTCCCTGCACATCCATAAGAACAGTTGTTTACCCCTTTGTCTCAAAATCTACCATCAGCTTTTTAATGTAGTGCAGAAGTCTTTGAAACATATTTATATATATTTGAGTAAATTATGTGCCTCATTTGCTATATCATTTGAATGTAAATGTATATACACATATATATACAAAGTTTAACACACACTACTTACCAGAAACAATTATATGGACGTGAAATACTGTTTTGGATTGTTTTATTATGTCAGAACAAAAAGAGCTGTGATACAACAGAGATGAAAGTAGCACAGCTACATAGGACATAGGTTGAGTGGGAGAACAGTCAATTATCCATCTTATTTTTAACTGAGAGCGAGAGCGGCCATTTGTAAATTGAATGCGCCTGGCTTCCGGTGTCATCCACTGCCAGTTATTTTTAGCTGTACAAAACCGCTTGTTATGCTGCTTGACTGAAAAAACTAGTTTTTCATACCATTTTATTTTAATGTATTGTCATCATCATTATAAGCATGGTTTGTAGCACATTGTTTTTCTTCCCATTTACTGCACTTTGCTATTCTTAGTTATTTACCTATAGCAGCTAATGAACTGGAAGTCTTGCACATTCAGAGAAAATTGCAACGTACAGTGTGTACAGTTTAGCATCATTATGCAACAATATTTTAGATAGAATATTTCTCCAGTAAGATTGTGCTGTGAATGTTTACAGCATTCAGTAAGCATTGTACTTTTTGTTCTCTGCTACATCTCTATGGGGGAAAAAAAGAAACGGCTGCTGAACATCTGTTTTGTGACACATTCGTCTGGGAGAGTATCTTCATAATAATTTGTCAAATTTAAATTAAAAAAAGCTCTTCTTCAACAAAACTAATGTCTGCAGACCCTGCTGGCCCATAATGTGTTAAAAGTCAGAAAGTTTAATGAATATTTTTGTCTTATTTGAGAGTTAAAGTGAAGTAAAAAATCCTTTGCAAGATCATTCGCAGCAACAACAGTCTATTAATATTATTCCCACGTTTGCATAACAGAACAATTTTCCAACTAATTAACTGCTGTGTGGATCTCATCTCTGTGGAAGACAATTCCCAACAGACTTCATTAATACAGCAACAAACACACTGTGTAATCAACAACACATTTCCCTTAAAAGCGTTCTTCTTCACATCTCACTAATGCAAAACATTTAATCACTGGCTTTTAACAGCTAATGCCAGATGCTTTATATATTTATATGTTCTACCCATAAATGGTTGTGGAGAATGGAAAATTATAGTGCACTTTTTTGACCTGCAATGTGTCCCAACAACTACAGCAAGGAAAAATGTGCTTGTTTAATGCATAAATAAATGTATTAGAGCCAGATTAATTGTTTTATATGGATTAAATGGATATGTGTGTTGCAAACAGACACAATGCTCTTTATGCTCAAGTATAAAAACATTGCACATGCAGATACACGTGTAGTTGCCATAGTATTTGACTGAACATTAAGTTTCTTACCCTCTTGGCCGCCTGTATTGATCCAATCTGGATTTGCAATACTTGCAATAGCAAAGATATCTGCTGCGAGAAAGAGACATCCTGAAATAATGGTGAGTTTATCCATTTTCATACTTCAGATTGTGAACTTCATGAGTTGAGGTCTGTTTAGTGTTTGGGATTGTATGAGACAACTTTCACTCCCTCTTTCCAGTGGGAACCTCATGGAGATGATCTCAGTTCATAACAGTAAGCATCTGAATGACAGTTGAGTGATATGATGCAGACAGCAGTATGACATTCAACACACAGCACATCATCCCATTATGAAGTATTACTCCTCACGTAATGTTACTACAGAGCTGACCATTAACAACATCTAATACTTGAGCATCGCTGAGAGGAAAATCAGAAGTATTTCGATGTTACGTCTGTACTGGATCTTCCCTCTTGATTTGTGGATATCAGTGGAAAAGATTCCACAGCGCACGAGTCTGTTCACCCATCACTATCGGATATGCTGGCATATGTCGTGCTTTACCGATAAATGCAGTTGTCCTTCGTTTCTTATATTTTTCCGCGTTTCTGTTAAAACTAGTATACCGTAGAACAGCGTCCGCGAAGCTTTCAAAACAAAAACCTGCTCGCGAGATGTTTTCCCTTTGTAAGGAATAACGGAGGGGGCAGGAGAACATGACGCAACACATGACGTCACCAGTCTGATTTTGACAGTTGTTGTGCTCTCATTAGAAATGCCAATGAACAAAATAGAGGTTTTATGTAATATTTGCTTGAAAGTATATCTCTGCATAATTACATGGAACTGACCTGACCTAAACTAAACACTAACCCTAGAGAAAATACACGTTATTAATATTACTCCGTAGGCCTACTTATGTAAAATTACACCAACAATAACACTGCATATGGGTCATTCCATGTTAATGACTAGCATAATAAAATTGTGATTTTAGTTAAAAATCTAAACTGAACACATTTTTTATATATAAAAATAAAGAGATCACATACACACGTGTCTATTATTAAATAATTTCAGGAATGACCCATATATAAACTCAGCAATTATGTAAAATCCAAATAAGCTTTACATATCTTTATTGGAAAGGGTTAAAACAAGCTTTTTCATGCTCATTCAATAAACCATAAACAATTATCACACCTGTGGAACAGTCCTTAAAACGCAAACAGTTACAGGCGACAGAAAATTAAAGTCACAGTTCCAAAAATTTAGGACATTAAAGAGACCTTTCTACTGACTCTGAAAAACACCAGAAGATGCCCAGTGAACTGTAATGCAAGACTCCTATTAGACAGGGCTAGAGGCAGACAGGAAGGAAAGCTGATTGTCCTTGCAGTGCCAAACCACATCTAACCATATGTCCCCATCAGACATGTCTGAGAACCTTAGAGTAACATCTCTCAGGAAGGACTGGTAGATCTTGTGCACTCCATGAGGATGAGATGCACTGTAATAAGACTTATAGAAGCTGGTGGCAATATACCACATACAGTATTTACTGCTACTTTTGATATTGACTCTTGCTCTGTTCGGGGAGTCATTATTCCATTTCTGTTCGTCAAATGTCTTTGAAATTTGTTCAGTTTAGGGACCGTTCGGTATTTATGGAAAGGGCCACCGCCACCGGAGGAAAATAGGGGAGCGTCATGTCTTTTTATTCTTTGTTGAGGGGAGGGTCATTCAACTTTTTTTAGTCTAGGGGAGGGTCACCCAACTTTTGTATTCATGAAAACAGCAACATTTCAAAGTGGCTTGTTTGGTGCCTATTTTTTCCATGTAGCTTTATGTAGCTCTCTCGGTCCCCCTATCAGATGGGTCTGACCCAACAAAAATCCAGTTTGGCGCTGAATTTTGAACAGTTCAAACAGGTGGTGTCCAGGGTGAGTGGAGTCTGTGATGATTCATGTACAGAACGCCACTGAAATGTTTACCCGGCATAGCTTTAAAGCACGAGCAAATAATGAACTTTTGTTATTGCGAATGAGTGCAGTGAGTGTCCTGTGAGTGTAACTCTACCGCGGCATTAACATGTGATATGAATGTACGTGGAGTGTATTGGGACTGAGGCGCCAGAACTGCAGCTGATAGAATGTGCGCTGCACGATACTACCATATTTTAGTTTCCATTCTTATTGTGTTTTCACAACAATGTTAGTGAGTAAATCTACTGAAATTGAAACCATAACAATGGAGTGTGATGTGTTAGACGTAGGGCTACCACATTTTTAAATTTCTATTAGAATTATTTAAAGTTAACATAATAAAATACGCAGACCTACACCAAAAAATAGTTGAGGATAATTAAAATTGGGCAATTCCAATGGACGTGACATTTGCAGTCAAAACTTGAAATATAAATGATCAGAAAAATGCATTTAATAGGCTACTGAAACGTCTGTTTATATATATAGCAAGCTTGATGTCTACTTTTAAACAGAACATTTAAAAACGACTGCTCTCTGCTTATGTAATCCGTATGAAATCTTTGAAGATCGCGAGTCAGCATTGTCAACTTCATCTTGAAGCCGACACACTGACACAGAAAAACCTTGTTTAAAACAATTAAAATCTCTCCTTGCTATATTTGACATATTCATAATCATTACTTTTGACGGTCTTTGTGGCAGCTTTAAGATACTTTATTGGGAGCGCCACCCGTGTTACATGAACGCGTCACCATTGCACCACCGAAAACATGATTTTTAAAAAAAAAATCTAAAATAAAAAATCATGATACGATCCGAATTGTAGGTTTGGTCTATCGTTACAGCCTTAGTAAGATGAGAAAGCATGAGTTTAGTAGTTTGTCATGGTTGTAAAAAAAACAATGGCTATCTGAACATCTTTGCCAAGCGCAAAGTGTCATGCCTTTTTTCACAATCATTTTGGAGGGTCGTAGAAAAATGTATTACTGGCGAAGGGAGGGTCAAGTCTTTTTTTGACAACAGATCTCAAAACTCCTCCGGTGGCCCCCTTAAATAAAAACGAACTACTCGGTTACTCACGTAACCTCAGTTCCCTGAGTTAGGGAACGAGTATTGCGTAGCTATACGCAGTGGGGGAAACTCCTTTTCCTCGATTTACTGAAGCCTTTATGTAAAGCGCATTTGCAGCTGCACAGCTAGAACATGAGCGTCTGGCTCGCTCATAGGCTGCGCTGCGGCAACTGCACATCCAATGGCGCAGGCGCCTCTGACGTGCAACCAATGAGATAACTCTGCGTCATACACGTCAGAGCCCGCCAAGGGGGCGTGACCTCAGTCTATAATAGCCCCCGAATTCGCCATTATAGCAGGTTTAACGACTGAAGCGACAACTTGCCATGTTACCATAGTGCGGCTGGCTACGCAATACTCGTTCCCTAACTCAGGGAACTGAGGTTACGTGAGTAACCGAGTAGTTCCCTTTCGAACGGTCACTTCGTATTGCGTAGCTATACGCAGTGGGGACGCCATGCAAAACGCCGCACTGAGTAACTGGCTGTCACTGCAACTCAGGACCCCTGAGCGTACAGAACAAGCCATAACCGCATAATTTATGTAAAAATAGACCAGACACCGTCAGATCTCCGTAGTATACATCAGTAGAAATACCCAATATACTACACCAATGAACCCAGACTCTGTCGGGGTTATTAGTATACGAACATATACCCAGTCAAGTGGGTTTATATATGAAATCTTAACCAGCTAAAGCGGGTTGATATCTGTTATGGAATATAACCGGCCGAAGCGGGTTTTATATATGTATGGAATTTATATATGTCATATAACCGGCCAAAGCGGGTTTTGTATATGTCATATAACCGGCCCAAAGCGGGTTTATATATATATAAATATAACCAGCCACAGCGGGTTTATGTATGAACTACAACCGGCCAGCAGCGGGTTTCATGTATATATGTGAATGTGATTGTGCACAGTAATATATGACAAGACCGGCCACCCACGGGTCTTAATCATACCGAAAGCACCTTCGCCTGCAGGGAAGGCACTTCCATATTATAAAAACTCATAAATGTGGAAGGCGAGGACCAGCCGGCCGCATCACAAATATCACTAATGGGAATGCCAGATGACCAAGCCCATGACGAGGCCATACCTCTGGTTGAATGGGCCTTGACGCCTATAGGGCAAACTTGACCCGCTGCGGTATAAGCCATAGAAATAGCATCCACTATCCATCTAGACAGTCTTTGCTTAGTGACTGGATCCCCCTTGGATCTACCACCAAAGCAGACAAAAAGCTGTTCTGATTGTCTAAAAGACGCAGAACGCTCCAGATAGATTCTCAGCGCTCTGACAGGGCAGAGAAGATTAACCTCTCCATCCTCTGCAGAAGGAGGGAGGGCTGATAACGTCACCACCTGTGCTCTGAACGGTGTTGAGAGCACTTTAGGAACGTAACCATGTCTGGGCTTGAGGATGACTCTGGAGTCATCTGGACCCCACTCCAAACATGCAGGGCTCACAGAGAGTGCCTGCAGATCTCCCACTCGCTTGATAGATGCCAAAGCCATAAGGAGAGCGGTCTTCAGCGAGAGGGGTTTTAGATCAACCGATTGGAGCGGTTCGAAAGGTGGACCTTTCAGAGCCCTCAGGACCGTGGAGAGGTCCCAAGATGGCACAGATGGAGGTCTGGAGGGGTTCATTCTCCTAGCACCTTTAAGGAATCTGACGACCAGGTCGTTTCTTCCTAGTGACTGGCCAGCCACCAGAACATGATGTGCTGCTATGGCTGCCACATACACTTTGAGCGTGGACGGGGAGCGACCCGCATCCAGCAGCTCCTGTAAGAATGAGAGAACTACAGATATCTCACATGACTCTGGGTCAGCCTGATTTTTCGAGCACCAGCTGGAAAAACCCGACCATTTCGAAGCGTAAAGGCGCCGAGTCGACGGGGCCCTGGCTTCAGATATAGTGCTTAAGACCTTCTCAGGAAGGTCTTTGGGTACCCGTTGAGGGGCCACACATGGAGGGCCCATAAGTCGGGTCTCGGATGCCACAATGTCCCGTTCGCCTGTGTGAGGAGGTCTTTCCTCAGTGGGACAGGCCATGGGATTGTGTCCGATAACTGAACCAGTTCCGGGAACCACGGTCTGGTTTTCCAGAGAGGGGCCACCAGAAGGACTGGGCACCCGCTCTCTCTGACCCGTTTGATGACTTGTGGAATCATCGAGACGGGGGGAAAGGCATAAAGGGGACGGTTGGGCCAGACATGGGCCAGCGCGTCCCTGTCCTTCGAGAAGAACAATTTGCAGTGGGTGTTGATTCTCGAGGCGAATAGGTCGACTTCGGCCTCGCCAAACACCTTCCATATCAGACTGACCGTCTGTGGGTTCAGGGACCACTCGCCGAGGGGAGTGTTGCCCCGTGAAAGCATATCCGCGCCCACATTCTGGATGCCCGGTATATGCGCTGCTCTCAGAGAGCTCAGGTTGGTTTGTGCCCATAAGAGGAGGTCTCTCGCCATCGCATGCAGGTTTCCTGACCTGATGCCCCCCTGGCGATTTATGTAGGCCACCACTGATATATTGTCTGTGCGGACTAAAACGTGGTGACCCCTGAGGTTCGACAGAAATGCTTTCAGGGCCAATCCAACTGCTTTCATCTCCAGGCAGTTGATATGTAAGCTCTGCTCCGTGCTCGACCAGAGGCCGGATGCAGGCATGCCCTCGTGCAGCGCTCCCCAACCCAGGTTGGACGCATCTGTAAGAACCATTTTCCTTCTGGAAATTGTTCCCATTGTCACCCCCTCGTGGTACCAGTTCTGCGCTCGCCAGGGAATCAGGGTTCTTAAACAACCGTGATTTACCATAATGCGCAAGTTGCCTGACTGCCATGCGTGAGTTGGCACACGCCGTTTCAGCCAGTGCTGCAGCGGGCGCATGCGCAGTAATCCCAAGCGGAGTACTGGCGATGCTGCTGCCATGAGACCAAGCAGTTTCTGAAATTTCTTCAGTGGCGCGTGCTCGCGCGCTCTGAAAGTGCCTGTAAGCGCTCGCACTGAGAGCGCGCGCTCTGGTGTGAGTCGCGCTGTCATCGCTCTCGAGTCTAAAACTGTACCCAGAAAGATCACACTCTGGCTGGGGGTTAGTTTGCTTTTTGACACATTGATTGTGAAACCCAGGCATTTTAGATGGCTGAGAATCAAATCCCTGTGAGCTAATAGCTCGGTTCTCGACTGTGCCAGCACCAGCCAGTCGTCGAGATAATTTAACACACGCACTCCCTGATGTCTCAGGGGAGAAAGCGCTGCATCCACACACTTCGTGAATGTACGGGGTGCTAACGATAGACCGAACGGCAGAACGGTGTATTGATAAGCTTGGCCCTCGAAGGCGAATCTCAAGAATGGCCTGTGACGAGGGTTTATCTGAATGTGAAAGTAAGCGTCTTTCAGATCCATTGTGACAAACCAATCCCCCGTGCGCACTTGCGCGAGGATATGTTTGATAGTTAACATTTTGAACGGCCGTCTCATGAGAGCTTTGTTCAAATGTCTCAAATCTAGAATGGGTCTGAGACCGCCGTCTTTTTTCGGAATCAGAAAATAGCGGCTGTAAAAACCCATGTGTTTTAGCGCGGGGGGGACTAATTCTATCGCCCCTTTTGCTAATAGATTCTGTACTTCGGTGCGAAGCACGTGACCCACGTTGCTTCTCACCGAAGTCTCGAGAACCGCCTGAAATTTCGGGGGTCTGCGAGCGAATTGGAGCGAGTAACCTCGCTTTATAGTGTTTATGACCCAACTCGACACACCGGGGATAGCTTGCCAGGCTAGAACACGTGTGGCTAGGGCTTGACACACTGACTGGGGCTGGTCGCCTAATGTAGGGGGACCGGATACCCTTATCATGTGATTTGTGCATACATTGAGTATTGGACTGACTGTACAGGCATTCGCGTGTGGGGAAGTCAGTGTTACAACAGGGGAGGGGCCGCCTAGTGAAGGGGGACCTGATACCCTTATATTGTGATTTGTGCACACATTGAGTATTGGACTGACTGTACAAGCATTTGCGTGTAGGGAAGGCAGTATTATAACGGGGGAGGGGCCGCCTGATGAAGGGGGACCGTGAACCCACGTGTTGTGTTTGTGAAACATACTCTTTTTGTGCTTTATATGGGTCGCCGTGAAAACGGCGTTTGTTTGCAAGAACGCGCTTACTGTTGCGGGCCTGTCTGCAGTAATAAAATCCCCAGCCACCTGAACTGAACAAGGGGCTGTGGGAAGTTTTGTTGACTTCTTCGAGGGTGGTCCGGCGAGTGCGGGACCCGTGCCCTCTCTCTTTCCCCTGCATGCTAGGACGACTTTGGCGGCGCTGTGTGAGGCGCGGCGCTTGGTCTGGGGCCTTGGCGTCGGGGAAGCGGGAAGCGCTTGGTTGCTCTCGGCTGGCGCTGGGCATCAGCCGCAGGGCGGGGCTGAGAGGCCTGCTTCGTGGGCTTTGTTGGCCGAGGCGTCGGCGGGGCTAGCTTGTGAGCACTCGACGCCGAGCTAGAGCGCTTAGGCAGGAAGTGACGCATGGCCTGGGACGCTTTCTGTGCCTCGGTGTATCTTTCTGAGAACCCCTTCACTGCCGGGCCGAAGAGGCCGGTGCTGGATACTGGGGCGTCGAGGAACTTTGTTCTCTCCGCGTCCTTAATGTCGGTGAGGGTAAGCCAGAGGTGGCGCTCGAGCACGACCAAACTCGCCATATTCCTCCCGATAGCCTGCGCTGTGGCCTTAGTAGCTCTCAGGGCCAGGTCTGTGGCGCTCCGAAGGTCCCGAAAAGCCTCAGGGTCCGGGCCAGCCTCGTCCATAGACCGGAGGAGTTTGGCCTGGTAAACCTGCAGCACGGCCATCGTGTGCAGGGCCGATGCAGCCTGACCGGAGGCGGAATACGCGCGTCCGGCGAGGGCTGAAGTGCTACGGCACGGCTTGTTGGGATGCACAGCTCTAGTTCGCCAGCTAGCAGCTGTGTTCGGGCAGAGATGAGCGGCCAACGCCTCTTCGAGGGGCGGCAACGACTCATAGCCTTTTTCCGCTGCTCCGTCCACGGAGGAGAGCGTCGCGAAAACTGCGGGGCCTCGTGTGGAATAAGGAGTGCGCCAGGCCTTGGTAAGCTCCTCGTGTACCTCAGGAAAAAATGGCGCTGGCTTGTGACGAGGGGCCTGTTGGTGCCCTGGCAGAAACCAGCCATCCAGCCGACTTCGAGGGGGTTCAGCGGGCGCGGCCCACTCGAGCTCGAGGTCCGCTACGGCCTGCGTCAGGATCCGAAGCATTTCCGCGTCGGAGTTAGTCCTGGTAGCTGAGGCGTTGGGCGTTGGCTGGGAAGCCATGACGGGGTCGAAAGAGCCCGGCCATTCTTCCTCAGACGCAGCGATAGACAGGCTGTCGTCGTGCTCGCTAGGCCCGCCGAAGGAGACAAGGCCCGCCACGTGGGGGGGGCGCTGATCTCCCTCGAACAGGACCGGAGATGAACGGGTTGGAGAGAGTGAGGCACGCGGGGACGAGGCCGGCGTGCGTTCACTAACATCCATGTTCTCCGGCTGCCGTTGGCTGCGGCGCTTCTTCTTCCTTGGCTGAAGTAGGGCCGGAAAAGGAAGCGCGGGAGAGGCGGCGTCGCCGTCACGGGAGAGGGCTAGCCGATTTCGCAGCACGGAGATGGGCATGCTCTCGCAGGCCGCACATCCGCCGGCAGATAGTGCATTCTCCGCGTGGTGAAGTCCCAGGCATGGAATGCAGCTAGCGTGTTCGTCCGCCTCGTGCAGCTTGCATCCGCACGTGGCGCAGGTCTTAACACGATGCATTTGAACAACGCTCGTACAAATAATACAATATACAAGAGCAATGAAAAGGATATCGCCGGATAGCCACAGGAGAGACGGCGTCAGGAGAAACACGGTGAAATGTGTCGTCTGCTGAACTGTAGCTGGCTCAGGCTGAAGGCTTGTTCGACGGCGAAGGCTCAATAAATGGTCAGAGACGTGAAGTTTGTCGCTGAAGGAGTAAAATCTGCTATAATGGCGAATTCGGGGGCTATTATAGACTGAGGTCACGCCCCCTTGGCGGGCTCTGACGTGTATGACGCAGAGTTATCTCATTGGTTGCACGTCAGAGGCGCCTGCGCCATTGGATGTGCAGTTGCCGCAGCGCAGCCTATGAGCGAGCCAGACGCTCATGTTCTAGCTGTGCAGCTGCAAATGCGCTTTACATAAAGGCTTCAGTAAATCGAGGAAAAGGAGTTTCCCCCACTGCGTATAGCTACGCAATACGAAGTGACCGTTCGAAAGGGAACAGTCCCTTATGTCTCAGTTAAAAAAAGCAGTCGAAAGTCAGAGGATGTAGCCTATCTAATACACATTTAAAATAGAAATATTTTGTAACAATATACACTACCGTTCAAAGTTTTTTTAAAAAGAAATTAATACTTTTATTCAGCAAGGATGTGTTAAATTGATAAAAAATGATAGTAAAGATTTATATTGTTCGAATAGATTTCTATTTAGAATAAATGTGGTTCTTTTCAACTTTTTATTCATCAATGAATCCTGAAAAAAGTATACGGTTACAAAAAATATTACGCAGCACAACTGTTTCCAACATTGATAATAAAACAGCATATTAGAATGATTTCTGAAGGATCATGTGACACTGAAGACTGGAGTAATGGCTGATGAAAATTCAGCTTTGCATCACAGAAATAAATTATATTTTAAAGCATGTTAAAATATAAAAACCATAATTTAAATTGTAATAATATTTTACAATATTACTGTTTTTTGCCTGTTTCTTTGATCAAATAAATGAGCTTGATGAGCATAAGATTTTTTTCAAAAACATTAAAAACAATGTTTCCCAAATTCTGAAAGGTGCTGTGTGTGTGTGTGTGTGTGTGTGTGTGTGTGTGTGTGTGTGTGTGTGTGTGTGTGTGTGTGTGTGTGTGTGTGTGTGTGTGTGTGTGTGTGTGTGTGTGTGTGTGTGTGTGTGTGTGTGTGTGTGTGTGTGTGTGTATGCATGCAAAGATGCTTTGGACTGACCTAAAATGTTATAAGGAGAAAACAATGACTGTACTATACTGGAAATATTATTACAACTGGATGGAAATAATATATATTTTAATGGCTGATGAAATTGAGTTTTTTAAATCCATTTTAATGTGTGTAAACTAATGTTTGATGTAAAATAGGCAACCAGGCTATTAAAGAATGAAATGTTTTATTATTTGATTTTTTATTTGAAAGAGAAACATTTACTCTATTTAGAAATGTATTAAATATATTGTTAAATAGGGGCTTTTGTTTGTTTTAACTTTATCTTTGCTCAATTTAACCACTTAAAGTTTCACATTGTGTATTATGAATGAACATTTCTCTTCACTGAAAGTAACTTTTCCTAAAAGTGTTCCTCAGGCTTTTGACCAGTGAAGCACAATATTTCTGTCACGACCACTATCGTCAAATACGATTGACAGTTAGCATACAGTTTGGATTGGCGGTATGGTTCTGCTCTGGGCAAGAACTCCCTACACATCCATACAGCCTAGCATGGTTAAGAGCAGGGAGAGCAGCAATAACCCCCTTAGGGTAAACAGAACAGAACCAACATGAATGTATTGCAGATATCATTAATGTCAATATTTTAATATACAACATAATTCGAAAATTTAGGCTGATTCAGGGGGAATCAGAATGCCAAATCCTGACTGCACGAGAAGAAGAGCTGGGGATGGAGGAGGGTAGTTTGCTCCTGTGAAAAGCGATAGCTGCTGATAATACTGAAGGAGCTTATATATGTATACAGTGATAGGCATTGTATTACTACAGGTAGACATGGATCAGCTGAGTAAGCTGATGCGAGCTTCACCTGCCAGAACTGACGCTACACTTGATATTCAGTCATTCATGAGCATGTATATGATTTTAAAAATAATTTTACAGAGACTACACTTACAATTAATAAAAATCTAAAAAAAACACTGACATTTCCAAGGTTTCATGTTGGTTCGAACCCAGTTTATTGCAAAAACAACCCAGTAATACTCCACTGGTTGATTACCATTATTCTTTTATATCCAGATCTCAAGGTTTCAGTGGAGTAGAGAGGATCAAAATCACAACTTGTTGTTTCATAAATATTTGTTGGTGTCGGCAGATACTTTATTAATTTACTTCTATACATTTCAAATGGACAAGTGCTGAGTTCTTCCTTATAAGCATCAAGACCAACTGTTGATAACCTTTTTTTTTTACAGGAACAATAAAGATATCATGGACATTTTCTCATTTCATTTTAGTGAAATGAAGAGTTAGACACTGTTGAAAGATAAAGTGTACGAGAGTACTGATTGCCCATCAGATTTCATCAACAAAAGGTGTGTTGACTAAGTTTCCACTGGAGGCCATAGTCTTTTTGCCAGACATGAATTTCTTTGCCACCTAAAAAACAAATGAGATCAATTTTGTTATGCAAAATTACAATCCAAATGATAAAAGCCTTATTGAAAAAAAAAAAAAAACTGAGGAAAGCCTTAAATAAACCACCATTAGCAAAAGATACACTTTCAATGAACATGTTGGACATACCCACTTATTTATTGTTACTATTTTTCAGAATACATTTTTAAAAAGCCTTATGCCCAAAGTATATTTCGCCCATCCGTGTTCTGCGACGGCCTGTGCACTGTCTGTTTGATGTATTTTTCGTTATCAGGACACCATTTTTGTGTCCATTCAGAAGAGTCCACTAAATGCCAATATGAACAGTTGTGATGTACTTCTGTGCAATAATCAAAGAAGAGTGTGGAAAGAGATACAAACAAGGGGGTAATCCATCAGCCGGAAAACTGAAGCCTCGCGGGAGCCGCCATTGTAGCAGAACTTCACCTGCTGTTAGCATTCCATTGACTCCCATTCATTTTGGCGTCACTTAGACAGCGAATAACTTTACATCTGAGGCGTCCAAAGACTTCATTTGTTCATTATTTATTTCTAAAGAAACACGACAATGTATAAAAGGCTCCATTACTTTGTATCTTACGCTAGGTCCCCGTAGAAGCCGTTTTAGTAAAAATAGGCTAACGATTGCGTCATAGCCACGCGACTCTCTTGTCGAAATTACCGTTTAGACAGGAGGAGAAGCTCGCAGGCAATCTTTTACTGTCTATGAGGCAATTGGGGGGACATGGAGGCATAAAGTCAAGGGAGAAGGCCATAGATAGAGAGTTCATAAAAGCAACGGGACAAAATATTTCAACTTTGTTTTTGAGGAATTGGAAATAATTCGGTATGTGGCACCACAACTAGAAGATTTACAACTGTCAAGACAGGTTGCTCACGTCACATCTACGTCGTCAAGCTCAGTTTGAGCCTTCCTTCGTTTTTGTTTTTTTTCTTCTTGTAAACTTTGTATGCAATGATAGATCTGCTACTTTTCTTCTATCGTTGAGCGAGCCCTCTAAATGACACAACAAAGCAGTTGTACTGCACATGTGTCAAACTTGCCGATCTGCACACATATCTGCGGTTGAGTATACTTTGAAAGCTGTATGGACACAACGCGAGACACAGCGGAACACGGAAAACAAAGTATACCAGGGCCTTAATAGTAAAGTCAATTATAAATAACACCAATGGAGATATTGGAATTATGTAGTGATAAAAAAAAATTAAACATTATGTACAGTAAACTAGCACACCAATAGGGGGTTTCCTAGGGACAACCTGGAGTAAAGTGGTTCTGTAAAAGCACAATGGTAAAAGGTTGTCTTTACCCAGGATTGAAAATATGATATTCTTGTCTTGTGTTACCATCCTAGAGCCTTTGCACTGGGATACCGTCACCCTAAGAGACAACAGTTGCTTACATTGACCACATCAGCCGAAGACACAGCATCAATTTTCTGGGTCACAGCCTCAGGGGAATGGTAGGAACCCTCTGCCATCGCCTGTGATCCAATAGCTTCCATTAAGCCCTCCGAACTCTCAATAGACATCAGGTACTCGGCCGTCAACTGATTCCTGCTCAGACGAAATTCATTAATAATCACATGAAAACAAACATGTAATGTGTAAAATATATAAATAGTATTGCACTGTATTCCTCAAGCAATCAAGATGATGAAAACGTACTTAGCTCTAATGAGGTCAGCCGCTGCAAGGTTTCCTTGTGCAATGTCATAAACTTGACCGACTGCTGCTTTGATGACCTGAACAAAAGAAAAAGACATTCATTTCTGGCTTCTTGAATAATATCTTAATTACGACTTCTTCAATCATAATTTAATGGGATGTTTCTTGGAAATCAAACCCAGGGCCTTAGCTAGCGCCACACGTAGAATAAATTCATGTTAAAATCAGAACGTGATGTAAATCACACATACGTCTTTGGCAGCATTAGCCTGGCAGATGGTGTACACTCCAAACAGACCAGAGTCAGTGTAATTGGAATTGAAGGCAGAGGCCTGCAACAAAGCCAGACAGACACAGTGTCAGAGAGTCTTTCATAAAAGCCTTTTTCTGAGCTAAAGGTCTCAAAGTGATACTCACATCAAAGGGCTGAGCTGTGACCTTTGAGATGGCCTGACTCAGTTTGCTTGTAGTGTTGGAGCCTCTCTTCACACGTGGTCCTGCTCCGAGCACATGCTGCAGTATGCTGAACGCTGTGGCATCAGCTGACGTTACGCTCGCACCTTCACTCGTCACCACCGCATGAACCAGTCCTCGTCCAGTCTGATGCCTCAGCTCACCTGGACAACAGAGCCAGAGACTAACATTACACAGCGAGTCAGATGCGGCATTCCAGTTCACCTACTTATAATATGCCCTAAAATTAAGCACTGTTTTTGTGAAGAAAACGTACATACTTTAGAGTGTGCAGCAGAGCAGAATTTATTTTTAACTTGTCACTGTCGCCTCTGGCTTGCTTAGTTGGGGACACTTAATATTCTACAATATTATTGATCTGGCTGTACTAATGCTGATGTATTTGAACTTAGCTGAGCTAAATTACATAAAAAATGTTTTGCATAACTGCTTTATAGATAAAATAAACTAATTTAATAATTGATGATCTTTACAAATAGAAATTAATCAACACTAAACTGACTTCAGTTGAACAGCCAAAATGCATAATCTTTCTTGTTATACAGGTGAAACTCGAAAAATTAGAATATCGTGCAAAACTTTCTGTATTTCAGTAATTCCAAAAAAGGTGAAACTAATATATTTAGTATATATAACTATATACATATGCATGATGATTATACTTTTCAGAGAGTCGACATTTCTGTATTTAAAAAACTTTTTTTATTTTTTTTATTTCATGTAATATTCTAATTTTCTGAGATTTTGAATTTGGGGTTTTCATATGCTGTAAGCCATAATCATCAAAATTATAACTTTTGTAAGATATTCAAATTTTTCGAGTTCACCTGTATAAATAAAGGTGATTTGACTATTACATTCCAAAGAGTTATCAGCCCCACAGTGGAAAACTAATCCATATCCTGATCGGCACTGAAAGAAACGGTTAAGCAATCAGAACGGTTTGGCCCTAGGGTGGAAAAGTGGCTTATGTTAATATGCATTATATCTTTTCATAAATACCTGTAGCCAAATCTAACATGCATTATAATATTTGCAGATTCCTTGTTACATCTGAAATTGGTTGTTTATCATGTGTTTTAATGCATTATATTTTATAAATGCCAAACAATGAATAGATAAGCATAATAATGTATTACAACTGTGGTTACAATTATTCATTAAACTGTACAATGTATTATAAGGTGCATTAGAAGACATTAATAATGCACTAAAAATACTATAAGAATGGATTTTATATTAACGCTTTAAGCAAACTGAGAAACCCTATACATTTTAAAAGCATTTTGCTAAAAGTTGATTTTGTCAACTTTCAAGTGTTCACTAAGAAACACGCGAAAAGTTCATTTTTTTTATAAAAGTATTGGATTGTTATTCAGCTCTCATGTGTTTTGTGTGAGGAACACTATCTTGCATTGTGTTCCTGTAACTCAGCTGGTACATCATGGTGCTAGAAATGTCAAGTGAATGTACAAACTGACAAAACACACACCTTGAATGTGCTGCAAGTTGCTTTGGATAAAAATATGCGTTTTGTATTGTAAACGTGCATTACTGTTCTAGTAGTAATAATGCTCTCTACCTCCACGGTACACAGCTTTGGATCCAACAGTGCCTGTTCCACTGCGGATGTTCAGGAACTGCTCGCCAACCTGCTTAAGTATGTCATGATCCACACCTACACAATAACATACAGTACAAATGACTAAATTCTTTGCCTTTTTTGGGTCAGATTAAATGGTTTTCTTTAATATAATATAAATAAAATATAATTACATACCAAGACCAACAAGGGCCATTCTTGCACTTGTAAAGTTGTTCTGAACAAAGCTGTGCATCTGTGTAAGAGGACATAAAAATACAGAAAACAGCAACGTTTAACTTTTATTTGTAATGCGTTATACAAAATTATTTGCTGTGGTAGATATATTTGAGCAGGTGCAGGATTGTTATTTACTTGTTGTCTACTGTTCTTAAGCAACATAATAACTTGGTGCATTAATAAAGAATGTTGGGATTGGTGTGTGGTCACAAGCGTGTATATTAGCTATTATACAACTAAATGAAACTTTAAAGATTGAAGAATGGATTTTTATTATGTTAGTGTTACCATTTTGAGTGTTTTATTGAGTGTTTTAGGCATTATATAAATTAGACGTAAGTGACTTAAGTAAAATATGTTGTTTTACCTGTTCTGTGGTGATTTGGCCAATCATGTAGTCTGGACAGTACAAGGAATTGGACAGGGCATTCTTATAAGCTGCAGCATGCAAATTCTCAATGACACCTGAAGCACAAACATGAAAAATAGAAACAGGAAGTGGAAACATTAGAACTGCCACCCACCAAAGTGTATCATAAACCAATGACAAAACTATACAGATCATTCTCCTCCAGTGTTCCTCATTTAGATGTCAAGCTTGTAATCCTTGTTTGTCAAAACAGACCAAAGACAAAAAGTGTAACATATATTTCCCATCCATTTCTTTCAGTGGTAGATCACAAGTTTGACTATTTTAGGGCCTTTTCTAAGTCATTAAGTGTGTTCATATAGCAAGTGCCACAAAAGTCACCAAGTTTATGCAAGTAAACAATTAAAAAAATTGGTCTAAAGTGACAGTCAGAGGGTTAAGCACTGCATACCAATCTGTGGAGTCTGCTTGGCAAGTTCCTTATCCACTTTCACCCTGTCAGTGAGGTCTGACACTTCCCATTGACGAAACTCAGGTGCAGTGGTCACATTGATCAGATACTCCATTACAGTGTCACTGTGAAAGGACACACAGACAACATGATTTCAGTGGAAGAAGAGTTCACACTAATCTTTATACATTATCATCAGACAAACTAATCATATGTACTACTCACATATGATCTCTCAAGCAGTCTACGGTGTACACCACGTTCTCCCTGGAGCTTGACACACTGCACATAAAAATATATTATATACATTTTCTTACAGAGTATACCATAACAGAAATGCTTTGAGCATAATAATGCACCAAATATATTATGCCAGTGATTGGCAGGTCTGTTCTGATAAGATCTTGAACAACAAAAGGGCAGAAAACAGAAGGTAAAAGTGGATCCTGATGCAAGACTAGTTGAGAATCACTATTATGTCACAAATAATAGAAGTTCAGAAGACAGTATTCTGTGACACTGTCAAACTGACCTTAAGCTTCCCCCAACAGTCTCAACACCGCGGCAGATTCTGAAGGCGGATGCTCCCTTGGTTGTCTGGAATCAGCAGGATAGAGAAGTGAGTGCTAATAGAGTCACAACACACATGCAGAACAGCAGTCAAACAGAGTCATGATCGATGTATACCAGACTGGCAGCCAGACGAAGCATGTGTGTAACACCGAGGTTGTCAATCGCCTCATATCGGCTTCCGGCCCTGACAAGCACACCAATCCGAGAAGCAGGAGAATAGTTTTCCAAGGAAGCAATCACTAACCCACTGGACAATTTTGTCACCTGGAATGTGGAAAAGAAGGAGTGCATTTACACCTAATTTGTACCAATTGCTTACTAATATCATTTTTGGCATTTTCAAGTTAGGCTAAACATTAATATAATTATTGATGTCACACAATAGACAAGAAGACTTGTTTTGACTTACGAAAAAGATGTCAAATTGTCACTGAGCTGTCATTAAATATTTGATAAGTTTTAACATCATTATTTTTGAAATTCATTTTTTTAACAACTGGAGTACCTCATTTAGTCGTTTCCTAATAGGGATCCAAGATTTTGACACTTTAGAGAGCACAGATGGCTAAGACTGTTGTCATTACTCATCTCATTGCACAAGCTAATGATGAACTGTCATCAGATGACTGATCTCACCTGCAAATTTTCACTTTTTTATTTTCTATATTATTCAAAAAACTAACGTGTATTTCTTGTGAATTTTCCAACAGGGATACAGAATTTGTTTTACTTAATTTCATGTTATATTTTGGTTGTATATGGGAGTTAATAAAAATATTACTATTTTGAAATGTCCGATTTATATCACCAAGTTGGAATTTGCATTTTAATTCAGCATTAATAAACCCCTAAATAGCATCCATGACTAGGAATTTTATAATGAATTCCATTTCTCAGGTTTGAATTACCCATAAACGTGATCAATCACACAACATAGGCTTTTTCTATAAAATAAAATAAAAATGAAAACAATCAAGATTTGAAATGCTGCTTATAGAGATTTAATTCACACATATTTTATAATATTTATTCAATAAATAGTTTAATAAAATTTAATAGAATTAATAGACTATGGAATAAGTTTAATATTAGTGCACTTATGTGGATATAGCTCAATATATTATGCAATCAATGTTTTAAAATGTTGATATCAACATTTATTTAAAGTTACCTGAAAATAATATAACAAAATCTTCCAAATTCCAAATCTTGGAACCTATCTGTTCAGTTTAAAAAAAGACACCTTGTACATTTCAAACCAAATAAATGTGCATAATTAGTTTTTAAAAAAAAACTAATACACTTATTTGTTTAATCACAAACTTGCATTCAACAAGTTAACTCTTTCTGGTATTGCAGCACAAATTTCAAATTCACCATGAGCATGGCAAATTCAATTCAAATCCTATTTCACAGACAGTACCCTAATATCAGAACAGAAACCCTCCCCTGCACCACACATACATGAACATCCTGGTACATGTGAGGAGCACCTGCCGAAACCTTGACCCCCGACAGAGGCACAGTTAAGGGCTGGTCCCTTCGAGTTGCCGCATAGAAGCGTCTCTGTGGAGAAAGACACAAATCATCATCTACTGACCTGCACTTCCTGCGGCAGAAACTTTACTGGCTCCACGGCTGCCGCAACCTCCACCTTACGGGCAGCCTGGGCTGCATAAAGCCTCCTCTGAAAATCACAAAAGACATCACGCCTCTGAAGAAAGAGTGTGTGCTGCAAAAATAACAGAATAAAGAGGGGAAGAGCGAGGCATGGGATGGCTACTTAACCCGTGTTTCACACAAACAAAAGGGGTGACGCTTGGGAAAATTAGAGATTTACAAGCCCTTCTTTTCATGTAAATTTCGGTTGAAGTCATAATAACATCAGAAATATGTAATTAAACATTCTATGCTATATTGAGTGATGATCTCATCTAATAGAGGTAAGTAGTAAAATTATCATCATACTGTTGCTGACTTGCTGCACCTACCTCTTACAACTCTAATATTTTTTATTAAAAATATTAAGCTCATGTCTCTTATGCTCATCAAGCCTGCATTTATTTGATCAAAAATTCAGAAAAAAAAACTGTAATATTGTAAAATATTATTACACTTTCGAATAATGGTTTTCTATTTTAATATACTTTAAAATATAATTTATTTCTGTGATGCAAAGGTTGAATTTTCATCAGCCGTTACTCCAGTCTTCAATGTCACATGATCCTTCAGAAATCATTCTAATATGCTGCTTTGATACTCAGTTGTTACCAATGTTGGAAACAGATGTGCTGCTTCCAACATTGATAATTAACCAGCATATTAGAAAGATTTTTGAAGTTTCATGTGACATTGAAGACTGGAGTAACGGCTGAGGAAAATTCAGCTTTGCATCACTGAAATAAATGATATTTTAAAGTATATTAAAATAGAAAACCATTATTTTAAAGTGTAATAATATTTCACAAAAATATTAAAAATAGTAATGTTTCCAAACTTTTGACCAGTACTGGATGTATCTATCTATCTATCTATCTATCTATCTATCTAGTTTATAGAGAATTCTAAAAAGCATTGCACGACATACTGTACATATAGTTGTGTGTGACAAATACAAATTTGAAATTAATATTTATCTAAAACTCTATCACTACTCATTTTTAAGCATAAACCTTAATAAAAAAGCTATTAAACTTTAGAATTAATGAATTGCATGACAACTAAGATAAGTAAACCCTTTTCTCTCTCACACACACTAAATTTTCATTATGTCACTCTTCCTGCTCTAGTACTGCTGACTTGAAAGTGCTGTCATATCAGGAAAGGAATGCATACGAGTCCATGGAAATGTTTAGAGAAAATATAGCGTAATAAATTAAATTGAACGAAAGAATAAATAAAATAAAAAACTACACATCTAAAAGTACAGACCTATGAGTATAAAAACCATAATTGGTCTTTATACAAGAAACTAACGTTATATAGATAGCTGCTAATGGCTTTTAATTTTTAGGATATGGTTCCGTTGCATCTAAAAGACTGAAAGCCACTGCTATACATACCTGAATTTAAAATATGGATAAAATGACGAAGTTAATAAAAATTACATGTTGAGAGCTGAACTGACAACTGTATGTCTTGTGAACCAAGAATATCATCGGGTATATCACCGTGAGAACCAAGGCCAGAGTCTGCACCACCTTCACAAAATATGACACCAAAGTCTGCAGCAGAACCTCTACTAAGTAATCTTTAACCCTGTTAATGAAATTCTCACCGATAACTGGCTTATTCCCCGGATCCCCCTCATCTTTTCTCTCTCCTTCAGACAGACCACAGCAATATGGCTGACCTAAGGATGTCCTACCCAAAATCCTTCGCTCTCTGCTTCTTCTTCTTTTATTTGAATGGCGGGCTGGTGTCATGAGCACATGCCGCCACCTACTGTTCAATTTAATGCATCATATTCAATGCCTTTCTCTGGCCTATCCCTTAAAAAATAAAAATAAATAAACAAAATAAAACCCCGCTGACGCTGCGTGTTCAGCTCCTCCAGCTTCCAGAGTCCCTCTGAATCCAGACAGATTCATTACTCTCTCTTTGTTTTATGGCAGTTGGGCAACCAGCTTATTGTTGTACATTTTCCGCCACTTGCTGGGAATGGACTGTGAGTAGATGACTTCATGGGAAAAAAATAATAAGAAAAAAAGAAGAAAAGAAAAAGGTTGAAAATTCTACCTATATTTTACTAACTTTGTTATTTTATTAAATAAAATATTCATATTTCATTTATTATTTATTAAATATTTATTTTTAAACGACTTACAAGCCGTAAAGCTTTCCTTGTGGAGCTTAGACATATACAAAAATAAATAAATTGCTCCTTACTTTTTGGATTTTTTTATGTTAGGCTATTCCCTTTTTCTGTTACTTTCTTCTATTTTTTCCTCTGTTTTTTAGTATTACATGTGCAACATTTTGTATTTTTTTTAAATGTTACATGCATGTTTGTTGGAAATAAAAGTAAAAAAAACCCATTGCTTTTAAAATGGATTGAGGTTTTTTAAGTTTAAGGTTTTAAGCTTAATTTTAATTTTAAAAAAAGTATAGTTTAATTTACTCTACTGTTTAAAAAAAGCTTTTTAAATAAACAAAGCGAATTACTATTAGTGATAGGAGAAACTAAACTTTTCGAAACTAAATAAATCAGCAAAATGTGCTGTTTTGAAAAACTAATTAGTTTTTCAAACTACCTTTTACAAACTAATTAATTACATGTGTTTGTATGAAGATTTTACTACGAAATGTAAACTACAACTCATTAAATACCATTTGACACGAATTGTCTGCCTAATTTGTTTATTAATTTACGTTTTAAACAGGAATTGGATATTTAAGTCTCAATTTTCATTAAATGTTTATTAAAAATTCATTAAATTAACCTACATGATCAAATTGACTCGAGATCAGTTAAAACCTTCAGTAAAGCTCCCATAGATATATATGTAAAGGTCCAAGCAAAAGATTCATGAATGTTCAGAAGAACTAATAACGAATTATTATTACTACACTAAATACAATAGTACACTTCAGAAAAGAGATCTGAAAAAACTTAGTGCTTTTAAAATATTTTATCATAATGTATTTTAAAGCTTAACACCATATAAGCCATGATTTTAATATGAAATGTAAATATAAAAGAAAAAAAATCGACTACAGGAAGTGGTTAGAAACGTGAGCATGCGCAGTGCGCATTTCACTAACACGTGTTGCGAGACGCAGGGAAGCAGATAGCAGGGACGATCTCAAAGCTGCGTTGGTCATTAAAGTGACTTATTTTGTTTATTTGCTCAACCTTAGCCTTTTTCTGTTTACTTGAATAGTATTCTCCTCCGTGAAGCTATTGCCGAGAGGACCCGTGTGTATCTAAGTTAGTCACCGGCTAAAACGCAACAAACACGATGGTGAGTATCACGTGTGGGACTTCATACTAACGTTATCTCTCTGATTCGTTCACTAACGTTACATTAAACGTTGAGATGTTTTAATTTTGCCTGCCGAAAGTGTGTTCATACACTAAACATTATTTAAAAAGATAAGGTTTATGTTTTTATCCATTTTAACTGTATATCTAAATACAAACATTGTTGACCATATACTAAGTCTCCCTGGGTTAATTTTATGAAACGTTAGATGGGTGTTTTCTCGTTAACTCTTTGTTCTTTTGTGCCCTCTTTACACAGACTGAAGCTGAAGTGAATCCTAAAGCCTATCCTCTGGCAGACGCCACGCTTTCCAAAACCATTCTGGACCTTGTGCAGCAGGCGTCGAACTACAAACAGCTGAGAAAAGGGGCCAATGAAGGTAACGTTAAAGTACCTCAACATGATTAATGTTTAACAACATTCATGATATTAATAAAAAAATATGCATTTTAGGCTACTAGTGATGGGCGCTTTCGAAATATTTCTTCATTAAGATTAAAAAAATGTTCCGAGTCTATAGAGAACCCAAGTCCCTCCCCTTCCGGTGGACCACCATGGGACCTTATTTCCGAAAAAAAAGTATGGTAGTCAATGGCGAGAGACAACAAATATTTGGATCCCGTAAGAATTGTGCCCTGAATTACACACATATGGTTTGTCAATTTAAAATATACATTTTAAAGTCAAGAAAGTCGCAGTTTGATGTAAAACTGTTGAGGTAAAAGACTGTGAAAATACGTAATTACAAAGACTACAAACCCAAAAGGTGTGCATGTGACGTCTTACCTTTTCTCTCAATGAATTAAGCTAACTTGACTGAAGCTAACGTCTGTAATTTTTTCTATAGTCTAACGTTATAATCGTAACGTTACGCCGTCATGCCTGTGTGTTTTGTACCAGACTGCACACACACGAGCTTGGTGACGTACATAGTGGGAGACGAGAGATGTAGTTCATTGAGTGATTTTCACATAAAACTAAATGTTACTCTTCTGCTTTATGACAAACTGTGACTTTCTTGACTTTCATAATTATCTTTTAAATTGACAAACATCATATTTGTTATTCAGGGCACAGTTCAGACGGAATAAAAAGATCGCCATTGACTACCATAAATATTTTTTCCGAAATAAGGTTCCGATGAGCCGGAAGCAGAGGGGAGGGACTTCGGCTCTCTATAGTTCCGAAGCTTGTATCAAACTCGCCAAGTCCCACGATTGCAGCAAATGATGCTTCGTTACGTCATACCGATATTGATTAAGAAACATTTCAAAATTGGTTTATACTAATTTAATTCAATTTTTTATTTAAAAAAATTGTGGGGGGGAAATCTAAATTCTAATGATTCGCCGCTCGATTGCGTTTATCTGGTGAACGCACGGATGAGTGTTTAATGGTTTTAACTGATCTCAGGTCAGTTGTATAATGTAGGTTCATTAAATAAATTGTAATACTTATGTGTGTACAATACATAAAAATAAAATAACATTAATTGCTTGTAATTGACCTAATTTGTCTAGCTCAAAATAACACTTAATATTCAGATTCATATTTAATGTTTTTAAATGTATTTTAAATCCACTTTCATGAAAACATTTTCGATATGTTTTGTAAAAGGTGTCATTTATACATTTATTTTGCATTGTTAATTGTTTAAAAAAAGAAAATTAAAAAAATTAAAAAAAACATTAAAAAAAAAGAAAAATCACGCTCCTGTTTGACCGAAAGTGTGTAATTTGTGTGGAAGTGCAAACTATTTGCATGTCTTTTGTTGATGTATTGATACAACAATTATTCTGGTTTTCATTTAATATATGTTCATAGTTAAATATATGTGTGTGTGTGTGTATTTTTTTTAAATATATGTACTTGACGACCTAACTTGCATTTTAAAGCTCTTTTAAAGTCTGAATGGGAGACAAAAATAACTGTGATAACCCCAAAAATTACACACTTCAGCTTTAATCAGCTAAATTATCTACATATTGGGAATGTTACTTTTGCTAGCTCTGACTTTCATTGTCTTCCACAGCCACTAAAACTCTTAACCGTGGGATTTCTGAGTTCATAGTGATGGCGGCTGATGCTGAACCTCTGGAGATCATTCTACACCTGCCGCTGCTGTGTGAAGATAAGAACGTGCCGTATGTCTTTGTGCGCTCTAAACAAGCTCTCGGGCGTGCATGTGGAGTGTCAAGACCTGTCATTGCCACATCAGTCACCATCAAAGAGGGATCGCAGCTGAAACCTCAGATTCAGTCTGTGCAGATGTCTATTGAAAGACTCTTAGTTTGAGCTCATGCCTTCTACACTTTTGCTTTCTGGTTTTTTAAACAGTGATCTCTTTTGTACTTTTTTTTTGTTAGTTTGTTTTCTTGCATGCTAAAATCAAGCAATGTTGAGTGTGACCCTCAGTTTCTGACAGCCGAAATAAAGTTCGGTTAAAATTAAATTACATTTGCTTGGTTGTTTGTGCAGTATGAACATTTATCAAACCCATCTAACATTTTTAAAATAGAATAAAATGGTCTCCTACTTTTCTGGTGTTACCTAATGCAAACTGGAGAATGTTATCATTGCATATAATTTTTTCCCCCCATAGTGTGATATATATAAAAATACAATAAATTCTGACAGATGTACAGAAAAGGTATAGGCAAATGTATCTTAATTGTATATTAAACATTGGAATTCACCATAGTAAATTGAGATTTGAAGATCATTTTGGTGGACATAAATTTTAACCTTGTCTATTTGTTTTTTATGCTTAGTTTTTCTTGATGACTTTAAGAAGTCACCCAACATGAAAGAAAACAAAACTAAGAAGCATTTAATCTTACTTCCGTTAAGCCAATGCATTTTCTTTAAACGTTTGCTCATATCAAATTAAACATCTTAGGTTAGTTGTCATGACTGCTTAATTTTGACTAATTGTGCATTGCGATTAGAGTTTGAGAAAAAAGACCCAAGACGCAGTTTTGTTTGGATGTACATTAAGCCAAGCCATGTGACTTCCAAATAAGAAATGATGTTTGTACGACATTTACATTGTTTCCACATAACTTTGGACGATAGGGTCTGAAAATGACACCAGTGAGCTGCAGAACACTTAAAAGTGTGACGCCAATTGTTGAGTGGTGGGTAGATTTATGCATATTTAACATAAACGTTAAAAGTCGCGATTCCAATGTTTTATTTATTTGTTTTTCTTTTGTGGTTTTGTATGAAGACTTTTGTTTTCGATATAAGGTGAAAAACACGTGTCAATCAGACTCGAACGAACCAACCACGTGACTTTGGAAGCAAAGTCCAATAAAAACAGAAGTTTTTGATAGCAAGACAGACAGGGGAAACAACTATGACAGAGTCTCCCGTTTTATTAAACAAACATGAGGTGGAACGTTGCCTCAGTTACGAGGATCTGATTCCCAGACTGGAGTCTGTCATGGGAAAGTTTTCTAAACGGGACAGTTCTGAAATAATCCAGCCTGTGAGATCTGTGGTCCCCATACAGCAACACAATGGGTATGAATGAATCCATGTTTCAAAATATTGTTATCGTTTACTGACATATTTATATAGAAGTAAACACTTGATGCATGTGTCAGGTTTTTAGGCGTGATGCCTGCATATCTGGGCGCTGAGGGTATTTTATGCACAAAGATAGTGACTTTCTACCAACGTGCAGAAGGCTCCAGTTTACCATCAACTCAAGCCACTGTGTTACTGTTCGATCCCGAGCATGGACATGTTACAGCGGTGAGACACACAAACCCCATTCATTTGGCAAACAGATTAGGCTACCTTCATATCCTGTGCACATCTGTGTATTTCTGAGATTTACTAAAGTGCCATCTGTGTCAATCACATAAGGGTCTACAATAAAGAAGGAAAACATTTATCTTTACATTCATCTTAATTGGTTTTGAAAAACAAGAAAATTTTACATTTAATGATAATTAAATGTAAAAAGGGTAGAGTCTTATGTGGCATAACAATATTGGAACCATTAAAGTTACTATATGTAATTATATCTGTTATTAAAAATGAATAACATTTTACTCATATCTTGGATACATTTGGGAGTACACACTGCAGGTATTATTTAAAAAATGTTTGAAAGGTGTTTATTTTAAAATATAAACAATTATTAATTCATATATTATTGTTATGACATGTTTTTAAAAACTTGACCCAAACTTGATTTCCATTAAAAAATTCAAATTATCTCATTTTTTTAGAGAAACTCTGTATGGCTGGACTGAGTGGCTCTGTGATGTCATGTTGGTTGAACCCATATGGTTGAACCACATGACATTAATTTGGTGACAAAAAATGTCAAAATATTATTAATTAATAGCAGTTTATTTTTAGAGTTGTATAAGGGGTGGGAAAGATAAAAAGCTTCTGTTTCAACCTGCTACTTTCCGGACATATCGTAATTATTGTTTATAATACTTTATAGATATTGTTTTTCCCTTCAGTATGGTGCAAAATACTTATTTTTATATTTTGTTTTATTTTTATCTTGTCTTGTTCAAAATAAAATAAAAATAAATAAAGTTTTATTTTTAAGAATGTATTATTTAATTGTTTTATTTTAATATAGAAGTTAAAACATGTTTTATTAAAATTATTGAATGTATGAATTCCATTTTCATTGATGACTTATTGATGAATGTTATGTGGTGTAAGCTTCAATAACAGAATATTGGAACCATTAAAGGGACATTGTGTAGGAATTTCTCCCATCTAGCGGTGAAATTGTATTTTCCATTCAAACGAATTGTGCTCTCCAGCGCCTCGCATTTTCAAGTGCGTGTTGCATCTACGGTAGCTGTTATGTTCCAAAAAGCTATGACAGGATGTCTTCTAATGGCACTTCGTTGAGTTTTCCTTCGGGTGAACAGGTTTGTTATTTCAAACAAACTGCAACTTGACACAACGAACAAATGAATGTTACAGTATGAATAATAACAGAGCAATGCAGCCTTTTAAACTTGCCGGGGCAGTGACAAGCGCCTCTCACTGCTCTCCTCCACTTCTGCTGCTTTCAGTTACGTGACGCTGGCTCTGAACGAAAACGCGTTGTGGAAACGTGTTGACTTAGTACTTTTTGACCCGTCTTTGCTATTATAGTTTTTCAAGATGGCGGAACGACATGGAAGCCTCCGTGGACCTACCCGTCACATGTATATAAAGATAATAAATTCTTTGTTTACGAGGATAAGTCAGATAGTCAGAAGATATCAGATTATTTTTGTACTTAGGTTTTCTTTATTAAGAATGTATTAATGAATTGGTTGATTTTAGTATAGAGGTAAAAACATGTTAATCATAGAAAATATATAATAATATCATTGTATGTCTGAATTTTATTTATCCTACCCTCCATCCATTAGTGATCAGTCATTTTACTATGGAGGACGACCACACTACCATCCTAAAAATAACTGTATAAATCCAAAGGATATTAAAGGAAAGTAAATGTTAAAACAGCATAATTCTGCTCTGGAAATGCTTTAGTTCTGTAACTGTATCTCTAATGTCAGATCATGGATGGGGAGGCCATCACAGCCAAACGAACCGCAGCAGTGTCTGCCATATCAGCTAAAGTAGGTTCCTCTCAAACTGACCCCAAATTTGTTATGGTGTAATATATACAGTCACTTATTCTGAAAATGTTTTCTCTCTCCAGCTGTTCATGCCAGCTCTTTCAAAGGTGTTGTGCATCCTTGGTTCAGGGCAACAGGCTAAAAGCCATTATGATGTCTTTACTAAGCTCTTCAAGTTCAAAGAGGTAATTAGTCTGAACATGGGAATTGTGTTTCACTATTGTGAACACTATTTTTTGTGTGTCATACGGTGTTGTTTATTTCAGGTCCGTGTGTGGAGTCGAAGGAGAGAAATGACTCATCGGTTTGTTAATGATCTCCAAGGCCCTGTTAGAGTTTGTTCTTCGGTGAAGGAGGCCGTGATGGGAGCTGATGTAATAGTCACTGCCACAGGTGCTGGTGAACCGATACTCTTTGGCGAGTGGGTCAAATCAGGTGCCCACATAGCAGGTCAGTTGGCCCACAGATTTCCAATAGAGATATTTTGTGAGGAAAATATTTTTTATTACAATACATTACAATTGTATAAAAATACAAATTACAATATTACAATATTTTGTAAGTCAACCATGCTTATTGTTAACAATAAGCATATTGCTTATTGTTAAGCAATAGGCTACAAGAGGCCATGTTATACTGTGAATAGTCACGACTAAAGGAAACTGTAAAGATGCAGTCATATTACCTATATTTATGATAAATTTAGCAGGCAAAATATGGTCCATTGTCAAAAGTGTAGCAATATTTCAGAGCCATAACCGTGTGGGCAAGTGCTCCAACATATTGTGCGGGTGCACTTTTGGCAACCCCAGTTCAAGTCCCAGCTTAAGGTCCTTACCTGATCCAGTTCCCCTCTCTCCTACTGATCTATCTTAATAAAGGCATAAAAGCCCAAAATATAAATTTATTGTGTAGTATAGTAGCACAGCTCCCACAGAAATCCCTTGCAAACCAAACTGCTTTCTGTTGGTGAATGTGGCAAATTTGCTAGACCAACTTGAACACAAACCTAATCTGTCTAACAATGTTCATAGTTCAGGGAAGAAGGAGCAAAACAACAAAGCAAAAGTAAAGCTCCAACCCCTCACAGATAACTGAAACAAAACATAAACTAAAACAAAGCAAACATCAAGCCTGGTCCTCTCTCCTCCTTCACGGTCATCACTCCTCCTTTTATCCTTACAGAGTTCCACCGTGAGACTCGAGATCGTTAACACTCTCTTCATTGGCTTTGCTCTGTTCCCATGACTCTCGGCCCAGCCCTACTTCTTGCCACATACACCCATAGCAGTTGCAGGCCGGGAGGTACCCTCGAGACTGCGCTCTATATCTGGACCTCCACCAGCTAAGGGAACTCCTCCGCGATGCCTGATGGGGGTGCTGAATACCCCATGTTGTACTGCAGTGGTCTTCAATCCTGCTCCTGGAGGGCCACTGTCCTGCAGAGTTTAGTTACAACCTGCTTCAGCACACCTGCCTTTTGTATATTCAAGCGATCCTGAAGAGCTTGATGAGCTGATTCAGGTGTGTTTTGTTAGGGTTGGAACTAAACTCTGCAGGACAATGGCCCTCCAGGAGCAGGATTGAAGACCTCTGTTGTACTGCCTTTGACTCCTCCTCTGCCCCCTGGTGGACGGCAACGGCTCTGGCTTCAGGCGCCAGGCTGAGAGCCTCCCGTTTCCTCCCTCGCCTGCTCCTCCCCATCAAGGCAAACGGTGGCCACTCTTCCGTCCCTTTAAGAATGACACCTGCCCCTCCAACACCCTGATGGACGGCAGCGAGTTCATCTGTCCCCCGGCAAATCGTGTCGAGCCCCCATGGAGGCAGACTCTGCTCAGCCCTACTCGATGGCACCACCGATTTCCCACAGCAGCAAGTGCCCTTTGACAGCTCGTTCCCTCCTTCCTCCTGGGTTTTGGCACCAATGTAACAATGTTCATAATTAAGGGAAGAAGGAGACGGGAACCGGCAAAAGATGAACATAACTTTGGTAATAATATAAACATAAACAACAACGACTGCCACATAAACTAAAATAAAGCAACAACATAAAGTCCAGACGTGTCACCTGATCCTCTTTTATCCTTCACTGTCATTACTCCTTTTACCCTCCTGGAGCTCCTCCGTGGGACTCGAGACCAGTGTGGCATGTGTGTTGCTCCATTCCCATGGCTCTCTGCCCCGCACTGCTTCTCGTCACAATCTGCGTGTGGAACATTTTCACCTCAACGTGAAACTCCCAATTGCGCTGAATATCCCCAAACAGTGATTAACTGTCACATGAAGAAATTCAATGACTTCAAGGCTGTTGATCAAGGCACACATTATCCTATTTGGCCATTACGCTTTCTCCAATGGCAGAGCCACGGAGCCTGGTATCTCCCAAAGAAGGCCATCTTTGCTTTGGCTCACGTTTTGGCTGTATTACAAAGAGGATAAATCCACCTCCAAAGGGCACTTTGGAGAGAGAACAGTCATGGCCGGCATATTGAAAGGTCGTTCAAAACTGGCTACTTCAAAGGGCCGTTCGGAATGAAGGATTTTTAAGGGTACAGCAAATGGACACTTTGCTTTCATGATTATTTGCGCAGACAAGCAGCATCTAAATACTGTTTCAGCAGTGTAGTCATAAGAAATAAACAATGTGCACATTACCATGATTTTAGTTTAAAAAATCACTTTCTAGCCAGGTCTTTGTAAAGTCGTATTCAATTTTACAACTTTGTTTCCTTGACAGTATAATTCTGTAAACTGTAAATTGAAGAACAACTTTACATCTCAAAGAAAAGTTTGAAGTTTTACCAGAATAGTTAATGTAAGTAACTAACTTTTATAAAAAAATAAGCTTTACATTTCTGCTTAAATCCTCAAAAAACTGGCCCCAATCACTTCCATTGTAAGTGCTTCACTGTAACCTCGATTTGGCTTCTTTTAAAGAAAATAAAGGACGGGTTGAAATTATTCTTGTGGTAATCAACATTGCTGTCAATTGAGCTTAAAGAGTAACTTTGCCGATTTTCAACCCGCTTTGTATTGTTACAATGTCGGTAGTTTATATAAATGGCTAACATTGTTTTGTTGTTTTCTGTGTTACCTGGGCCTAGAAATACACTTTTATTTGACTGGAAAAGTCTGCTGGATGATGCAAAAAATCAAGTGCTTAACGTTTAATAATTGAATTCTTGCACCTGGGAACAATACAAGTCGAAACCATTATGACATAGTTGCTAAAAAGTATTTCCTACTGTAGAGAGGCGGTATTTGACTCTGGTAAGCATATCCATAGCAGACTGCTGGGAGTAGCCTTGGATGGCAACATGCCCAGTGCATTATGGGTGTTGAAGTTTTCCTACCTGTTTGGCAAATGGGAAGGCAGCAGCCTTATTTCTCTGTTTCTCTAGGTAGCACGGATTTCAAAAAATGTTTCGCCTTTCTACTGTATAGGCAGCCAAGTTTTATCGAAAGCCCATTTTGCCAGCAATGAAGTACCCCTTTTAAATCGGCATGAAAAAAAAATGCAGCCTATTTTCTAAATGCTAAATGTTATAGATCTTATTGTTCATCCATATGAGTTTCATTTCTAAAAAAAATAATTCAAAATGTCATAACTGGATCTTCAAGTGAAATGACAGACTTCTCTCTGGTGACATATGCAGGACTTCTACAATCATTAAGGGCACATACAGTGTACATTTCGCTCCATTCTTTAGACTTATTTCCATATTTCTAACATGCGGTCAGACGTGACTCTCAACAAACTTAGCCAGTTTAGATATTTCATGTGTTCTAGCTCAAGCACACATGGTGCAACTAATGAAGCCCTTGATTAGTTGCATCAGGTGTGCTTGAGACAACACCTGTTTTGCAGATTTGTGCTGTTGTGAGGGATTCTATTCAGGGGGTTGAATAATTTTGAGACTGCAGAAGTCATTAAAAGTGGCATTTTCAGTTGAATTTTGAGAAACCACTCAAAACATTTGTTGTGTTGAGCTTGGGATGGATTTTTTAAATTTTCTTGCAGGGTTAACAACTATATGCTTTTGGAACCTGAAATGTCTCCAAACACTCAGTCAGTCAGTGTGTCTGAACCATGTCAGAACATAACAAAAGGGGAAATTAAACTAGACAGATACGGTATCTACATTTATAAAGTCATGACTTTGAGTAACAAAGTGAAGTAAATCAAGAAATCAGAAATCAGTTTGCTTCTATAGTAACAGAAGGGTTTGCTAAATTATGCATGTGAAGAACCTGTCATATTGTTGGACAATTATGTAACATATCATGTCACCTTTGCCATGCTCCTATTCTATAAAACTGTTGTATTCTTTTTGCTGGTGGTATTCTCTCTAAAATTGGTATGATTTAAGCCGTGGCCCGTGATTGAAGCATATTCGAAGACATTGTCTGGAGTCTGTTTAGTTATTGATGTTGTTCGACTAAGTGTGAGACTGATGTGCAATGGGGGTTGAATAATTTTGATTAGAACTGTAAACATCTCAAAATCCAATCAACAACCGATGCATAGAACCAAGTCAGGTCTTATATATATTTTTTCAATCCATTAAAACGTCACAATACGGAAAACAATATCAATTGCTACTTGCGTTTATGGCGACTTTAACATGTATTGAAGCCGAAATGTTCTTCCAAAATAAAAAAATACATGGCCAGATTAATTTCACTGCCTTAATAGTGGCATCTCTGGGTGCTTTGCAGGAATACAATAAGAAAGTAAACTGATGTTTTACATCATAGTTGTTTACTACATTGTTTTTGTATATATTGTGGTGCTGTTTTGTTACAGCGGTTGGCGCTTGTCGGCCAGACTGGAGGGAATTGGATGATGTCTTGATGAGAGAGGCTGTGGTGTATGTGGACAGCAGAGAGGGGGCTACAGCAGAGTCAGGAGACATAGTTCTGTCTGGAGTATGTATACATCATTCCCTTTAACACTGTCTGATCAATAAAATACAACTGATTTCACCAAAATCTAGAGTTACCTTACAATACATGTCCAAATTCTCAAAATGCTCATTATTTATCCCAGGCTCAAGTTTTCGCAGAGCTCGGAGAAGTTATAAATGGATCCTTTCCTGCTCAGCGTGAGAAGACTACGGTATTCAAGTCACTGGGTAACTTGTTTTTCCATAGCTGCGATCCAAAAATCAAGATCAAAATGTACTGAAGAGAAAAAAGCATTCTCGTCACTGATTGGAATTCATAGAAGCTGAATGTGCCTTAAAAAGCTTGATGTTTGCATTTCAATTCTCTCAAGAGACAAAAGGATTTCTATTTATAATTTTTATTATGTAACCCCTGCTGATCTTTAACTAGAAATTTGGGCCTGTCATGTTGGAGTTGAGTTGCGTTTCTTGGTAAGCACAATTTAGTCCAGGGACCTCAATTATAAAAAACACGTGATCAGATTTGATTCTAAATTCAATGAATCTCATTCTACGTTGAAATTAAGGAACAAATCACAGTGAAAATGTTGTGTACGTCATGCATTCAAACCTTTTGTGCTCATATATACCAGTAATTAAAATAAATAAATGTAAAGATAATTAGACATTCACAATATGCAATATTAGTAGTAGTAGTAAATTAGCAACTGCTTTGTAATAAGTACAGAACTGAATATATATATATATATATGTATATATATATATATATATATATATATATAGATCACATACACTCACTCACACAATGAGAAACATATGCGCTTGAACTTGAGATGATTTATGAAGGGAGATGCATTTAGGAACATTTTTTTACATATGGACGTTCTATAAATCGGAAATTGTTGTCACATTTAGGATCATTCTATGGGCATCCCCTGGAATTAGACATTTGGCATGTGTCAGAGGAAACTGGAGAAAGCTTTTTGTTTTGACTTGCTGGATATTTTGCATTTTTAAATGCAGGCATGGGGATACAAGATGCTGTCTCAGCCAAACTTGTGCTGGAGAAGTGGAACAGCGAACATTGAAGAACCAGCCAGCAGTTTCCTCCGCTGATTGCACATGAGAACCGGCCCCAACTGAACCTGCTTTCTCCCAAGGTTTTTTCTCCATCCTGTCACCTGATGGAGTTCGGGTTCCTTGCCACTGTCATCTCTGGCTTTCTTAGTTGGGGACACTTTACACTGTACTGACACTGCTGTATCAAAACTGAACGATGACATAATTTTTTGCAGAGCTCCTTTATAGGCAAATTGAACTAATTTAATTATTAATGACCTTTACAATGAAGCTGAATTAACACTGAATTGACATGCATTATTTTCCTGTTATCATTCTACAGTTGCTTTGAAACAATCTCCTATATAAATAAAGGTGACTTGACTGGTCTCATCTGCCATGGTGGTGGTGGCGTCTTTTCCCCAATAAAATGATAAATCAAACAAAACCACTCTCGCTCGTTACATAAAAATGACTCACCGGTATGCTGCATCCCAAATCACATTCTGTATTGTATGTACTACATTTGGTTTGAAACCGTACGTACATTTGTAGTGCGGATACAATTTAGGACGTACTACATATCCGTCATGTGACTACGGTGTCAGTTGCGTTGCTTCACTTCACCTCCATTCACAAATCTACTCCTGTGGCCGCATGGGATAGTAAAGTGTCCATCGCAACACTGATAGTAGTAGGTCATCTGGGGACTTTTCACCTACCGTTTTATAAATACTATTAAATTCGAACATACTACTTGGCTCACATACTATTTTTCACTCAATGCCGTATACAGTATGGAAGTAGGCATATTCAGATGCAGCCTTAATCTGTAAGAAAAAAATGAGGGCACACTAATAGCAATTATCACTTTTTTTTCTTAATACAATTTGAGGTATAGCCAACACTGTATTCTAAACAGGCACAACCTAGACAATTACTTGCTGGGTTGTACCCAGTTACATGTTATATGGATAAACTAATGATTTCAGCAGACATGGAAAACAATAGACAAAGACAAAGGTTTTTAGATTGGGTTTCTATTTCAGACATAAAGGTTAATACATTGTAGTTTTAGTGGAAGCATGAATAAGCATTTCAAACTGCCATTGTTACAGAATTTTCAAAATGACATTCCATGTGCCAAATTACAACCGTTTTCTTTGTAACCAGGACCAATTGTAGGTTTAATACTTGATGTCCGTAGTCTAACAACAAATCAGTTGAATTACTGTTATCAAGTATCCACTACATTTATCAGTAGCAGTGTTCATGGGAGGATATCCAGAGGATATAAACCTCACGAGTGTCTACAGTATAGAAATTTCTGACATGCTCAGCTTACCAACAAAATCCTGGTCTGATACTAGGCACTGGTAGATCTGTAGTCTAAATACAATACTTGGACTGTAAAATGGATAAAACACTGCCAGCCTCCTCTAACAGACTGACTAAAATACAGAGAGAGATTAAACAAGAGATCTGCACTTCGGAATATTCAAGATACAGTACTGAAAATATGCTATATCCTGACAAAACAGAGCTATTATATGCATTTTAACTAGGTTTGTTTCTTATACAGTTAAACAAAATAAACTCTCCAACATGGGAACCATAACACATCGAACCAATAAAGTGTTTTCTTCAGCTGTCCTCTAGCAAAATAGTTCCTTCAATATTACTGCAATCTCTGACTCTTACAAGTACACAATTAAAACCCCCTCCCTTTAAGAGAGATTGTTAGTGAGAGCAAATTGAAATCCACGACTTGGTTGAACTTTTGGCAATAATTCATTTTCTACAAAAATGCAGATTGTAAACAATATATATGGGCTCACAAAGATGGAGAAACAGAGAAACTGAAAGGAGTATTTAGTTTCTTAACATCAAAATGAGGGGAAAATAAAGAAAATCATTAGAAGGCAGCAGGAATTTCTTAATGTATAATGGGAAACAACTATGAATGCTGCTCCCATTCTTCAAAAGCGAATACTCAGGCGTCTTAACAGCTAGTTAGTGGTGTAATTCTAATTACAATGCAAGAGAGAGAAATATCTGTATGTTTCTTCTTCGCCAACACACATTTCCCAACATCCTTGCCTCCATTGTTCTCCTCTCAGGTGAGCTCAGATTGCAGTTGGCGCTGTCTGTGCAGCCAGTTCACAAGATATGACACCTCCTCTTTCTTTTCTTCACAGGAGGCGGGCACAGGACCGCACGGATGGCTTCATCGAACACCGTCTTAAGGCCGCGCTGCGTTAAGGCTGAGCACTCCAGGTACTTCACAGCTCCTGTGGCCAAAACAAAAGAAAACCTTAAGTGGATCAAAGTATACTCAACCGCGGATGAGCGCGTTACAATTGAAAATGGAGATTTTGAATTGAAGATGAAATAAAATTGATGCATCAATATTGTCAACCCAGCCCTAACATACACACGTGTAAAGGCCAGTGTATTAATATTGAAGTGCTGACCTATTTCTTTGGCCATAGCGAGGCCTTGAGGGTAGGTGATGGGAGTGAGCTTCTTCTCTTTCAACTTTTCAATGGTGTCCTTGTCATCTCTCAGATCAAGTTTAGTCCCAACGAGAATTATGGGAGTGTTCGGGCAATGATGTCTGACCTCTGGATACCACTGTCGAAAAAAAAAAGCTTCCATTGAATACAAACTCATTCACTGGGTAGAGAAAATTTGCACAATATACATACGCTATACTCTAACATGCTGTTAATACTTCTAGTGTGCAATTTCCAAACCTAACCTATGGTTTACCTGTGAATAAAAAAAAACACAAACTCATTACCAACCACAGCAAATGTCACTTGATCCTTTTAAATGGACGTCACTGGACATTTTGCAGACATAGTAGATTAAAAGAACCTTCTGTCTGCTTCATTACAGCATCAACATGCTATTTTGAGTCTTTGAAACCACATTTGCTCAATCGGTCAAGCCAGACAACTATTTTTACAGCTTCTTCCTCTTTTTCATTGTGATCATTTCGAAAGTCGTCTACATTGACTAAAAGAAAAAAATATCCAAGGGCTTGCTTAATGCTTACCTTCGCACGGACGTTCTCAAACGAGGCTGGACTCACAAGAGAGAAACAGATCAAGAACACATCCTATAAGAAATGAAAAACACAAATCAGACAAAACCCTCCTTTTATTCCATCAAATGTTCAACTATTTTCTTTTAGAATTATATGACTATCTGTAAAACACAGCATTGACTAGACTGTTGCATTAATGAACTGTAAATTGACTTCACTTGTTTCCCAAGTGAAACAAAGCAACAAAAAAAACACAGTTAGGTTTGTGCCTAGATGACAACAGCAAACAATTGAGCCATTCACTCTCACAGCCTTAGTAACAAAGACAACACAGAGCTGCCATTAATGCTCTGAGCAACATAAGAAATCACTTTAGCCTGCCAGAAATCAAGGCCTGGGCTATTTTTAAACATTTCACTATCCTAAAGCTGTGTTTATTACACTTCCTAAGCAGTATGTCATCAAACTATTTTCAAGATCCTTCCTACTCTCAAAACTTGAAGGGATAGTTCACCCAAAAATTTAAATTCTGTCATTAGTTGCTCACCTTCATGCCGTTCCAAACCCGCAAGACATTCGTTCATCTTCATATCACAAATGAAGATATTTTTGATGAATTCTGAGAGCTTTCTGTCCCTCCGTTGACAGCTACGAAACTACTTTGCTAAGCTATGCACTTTTGATGCTTTAAACGTACATAAAGAGATCATTAAACTAATCCATGTAAAGTGATCGTGTCTCTTCAGAAAATTCAGACTAAAACAGGTTGAATTTAGGCTTTTATTCACATATAAACATTCATTAACTCACACATCAGTTGTGGTAAACGGAAGCTCAAGCATGTTCGCTTGACGCGCGAGAACCAATTAGATTTATTCTCGTGTTACGCAGCACGTTTGAGCTTGAGAAAGAACCAATGAGGTTTGTTCTCGCTCGTCAAGCAAGAACAAACCTCAAGAACTGTTTGTTTGCGGATCAATGTTTATGTGAATAAAAGCCTCAATTCAATCTGTTCATCATTTAAAGCGATCGATTCAGAACATTTGGACTAAACCGCTCAATTCATATGGATTTGTTTTACGATCTCTGAACTATTTGTTGTGTAGCTGTCAAAGGAGGGGCAGAAAGCTCTCAGATTTCATCCAAAAGATCTTCATTTGTGTTCCCAAGATGAACGAAAGTCTTACAGGTTTGAAACGCCATGAGGGTGAGTAACTAATGACAGTAACTATGCTTTTAAGACAAAGAGTCAAAATTCTAAAAATGTTATCCATATGGCTTTTTGCTGTAACACAATTGTCTAAATAATGGGTCCACTGATAAAACCTCAAATAAACATTTAATTATTTATGAAAAATATTGTGATGCATCAGTTTTAGCTCTATTATTATGACAGTACCGTCTGAGGATAGGAAAGCGGTCGAAGTCTGTCGTAATCCTCCTGTCCTGCTGTATCCCACAGTCCCAAGTTTACCGGCTTTCCATCGACCATCACATTGGCAGAATAATTATCAAACCTGAATGATAGTTAATGGTATATATTTCAGAGACACTGCAAATATTAGCCTAAACTTAATGTGAAATGCAGCTTCATATCTGACATATTTATGAACAGATTATTAATGGGGAAACATTTATTTTATCCATTAGGAAGTGACTACCAGGTAGATGAAGGGGAGGAGTTAAAAGAAGCGATTCAAAAAGACAATTATTTTATGGTGGAGCTAGTTATTACATTTTAATGAAAGATGAGCCTTTTTAAAAACTTAGAATAACATCCAGTTAAAACTGGCACAATAAGACCAGGAATGTGGATTTAGAAAGATGTTGGAATCAAGAACAGAAACATTAGTATAATTAATGTATAGCATTGTAATAAAGGCTAATATTTACTATTGAAAAATAGTATAATTAGTTATAATATAAATTGGCAACATATTAAATCATTATTTTATATTTAATACTCATATTCAACTCCACTTTTTAAGGCGTTTTCTTTTTTACTTTAAAGGGACAGTTCACCCCGAAATAAAAACTTGTTCCAAACCTGCATGATTCTCAATGTGCAGTACACAAAAAGAAAATATTTTGAAGAACATTTGTTTGGAAGAAATGGTGGCGAGGAACCACATGGCAAGTAAAAAATGACAATTTTCATTTTGGCTGAACTGTCCCTTTAGTAAACTAAGGGTAAGAGTGAGGTCGCCTTACACAGTGGGAATGTACTCCCCAGGAAAAGCATTGGTGGTGTAGCTGATCAGAAGGCATGTTTTTCCCACAGCCCTGAGGGAAGAAATAAAACATCTCAAAAATAAATCACCAGTTACAGATCTGATTATGTGATATAAACGGATGTCATCTCCTATAATTGCTTTTCAGCTAAACAATGATTCATTTCCCTATTAAAATTTAAATATGACACTGCATATGAATAATAGAAGTGAGTTTGGTTGACTTCATTAATCACTGCAGCACTCCCACACATTCAGACAGCATTTGCTCAAGTTTACTGTATGACGTAACATTTAAAGGAAAACTCAGGGAAGGGCTAGTTTATCAACAGCGGAAAACAATGATAAAACTGTTTGACTCCAGTCTACAAATACACGGACATTTAAAAGCTTAATTCCAGAATCATTCATAAGTAATTTTCGCTGCCACAACATAAAGTGGAAACGTTATATCTATTTCTGTGAGCTAACGTTACAAAGACGCACAAAAGTTCCCAAATCAAATGCCCTCAAGTTAACGTTAAGTTACCTAAACTGAAAACACAAGAGAGCAAACCAAGAAACTGCTGATACGTGTAAAACATTATTCCACGACAAACAACTTATAATACTGAAAATAGGGGGAAACTCACCCGTCCCCGACGACCACACACTTTATGGCCTGCATCTGTGTTCACTTGGCACGCTATCCCGCTAGCTTTATCTGTGAATGAATCAATAAAAGCTGCTCTGACCGGGATAACCCGTCCTCAAAATTCAACACGCACAAAACAAGAGATGAGTCGATAAAAGTTGAACGATAATGTGAAATTTCGCTCAAACTCGACGAAGTAAAGTTAGCTAGCCGACCGCATTCCTGCGCATTTGCTGCTGTTGTTGCTGCTGCTCCAGTTAAACAAACAGCCACCACCCTAAAATCTCAGTCAGATCCCGGTCTACACACACACACACATATCCCGACCTGTCCCGAACAATAAACACACGCTCTGCTGCCTCTTGATGGACTGGAGCGGATCTACGTCTCACATGCATCTACGTAACCAGGACAGTCCTAGTTCGATTATTAATATTATCAAAACCTTCATGATCGGAAGTAACTGTAATTAAATTAATGCCCGATTCAATTCCATTAAATGCCAGAAATGGGACAAAGTATGACTAATTCCATTAAAAGGACAGCTGTAGGCTATAAAACAATAGATTTAACGTAAAAAAAAAATACATCTTATGTTAAAATGTTATGTAACCACCCTTTAAATACTTTGGTCAGTTCAAGAATAACTCATGCAATTTTATATTATTTCTTTGAAAGAATTAAAAGAGCAGTTTCATGTTGTATTGTTCAGCTGGTCGAAGATGATATGGGACTTGGAAAATAATTAGTTATAAGTAATGGAATAGGATACTTTAGAGAGAGAGTAATTAGTAGTAATCTAATTACACTGTTGAAGATGTAATTAGTAGATAGTAATTAAATGCTTTTTTTTAGAGAAACTTACCCACTGTGCATAAATTATGTTAGGATATTAATGTTTTAAATATAACAGTTTAATGTAGAAATTTTAATTGATTGGAAAAAAATGAAATAATAGGCTACTTTTTAAATATGAAACTAAAACCAGGGAACATTTATTTCCACTATCTCAGTTTAATATTCAGTGAGGGGAAGGAGTCCTTGGGAAACTTGTTTGAAAAAAGTCAATATTTCATTTGGTGCCAGTAGTGTGAATGTATGTGTGTGTTTGCTGCTGCTGAAGCTGCTCAGATAGTTCAGAGTTCTAACTGTGGTGACATCATAGTGGAGATTCTTTTCAGGCAACTGTAAACTGCAGCTTTGACTCTTGTCTGCTGTTGGTGTGTTAGGACTGAATAGATCGAAAGACTTTTGAGACTTTCTGCAGATATTGACGACAAATATTGAATTCACTTGCAGCATTCGGTGTCCATAATGGCGCTGTTTAGCAGTGTATTTAGTCAACTGTTTGAGTGTTTTGCTCACTTCTTGCGCAGAAGGGAGACTCCCCAGAGAGCACAGCAGTGTGCAGCGCAAGAGTTACCGGCTGGATATAGAGAAGTTGGAGAAAAGAAAAGGAAGGAGAGAAAACGGAAGGAACGGAAGATCACAGGGCCAACTCCACTTCTTGTGGAGGTCAAACCAATGCATTCTTCAGTCAGATCTTCCTTCTTAAAGCCAATAGAGGGAGAACTCCCAATGCTTCCAAGTGTCTCCGGACACCTCGCTCTACCAAACGCTCGCTTCAAACCCCTGCCGCCAGTGACGAAACCATCCGAGCATCCTCAGAAACCAGTTCCAGCACCTGAGGATGTGTTATCCCTGCCACGTTCTCCGCTTCAAGTGGATCCTCCCAAACCGTCGGCGGCTCCATGTCCAGATGAAGTTGTTTCCTTCCGACACTCTTCATCCCAGATGCATCCATTTGCGGTTCCTCCGCGTCCCACTCCGGCACCTGATGAACTGTTTTCCATCCGACGGTCTTCATCCCAAGTGCGTAATCCCAAAGGACTTCCTCTGAGCCCCACTCCTGCACCTGATGAAATCATTGCTCTGCGACGTCCTGCCAGCCGGAAGCCTCAGCCGTTCACTTCTTCCCCGTTTGAGCCACCTCCACAACTCATGCTGGTTGACATAGAGGATGAGGAGAACGAGTATGTGGAGTACACAGGGAAGACCATCCGGGCCAGTGACTTACTCAAGTCTGAACGCTCCCAAACGCCGGAGGCTGAAATGAAACTGAGAAAGATGTTTGCTTGTTTGGAGAAGGACGGCGAGGTGCAGGAGGAAGCGTGGGCGAGCGAAGTGGAGGAGATCCAGGGATTTGAGGAAGAGGAAGGTGACCCCAGTGAAATGGGAGACTCCAAGGCCATGCAAGGCCATTCAGATGAGGCCTCTCAGATCGATGAGCACATGATGAGGCTCTTCTGTGTAACCTCTCCTGACGGTCCCAAGAATGAGACCCAGCACAATGTGAACGTCCAGAGAAAGTGCAAAAGAAAAGTGCCACTTTTTCTGTTCACCTGGGCAGAGGAGAAGGCCAAGAAACAGGAGGGGAAGAAAATAATCAAAGAGAAGGAGAGAAGAGAAAAAGAGTTCCTGCTTGAACGCTACATGAACGATCCAAAACTGAAGCACTTGTGGATCAACAAGCATAACCGCAACTACAACTCCTCCTAATGTAGATCATCGCCGCTCTTCACCTTGAACCTGTGTAAATAAAAAAGTTTGCAAACTAAAAGTTGAAAGATCTATGACTCATCCTGACTGTGAAAACATAAAACACGAGTAATATGAAGTGAATCAATTTGAATAAGCTAATGGTTTACCTAGAACAGCAGCAGAAAGTGAATCATTCAATGCAGTTCATAACAGTGAAGTTCACAGATCAGTAGATTTTCTCTGATGTGGGTCCTTCCAATCCACCAACTTCATGTTTATTTTTTCATGTTTCTTGTCTATGGTTGTTGTCGGCAACAAGTGCATGTGTATATTTGTACTTGCATAGTCGGTCTGAATAATTGATTCTGATTGGCTGGAACATGTGCAATAAAACCGTTTAATGCACAGGCAGTTCCAAGACCGTTCTAATGCGCTGTTTTCATTGAAGCGCACATACACATACGTCACTCGCACACACTATTTTGAAGTAATTTAACTCACAACTTCATTGTTAATAGACAGAGATGCTGAACAGACGCAGGTATGAATCTCTCATCTCTCTCTCTCAATAATTAATTCAAATAAATGCAATAATTCATTCAAATAAATGTAATCTTTCGCACTACTTGATCTCTGTGTCTCAAAGCGGGCAGAATGCTAGATCTAATAAGCTGGAACTGACGAAAATAACCGTCAATTTTAGGATACCCTTCCAGTCAAATATTGCACTGCAAACATCAATAACACCTTTAAAGTCCCTGTGATGTATTTCCAAGTGAAAATGAATATTGAATAGAGGGCAGGGTTTTACTTTAGCACACCTTTTCTCCATCCCTCGCTCATCGCAGACTGATAGTTGGAGGATATTCAACTCAAGCCATCAAAGTAACCTCATTGGAAAAATAACTCCATTCCAGACCGGAAGTAGCTTTTCAGATATTGATTAAAGATTACCATGACAATTTTTTTTTGATATGGTGCTTTTTATGGCCAAAAAGAAAGACAAAATTCTTGAAATTGCCTGTAATGTAAATCAATGAGATTTTTTTTATAACAGTATAGCAGACTACTTACATAAAATGCAAATAAATATCAGTTGTCACTATATTCCCAATATTATGTCCCAGTAAGATCATATTTAAATGCTTAGTTTTGTGATCAAAGTTCTGTAGTTTTAATTGCTGGGAGGCAAAACATGTAATGAAATGTAATGATAAAATTTTATTTTAACATGTTTTTTTATTGGTAATCAATAAAAATAGTTGCTTCCATCCAGTTAATCCCCATCCTGAAATAATATAAAATGTATTCTTATAAATTTACTTAAAAGTCAGTAAACAAAGATTTCACTGCAAAAAGCCACAACCTAAAGACGGACATCTTTACAATTATACTAAAAGGCCAATAACAACAGAAGGCATTTAGTAGATTGTAGACAACAGGTTTTTCAGCAAAGTTGATCATGCTGACAATTCAGAAGCCTGCCGATATTCTGATATCAAATATGAAGCAATAGACTGTATAGGTTAACTAACAAATTACATGAATAAATGATATTTTTTGCCAACATTTTGGGAATAAATTTAAAGGGAAGGGAGTTGAAGGATGATCTTAATGTTTCATTTTTGACGTGGAACATCATATTATAAAGTTGCAGTATAGTGCATAACTTAGTATATGTCTAGGCCTACTGTTTAGAGCACTTGAAATTTTAAACTAAAGATTGGTTAAAAAATAATACAGATGCTACACAATTAATTATAACTAATTCTTTCTTTTGTTGATCAGACCAGGGGTTCCCAAACTTTTCAGCCCACGACCCCCAAAATAAACGTAAAGTTAAAGTAAAGTAAAATAAATTTACATAAGTACTAAAAAAAATACATTTAGAGTTTGTAAAATCCACACTGTTGTTTATGGAAGAGGTAATAATGTCTATCTGATATGAATAAAACGTGTCGAATTATAATGGAAAGGATTGTGTAAGTAACGACTCGGTTACTAACGTAACCTCGGTTCCCTGAGAGGAGGGAACGAGTATTGCGTAAGTAGCTTACGCTATGGGAAAACTCCTTTTCTCGAGAATATTGAAGTTGTAAGGCCGTCTAACTCGATCCAATGGCGGTATTCGAATTAGCGGTGAAGGTCTTTGCGTGTTACTGTCTTTTCACGTGGCAAAGTATTTTTGGTTAAATGCAATACATTTTATCTTATGTATTAACTCGTTTCATCTGACTCCATAAAATGAAAAGGTTTTTCAATGATATCTGTGCATCATTAAATGTGAGCGAATGTTTTACTATTCTTTTAAACTCTTGAATGCAAATAATGTCAAAGTCAATTAGAATAATCAAATGTCACAATTCAATATGTCAGGTAAATGTATCATTATAATTTCATAATCAATTCAAGGATAATCAATGCAAAACATCAAATGCTCTAGAACAAAGAGGAAAAAGTTTACCCGACAAGAAATGCGTGAGGCAGAGAGACTTGCAACTCTCAGCCTCACGGGCCGATCTCAGATATAGAAAAGGCCCTGAGCTCTCGCTGCGTTTCATTATATACCCAGACCTCATTTCAAATCTAAACATCATTCACAGTGGAAATTTAACTGTAAGTCACCATTTGCTAGCAGTGGAAAATTAGCATTCAGTCAAATGGTCGAAGGTGTTAACTCAAAGACACACCCTCCAGTATTGGAGGGTGTGGAAGATATTTCTTAACTTCCTAAGAACTTTATTACCTTTTGGGTTTACTTCTTTGGGAATGAGACATTTTTACCAGTCGTACCGAGACATTTCAAATAATACCAAATATGTATAAAACTAGATCATAATCATTCACATTAAACCATTTAGATTCTTGTGTGAGTTTGGGAGATCTCTGCCAGGATGAAGAATGGGGGACAGAAATGTAGATTAGGATGAGGGAGGTGATACCTTCGTCTCAATAGTGCATGAGGGGGAGTTCAAATGTTAATTTCCTTTGTTTTCTCAGAGAGTGGCCCTCTCTTAAAGTCCTTCAAGTTTTTCCAGTCTTACAAAGTCTTTATGTAAAACGCATTGCAGCTGCACAGCAGACAGCAATGAGCGAAGGAGCTCGGTCATTGGCTGTGCTGCGGCAACTTGCTCGAACCAATGACGGGGCGACTCTGAATGCGCGACCAAGGAGCACGCCTCGCGCCCGCGCGCGTCAGAGCCCGCCAAGATGGGCGTGGCCAAGAGCTATATATTGGGCGCCCCGTCATGAGAGTTCTTTAGGTTAAAACGACTGAAGCGAACTAACCAAGCACGGCAGCTTACGCAATACTCGTTCACTCCTCTCAGGGAACCGAGGTTACGTTAGTAACCGAGTCGTTCCCTTTCGAGAGGTCTCTCCTATTGCGTAAGTAGCTTACGCTATGGGAACACCATGCAAAACGCCGTGCGTGCTGAACTTCGCCTTATGATAGCCAGAGGCAGGTGCCTGAGCTAAAAAGCAAAGTTATTATCCAACTAGCCGGCAGAGGCGAGCTTTATATGTGGGAAAAAAGTAAAGAGCGGCTAGAAGGCGCTCAGTGTGACAAGCACATACATAATCTAGATACGAACTCATAGTTCTACTAGCATCATGCTGATAGTACATTGGAATGCAATGTCGGGACCTGTAGGTTGTAAAACCTGATAAATGTGGACGGTGAGGCCCAGCCTGCCGCCGCACAAATATCCTCGATCGGTATCCCGCTCGACCACGCCCAGGAAGAAGCCACACTCCTGGTGGAGTGTGCTTTGACTCCCCAGGGGCATTTAAGTCCCTTGGCTTCATAAGCCAGAGCTATAGCCTCAACTATCCAGTGAGAGATTCTCTGCTTTGAAACGGCGGAACCCTTCGTACGGCCGCCAAAGCATACAAACAGTTGTTCGGTCTGTCTGAATAGGGCAGAACGCTCCAAATACACTCTGAGAGCCCTAACGGGGCAGAGTAGGTTAGCGTCGTGTTCGTCTGCTGGAGACGATAGCGCAGTTAGGGAGATAACCTGTGCTCTGAAGGGAGTGGTGAGCACTTTAGGAATATACCCATGTTTTGGCCTAAGGACGACCCTGCAGTCGTTAGGTCCGAATTCCAAGCAGGCAGCGCTTGCCGAAAGCGCGTGCAGATCGCCCACTCTCTTGATCGAGGCGAGTGCCAGCAAGAGCGCAGTTTTGAGCGAGAGCTGCTTAAGGTGCACGGTTCGGAGTGGTTAGAACGGGGGCCCTTTAAGGGCGTCAAGGACAGTAGCTAGGTCCCAGATCGGCACTGAGGGGGGGCGTGAAGGGTTCATCCTCCTAGCGCCCCTTAGGAAACGAATAATTAGGTTGTTTCTTCCCAAGTCGTGTGACGCTGTGATGGCCGCCACATTTACTTTGAGCGTGGAGGGGGAGCGGCCCGCCTCCAGAAGCCCTTGTAGAAAAGCGAGTCTGTCGTAATCTCGCATGTTTCAGGGTTCAGGCCCTCGGCGTTACACCAGTCACTGAACACTTTCCATTTCTGGGCATATAAGCGTCTCGTGGAGATTGCTCACCGCTCTGCTAGAGGGGTGTGGGTCCGGCTGGGTGAACTGAACCGGCGGTGGGGAAGACGAGAGCGGCGGTGAAGCACGCGGAGACTGGCTTGGCGTGACGTCACTGAGCTCAGGTTCAGGAAGCCTCTGTGAACGGCGCTTTTTCTTAACACGCAGCTCAAACAGAGGGGTGTCGGCGATGGGCTCGCTCGCGGCGAAAGCGGCGAAGCGAGCCCGCCGTGCGGAGAGACCCAGGTCGTCACATTCCGGGCATCCGCCCTTGGTCAAACGAGCTCCTGCGTGGTCCCGGCCCAGGCAGCGAGCGCAGATGATGTGACGATCCCCGTCCGGAAGAAGGTCTCTGCACGACGCGCAGGAAGGCTTTTGAAACAACGCCTCAGAAATTTTCTCTTTTACAAATGTCGCGGGGCGAACAGATGTAAATACTTGCGTGTAGCGTGTAGCGCGCCGGATGGCTCAGTAGGATGGCGTTCGAAGGCGGCTGAAGATTCCGACGTCCTCGTAGCAATCCCGCTGGTATGCTTTTCTACGGCGGCGAAGGCTTTCAATAATCCGGAGGATTCAGCGAAGAAGGTGTTCGCTGAACGAGATTAAATCTAAAGAACTCTCATTACGGGGCACCCAATATATAGCTCTTGGCCACGCCCATCTTGGCGGGCTCTGACGCGCACGGGCGCGAGGCGCGCTCATTGCTCGCGCATTCAGAGTCGCACCGTCATTGGTTCGAGCAAGTTGCCGCAGAACAGCCAATGACCGAGCTCCTTCGCTCATTGCTGTCTGCTGTGCAGCTGCAATGCGTTTTACATAAAGACTTCAATATTCTCGAGAAAAGGAGTTTTCCCATAGCGTAAGCTACTTACGCAATAGGAGAGACCTCTCGAAAGGGAACTTTAATGTTTACTCAATTCTTCCAGTTCACCAGCCACTACTTTTAAGTATTTCGGGAGTGGATGAATTCACATGTTGTGATCCTCTCCCTCGTTCATTTCACCTAGGGGTTCTATTTAATTACCATTTGTTCATTTCATTCATTGCGCCTTGACACCAGTTCAAAACTGAGTCCCAAAAGTCTGCGCAAGAAGCATAACTGTACGTTCAAAGCGTTCAACTTGAGCGGCAAAGAAGCTCTGGCCGCCCTGTCGAGGACGCTTGTCAAAAAGTACGGGGAAGCTTATTGAATCTTGTTCACGCTTGTTAAAGCTTGTTGACGCTTTGGTCGCTCTGACGTACCAGCATTATGTTCGAGAGAAGAGAAGTGTCACAACATGAAATGTAAACAGAAAAACAAGCAATACATTGACACTAGAAACCTTTTATAATGACAGCATTTTTATATTGCCTATTCCACATCTCAACGCACGCATACAGCTTGCCACAAAGAACCGGCCAAAGTAAGGATTGTGCATTAAACATTTGAATTTATTAATAAACTAGTGTTTTCTGTCAGTTTTCGGTTCATTTATGAGACTCGCCCCAGTTCACGCGCCTGCGCCTCCGTGTCCTAATTATATTGTCTACTATATTTGCTTTTTATTTATTAATCCAGTCAAATTGTTGCTGAAAACAATGATTAAAATGAAGATACAATTTCTACAAAACGAAATTTACTTAAAACAAAACTTAATAAGTGGTCAGAATTATGTCTGACCCATTCCAAATGTTTTCCGATATATGGTGACTCAAGCACTGATGGACCAAAGAGGGCGCATTTTGACTTTTGCAGTAAAAACTTGAAATATAAATTCTCAGAAAATGCATTTCATACAAATATATTGAAATGTCTGTTTATATAGGCCTACTCCGTTAATAAAGGAGTCCGGACATTGGAAAAATATCAGTCCACATGCGTTTTTTAATATGAGGGAAATAGACATGATGCATGCGTGACAAAAAACCTTTAACCTTTAGGTAGCAAAATATTTTTTTGAAAATTCTACTAGACTAACGTCACTCATAAATCATGAAATTCCACACATCCACCATCTCTGGAGTTTTATTAAAAATCTTTAACTTTTAGGTAGCAAAATTTTTGTAGTAATTATGTCAATTTACTTCTGGAAATCATCTCGCGACCCTCCCTCGCTGTCTCACGACCCCCCGGGGGTCGCGACCCCTACTTTGGGTACCCCTGGATCAGACGGCAGTGAAGTTTGCCACAAAGCAGAAAGACTTTATAAGTAGGCTGTTCTCTAATTTTTCCTGTCAAAAATTACTGTTCCACCTTATCCACAATAATAAATGCACCTAATCCTTTTTTTAAAATAATAAAAAATAGAATTTTATTTGAAAAGCCAAACTATAAAGATCACATGGCAATTACAAAATCCTTTGCATAAAGATCATGAAAATCAAAACTCACCTTATCAACTTAAATACAAAAAAATAAATAGTTATGTTTCTCTAGCCATTCTTAAATAGGGCACATATCAGCTAGCAAAAAACAAATGAAAACAAAAAAACACAAAATTGAAGAACTTAACAGAATTTACATTTAGTCTAAAATACATTCTTCACTGGTTTGTCTGTAGAATTTTGTCATGCATTTTTTGCTGGTGAATTCTAACAGATATAATAATAATAATAATAATAATAATAATAATAATAATAATAATAATGAAAAAAGCATAACCCTGATGACTGACAAAATTGGAAACCGTGTGATGCATCAGAATGAGACGAGTGCAAGTGCTGAGTCTGACCTTGAGGCCTAACAGTACATGTACCAGCATGCAATCGTATTAACTGTGTAGCTCTATGGCACATTATTTGTTTCTTAAGAGTGACTATTCATCTTTTTTCCAGTGCATGAGTGACAAATTGTCAGGAGTTCGTAACGTCCCAAGTGCTTGCAAGTCATTCATCAACAAGCTTCCCATGCACCCGGAAACGGTACACACAAGTGTATTCAGGATGACCCCAGTTAGACAGCACTCTCATCTCAATGATCTGGAAAGCTCTCGTCACCTCCTCCTTGAAGACAGAGATACAGAATTACAAGTTTAGGGACGAGTCATCAAAATCCAATAAAGATGACAAATAAACACTGTCTCAACACCAGAGGTGGCTAAGATTAAAGAATACGAGGGCGTGTGAATAAAAATATTTTAAAAAAAAAAGTGCATGGATAAATCCTTTATAAAAAAAATAGAATTCTGATTTCATGGTGACTTAGAGGAGTTCACCCCCCTGAGTTAACTGATTGCGTTTGGATGAAAGAATAAAGTCATACACATAGAATGGCTTAGAATAAATTGTGGGATAATTTTCATTTCTGGGTAAACTATTCCTTTAAAGCATCCTTCTCCGTGACAGTCCTTCAGCCAATCAGTTACGCCTCGATTTAATATTTATATAGCAACAGGCTGATTAAATGACTAAAATAACAAAATCACAATACTTACAGAGACCAAGAAGGTCTGAAGAGAATCTCCATCTTCTTCATAGACAAACTGTCCGAGCAACTGCCCTTCTTCCTGCTGCTCATCATCAAGACCCTTAAACAGAACAGAGACTTTTTTTTTCTTTTTTTTTTACTTTGACCCCAAGATAAGTCATCGTTGGTCTAATATGTTGAAAGTAGTTAGTCAGTGCTGGGTAGTAACTGATTATATGTAACCTGGATTACATTATCAGATTCCAAAATTTAAATACTTGTAATTATGTAAGAATAGTTACTTTATTGAAATTCATTATTACTTAAAGGTACAATGTGCAGGATTTTTCGCCACCAGGGGTCGCTAACCTCTTACAATAACAAAGGCGTATATTGATGATGTATATTCCACATTAAGCTGCATTATGGATCTTGTCGTCAAGCTGATGGATCTTTTATGGATGAGTGAATACACTGATGTTTTTAACATGACTGTGGTGTGAAGAAAGGCGCGATTGCTAGACGTATACCAGCGCCACACACAACGCGAGTCCCACGGATACAAAAGAATAAGGACATTTCATTCAACCGAACTACACGCAAGTGCTGAATTAATACTCACACATGTCAGTTTATTAGACAAATTAAACTTGAGGTAATGCAGCGCTGTTTCACTTGCTCTAACAGTTACAGTTTCACTTGCTCTAACAGTTACACTATCACACTAAACGGCATTTGAGTGTGTTGAATGTTGTTTGTTAGGTTGTTTGTTGGCTGTATGACACCAAGTACGTTAAGGCGAGACACTACAGGTGAATAGGGTAACTTTTTTAACTAGCAGATATCACCATGAAACTTTGCCAGTTGATTACCTACATTGAGATGAGAAAAAAATGTATTACAAGTTTTCTGTAATTTAATGTTTAAATATGCAAATGAGGCATAATCTAATTAAATATACGCTAATTTGCATATATTTTAAAAAACGAAATCTGAGTATTGGATAAAGCCAGGTTAAAAAAAAAATTCATTGTAATTTTTTTCCCCATCTAATATGTGAACACAGAGGGATTTATGAATATCTACTTTTGTTATCCTGTAAATCAGAATATACTGCCAATAGCCTTAAAAAAATGATTTTCGCCATGTTTTTTGGAATAAAATGTTATATAAATCAGGCTAGGAATAATACATTTACAAATCCCTCTGTAAATGTCTTCATAATATAACTAGGTACAAGACTGGAAAGTTTAGTGTATATAGGTGCTACTGAAGTGGAGATTTCGGACTTGGAGTATGAGAGAAAAGTAATTTTGAGAAAACGGGCTTTAAAGATTTAGCATCAGCCAATGAGATTGCGCATTTAGAGTAAAATCCCCCCTTTTACTTTCACGATTGGTTCCTGATAAAAAGGAAATGACCATATTTGGATCCGGCAGTATTGTAGTAGAGAGAGAGAGCTTTCTAATGTGTGTGATGACAGGGTGCAGATCGCGATCGCGGAGCAGAGGGATGATTTATAACGACAACTTTTGATGAATTTATGAGAAATCTACAGACGCGAACCGACAAAGTGTAGTAAAATAAAGACCTAAATGTATATTTCGGACTTTTTTCACCACAAGTCTGAAAGAAGACATGTTATTGAAGACAAATATCCCAAAATCTAAAAATTGACCAGTGAAAAAAAAACAATGTTTTTGCCTGCCGTGTCTCGCCTTAAGCTAGATCAACATTAGAATAACATACAGATCATATTCTAACATTTCATCATGTTGAACTAAATAACATTGATAGTTTAATGTACATTTGCTCACTTGTCTAATAAAGTACATGCAACACATCGCCTCTCTGTCAAGTCGAAGTTAGTCGCGGACGTGGAGCTCTCAGCATCTCGAAAGATGCTGATCTTCGTTTTAGCCCTCTTTTTGTCTCAAAGTCTGCTTGCCATGGTCCATAATGTTTGAATAAAACAGCTCACAGCGTGAGCGTCCTGCTAGGCATAACCCAGTTGTCAACGTCTGTCGCCATGGTTACTATGGCAGTACGAGCGCAAACCTGGCGGAAACCAAGGCTAACGCGGATATGACGCCACTGACTGGCGACTCCTCACTCCTGCTCACACGTCCCGCTTCCTTGGTTAAAATCGCAATTTTCTCACGATTTACAAATTGTTTGAAACATTTGAGATATTGTAAGTAATCAACTAAACAAAATATATAACATTGGCCTAGTGGTTTTTGGATATTTTACTGCAAAAATCCTACATATTGTACCTTTAATTCTAAAATGGCAACAAATTATTCAGAAATCATTAATTTCCTAATTTTTTTTATTGTTTCAATTTTCCTTTCTCAAGTTTTGTGGAATTGCACACAGATCAGCCACTAGTCAGGCTAGGCAACTATAAATTCATGGTAAATTGAGAGGGCAGCATAAAATATTATTTTTTTTAGTTAGTGAAAAAATACATTATATTATATTCAAATCAATGTTATAAACAAGACAAGTCAGGTCAAAAGTAATCAAAAAGTAGTCAGATTACACTACAACAATAGTAGTTAGTAACGTAATCTATTACATTACACATTTTAGGTCATGTAATTTGACCTAAAATTTGGCACTTGATACACACAAGTCAGCAATATTTCTGATGATTTATTGGCGTGAAGTTTGACAAAGAGGAGTGCAACATTCTCGAAAAACAATAAGCAGAGTGGACTGGCATAACATCAATGAAAAACATTACAGCAGGCTTCAACCTGGCTGTGTGTTTAAGATTAGAAATGTCAAACAAGTTTCACCTGCATAGGCGATTGTAGCCAATGAAAAGAAGTTAAAAATAAAACTTAAAATACACTGAAGGACTAGCCTACATTGAACGTGAAGTTCGTTTAGGATAAACACACAAGACCGCTACATTCTCCAAATCAGACAGTGGACTAGAAACATCTGTCGCAGTCTACAACAGGGCTGCATTTATGAGTTAGGCTATTATAAAATATAATGTTGATTCAATCCATTATAGGCAACCATTCAAAAATGAAACTTTAAATGGACTTAATTGAGAACAGGCCATGTGGGGTTTTTTTATTGAACGTAACCGTCCAAAAGCCGAAGTGCTTCCATATCGAACTCCTCAAGCAGGGTTTGTACACTTTTTCCAAGGTCAAATTCAAGCACTTTTCAAGCACTTTCAAGGTCAATTTTAACGCTTTTTCCAGCACCTTACACCACCGTAAATGAAATGCTAACATTACATTATCACACCAAGTACTTTCAGTCACTAATGGCCCTTTCAGACAGTATGCGGAATGCGCTGAAACCCATTTATTTCAATGGCTTGTGCTGCGCGAGGACGTTTTGTTGCGAACAAAGTCGACCAAAGCGGAGCGCAGCATTGGCGAGCTCGAACGCACGCCGCAGTCAAAATTAAAAAGTTCAACTATTGCTGCTGCGCTCTGTGACGATTACCTGCGCGGCCAATAAAAGAGGGCATCCAAACAAGTGTGGAAATCAAAATTAAAACTCCACCTACTTTTGCTCTGGCCAGCGTAGCACAAATTGCTCTGAATAGTTTATTTCTTTCACAACAAATACCTATCTGACTGTATCTGAAGGGCAACATTTAATTTCTCCATTTAATAGTAATTTTTTTTTAGCATTTTCAAGCATTTTATCCAAAATGTGAGCACTTTTCAAACCTTGAAAACGCATCAAAATTCAAGGATTTCAAGCATCCGTACGAACCCTACTCAAGTTATTAGGGGTCATCACTCCTCACTCATGTCGCACAGGTTGATCACCGTTGTCCTCCATTTTCGGCAAAACACAAGCAGCAGCCGCTTGAAACTATAGGTGCGTAAAATTGTTGGGAATTTTCTTTTTAGCTTTCTCAACACCTACTGCACTTTCAGAATTCTTTATTTTCTTTTTCTGCTTGTTTGGAGTCGTTACATGTATTTTTTTTATTTGTTTAATTTTTTTAAAATTCATAGTGTACATATTCGGTTAAAATCAATTCCCTATTTTCGTTTTCGAAACTTGTGTTGGTTGGTCCGATGGATTGTGCAATCGATTTTCGAACGTAAAGTGACAGCCTTAATGCATATACACTTCTGGTCAATTCAATGAAATAAATGCAGCCTTGCTGAACAAAAGATACTTTCAAAAACAAAAATCGATTATTTCAAACAAATGACTGGTAGTGTATATTGTTCTAGTTTTACTCTACAATATGTTATTTGCAAAAAATTGCTTAAATATATTAAAACAAGTCTTATTCATTTAACATATTCATTGGAGAGATGTAGAAACCCTGATATTATTTGAATTTCATGTGTACTTACATATACATTGAAGTCTCGTGGGGCACTGCTAATGTTGCCGGTGGGCGACAGGGATTTGGGCATATGATCCAGAGAAAAGGCTGTAGGCACAATCTTCATGGACAAACCGATCACCAGAAAACCATATGAACCTTTAAATGCCCAGCAGTTCCCAGGATGCACGTCTGGCTGTAGGGACAAACGTACGAAGAGAAACAGTGACAAAGACAGAAGATAAAGTGACCATTGGAAATCAAAGCTTTAGTTTACAAATGAATACACATGAAATCAGAATTCTCAAAGGTTTCAGACCTGTATGACTACACGTGGTGACTGAGAGAAGTACCACAGCGGGAGGCCAAACAGACTCATCAGTGCTGTTTTGGTGTTGAAGGACTCTGAGCAACGAGTGCTTATGATGCTGCCTCCTACAGACACAAAGAAATGCAGATCTTGTCATATTTAGGCTAGTATCATGCGTTAGACGTTCGGCCATCAATCTGTGGGCATGACGTCTGAGGCTAAGGCACACAAAATGGGAAAGTAAACACGAGATTCAAAGTCGTCATGTGATTGGTTGAATTATACAGGATTTCAAGGAGACGTGCATCACGTGTCCGTCTGGAAACAAAGTCGTTGTGACACCAAACCTCCTCATGGAATAAGAAAAATAGTGGGGACGGGGGGGGATGGGCAGAAAAAATAAAAACAGCCATTGCAACAGCATGAATAGTGGTTAGCGCTCTGCATTTATAAAGTGGCATCGAATGGCAATCACACTGAATCGTTCTTCAGACCATTGATTTGTCACCTTTGGAACAAGCCCAACGTAGAAGTTGCTCGCCATAGAAAAGCACTCTTCAGCAGACCGAATAACAAGCTGCTATTGTGAACGCGCCACTCTGCTGCTGTGTGTGTGTTCCGGTGAGAAGAAAAGCTGTTATATATTGGCGCTTTTATATACATTTAAATGTTTTTGTTTATTTAAATTAAAAGTTAAGTTCTGATCTAGCATTCTTTCTTACGGTTATATGATTCAATGACACTGAAAAACACCTGCAATAGTTTCACTTTGTACTGCACGTTTTTCAATTAAAAAAAAACTTTGTTTTTATAATTTTTTGTGAAATGATTTGGTAGTCAGAGGAGTGGGTGGTTGGGGTGAGATTTGTTTAAGGGTGGGCACCAGATTTTTTAAAAAAGGTTTAAAGGGGGAGCGAGAAAAAAAAAAAAAGATTGACAATCATTGAACTAAACACTGGATTTTAAAAAAAATATGCACCATTGTTGCAGTAAAGTTGCACAACGTTCTTGAATGAATTTCACACTAATCGGTTATTGTGGGGACATCGACTTTACATTTTCAAGGCACTAAACATGACGCTGAAGAAAACGAACTGCGATTGAAGCAACCAATACTTGTTCATGTCCTCTTGGGTTGTCCTTGGCCAATGAAAGCTGCAATGGAGCCGTCAGTCTGAAGGACTTGAAGATCGAACTGATGTGACATTTTGAACAAAATCAGGGCAAAACGAACTTCATTTGGAGTTAGATTTGGGAGTTCAAAACAGCTTGCCAAAGCAAACTTTCTAGAAAAGTTTGCTTCGGCTATTAAACACCTTTGTACTACTGTTGGCCAGTGGCGATTACATAATAGGTATGTTACCCAATCTCTTATTCTATGTTGTACAGTCCTACAACAACAATTCAATATCCATCCATAGTTAACATTACTATACCTCCAGATTCCAATGCATAGTCCACCAGACCAGTGCGGTCTTCAAAGTAGAGCTTCATTGCATTGTTGACAATCAACTGTACATGCTGGGGAGAAAGAATTCAAAACACAAAAGCAGCATCACATATCTGACTATAATGGGTCACTTATTAATTAGCATTCTCAAAGACAAGGTCTCTAAAGCTTACTTCCTCAGAGAGGCCTGCCTCCCCTGTGGCTTGTAGTACAGTCTGAGTGATTGTCTCTTTAGAAGGCCTTGACTTGCCCTCCTCTACCTGAAGGGACAGGTTACCCAGAATGCTGCTCTCCAGCACGCTGAGTGAAGCCTGCAGTTCAGTGGTGCTCACAAAGTGATCAGAGAGCCACTGCAGGAGAGATTCAGGAAGCTCCAGCTCTGCTGTTTGGTCACTGCCGTAAAACAGAGACTTGATTTCCCTTTCCACCTGCTCGGACACCTGGAAGAGAACAGATCCAGGAGTTAGGACACCACTTAAGACTGATTTGCCTTTTGGTATATTAGATTCGTTTAGCTGTCATCTCATTTTTAGTTGTCAAAAAAAAACAAAAAAACTTTGAAACTTCAAATAATACTTTTAACTACCGCAAAGCGAATGTGATGCAATACATTTTATTTGAATATATCATTATATGAAATTTATAAGACCATATAATAGGAGAATTACCAGTATTAACCCCAGATTAATTCAATCAATGGAATTTAACTAGTGACTGCAAAAAAACGGTCCAAATTTATTAAACCTACATATTTTTCGAACAAAACAAATATTACTCTAAAATATTTTGTTTAGGGTTACATTCTACTTGAACAATTGCAGCTTCTTTTTCATAAGTCATTAATAAGTGAATTTCTCCTTTCTAGACCTACTTTTCTTATTCAAATTTAGACACTTTGGTATCTGTATCATATGAACTATAGCCTAAAGGGGTGTAGAGCAAAAGTACAGATTTATGAAATGTCACCTAAATTTGTAGTGCTATTGTTGTCTGTAAAAATGTGTTTGTGCATGCATATTCATATGCATCAACAAAATTGTGTCCTGAAGGCAGTGTTTTCAATCTTGGTCTTGGGGACCCACCACTCTCTGACATTTTCTGTCTCTTATCTGAAGGGGGTGTTAACAAAACACCTTTAAAAAAAAAACAACTAAAAATCAGAAAAGAGATGTGTTTTGGCCATTCATTTATTCACAAAAACAGTTGATATCCATGACAAAACTGGTTATACCTTAAAAAAAAAAAAAAGGTATTCTACATATACGTGTATTCTAACGGTTGCAACACATTTTCAAAGTTTGGTTTGCATACTAAAAACTAGGTGTTTTTTTAGAAAGGTTAAACATCTTACATTATAAGGGCTAAACAATAAGAGTGTTGATGTCAGGTATAAGAACGAGGCACTGCAAACACTATAGATGGTAACGGATGGCACAGAGCACTTACTGAGCTTGAAAAGGAGGCCAGCTGCTCACATTTGTCTCTGCATCCCACCAGCCCCTGCACATCATCTCTGATGCGCTCCAAAGCCTCCTCTAGCCTCCTCACCTCTGCCAGCAAAACCTCACTGGAGCCGCTTTCATCCTCCTCGCTGAAGAGAAACAGACATGCTTTACATTACTACATCCATTTACATGAAGTACCTGGAATATTACTTCAATCAATAACCTGTGAGGATCAGGGGTGGGCGCCTCAGCATCAGGAATATTTTGCAATGCGGGCTCTTGTTTTCTCTGCAGCTCCTAAATTGAACATTACGGTAAATTGAATCACCAGTTCCGCTGAATCTGTTGAATGTTGCTTATTGAAACAGAGGTCATTATATCACACTCGAAAAGCATGGGTACTGTGAAGTGAAAGTTCAGAGTAACTTTGAGCCAGTGGTTTAGAGCCTTCCCCCATATAAACCACCGAGTGTGTTCCTGGTACAATTTGAATGTCACACCTCAGTTTTGCGTGCCAATGTCTGGAGCAGAGCCTCAGCTTTGGCGAGTCGAGTATTCTCTGACTGTTGCTCTTCTGCATGCTTTTCCTGACGCTGCAGACAGAAGCAAAAAAAAGAGCTAAAATCAGGAACTAATTAATTTGCTAAACAAGGACTTCAGCATTCTTTAAATGAATTTATCACAAGGAAAAAAAGGTATTACATAACATAACTAAAAAAAAAAAACATGTCAAGAATGCTGTTAAACTAAGAACAATATTATGTTAATGTTATGTCGGGATGTTAATCTCTAGTCGTCTTGGTGCTCTACACAGCTGGGAGGAAGTTTAGCTCACCCAAATTACTCTTTTAATGTGAACTTCATAAAAATTGAGAAATATCCAGGTAATATACACTACAGTTCACAAGTTTGGGGTCAGATAAAAAAAATAAACATTCTAGAAGTAAGTCTCTTACACCATGTCCCTAACCAGATCCAATGAGATAAGATAGCAGCGACAAGTAATTTCTCTGCAACTGAGATGCAAAAAAAAAGCCAATCAGAAGAGTGTGTGGGCAGGCTCTATGCAAACACACTGTACTCGCAACGAAGTGGATAAGTGCATAATCAAATAATCATAAATATTACAGCGTTTTAACATTAAAAATACAAGTTGAGTTACTGAAACGATCTTTGTCATAGAATGTTCAAACTTTGTGAACAAAAGTGTATTCTAATGGCTTCTGTGACTAATAGTATAGCAGACTACGTGCATTAAAATATCAGTTGTCACTATATCTCCCAATACTATGTCTTATATTTAAATGCTTAGTTTTGTGATCAAAACTCATTGTTCCCCTTGATACAAACAACCGATGCAATGAAATGCAATGATAATTGAGAGATCATTTTCAAATCTATGATACATCAGGCTTATGATTGATAATTGAGAGATCATTATCAAATATGATACATCAGGCTTATGATTCTCACATTTGAACATGATTTTTCTAAAAATTATGTATTAATAAAGCTATAAACCAAGTTGCTTCACTCCACTAAGCGCTCATCTTGAAATATATCTAACAAAATAAGTTATTCTTACGTCTACTTAATAAATATCTCAAAAGATTTCACCACAAAAAGACAAGTGTACCACGACCTGGAGGACATTTTTTACAATTATAATAAAAAGGCCTTTTGCTTGCTAAAAACCTATGAACTATTAAATCAGATGAAAGGTTTTAACATGTTTCGATCATGCTGATAATTCAGAGATCTTAGAAATGTGCATAAATATGACGCAATAGGCTTTATGGGATTAAGCATGATGTCACCTGTTGCGTGTTCTTGGCCTCTTTCTGCACTTCTCCCTTCAGCCGGCTGAATCTCTCCTCCAGCAGGTCTCCTATCCACTGGCCCAGGCTCTCTCTGTCCGTGTGTCTGTGAAGCTCTGACCGCAGCGTGTTATAGAGACTGAGCACTTCAGTGTGCTGCTCTTCCTGCCTGAGCAAACCCCCTGCCACACGATCCCACAGCTGAGTCAAGCTCTCCTCCACATGCATCAGCCTCTCTGCCTCTACTGACAGCACAGAGGGCCTCTGGGAGGAGTGAGACATGGTAGGGTAAGATGCCAACCTTAAGAACAATGTGCTTATACTTTTACATGGTAACATTAAGATCTACGTTTAGCATCAACCGGAACATTAAATTAAAAATAAAAACATTTGCTCATTTACTTAACAAAATTATTAAAACTGGTCATATTGCCCTACTAATGGGATGAGATGGCCCCCTACCTGAGGCAAGACTTTTGATATTTATTTTTTTAACCTGTCATTAAATGTTAGAGCCCCTATGGTGGAAATCATGTTTTTAATGTTGATTATATACCTATGTGGTGTTTTTTAAATGCGCTTTTAAGACAAACCATGTGCAAATTCATCAGTCAACACCGTTGCGGAGTATTTTCTCCTTAAAACGGCAGTTTTCCAAAGATGGTTTGAAATTGACCGTTCTCTACTTCACAAACATGTTGTAACCATTCTCTACTTCACAAACATGTTGTAACCAATCACATCACCATGCGGGCGGGCTTTAGCATATCATTACTATGCAGCGAAGCAGGGAGTCTCAAGAAGCAAGATTATCCCGGTACATTTTTCTGTTGATATGAAAAATCAGGTAGATTTAGCAATATAGTGGGTGAATTATGTATATTACAATGTTATAATGAACTAGGTCTTTCTCCACTGACGACCCAAATTGTTCAATGCAAAGGATACTAATTTTTAGAAGGCAGCTGGCTGACTATGAGATGGAGAATGGGAACACGGTTTGTATAATGAGTGTGATGCATAAAACGAGTTAAAATTCTGATACGTCGAAATTTTGGAAAAACCTGATTAATAAACTCTCTCTTTCTTCTAAACAGTTTCTGAATTAAACCAGTATTTCCACTTGCCATTGTGCAGCGTTTACAACAGTAAAGTAGAGTGAGTGGATCAGGTAGTTAAAGCTTGTGTGATTAAGTGACGGCAGGGACCAATTTGCATATTTATGGGTCTGCGTATACTAAATGAAGCATGGGTGTAGTAATAATATTTTGGTATTTTTTAAAGTCTATTTAACTAGCTACAATACACAAGTAATACCTTGAAAGCTAAATACTACCTGAGAGTCCATGTCAGTGGGAGTTTGTCCCTTCTCTGAGTCGCCCATGATCGGAGGGGTGAGATGGGATGAGTCCATCCACTCCATCACATTAGCAGCAGGCAGCATGGCCACCAGTCCAGACGGCCCCCAGTAGCACAGAGCTATCAGGAACAGCACAGAAGAAACACGTGGAAATATGAGGACGCAGGATTTTATTTCCATTTAGACCAATAGCCAGTCACAAATAGTATGTTATGCTCACCGAAGAACAGAATGCAAGGTACAAGAAATAGGACTTTTGAAAGCATAGGGAGAGACCTGGAAGAGAAGATGGTGACAGTTTACATTTTCTTAGTCACATTGGCAGTGTTTTGGCCACTGCTCAAAATTTGAATTTATTAAATTGACAATAAGCTTGTTTACATTACCAATAAATCAAATGATGAGTAACCATTATATAACCACAATGACTGGACATGCATTAGACACTAGCTACAGTATGCACCCATCCACCTATTTTCATGCGCATTTTGGGATTTTACTTTAAAAAAAGAAGAAAAAAAAGAAAAGTTGATTAAAATGGCAAGATGCACCTAAATAAAAATATTAAAAAAAGCATTTTAAATAAAACCCCGTATATGCTCAATTACAACTTCCAATTTTACTACAGATATTTTGCGCCAATTTCCCAGGAAGTGGTTTTGTTCTCTTGTACATGGCAAATATTTTTTGTGATTTCTAGTTCTGCATCAGTTAAATTCGCAACTTTGGATAGAAACATAGCCACTGACAGTTATAGAAAAATATTTTTGGGAAAAACAAACTAATCTTACTTTGCAAAGAAATTGACAAGCCACAAGAAGCTTCCTGAGATTGTCCTCCCTGGAAACAGAAACAGAGTAAAACATGAGTAAAGACTGACTGTGAAGTGTGTACACTAATGAAGAGCACAGATTGGGGTTAGGGTGCACAGCGGGAAGTCATGCCCATCGCTCAAGAGATTGGAAAAAGCTGACAAACTGCACATATTTTGCACTTAATAGTATTCATCCAGTAAAAAGACAGGCCTCCTAAAAGTAGAGTACATGAAATATACTGTACAGTAAGGTCCAGATATTTGAGACTATTGAAAACACTTGCCATTTTGCATTTTTCTAAATAATGTAAGATATAAGGTCTGTCACCTTTTCCTCAGACTGTGACATTGACTTTAAGGCAGAGGAATAAAATTTTCCTTGATTTTATGACACGTTCATTGTACTATGAAAATACTGTAAAACTTCAAAACATCCACCCCTATCCATTCATTAAAAAATCAAAATATCATGCTCTGAAACAAAGGCTGAAATTAAGGGATGGGGCCGTTCAAAATGATGAAACCAAACTCACTGCAAGTGCAGAATTTCACATGCAAAGAGGATGTTTACATAAATGTCTTAAAGGTACAACAGCAAAAAAGGGCCAGTTTACATTTAAGGACAGACAGGATGAAAAATTGCCATGTGACTAACACACGTTAAAAAAAATTATAAATGTGAGAAAACGGCAAAGAGATCTTGTGCTTCAATTGAAGAAAATCCATTTAGTTAGTCTGTTTAAAAAAAAAAATCACTAGCTCTATCACTAATTTGCTTATATCGACTTCAACAGCATGTTGAATATATCTTAATTGTATCGCATGTTTTAAATATAAAATTTTTATATCATCTCCCATTGTATCTGTAAATGAAAACTCTATTGCACATAAATCTTTGGTGAAGTATTGAATAAGGTGAAAAAAAATTACATGAGGTGCACATCAAGAAAAGACACTCCACCTAAAAACAGCAAAGGGGTTGAAGGGGGTAACAGCACACATACACAACCCTCAAATAAATTAATATGGTCCTGAGAGCAAAACTAAAAAGGAATTTTAGAACTACACCGAGTGGACATGCAGGTGAGTCTCAAATGGAATAAGAACATTAGAGCCACAGAAAGTTTAAAAAAAAAAGAGAAAGCAAAAGTAGCCATGCAAGGACGTCTGAAAGCTCTTCACCAGGACAAACCCACAACTGCCCTGACCACAACCTGAAAGACATTGATGCGGGGAAGGAGTTCACAGCAGCATTAACTGGCTTGCCCACCGTTTACAAACCAGAAGCTCTCAGGAAGGACCAAGATTGAGGGTAAAAAGTGATGAGCATATAACCTGTAATAACTATGAGCCACCATAATGTCCCTACAGGCTTCTGTTCCTGAGAAGACTGAGTGTCCGTTGCAAAATTCTGCTTCCTTTTGCAGTCATCACCTGTTAGGATCAGTGTATGGTTGAAAATGAATAAACTGTAGACTAACGTTCTACTTCTACAATTGTTTTGCTGCCGTCTTCATAAAAAGAGGCTGTAACAGTGTTTAGTGTGCAAACACTGAGCCTGTGATATCTACATTCATTTATGCATCACTCTGCCATTATACATGAGGTTATACAACTGGCTCTGCTACACAACCTAGTGAGCCTGTCTAGGCATCTACCTTCTAAAGTAGCATTTAAACAATCAGTTTTTCCAGTTACCAATGTGGATGCACAGTAAGTGTGGCTTTCCGAGGGCAGATTAAACTATATTAATATCTACACTGAGAAATACACTGCCATGCAAATTGGATCCCTTACCCTGGAAAATATTGGATCCCTTACCCTGGAAAATAATCACCAATTGCAATTGAAAACAGAATCGCATAAGCGGCTGATTGTGTAAAAAAAAAATTTAAATCAAGTGAAAAGCATAGGCATTTTGATGCACTGATTACAATTAGGTTTTTGATTAATTTTGAATTGTAAATCAACATTTCTATCGCTTTGTCGAACTCAATGTGATATTGCCTTGCAGTTTGCCCAAAGGCCCAAACAGGCAGCATAATCAATTAGCAATTAATAGCCCCCCCCCAAAAAAAATCTAATGATTGTCATATTTACTTACCCTCATGCCATTGCAAACCTTTATGACTTTTTCCTGTAGTAGCAACTGTAATTGGAAAAATATCTGAAAGTCAAGAATGTGTACTTACACAGTATGCCACAGAACTTTGGCTGCTCCTTTTGCAGCACTACCTCTTTAACACTCATACTGCTGTAGTATTTCTCATTGCCTATGACGGATCAGAAAGAGAACAAACAAACATTAGATAAAACCAAGAGTTCTGTACCAGTCTCTCTCCATCCCTCCAATCATAGCTCTGCACAGACAGACTAGAGCAGAAAGAGATTTGCATGTAACCAAGGCAGTGCTCATTGTGGAGAGGCACATTTGTTTATGCACAGTGTAATCATGCTTCGCAGAACATCTGCAGGGGAAGAAAAGTTTAAGGTTATAGTGGATGTAGGTGGTCAAACATCATGGAAGAGATGTGGAGACTAAAGCGGCCTGTTAAATGAGTGAGGGCGAGAAAGGTTCATCAGGAAACGGCTGCTCAGCATAGCCCAAGGCACCATGGGATTGCTGATGGGTAAAACCTAAAAGTGATTGTCACATGGATTCCTCAAGCAGAAACCAATTTAAAGCAAGTGTTCAGGGGATTTTTTTTTTTTTACTCTGAAAAGATGCGGAAAAACGAGTTACAGCCCACATGGTTGTAAGTAACGATCAAAAAGTTAGATGCTACTAGATTGCCAGCATTACACTGGCTCAACCATCAATTATGTGTGATTTATATTTAAAAAAAAAACTGTGCTCTAGGCATATAAAAAATATGTTATATCAATGATGTTATTACACTAAGGGTACACAAATCACTTGTTTTTTGTAGAGATCTTGACAAATTCTGGATTAACGAGTTAACTCGATTCGTGGAAAGTGCTCTATTTGTTACACTTCCTAAGAACAGATGTACAGCAATTTTTACTAAGGCTACTAATGTGAACACTGGAACATTGTTGTGCCATAAAATAACAAAATGGCCTCTGTGGTGTTCGGTATGTTTGAAAACTTTTTAAGTTCTATTCAATGCCACAAGTGACAAAGATACACTTTACCTTTAAGGTGGCTTCAACACGGTGATAAAAACCACTTACTAACCTGGGTCACGCATGGTTATATCCATTATCGCAGCTTCAATTTCAAGACGATGTAAAGCTGGTAAACTTTGCATGATGCCTGCAAGGATACCAGAAAGGGGCCATTTACATCAGAGCTCCTCAATTGCACTTGCTTTGAGGACCAGATTATTAAACTGGTAGACAAGGTATTTTCAAAGTATTTTCCTAGTCCCAAACCAGCCTCGGTCTAGCAGTTCATGATTTAGAAGCTTTCCTGTAATCGTTTGCTGCAGAGAACAGGTCAGTCACCGATCAAGAGCCTAGTTGAGAACCAATGATCTAACACTTCTATAAAACCCAGAAAAAAATGGCCCCTAAATTCCCTAAAGTAATAATTCTATTGAAATTAATTGGTGTGATATCAAGAACAAAATGTGTTACACCTTTAAGAGTGAGTTCTTTAAGATGACGTTTCTGGTTATTTGTACAGTGTGCACAGTAGTTAGGTTAAGTGGACATAACCCAGTCACCAGAGGGTCTGAAAAATCAATACCTCTGTTAGTACAGCCATGTGTAGCTCTCTTCTGCTGAACAGACTGCAGTGTCTTCTTCAGCACAGTGGCCGTGGAGCGAGCAACTCCATTACACACCCGCACAAACCAGTGAAACATTGATAACAGCAGGCCTGGAGAAACATTGACTGATATTAAACCAACACATAAGGTTTGATGGTCAAACTGATGGAGCTGTCTGGAGAGACTGGTCCGAGATTGTGAATGGGATTTCAGCAAGTAAAACATGTTCCTAAATCAACATCCTTGTTGATCCTGGAACAACATGACTATCAACCAATCAGATTCTGCCCTTCTTCAAAATTAATCAAAAGTGCCCCTTTCAAACAATAATTAGCACATCTTTGCTGAATATAAGTATTCATTTCTTTCAAAAAAGAATTACTCACCCAAAACTTTTGAATGGTAGTGTATATTGGTACACAACTTTTTAATCAAAGAATCCTGAAAAAAGTATTTTTTTTCTGTATTTTGATCAATTAAATGCAGGCTTGATGAGAATAAGAGACTTCTTTTAAAACATTAAAAAATAAATAAATAAAAATAAATAAATAAATAAAATAAAAAGTAGTTTCCAAACTTTTGACCGGTACAGCTGGGTAAAAAAATAGATTTCTCAATATTAAAAGATTCTCATTTTTTCTCTACTCTAGAGTAACAAAAAGGAACGGCATAGTCTCTATGCTCCGCCCCTACCTTCACAACGACCCTAGAGCCATAGCCGAAGCCGAGCCAACTCCTAATAGAGGACGTTTTGACTCCAGAGGAACGTTGGTTGATGTCAAGTGATTTTTAAATATGACATCTTCAAGCTACTCCCCTTCACCTTTACCAGTGAATATGTTCTCCCCTTCACCTTTACCAGTGAATATGTTCATATTCGTTTTGTTCAAATCTCAGTTCTCAGATTCTGTCAATTTTATTACGCAATTCAAACAATAAATACCGTTTTGGCGCTTGTAAATGTTACACGACAGATCCCTAGCGCACGTGAACCGATCATCTCTACTAGCTAATAGTAAAAAAAAAAAAATCACGAACACAGTTGAAATATACAGTAGGCTACAACTTACCAAAATGTATTCCTCATACATAATATCGACCAATCTTTTTTTTTTTTAATCAGCGTGCAGAGGTCAATAACATAGCTGGAGAACAAATATGTCAGATTTACCTCAGGAAAGCAATTTAATAAACATAATATAATTAGCTAATGTTCCATTTTATCATCAGCTTGGTAGAGACGGGCTCTGATAGATAACAGGTGAAAACCGGATTGGATCTGTGGGTAGAGCTAACTATCAAACACATTAGGTTCAAGTACGCCCACAGGCAGTGCGAGTTATTCGTGTATTGCAGTTTGGCTGGTGGTTATGTTGCCCGCATACCCCCTCCAACGGCCGAAACTGGTATTATGACACCTGTCGGGCCGTGGCTAGTAATTTAGAATGCTAATTCAGGTTGATATCTCTGCAGCACTATAACTTGTCATTTTTTTAATGACATCATCGCCCTTATTTCTTCTCATTCTTTTGATGCGTGTAGCTCATTTTTTGGATATTTTTTACCTCAATTCTTACACATGGCACCTTTAATGCATGTTTCAATAAATCATGACAGCCACCATTAAAATGTTTATAATTCATATTACTTATTATAAAAATAAATAAGTGTAATTTTAGTGTTTGTATAGCTACAAATCAGTTAATTTTCACCTTCAATATTACAGTAGGCTAATGAACTGACTCCATAGTTTACAGCATTAGTTAAGAGATTTGTTTTCCTTGTTTGCCATGTATTGTACCTGATTTCCAAAACAATCAATATTGAATCGAAATCGAATTGCAAGCCTGTGAATCAAAATCAAATTGTGAAATTTGTCAATACCCAGCCCTAGTACATATACAGTTATCCTTTTTTACATTTGAGCCCCTGAGGAACTCTCTGCATTTCATCTCAGACATTTGAAGGTAACTATCGTCCCCTTGAGTTTTGTTTGTTTGTTTTTCAATGCCATGTCAGCTTCTATGGCTATTTTCATGGCAAGGAAAAAAAAATTATGGTAAAAACGATATCAGGTTTTTTAAATTAATTTTTGCTAAAAAATTAAATGTACTTGCATTAAATGTTTCTGGCCTAAGATGTTTGTACACACTGCATGCTAGGAAGTGGTCTTTATAATGATTCAGAGTATCTACTTGGCCCTGAAAGAGAAACCGTGAGATTAGACAAGAGTTTCCTATCCTGTTGATATCTACAGAGGTGCAAAATGTCCCTATTAAAGTGGAGAACCTAGTGAAAAACATAAAAACATTAAAGGCGCACTATGCAAAGATTTTGCAATTTGTGAGCAAGTTTAGCCACCTTCAGTCTAGCTCGCTAATAAACACTTACGGGTCGTCATAAAAAATGTAATTACAATGTTAAATAATCAGTCAAGTTACAGATAGCAGTCAGTAAGGAAATAGCAACATTAGCAAATTGTTTTTTTGTTGAGACAGAAGAACTAAACTGAGATTCTGAGCTTCAGAAACAGACGATAAAGTCACGTCCTCAACCGCATCGTTATTGGCTGGGGCAACACGCCCACTGGTAGTCCAAAAACACCCCAGGCAAATCAAAAAAAAACTCTTAGAGTGGATCATAAGAAAATTTTTAGGGGGGGAAATTTGGAATGGTGCACCTTCAAGTATTCAGTTAGTTTTATGTCCTGACAGTGAAAACATGTAGCAGGTGAAAGATTCCCAAACAAGCATAAACCATCCAGTGAGAAACACCACAAACTCCAGAGGTGAACACCAGACTAAAAGGCTGATACCTTTGAGTAGAGCCATCTGCATCAGCAGTGTGCATATGTACACCACAAATGCAACAATTCTCCTGCTGCTATGAAGGCACATGTCAGACATCATCCTCAGTACCCCTGCAGACACAAAGTCAAGCCTGCTCGTTTCCTTCAATATTACTTATAAGAGACATCTTATCAAGGAAGCATCCACAGAACGGACAGACTCGTGAGGCGCGTTTCCAGACACCAGGAAAAACCTGACGACATGGACGTGACAAAGACAGTTGAGTTTGCACTACATTAGGAAAACATGAATACTGCATCTCCACAATGTAAAGTGCTTGAAATGACCAAAAAAAAAATGGGGGACAGAAAAACTCTTACACTGCAATTGTGTAAAAGACTACTTTATAGTGGATTTTCAAACACTCACCTGGCTTGTGTCTGCGATTATTGTCCCTGCAGTACAATGTAGTGTTTGGAAAGGAAGCTGTGCTGGGTGTCTCCGTCAACGACGCCTGATGCGCAGGAGCATTATGAAGGAAACTGTTGTTCTTGGAGGGAGAGGTGATGGGGCAGTCTTTGCAGATGTAGCCGTTCTGTGCTGTAGAAGTCTGTGTTTTGGCCTCCACTGTGCTGTGGTGTGCAATGATAGTTTGGTCTGAAATAAAAATCCAAAACGAGTTCAACCAAAACCAACCACAAGATAAAAACACAACATTAAACACTTCTTTTTGAAGAAAAAAAAAAAAAAGCTATATTGATGAACGAACTATAATTCCAAGATCTATCCCTTCATCCTTTTATCCCTCCCTCCACCCATCCTTCTCTTTCCATCCATCCCCCTTTCTTTCCATCTACCATCCCTTCGCTCTATACATCTACTACCCATTCCTCTACCATCCAATCCTCTTTCCATCCATCTCTTTTAATTCACCATCCACCCCTCCATCTTTCCATTCACCACCCATCTTTCTGTTAATCTACAATCCATCCCTCTATTTTTCCATCCACCCCACCTCTATTTTTCTATCCATCCATCCAGCTGTTCAGCTGGAGCACACACACTTACCCTTGATGTCACGGTCGTCGTCCAAACCTAATATAAAGAATAAATTCACAAATCAATGCTTCAGCTGTCCATCAATCTCAGTTCATTTAAACTCAGAGTATAACATTGGGGTGATCACGAAGGTCTGCTGGCACTGACCCCAGAAGCTGTCAACTACAGTGCGTTCCTGTATAGAGGACTCATCTAGCAGAGAGGACAGCAGAGAGGCATCACTGGGCGCACAGCTGTTGATGGTGCTGTAATGGGCTTGGAGGATTGACGTTGAGGTAGACCTTGGTGTTTGAACAATCTGTGTTGACCCTGAAACAGAGTGATAAGCTCGTCTGCTCAGAGTCCTACAATAGAAAGAGACAGAATTAGACAAGCAAAAATTGATAAACGGGAGCTTGAAATAAAAGTGTAAAATTTTCATATGCTCACAGAACCGAAAAATGTCTTTATATTTATGAATCGATATGGATTTTTTGATGGTTGATGTAAAGCTAATGTGCGATATATATTACACCATCTAAACGCTATAATACTTCAGTCACTCAGAATTCTGCTGTGCTCTAAGCACGGTCAAAATAAAAGTCTGCCTAATTTGTAGCGTATGATGGGCACAGACGGAGATTTGTTTTAAGCTTCAGACTATGATTTCATCCAATGAGGGAATACCAAATATGTTTGATATTTTGAGCCAATTTTAGAACGCGTATCAAAGTCTATCACGCACACCTTTCTTGTTGCAATCTGTACAGACCAATCTGTACGCACCAAAATGCACTTGGCTTGTTTTTTCATGACTCAATACAACAACAACTCCATTCAGCTCCTGTACATGGCGTACATGTTTATTTTCATCGGTCATGCATCTCCTAGCAATGAGTCACTTGAGATTGTTGTGTGCGGATTGGAGACATTTAGTTTGTGACACTCAATCAGTCGCTTAGCGTATGATGCTGAGTTTTTCCTCAGTATCAACTTACAAAATTGGCAAGAGTATGATGCATACATTGCCTAGTAGTGCTGCATGATATTGGAAAAAACTGACATTGCGATGTTTTTATATCGCAGAAAAACAAGATAATTTCACCAGATGAATAGCTCTTTTTGTAAAGAATCAAACATCCTAGGATGATTGAGGTGATTTTGTAGGGTAGTGCATCTGACAACATAGACTTCACTGTATGAATCATATGCAAGTTAAATAATACAATTTATCATTGTTAAAGCCACAAAAGTGATTATTTTTTGTTGCACAGATCCAATAGAATGATATGCATTTTCTTTCACAATTGTTTACAACACATAACTGACTCGGTTTATGAGGGTACTCGCAAAGACAGGCATTTTGACTTAATTTTGTATGTCCATTCAAGCTCAAATGAGATTTCATGTAAATTAAATTGTAGCTTTTCTCTGCATCTTCTCCAATTTTAGTTGATCACTGATGTCTTTTCCTCTAAACTTTTATGTCAACATTAAAAGTTACATCCTCTTGCTTAATCCACTGGTTATTTTCATGTGCAAACTGTACTCACTTATCGCGGCTGTAGGCGGTGCTGTGGTGGAGTGCCGAGTCAAGCAAACTGTCGTCTCCATATTGACTTGTGGTGGTGTGCAGACGGAGACTGCGTCTGGACATCCTGGGTGACTCGTAGACGGGCCCAATCCTCAGCTCGCTCTCAAAGTCTAGCACTGAAGAAGAGTAGCTGGAACTGAGAAAGAGAAAAAAGAAAGTACTAGACTAATAAACATCAGCTACTACAGAACAGACTAGCAGTTATACAATGAAATCTGGTATGCATTACAGTATATACTGATATACGTTGAATGCTTGATTATGAATGGTGGACAAATGTTCTAAGGCCGGGCTATTCAATTGGCGGCCCGTCAATCATCTCCATATGGCCCGAGGGCACCCCAACCTCCTCTTCTTTTCCTGGCGGTGCAGCTAAATTTGGTTAGATATGCGCGTGGCCGCAGTGGCGCCTGCAGCTGTACGGCTATACGCACTGTGTGTGTACCATGAGCACTCCGACTGACCTGAGAAACGTTTTCAGTCCAAATATTTCAGCAGTTATTGTTTGTGTCCCCTATTTCTGTCAACTGAACCAGCGATATCAATCATTCGTGAATTAATCATTCTTTGGTTCGATTATTTCCTTTCCATGAATTGGCCAAACGCGCTTGCATAACGGTCTGAAACTATTCAGATTAGTTCGGACCGTTCTGTCACAGAATCATCTGAAGCTGTTTCTATATAAGCCTATATTATCAATAAAATAATTCTTACCAATAGATATGATCTTGTATAATTCATATATTTGTACATAGCTGTAAATAAGTTATTTATTATGGTCTGATAAATCGGCATACTGTTGGGTACAACATTTCCAAGTAAATACAATAATTTTGTTTACTTTAGCTTACTTATTGATACTGTTATGTTTCAATAAATAAGATAAACCCATCGGCCCACCTCAACTTTTCGATTTAATAATCCGGCCCTCGAATGAAGCTAATTGAATAGCCCTGTTCTAAGGTGTGCAATTATTTTAGTCAACACACAGCTATGAAATAGTTCCAGGTCTGTCACCTGCATTACACTTGCATATCACCTATGACAGCAAAAGAATCATAAATTCTCTGACTAAGCAAACATATGGCTAAATGATAAAAATGCTCAACTCTTTGTGCTTTCCATCCAAATTATCTTTTATCATCTATGGAAATCACATTTTCTTTCTCTGCATGCACATGCGTGGGGATGCGCCAACTGCCCCACCGCGGAGTTACACCAAAACATGAATATTACGACAGTGAAGCATAAAGTGAAACACAAAGCTGTTTACAAAAGAAATATAGGTTCCAATTAAATCAAATCGCAACCATGGAAACATTTAGCCTAAATTCCTGCCAAATAAGAGAAGTACATGAGAATTTCAGCCATTTGTTGGCTTTGGATTCTGTTTCGTGATCTGGTCACATAATTGTCCACAAGTATGTGTAAGTAACAATATTCCATGAAAGAATAAGTAACAATATTCCATGATTTATTCCACGGGACATAGAATCTCGTTTCTTTTGCCAAATCTTCACTCACACCTCACCCATTTTCGCAGGGGGAATATAAACATGTCTTTCTTTCACTTCACTTTTAATTACCATGTGGATCCTTTACTCTGGCAAAGTAAAAAAACGCTGTAAGCCAGATTGCTTTTTTTACTTAAATTCTATTTAACAGTTTTTGCTTGTTATTAGACTTGGTAAGGCCCGTCAAGTTAATTTGTAAAACGCATTAGTTTCACTTTACCGGCAGTGCAACATCGAACATATCCTAAATGTCTTGCACCTGTGGAAGATATTTGCTCTTCAGAGTTTTTACAAGTAGTTGCTTAACATCAGGAGAAAACAAAGATATTAGACAAGAGATGGTCTCTGTCCTTGTGTCAAAGCACAGAGCGATGTGTATGAGATGGATTTGTCCTTGTGGGGAAATATTTTTTTTTGGTTGACATTTGACCACTCAAGTGCAACAATCCTTGAAAGAAAACTGAGTTTGTGATCGCATTTAATATATTTATCAAGAATCGGTCTATGGTTAATTTCAAGAGTGAAGAATGTTACAATATTATGTGAAATATATTTGCATAGAGTTTATGCTTAACACAGTCTAATCAGACTTTAGTCATGAAAATGTTAGAAATAAGCATGTCAACATGATCTTCAGGGCCCAGAAACCCCCTTAGACTCCATAGGGTTAAAACTTCTATTCTGATTGGGTAGAACAGAACAGCTAAACACCACAAAAAAGCTGAACACAGAGGAAAAGAACTCCAAACCTGTAAACTACGCACTTTACAAGAAATCAAAGAAATACACTAAAAATAAAAAGACAATGGTCTGGTCATTTTCCACTAGCTGTGCGCAGTCAATTCTAAGCTCAATGTTTCCAATCAGACAGTGCCAATGGTTCATGAGCAGAAGCAACTGTCATCTCTCTAGGAACAATCCCAGCATTCAAGTCTGTGAACTTTGGAGCAGTTCTGCTTGCTTGAGGTCTGACAGTATGTCAAAGGCCATTCAGACAGCAGCTGCTGAGGAAAACATGCTAAACAGTAACCTGACAATGTAGAATTAACTTCAGCTTACCACTGCTAAAGTTCCAGCCTTAAATTAGCTGTAAAAAAAACAGCACTAGGATTCTAGCTAATGCTTAAACAATCAATATTCAAACAGATAAAAGAAAAAAGAACACACAGTATGGTCCAGCCCCAGCTCTCCAGATCCCACGAGTCGTCACTGGTCATCCCATGGAAAAAATCTGTACGCACTCACAGGCGCAAGGAGCTCTGGAGGGATCAAGCGAATTAAAAAGGCTTGCTCTACTTCTTGTGTTTATCTCCTGTATACGTGACATGTGAGCCACTAAACATTCCCTGTCCCTCCCTAGGATCTCTGACGTCATCTAACCATTTTAAAGGTGCATTGCTGTACTTTGAACGTGGGATGCATTGCATCTGTACAACTGCTAAAAAAGGAGGAAATCCAGAGTCAGACTCAGTTTACACCTGCTATTAATCTCTGGTGATCCAATCATGTGATCAGCCGAGACACATTACGGTTTACACCGCGCAGTAACATGCAGGACTGAGCAATGATGATGTTCTGCTGATCCAGGGTCAGTGTGAGTGCATTTCAGGTTAGTTAACAGATCTGTTATTCACTGGCTAGTTGTGCTTTCATGCCTTATTTATGTCAATGCTGGTTTTCTGAATGTTTAGACTATTGTTGTGAATTCTGTTGAATTTGTAAAATTGCCAGAATGATTGACAATTTTGAATCATTGGGAAGAATGCTTTAAAAAAATTAAATAAACCAATCACTGTTTTGCATTCTATGACAAAGTGTCTGACTTAAATTTTAGCTGTAAAGTCTTAAGTTAAGATATTACTTAAACAAGCTATTAATTAGAAGGAAAATAATTAAATTGAAGGGGATGGATTTTGGTATTCACTGCAGCTTCAATGTACATGTAATGAGTGATCATAATCAAGGTATTAAAGGGGTGGTTTACCGCTCTTTTTCTTTGCATGATTGAGTTTATGGGGTGCAATATAACGTTTTTTTTTAAAGCTTTATTCTTCATAAATTTCACCTTTATTGTAAGCCGCTTTCTCCTCTGTCATTTGAACGACCGGTTGACTTCCTGATTCTATGAAACCACTGCCTCAGAAACAGGCAATGGGCTCAGATTGGTTAGTTGGGCCGGTGTGTTGCAAATTGGCTAAACTGCGTAGCGCACGTTGTCCGGAAACTTCACGCCCATTACCTTTACTGGCAAAAGTTGCATGTGCTCCGGTCAAATGTAAATAATGGTGTCAATACTCCCGTATCAGTTTGAGCCAGAATCAGACCCTGAAAGCGGCAATGAAGAGAGTCAAGCAGAACCTCCCCAAACACGGCTCTTACAAAACGTTTCTGAATGGTACATTTTTGTATTATTATTATTCTATTCTACTATTATTATATAATAATTTCGATACGCTGTTACTTGAAAATGCTACAGCTGCTTGTTAGCTTTTGAGATACGGTTTTCTCCTGATTAAATATTTAATATATCTGAATAAATGACTGAGTAATACCGTTTTTTAAAGTTATTGTTTTATCGATATAATGAACAACCGTTTATCTATTCACAAAACTTAGTTTACTCTGTGTATCGTTTTATTTAGGTGTACATGTGGCAACAGTGTTAAAATCCCAACAGAACGTGAACACATCTGATAACAGCAGCTGAAGTTTTGCTGTTGCGATTACATTTAATTTTTTTAACTTTATACACGTTTGTCTTATACACACAAAATAGCATCGAACTAACTGGCTACTATAAACAAACAGTGTTGGCATTGGTTTACGTTCTTGATCAAATCGAAAAATTACGTCATAAAGTATACATGGAAAATACATTTACAAAATTAGTACAGATTTACAAATTCAGGTCCAAAATGTGTGTACGTGTTTGTCATAGACACACGAAATAGCATAACTAAGTGGCTAAGCCAGCGCTGGCATTTGTTTACGTCCTTGATAAAAAGGAAAACATTATGCAAATACATTTAAAATGATTAAGTCTTACTTACAGGTTGTGGCCCAACAACTGCTGCCTCTGGTTTTAAAGTTGGAACTGCTTCATGCTTTAGTAACAGTTTGTTGTTGAATCCGGGATTGAATTTGTGGAGATTCTGGAAGCTGTATTCCGTAAAATGCGCAGCACAGAGAGCTAGATTACGATTGTAATTTTCTGGAACACAAACATAAATTGTAGCCATTGTTGACGAACTACAGCGTCCGTAGGAAGCCGGAACACAGAAGACCTGACAGCTGGGTGCAAATAACACTTTTGACGGCATGGCTACTGCTCTCCACTATAACTCTTCCTCTTCGACAAAGCCGCAGAAATATGGCCATGCCCCCTTTTTTGAATATTCCGGAGGGAGGGTTGATTATGGGTTAGTTACGTATAAAACCCGGGATTATCTCGTTGTAGTCCCATTCGAGTCGTTTTTGTAGGCATTAAACTTCCTGACTTTTAAAAGAGGATATCTCTGCTTAGTTGAACTTTCAGTGGAGCAACTTTGCAGATACTGTTCTTGCACCAACAGCACATTACACACTATTTAAAATGAAAAAAGTGAAATCGCAATCAACCACCCCTTTAATCAATATTTTTCCTTCTAAAAATCACATGAGTTGAATGACTTCTCTAGGCTTGTGAGATTTTACTTTGTTATACAAGTTACCAGTGTGATCACTGAAATGTTATTTTCATGTATTCTCTAATGTCTTTATTTGATACGAATGCAGTAACAGTGCTTGCTCATTTAGCCCGGCTTCCAGAAATGAAATATGGAACGATGTTTTGTTTGAGAAAGGTCTTCAACATGTGTCAATACATACTTTCCGAATCCGAATCAGAAAGAGCTTTATTGCCAAGTGTGCTTGCACACACAAGGAATTTGTTTTGGTACTGAGGCTTCCAGTGGACATAAAAATTACAAATACAACAAGAAACATAATACTACAAATTATAAGAATAAAAATATAAATATATCACAGTTGGGTTTATTCAGAATAGACATTTTCAGATTTACAGATTATGAATATATTTACAGTGTTTTGAATATTATAAATAAATCTACATATAAGTGTCACTTTTTTTTAGGATACCCTTACATCTATGGTCACAGGGATCATTGAAGTCTATAGTTTAAGGGACCATTTCTTTGTTAAAGCCTTACTTTCCAGTTAGACTAAAGTGTCCTATACTATCCTTAAGAGTAAGGACGCATTATCTTGATGTTTTGAGAGGACTCTCCTGTTTATAGTTAGAGCCTGGCCAAATCCAACCTTGAGGAAGCAGTGTGTCAGTGTGTGTGTTTGTAATGTAATCTTACAGTGAGGTCTGCATTTGATTTCAAATGATTAGAAATCTGTAAAAAAAATGTAGCAACCCGTAGATAATAACTGATGAAAACGTAGTTAATTTCTTCTTTCCAAACAAAATGTGCACTGCAAAAAAATGGATATTTAACTTAATGCTGATAACCATGTAATAAGCTTAGCATGTCATAGTAAAAGTTTGCACAGCATCCCATAAACCACACTGAAAGTATTCTCCTAGTATTGCTTATTAAATCCAAAAAGTAAATATGCATATTATAAGCAGAACTTTTGCAAGATTTCAAATCATACTTATACTTAATTCGCGACTTCCTTGCAGAGCGAAAACGGAGCGCTGTTTATGATATCAGTGAGCGAGGAGTGGAGCGGAGAGCGGTAAATGGTGAACCCGGAGCGGAGCTGGACCGGAGTGATTATTAAACATTTGGAGTGCGGAGGGAATATTTAAATTGTTGCCACTCCACTCACATACTCTGCTACTGGCTGACAACTCTGATGTGTGCGTCAAGTTTCATGCAATTTGAAGCATGCTAAGAGTCTCAAAACAACTAAAAAGAACATTAAAGTTTGACACATTGCCATGGCAACAGCATTGAAGGTATTAAGAATCCTTTCACAGGTGTACACCTGCCCTGTCTTGACATTATTCTGATGAAATTTGAAGCAAACCAGGTAAAAATAAGAGGTCAATTTCAAAGCACTTTGAAAGTGACACATCGTGCAGCTAGGGATGGGACGATTACCGGTTTCACTATAAACCACGATAAAATGTGCTGACGGTTAGTAATATCATTTAAAATTCAATTATCATTAAAACCGTGTTTGATTTTCGTGATTTTAATTAGCCACTATAAATCCTGTCCAGCCAGCAACAGTCTGACGCAGCGTGCAATGTTAGGGTTTTTATTTGGGAAGGAATGGCGGAAGGCAGTGACCGTGTTCGGGAGATTTTTCAGCCTTTTAAAAGGACCAAATCTGAGGTGTGGTCCTATTTAGTCTTTTACAAAGGTTCTGAGGAAAACTTAATTGAGGATGGTCACTGTCTGCAGAACATGCACAAAAAAATTTGCCGTGATAGGGGTAAACACTTCAAATCTGCCGAGTCGTCCTGTGTGACCATCACCCACTGTTGTAGCGAACGCAAGGCAAGTTAACTTTGATCTCAATACTAAAACTACGTCTGGGAAATAATTTGGCACAAAATGTTTTGAGTTGAAATATTTTATCTCACTCACTTGAAATAAACTTGAAGCTTCCGCGAAGAAAAGTTCACAGCAATAAGTGGCTTTGAGCCAAAGACGAACAAACAAGTTCAAAAAAGACTATTAAGAGTGACATTTAAGAGATAATAATGTATATTCATTGTACACTTATTACACTGATTTTTTTTTACCACATAATTACGGGGACATATTGAATAGAGATTAATGTCTCTATTCTTACCTGTTAAATCCATTTTGTACAGCATACAAAACTCATCCAGACAAGATGATCACAACAATATTACCAAATTCTGTAAACAATAAATCAACTCTGATTACATTTTCAATACAATCAAAAACGGAGACGCAAGATGACAAGTTGTATTTGAATGAAATGAGAGCGCGCGTCCGTTGTGATACATGGATGTGCGCCGAGTTATAATGCGTTGCTATTGACGACGGTCATTATGAGGAAGGAAACGCCACAGAATAGAATCTTGCTTTAAAAAGTGCATAGAGCTGCTTGTTTTATTTGTTGTTTGTTGATTCTCAAATATAAAACTTGTTGAAATGTTTTCAGTGTGAGCATCAGTTCTTTTTTAACACTTTCATCTTGTTTTAACAAAACCGTGATAGATAATCACGATAATTTCGGTCACTATAATCGTGATATGAAATTTTCATACCGTCCCATCCCTACGTGCAGCCAGTTGGTGGCGCCATGACTTTGACTCACAATAGTCTATGTAGATTAATGTCATCTAAAACATCCAGGTAATAAGATTTTAAAACAAATTATTTATTAAAAGTCACTGGACTAGATAAAAAAAAAAGTAAGATACTTCATCCGAACACAATCTTCAGTTGTAGACAAGTAACTTGGCAAATATACACCTACTAGAGTCACATGATCAGCACACAAGTAGAAGTCCCATGACTTAAGTTAACCACATAGTATGCTTGCCAGAGTAGATGCTATTCCTCACCGCTTGTGCTAGTTCCCCTCCTCCGGAGTGAGCACTCCGACCTGTCCATCCGTACAGCATAAGCGGCGAGGAATACCATATACTCTCTGGGAAGCATACTATGAGGTTATGAACACGAATGTGATGAGAATAGTCACGTGAACAAGCAAATCCACAAAGATAGAATAAAAAATATGTACGCTAATTAGTGTTTTAATTTGGAAAGCATTTAGAGGTCTAAGTCAAAGTGTCATCTAAAATTTAAGACCTTTCATAAGTAAAAATAAGACTTTAAGACTTATAGCCTTATGTTTTAAAAATCGAATTTAGACTTTAAGGATCCGCAGGAACCCTGGAATTATGGAGAATCATTGAATTATGAATAATCGACAGCCATTTTGTGAATATAATCATGTAATCAATAAAAAAAAGTAACTAGTCTGATTAGGAGTATTTTAAAAATGTAATACAATCGAATTACAAGCATTTAATTTTAAGAATATTATTGCATAACCATTATTACATATAATAAATTACTACTCATCACTATACTGTCTGTCTGTCTGTCTGTCTGTCTGTCTGTCTAAAAAACAACAACAATCCAACTGTATATCCAGCCGACATTTGCTGAAAATAAACATCTGCATGCAGGTAACATGGAGAAACGCAGTGATCACTGTTCATTGACTACAGACATTGTAACAATACAAAGCTGGTTAAAAATGGACAAACTCATCCTTTAAATCCTTTGCATTATTACCTTTAAAACAACAACAAAACAAAGTGTGTCCATTCAGATATCAAACGTTTTTCGCATGTTTCGACCGTTTGAGGATTTACAGTGACTGTAGATCATGGATCATATAACACACATTACAATAATGATTATTAATAAGCAGAAAAGACTACCGTCACTTAACTTTAAAACAGTGTTTGTTTCGGTCCATGTGCGTTAGACCCTTTTTGGAAGGACATACATTACACCAAGAAAACAGTAAATCTTGGACTCTCATGCATCAAACAATGTACTAATGCATTCAAAATACAAACAGAATACAGGCCGATGTTGTTTTATTATAATTATCTAAATCAAGTACAGATAGACTTGGTCCAACTAATTACAGCAGAAATACAATGTTAATTGTATTATTAATATCTTAGTATTATTAGCATCTATTAATAATAGTGAAGTATTTAGACAAAGAGACAAAAAAGACGAGCAACGACGGACAGGTCTAACCTATAAATGAGTGACTGTCTGATTTTCAAAAGAATTCAAGACAAGTCATTTACAATTTATATTATAAAAACACCACATCTCTCAAAAAAAAAAAACAACTCCAACACAAGTGTAAGTCTTAGCTTGTGGACGAAAGGAGGGTGTGTGTACAACGAGAGACACAATCTCTCATGAAATTTCAATAAGCATAATGTGTTTCACACAATGCAGTGTGGATACATTTAAACTATACAAATATATATATAAAAATATATATAAAATAACGCTAAATATTTTAAGCAACTGTGCAGTCAATCGCCCAGCAGTGTGTTGTATTATTACCCAAGCAGGTTTCATGATAATACGCGGTCTCATACAAATGCAGCGTCTTCGTTTCATCTATGGAGAAACAGGAGACTTACTCGGACGGGTCTTGTGCCCTCCAACCTCAAAATCCCAGCCTTCAACAGACGAAACGGCACCAGTTTCACCGTTACACCATTATTATTTATATGTGGCCGCCTGCCCTCCAGCAGCTCAAATATCGCATCATCAAGAGAAAGCGACTGAGCGAACCAATGAGAAGAGCATCGGTCTACCGCCGCGAAATACAAACACTGATATCTACACACGACAAACAATAATATATCATCCAACACTAAATAAAACACAGCATTTCACACACTGATGATTAAATAAACCGCAGAATAAACGTACCCAAACGCCATGAAGAAAATGAATACTTTCCTTTAACGGAAAAGGGTAGTAGTAAGTCATGTGACTAGTTTTGGGTAAGTTAAATATTCAACCAACAGAACTTAAAGTAACTTACCTGCTCGAGCGTCGTTACTTTTCTCTCAGATCAAACGGCGAATCTATAAGCCCTGAACTGTAGTTTAGCATTGAACGTTTGAGCGTTAGATCGTGTTCGCTTCACATCACAGTATGATGTCGCGGCGCTAACTGTTAGGTCGTTCGTTTCTCTAATCACGCCTCAGGTGGCTATTTAAATATTACATCACGCACTTGACCTTGAGAAATGACGTCATATCCGCCAAGCATTATTACCTTGTTTTACTTTTTAATTTATTTGTATATTTAATATACAGTTGTATTTATACAACACCTTTATTTCTATAGCCTATATTATGACATATCTATTATTCTTGATTTATGGAATTTATTTTCATTTTACTGTACTTTGTATAGTCATAATTGTAGCATGTTTTATAATGAGATATTAACACCCACTTGTATCTTTCCCCCCAGAATTTCCCTTAAGGGGGGCTTGTACTGTTAATTATTATTTTTTGTTAAGTTTTTTAATTACAAATTAAATAAATATCAAAATTAAGAGAAACCTGATCTAATGCACCTGGGTCAGTTGTTCAAAAAAAATCTGATTTGATTATGGCTATCGGTTCGGATCAAATCTTGTACAGATCAATTTGTAATCGTGTAATATACAAAAATGTATACTTTTTATTTTGCTCTTAACTGGGCGTAGCCACGGGTGTGCCAGGGTGTGCCGGTGCAACCCACAGTGGCAGCTGGCACACCTAAAAATAGATGCAGAATTATTTTTTAAAGTCTTAATAAAAATGTTTTTCTAAACTTGGACTATTGTTGTTTACTTACAAATTAAAATACATTTTAAATGTACAAATATTGTAATTATTATCGTTAAAAAAATATCTAGCCACATTCGGACTGCCAACCAATCCGCAAACAGCCGCTGACTGACGGTAACGAGGTTGTGCTGTTGAGGCTCGCGCCTCATGAGAAATGGAAACAATGAGCACAGTTCACACAAAGAAACTAACATACAGCGGTTAAAAAATTCATGCAGAGTTTTTACATTTATAACATATGACATGATACAGTTAAGCAACATAATACGACCACGAGTGCTGAATACCATCACAATTGAAAATGTGACACTGATTTCATATGACAGTTCAATAAACAATTAATTAATATCAAGTCACTTACATTTTAGACACACTATTGGCTGTTTTTGTTCTATTTGAGCAGCGAAAATAGTTCAAAACAAAGATCACAGCGCATCTCACCGGAAAACATAACCGCATTACTGAATGATTCAGCGCTTCGAATGAATCGGTTGAGTCAAAGATTCAATGACCCATTAAACAACTCCCTAATTGCTGAACAATTCAGCCGTTTGAACGAATCATTTGAATAAATGACTCAGTAATTCACTCATTAAGACGGTCACCTGCCGCTCCCTACTGGTGGTTTAGTTTCGTGTTTAAAAGTAGGCTATAATTCTATTTGTATATTAAAAAAATATTTAAAACAACCTCATAACATTATTTAATGCAGTTGTAATATTTCAGTGTAAATTAAATAATTTGATTGGTAAAAGTCACATGGTGGCAGTCATGGCCTAATGGTAACAGAGTTGAACTGGTGACCCAAAGGTTGCTGGTTTGATTCCAGTACCGGCAGGAATATGACTGAGGTGTCCTTGAGCAAGGCACCTAAACCCCAGTCGCTCCCTGGGCGCCACTCAAGGCTGCCCCGCTGCTCCGGGTGTGTTTGCTCACGTTTGCAGTGTGTGTTCACTACTCACTACTCTACTCCTAATGAGTGTGCACTTACTTGGCCATCACGTGTCACTTTCATATAGTCTCTTATTATTTCAATGGAATTTATTGATAAAATGTAAGAATTTAAAATAAAAGATGAAGCACATATTTAAACCGATTAGGGAAAAATGCTCGTTATAAAGGATAAAATATCAAAAATATGCAGATTTAAATGTAAAAGCTGATTGAACACTGATGAGAATATTGCGTGAGAATAAATTGTATTTACAACACACAAAAAATCAAAACATTTTTCTGGGCAACCAATTTTTTACTTGGACGAGTGAATGACCGATTTTTATATTACTTGACAATAAATGTGGCACACCCAGTTTTTCTTATGCACACCCAGAGACGCTTTTCTGGCTACGCTAGTGGTTTTAACCTTTATAGTGATAAAGTATAAAGTACACACTGGGCTACAGGTATGACGTCACTTTGTAGGCTAAACCGTGTAAGCGAGTTAGCATTTTAGCACTTCAGTTCCATCGTCCCAAAGTCAATGTTTTTTTTAATGGGATTATGGTTAAATGGCTGAAATAAGGTTTGTGGTGAACATAAACTCAAGACACTTTCACATTTTATTATATGACATAAAATACATCAGTATTACCCCACTCGTGATTTTTTTAGTTACTTTCTTGAAAAAGGCGGTTGCTAATGCTAACAGTTGGCTTAATATAGACTACAGAGTATGTCGGGGAGACGTCATCCCGCCGAACGTCAGCTCAATCCACTATTACAGCCTCGTTATTCTTATAATTGTGCTCTTATAAACTATTCTAAGTCAAAATTTCTTGGAAATTTTTTAGTTTAAAACTGAAAGAGTTGAAGTTGTGGGACCGTGGTGTAGTTCGTTTATAGCCTATATCTTTATCTTTTTACTTCTGACGACTTTGAACCATTAAGCTTCAAAATTCATAAAAGTTGTTCATCTGTAAAAATGATTGTGATGGCAGAAATGGCGTATGTATGACACGCCAATTCGTATTTCCATTTTTGGCGTGCTATCAACACCCATAACCGCTTTTCAGCGTGTTTATCAACGCCTTTGACTTAACGTTATATTAATGTATTATGTATTTATAAATATATGACCTACCCCAACCCCGTCCCTAAACCTACCCGTCACTGGGGTTAATACCATTTATGAGTGTTCTCCTACCATCCTAGGAAAAGAAATATCGCTCCACAGATGTAGATATAGATTTTGCTTCGTTTCGCTCGGACATTTAACGGCGTACACATACGCGGAATCACTCGGACATTTAATGGCGTAGACATACACGCAAAAGATTTCGGCGTGGACATACACGCGGATAACTCAAAATGCGTATAGATAACACGCCACTTGACTTGAAAGTGGCGTGTATGTTTACGCAAAGTCATGATGTCATGTTGCGTGATGGAAAAAACATGTACGCACCATAAATGTAAAGCAAGTTTGTATATTTGTTTTTGGCGTAATCTAAAAGCCTATGGAAAAATCCTACTGGGTTTTTGTCCAGGGAACCAGTGTGATGCTACCTGCTGATTGGCCTAAAAAGTGACATCATATACCTGCACCCCTGAATAAAAGATTTTGTCCCTATAAATAAGTAACACAATAAACACTTTGTAGAGGTGATCTCTTCACGGATGAATCCCGGTTTTCACGGTACAGGTCAGATGGCAGACAAGCGTGTATGGCGTCGTGTGGTTGAGCGTTTTGCGGACGTCAACGTTGTGGATCGAGTGGCCCATGGTGGCGGTGGGGTTATGGTATGGGCAGGTGCCTATTTTGGACAACGAACACAGGTGCATTTTATTGATGGCCTTTTAAATGCACAGAGATACCGTGATGAGATCCTGAGGCCCATTGTTGTGCCATTCATCCACAACCATCCCCTCATGTTGCAGCATGATAATGCACGGCCCCATGTTGCAAGGATCTGTACACAATTCCTGGAAACTGAAAACATCCCAGTTCTTGCATGGCTAGCATACTCACCGGACGTGTCACCCATTGAGCATGTTTGGGATGCTATCGGGGTATATGACAGCGTGTTCCAGGTCTTGCCAATATCTAGCAACTTCGCACAGACATTGAAGAGGAGTGGACCAACATTTCACAGGCCACAATCAACAACATGATCAACTCTATGCAAAGGAGATGTGTTGCACTGCGTGAGGCAAATGGTGGTCACACCAGATACTGACTGGTTTTCGGATGGGGACAAAAACAAAAGTGCTACGTTTATAAATTTGTTCAGTGTATATCATGATATTAATATTAAAAATCAAGAACCTGAACAGGGACATAGCACAAATGATATATTGTATAGGTAGGTATAGTAAAGGGCGGTAGGACCAGAATGAACAGAAATAAAGAGAAAGGCATTCAACATGTAATCCAAAGAAAATTCTAAAGAGGAGACCAAATATGCCAGAAATGATTAGACTTCTGGTGTAAAACATAAGTTAGTTTTCAAATGGTAAAAGGGATGCAACTTGACTGCCAAAAATTAACAGAAGGGACATTAGGAGTGGACAATAACAAAAGTATAAATTTTTTTCCTCGTCAAATAGTTACAAAAATGCAAAACACATTCTAGGCCATTGTCAAGGTGTAAATAGGCTACTCCGACAAGGGAAACGATTTACCAATAATCTTCTGAACAGTTCTATGAATTTCTTTCCAATAAGCTTTGATCATATCGCAATCCCAGAATACATGCATCACAGTATCAATATTAGACTTACACTTGAACAATTTAAATTTACACAAAAACAAACATATTATTATTTATTTTTTTTATTTAACATTTTAATAACTTTAACCAATAAACTTTAAAATGATCTGATAATATAATACAATAAAAGATTTTCACAATAGAAAACACTTCACGGTTTGTGTACAAATGTTTCCAAACATCAGTGAAACCTGAAAAAGTGAAAATTCATGATGAAATTTAATAATGGTGCAAAAGAGTGATTAATAGAAAATACCTAAACAACCACATGAAAAATGAACAACCACAACAAAACGAACACTGTATTGGTGGTCTGTATGAACCATTTCTGTTAACTGCTTTCACTGTGTGAAACCCTGATCATGCCAAATACATTACATGGATAAAACAACAAAAATTTGAACTCCTGCACTCAATTGAAGGGTTTGACGATTTTCATGGAGATGTAGTTCTGAAAAAACAAAAAATAATGAATTAGCATTGTACATCTTAAAGGTGAACTCCGGCGCAAAATGAACCTGGGGTGTACTAACACATTGGTACAAAGTCGACTGTTCTCTGGGATTTGTTTTCATGATAATCGAGTGTAAAGAGTTTTATCTCTAAAAACTGTTTAGCTTATAACGCTAGTATATGGGGCATATAATAAGTAAAAAGAGATCGCTAGTTAATACCACTAACAAGGCTAAAAATAGCCCCACACTAACACGGTAGCTTAATGAGGGTCTCTACATACAAACCGAAGCACTGAGAACTTTGTAAGTGTACAGACAGTTTAATAATAATATTCTTTTTAAAGACAGTACCATCGCGTATACAGGCAGGAGCCATCTTTGGAAAACAGTCTCGACCAGTCGAACCACTAACGCCGTGCTACGAGCTGAACTGTGAGAAGTCTGTTTTCCAAAGATGGCTCCTGCCTGTATACGCGATGGTACTGTCTTTAAAAAGAATATTATTATTAAACTGTCTGTACACTTACAAAGTTCTCAGTGCTTCGGTTTGAATGTAGAGACCCTGATTAAGCTACCGTGTTAGTGTGGGGCTATTTTTAGCCTTGTTAGTGGTATTAACTAGCGATCTCTTTTTACTTATCATATGCCCCATATACTAGTGTTATAAGCTAAACAGTTTTTAGAGATAAAACTCTTTACACTCGATTATCATGATTATCAAAACAAATCCCAGAGAACAGTCGACTCTGTACCAATGTGTTATTACACCCCAGGTTCATTTTGCACCGGAGTTCTCCTTTAAGTGAAAAGTCTGAACACAACCTTTGTGAAAGGATTGATGAAGTGAGCCCTTACTGGTAGTGAATAAAACAAGATCCCAATGAATAATAGCACTAAGATTAGCACAACCAGGCCGATGAACATCCACTTAAATTTTCGCCACACTATGAACTTTAACGTCTTGCATGGACTTGAGAACCAAAAGAACGAGGTATCGGGTCGCCTGAGAGGTTTAAAAGAGAAACAAATCTCGGTCATCTTCTGTTAACACACAGAACAATCATATATAAACATATGAACAAATGTATATAAAACGAGAACTCAATTACTTAGGAGGATCCAGTTTCGGATTCATATTGGGCTCATCTCTGCCTTTTCCAGCAGGTCTCTCATCCGCTTCCTTCTCATTCACAATCTCCAAAGTCAACTCCACCTTTCCCTGAAACAACATATGAACAAGCCCCAATTGAGGAATACAGTTGATGGACACCATTGACTTCCATAGTAGGAAAAAAAATACTATGGAAGTCAATGGGTCTGCTCCTATTGAACAGGAGTCAAATACTGCCTTGCTTGAGTAGGGAATACTTTTTAGCAAACTTATAGTCACAAAGTAAATGTTTAATGGGTGAGTTATTTTTGGTTTCCAGAGGATCCAGAGCATTAAAGGCTGCAAAGAATCATAAATATGGAGAGAACGCCAAAACGGAAAATCTGACATACGTGCTTGTGGTCTCAATATCAAACAGGATGACTCTGAACACAGAGTTTTAATTCAAATTGGAGGGTGAATAACTGAAAGAAATGGTTGTATTGTCAGTTGATTTGGAAGAAAAGGAACAGGGGTGCAGCTTCTAACCTATTTTTACAATAACTTAATAAACATGAATTTCTCGGACCAGGTAACACGAAAAGTAAACTGTTCATTTACATATACTACCAACATTGGAATAATACAAAGTGGGTTGAAAATTGGTGAACATACACTTTAATTTTTCATGATCCAGTCAATTCCCAATGGATATTAAATCCTCTTCCTTTTTTTATTATTAATGTCACACACACACACACACACACACACACACACACACACACACACACACACACACACACACACACACACACACACACACACACACACACACACACACACACACACACTATTTGCATTAGCTGTACTTACACCAAGCTCTTTCTTCCCATCTTTATCCATGTAGCATGGCCACCATCCTCTAACTGTCTTCTGGTCAAAGAGAGACTTGAATTGATCTGACTTTGGATGCGTAGTTCCATCAGGCACCATGCTAAGGTTACATTTCTCTGGTGTTTTGGAAGGGTTGATAAGGTGGTGCAGATCAAGTTCAATAGCACCTGTAACACAAGAGAGATAATACACAAGAGGACCCAAAAATTTAAAGAAAAATTAAATTCCCAAAAGCTCAGAAAAAAGCTACATACAGACATCTCACCTAGGTAATCATCCAATGAGAATTTGTCATTATCCCATATTTGAACAATCAGCTTGGGTGGGATTCTAAACTCTGATTTGTCAAGGTTCCAGAAATGTTCCTTTTTAATTGTAAAAGAGAGAGAATATTTTAACACTTCCCAGTACTTTTCATTACATGTATCAAACAGCCAATCTAAAAGTACCTTTTTAGATACAAGACATAGCTGCTCCGCAGGCAGGTATTCAAATCCAAAGACAAATCTCCAGTTGAAATTTCCATCGCCATCCAGAGAGCGATAATGGACGTCTGTTTTTTGTTTCTCTTCTTCCATACCTGGCATCCAACTGATAAAAGACAGAAATGCATGAATATATTGAAAAATGTATTCGTATAACACATTAAAGTGCCCCATTATGCTTTTTTGGATATTACCTTTCATGTAGTAAATAATATAGATGTTTGTTAATGTAAAAGGTTTTGCAAAATATCAAAGATCAAAGTGTAGATAGTTCTGGTTCTGATCTGCCTGAAAATTAGTAATTAGCAATTCCTGTCTTACTTCCTGCTCCAACCTACGCAGGTTTCAGGCTTGTAACAAATTTGCATTATGCCAGCCTAAGGTCCTCATTTGCTGGCCACGAACAACGTCTACTTTGACTCACCCTCAAACACTGTAGATGAGGCCTGAAAGAGTTTGTTTAGTGTTGCCGACATGCTGAGAAGACACTGTCCCGCTTTTCGAAAAGCAAATCCACTTACACTTGAGTTTCAAGTGCTCTTTCTGGACTTTCGTGTGTCAGAAACGAACCACCCATTACCATATCTGAATTTTAGCTCCAATCACAAAAGATTAGGCCATATGACCAATCAGAGCAGAGTATGCTCTCGGATTGGAGGAGTTTAGAGAAACCGAAACCTTGATCAAACCATTTCAGGCGCTGAGAGAAAAGGTGATGCTGCAATGTATATTAAGAAAATGAAAGTGTTTTTTGACCTTGGATGCATGTATACCTATTGTAGGAGACCTCCAAAACAAAATTAGGAATCTTTCAAATAGCATAATAGGGGCACTTCAAAGCAAGACACCATGTGAAAAAGGCTAGAAATTTAACCTATCAATCAAGAAAATATGGTGATATCTATTAATAATAGTACATTAAGACAATTGTTTTGTCAAAGTTTTCTGAAACCCTGTTTGAATATGCAAATGAGACTATCTTTATAAATATGAACTCGTTTGCATACATTTCCATAACAGAAGAAGATAAAGCCAGGATGTTTCATTTTGTTGACAAAATCCCATACCTAAAAACCTTTAACTCCATTTTCTGATTTATGGAATGATAAAAAGAGATATTACTGTCAACAGCCAGAAAAAATAAAAAACACAATGTTTTTAGGAAATAAATGTTAAATAAATCAGGGGAATGATATATGAACAAACCCCTCAGTAAAAACCTTTGGTATATAGATAGGTAAAAGTTGTGCATGTAAGTGCTACTGAAGTGGAGATTTCAGGCTCATTGTATGAGAAAAAAAACATTGAGAAAACTGTCTGTAGATTTCAATAACAGTACATTTCTTTAAAAACTAAGACTATTAAAAAAAATGTTTTACTACACTTTAAAAAAAAAAAAAATCAAGCACACTTAAATGTGTATTTTGGGTTTTTCTTTCCACAAGTCTGAAATAACATCTTATGAAAGCAAAATATCCTAAAATCATTTAAAAACAAAACAATGGTTTTGTCTTTAGTGTCTTGCCTTAAGGTACAGCAAAAGAAAAAAAAAATTTGACATACCCCTTTACATAGATGTCACTCATATTTTCACCAGTAATGCTGGTTTCATCCAAAACTACGTCAGACGTGTTCCAAACGATGACTCGCAGAAAGTATCTGATAAAAAGATTCAACATGAGTCAATCGTCGATAAACATAAAAGTAGAACTGAAATTACCAATTTATTCTAACTTTTTTGCTTTGCGTGGAGATATGTCAAAAGGAGGTCCAGGAGGCCCGAGGCTTTTGGGGAAAATGTCAACCCACATCTGGAGTTTTCCCTATAAAACAGATAAAGCAGTGTTTTGAGCTTGCTTTCAAACAAAAAGGGTCTATAAAGTATATCACAGGAAGAACCCGCTAGTAAGCAGCCTCACACCTGCGGGAGAGTCGGTTGGAAGCTACTAAAAAGAGTTCTGGTTTCAACATGCTCCGGAACAAGGCCTTGAGTTCTGAGGACGTGCAATGCGATCCGTTCACTTGGCGGACCCAGGTGTTCGTGAATTTTCTTGTTCGCTTCTAAAATGCATACATATAAAGGTATAACTAGACAGCTTTGAATGTTGGCTTGACAAAGCATTGACTAGAACTTTCAGACAGCTTTTATAATATAATACATTAACAGTTTGTCAAGCCATCATAATAGTGCTCAGAAGAATGAATAGCTCTTAAAATCACCAAAGTCAGAGAGGCAATACAATCGGCCACCAAAGGATAAAGTGTTTCCATTGTCTTCACTCCTGGGTCGACTCAATCCTTTCAAACGGGCATGATGTTCAAGAATCTGAGATGGTTTGAGTTGATCGCGCCACTGGTTTGGTCCAGAACTATTTAATGAATAATACATTAGTTAACTAATGTCTTTACTGTTGTCCTCAATGAAAATATTAAGTTTGCATTAAATAAATTGTATGGGTCTCACATGCAGTATGTCTGGGGTAAACCACAGTAGGAACCGAAGTGAGAAAGGAAGCGGTTTTCCAAATCAATCACTGTCTCCCCAACTTTCTCATCACGGGTGAGCAAATCAAAGTCATAGACGGCAATTTTCAGGTCTTTGTCTTGTGGGAGGAAGCATGTCATTTCAAACATTCTGTTGAGAAAACAGAAAACGGTTGTAGGTCAAGTCCTCTCCAACAGCTTGACAGTCTGAAAGCATGATAAACTCTCAAAGCTATGGCATTCATTACCTGCCAAACACTGGGTTGAGTGCATACGGCACATAGTTGTCTCTGTCCTCAATAGAATTTTTCCCCAAAGAGATTTTGATGTATGGGTCACACTGAAAAAGAAAAGGAACGTTGCTTTTTCTTTTTACTTAGAAGGAATTCAACAAATTGAGTAACTGAAAAATCAAAATTAGTTTTCTAAAATGCTAAACGATAAAAAGTACTTTGCCATTGTTGTCTTTGGGTTGCAGGTCGATGGCTTGAACCACGTAGATTCGGACCACACACTCCTGAGAGACGCTGTCGGGCAGCTCTCTGAACTGACGTGGCGGAGGAGCCACCCCTGGATCATCTGGCAATGGGTAGACCTTAAAGGAGCCCTGAAAACAATCAATTGGAATTATTAGAATTAGCCTCAGCATATTAGAATGATTTATGAAGGATCATGTGACACTGAACATTAATAACATTTTACACAACCATGAACATTAATAGGATTTTACACAACCAAGAACATAAAATGCTATTTTCAACCCATTTTAATTCTATAATGTGACATTTCCAATTGATACAGAATATAAAAAAAACACATTGTAGCATGTAATAGTACCAAATACATTAATTTGTAGTACCAAATACATTAATTTGTAGACCAAATTAATAAAACATCTTGCCTTGAATTCTCCAACAACAGCGGGATCATCACTGTCACTTTCCCTTTTCCCACGTTGCAATTTGAATGTTTTGCAGAAATCGGTAAGACCCATGAATTCATTTAAACTTTCAAGCTCATAGTCATACACCTATGAAAACCAACAAAACAAGAACATGGTTACAATTACTAAACAATACAATAACTTCAGTAAAAATTAGCCTTTACGGATCTAAGTATTCGAAAGTCATACAATAGCTTTGTGTAAGGAACACACCAAAATTGAAGTTGTTATTCACGGAAAATCTTTTTCTCCAATGAGTTGTTAACTACTCACCCACTCACCACTAAATCAGTGAACAGAAGTCCAGTTTTTGAGAACTGGATCAACTCATTAATTTAGAAGATCAGATTGAAAAGAAAAATTTGGATCACAAATCAGACATCTGTACTTCTCAGGAGCATTCATGAACGCACTAAGGAAAGCTAGGGCGGACTTTATGATCTCCAGTGAATATCGAATGAAATGACCATATAATAACGAAAATCTGTTCCTCACAAAGCAAATGTACAGCTTGAGAAGAATATCACAACTTTTGTTGTTATGTTATTGCATAGACTGATATTTAGTCATTAAATGTAACATTGATATTTAGTCATTTATTAAATGTAACATTAAAAAAATATTCATATCTACACTGTTGAGCTAGACAGAACTCACTTCTAATGTGTCATAACCTTTGTCAAGGTATGGGCGGCATTTCTCATTCACTCCAACAGAAGCATAAAACTTACTCCACCAATCAACAGACTCTTTCTCCTGTAAGGTTAATAAAATGGACAGTTTCATTGTCATGATAGAGCTAATAGAGATATGATGATAAATTATCATCAACTTATCAAACTTGGGTTAATTGGAAAGTGTGTAAACTTGTCACAGAACTCACCTTCTCACGCTGTTGAAACACCAGGAAATGCACACAGAGACACAGACACACACACAAACATTTAAGATTTGTTAAGATGGAATATTAGGCTTGGAAAACCTTTTACATACATGTAAGGTTTCAGTCTAATTGCAACTTAATCAGTGTAACAAGATTTAAAATAAATGTTTTTATCTCAAATATAAGAAAAAGGAACAAAATTTAAACAAGCATTTCAAGTGCTGAATGTAAATTTAATAAAAATTCAAAAAGCAAATTGACAAATGTATACACTGATCAAGTTTATTTAATACCTTCCTCCATTATTAAATGCCTTTAGCACACACAAGGGAGTTCATTTTAAAATTAATCAATAGGATAAAGTTAGTTAATTGAATGCAGACAAGCAAATATGAATGCAGACAAAAATTAAATGTTGAATTAAGAAAGGCAGTAGAGAAACTGAATGTGAAAAACCACACACTTCAATGTAATTTAGTATGATTTCATGTATAGAAGGTCAGCTGAACGGGAAATGAGATTGATCATTCTGAGCACAACATATTGATTAGAGATTCCCTCAATTTAACCCATTTCTAACTACAGAAGATTCACACAATCAGCCTGAGCAGGAGGTATGAGGTAAACTTAAAGTCCCCCTGTGTTGAAAATCAAGCTTTTAATGTTGTTTGATGAATTTGCACATGGTTTGTCTTAAAGCATATTAAAAACATATAGTCAACAGTTGCTGAGTATTTTCTCCTTAAAAATGCAGTGAACCAAAGACCGTCTCAAAAACACGGTTTGAAATCACCTGTTCTCTATGTCACAAACATGTTGTAACCAATCACTTCAACGTGTGATCATCAACGAGTGGATCTCTGAGCTGGTGTGAGTGAGTGGAGGTGGGGCTAATTTGCATATTCATAGAACCGCGTATACTAAATGAAGTGAGGGTATAGAGTAACATTCTAGCTATTTTATGGCAAGAATTTTTTTTTAAGGAAAAAACATTTAAATGTCATTTTGGTGATCCAAAAATTAGTTTTAAGGGATAAAATTATTGACTACAGGGGGACTTTAAGTGTTGGTGTTGAAGAATGTAACTTCAATGCCTCTAGTGGCACCAAACAGAATTGCAATATGTTCTGTGATCAGCCTGACCAGGCCAGAAATAACACTGACTCAATCACAATGGCATCGGTTTGGTACCGTTAGTGCTAATGCAGAAATTACACACTTCACACACACTCTGAATTACATTTACAGTAATTTCAAAATTCAGGCATTTTGATTGAAGTGCCTTATTACTATACATACTTGAAGTTGACTAGCAGTGCCCATTTTGTCAACAGCAGCTGAGATGCCATACATATACTGAAATTCACAAAGTTAAAAATAGATTCATACTTGTGTGTACCACCATTACCGTTGTACCACCATTACCGTATGTTGTGAAAATACCCCCGCTTTTCAAGATGTTCTTTTTGGAAAAAGGCTTTTTGATTATGAAAAATATATTTTCAAATTTTTGATATTTTCTTTCAGCATATTCTTCATATTTTAATTTTTGTATTGAAAGTATGGTAAATGCTGATAAAAATGTACCAACAATCACATTTAAAAATACACTTTTGGCATACCATAAAAATAACCTGTAGCCCATCTGAATTATAACAATTAGTCTATCCATCTCACAGTGAAAACCATGTAGCCTACCAAAATTTCATTACTACAATAAGATTTCACTTCTACTGTTAATGTTGTAATCAGGGGAAGCTACCGTATTATATTTTAAAGTCACGTACGAGGGAATTCTGGTCCCATCAGCAAAGCATGCAAACTTGTCAGTAACGGGATTAAGCTTTTCCAGAGAATGTCTAAATCCGTAGACGGGCTCTGGCATTTCTTTGACTGTATGTGTTTATAAGACGGTCTTTTTACACTCGCTATCTTCTAACCTTACACTCTGACACACAACGCATTTCTTGCTGGCACACTCGTTTTATGCGTATTTGGCATATATGGCTCGGCTCGGTACGGCTCACTTTGTGGCACTTTTCCACTGCATGGTACGGTACGGCACGGCTCGGTATCGCTCACTTTGTGCTGCTTTTCCACTCCATGGTACGGTACGGCTCGCTTTAAATGGTACCACCTCTGTTGAGGATCCAAGCGTACCGTACCAATACTAAAATGTGACGTGAAAACACTTCAGATCACTGATTGGTCAGACAGAATCGTCACTACCAGCGTCATTGTATTTGCGAGACATCAAACCCGATAGATTTAAATAGCCAGTAACAGCCACCGCTGTAGCACTTGTTTTAAAACTACTTGCTTGACGAAAAAAGAAAGAATAAAAAAACATCCAAAAAAGAAATGGCTGAATCGTGATCAGTGGACAAAGTACAGACGTGCCTCTTCTTGGTTGCTGAGGAGTGGATAAACTATAACGATCAGTCTATAATCCCACCCACTTTGAAGCGGTACTAACTGCAGTGGAAAAGCAAACCTAGCTAAAGCGAACCGAGCCGTGCCGCGCTGAGCCGAGTTGTAACACGCAGTGGAAAAGCGAAGCGAGCCGAACCGTGCCGCGCCGAACTGTACTGAGCCGTACCATGCAGTGGAAAAGCACCATAAGACGACCCCATTTTTTCAGACTTATATTCAGAACAATACGGTACATAGTTTCTCTCTCACAAGGTCAGACTAAAAGGGATAGGCTAATTCACCCATGAATCAAAATTATTTCAGTATTTACCTACCCTCATGTGGTTCCAAACCTGTCAGACTTTCGTTCAACTTCGGCACACAAATAAACAACTTTTTTTTTTTTTAAATTGGAGTGTTTTTCTTACCCTCCATTGACAGTCCATGCAACTACCATTTTGACACTTCAAGAAATTCATAAAGAGATTGTAAAACTAATCCATATGAATCGAGCGGTTTATATGATGAACAGATATTCCCTTTTATTCCCATATAAACATTGATCAGTGAACAAACAGAAGCTCAACCATAATTGCTTTGTTGTGTGACAACAAACCTCAGTGGTTTTTGCAGAAGTTCAAACATGTTGCGTGACATAAGAATGAATCTAATTGGTTCTCGCGCTGCACGTCAAGCAAACATCCTTTAACTTACGTTTACCACAACGGATGTGTAAGTTGATGAATGTTTGTGTGAATAAAAGCCTAAATTTAATCTGTTCATCATATAAATCAATTGTGTCTCTTTAGAAAATTTGGACTTCATTTTGACTCAATTCATATGGATTAGATTTACCATCTCTTTCTGAATGTTGCTGTCGTCGTTGCATATCTGCCAATGGAAGGAAAAAGCGCTCAGATTTCATTAAAAAGATCCTCATTTGTGTTCTGAAGATGAAAGAAAGTTGGGTTTGGAACGACACAAGGGTGAGTAGTTAATGACAGAATTTTTCTTTTTGGGAGAACTAACCCTTTCAGTTCCTAAACCTACTAAGCCAAGTGACTTGGTACCAGTACCTGAGCTTCTAGAAGATGCTGTCTGCCGTCATCAATGTTTACATGGAGGTCTCTTGGACCAGCTGCCATCAAAGACACTGCAAGAAAAGAGAAGAAAAAAATGAGAAAAAAAAGAAAAAAATTAAGAATGCTGATAAATATTCTTTCAAATTTCCTGAAGGCTGTACAAAAAAATCATCATTGGTAAGGCGACTTTTGGAGAGATGTAAAATCAGAAAATCAAGACATTTAAATCAAACTTAAGCATGCAATTACAAAAACATTAACTTTACAACAACAAAATATATAGCACACTTAGGGCAGAAGATACCTGACTAAGAAATAAAGTTTGAATGAAGTTTGGACTGAATTAATTGCTAAAGTTTAACAGTTACTGATAAAAGGTAATCTAGCTCACAGAATGTTTTAAGAATATCAATGCAATATCACCTTATACAATGTAATTACCTCTACCTTAAAAAAAAAAAAAGAGAAGATAAACCAGTAAACAGAAAAGTGTGAAGGAGACGTACTTTTTGAACACATGGCAACTTCAGCTACTGTGGCATTAGGGTCACATCGAAACTCTTCCAGGGAACTTATCGTGCACTGACCCACCACAGGTTTCCTTCCAAAAGGTCTGTGGTCGATGACTTTCAGCACTATAGGAGGAGCATACATCTCTTCTTTGGGTAGAAGCTAAAGATACAAAACAAGATGGTCAAGAAGGTCTCAAAAAAGCATTTGGAAAATTAAACCACATTCAAATGTTATTGAATGTCATTGATATTTTGCAGTCTAATGCAAAGAAAGGAGCATTTATTTGAAAGAATTACTATGCCTTTTCTCAACAGGTAGAGGTGGATGCTCACCACTTTTAAAAAGAGGACATTTCCTTGGAAATTAGGGCACTTCTTCATGTTCTTGATGACAGCTGTCAGAACTCTTTCTCCTCCGCACTCCACCACCAGACTGGGTGAAGTAACTGGAGCCAGCTGATACGTCTTCATGTTACGCAATCCCCATGCTAAAACCTGCAAATATCAAACATTGTGTAAATATCGGTGTTTGTGTGCATGTTTTAATTCAATAAATGATATTTTTTGGACTTGAGAGGAAGCTTTAAAAGTACATTATCTCAACAGATTAAGGAAATAGATTTGGCATGATATGACCCCTTTTAAACAACTCCCAAAAGGACATAACACACTGAGATAAAACTGACCTCTATGGCAGTGAGTTGCACCACCGGTCGTACCCCTTGAGGAACCATATAGAGCTTCTCTCCTCGTTTAGCAGGAGTAAGAGGAAGTTCAGTGTCATTTCCCTAGAGTAGACAACATAGGAATTATCAAGCAGAATTTTATTTGAACCACAGAGCAGTCATTAAAGGGATAGTTCACCCAAAAATGTCAATTCTGTCGTCATCATTTACTCACCCTAACGTTGTTCCAAACCTGTATGAGTTTCTTTCTTCTGTTGAACACAAAAGACATTCTGAAAAATGTTGTACACCAGAAAGTCGATACCCATTGACTCCCATAGTATTTTTTTACTACCATATGGCAGTCAATGGCTACTATCAACTTTCTGGTAACCAACATTCTTCAAAATATCTTCTTTTGTGTTCAACAGAAGAATGAAACTCATACAGGTTTGGAACAAGTTGAGGGTGAGTAAATTACATAATTTTCATTTTTAGGTGAACTATCCCTTTAATATGGTTAAAATGACCCAAATTTCATGAAGAACCATACCTTGGTCTTCAAAATGAGCTCTGCAGCCACTAGAACCTCCCCAGCAGGAGCATTTTTGTGCATTACAGGCTCCCAGAGGAGTTTAGGTGATCCATCAACACCTGAAGTCAACTTCACCAAAGGTACACATGTACTTCTGCCAAGCATTTCATCTTTACCCTAACAGGATGAACAAATTGCAAATCATTCACACTATGGGGGCACTTGCATTCTAAAAGGCAAAAATATAGAATAGCTAATATTCATCAGGTTTACCAGTAAACAACAAATTCTGTTTATATGTGATCCATTTATATATATATATATATATATATATATATATATATATATATAATATATAATATATAATATATATATATATATATATATATATATATATATATATATATATATATATATAGAAGATAGATATTTTGTGTTGTAAATGAACTCATTTTTAAAAATTGAATAGGCATCCTGAGAAGCCGATATTGTCAATTGAGTGGAGTAAAGTGAGAGCATAAATATATCAGACTAACCACTTGATCGCTGTCAAAGATTTCCATAACCACTCTGGGTGGATTCTGGGCGAGAGACTGGGGATCACCATAGATTTCCACATTTTTAAATATAAGAGTCTGATCCCATGTCGGGTTCAAGGTGCTTTGGATTGTCTCTGTTGTTTGACTGTGATGCAAGAACGACACATGGACGTATGGATCTGCAATTTAAACCAATATGATTTTAGTTATAATAAAAGCCAGGTCACTTTTCCAGATTATTCTAATTTAAAGACAAATTAGCAATATCAAAACTGCTATGGGACCTGAGAAGCTGTCATTGTCCAGAGCAGAGAGGTTTCTGGCCTGGTAAACATAGACTCTCAAATGGTACGCATTGGGTCCTGAAAGAAAATCAGGCTTAACATTAATAAAATGGACATTCTGGAAAAAAAAAGGTCTTTCTGGAATCTCTGTCCTTAAAAAAAAACTCACCGTCAAATGTGCATGATACAGTTGGCCTGTTTGCACCAAACTGCTGAACTGAAGCTTCTGCTTTGGTGCCTTTTTCGTCAACTTTAGCTTCCATGTCGACTCCCTGTCAAGTAAATCAACAGTGAAAAGCTCATTATGTTGGCAATAAAATTAGGATAGTATTAGGATAAGAAATGGGAAGCTTTGATGCTAACCAGAGCCCCCTCCAGTTTGAAAATGGCAGAGGCTCCAACTCGACCACAGGGTGCCATCTTCCGTCTCCAGCGCCGCCGGCGGAACGTGTCAGAGGATCGCTGCTGCCTGTGGAACTTCCAGCCAATGAGCGAGGAGTATTCCCATCCTTCTGCATCTCCTGTATCCTTCTTCTGCATTTCAGACAATTAGAAAATACATTTTATAAAAGGAACAATCTAAAATAAACTTTTAAATTCACAATATGCACTTGCATCAGTGGCTGTTTTGACACCAGGAATCTTTTTGCGAGGACGGATCATTCTTCTGCGACGATGAACATGGTACATCTTCTCAGCTGCCACCCAAGATTTGGGCTTATCATCAGGTGGAAAGGTGACACCATATTCCCAACCTAAACTCACAAATACACATCATATAACTGCCTTAGAATTTTTATTCTCAGTTCATCAAAATTAAATCGGTCATCGTCATTTAAAACCTATATGACTTTCTATTGTGGATACCATGTTTGACGCAGAAAATTTTTCACAATGAAAGAAAACCAGGAGCTGCCAGGCTCCAGAAGCAGGTAAATCATACCATAAAAGGCACCTTAAAAGTAGTTAATTTAATTTGCACACTTAATTCCTTTTGAAGTCTTCTGAAGCCATACGAGTGCTATGTGTGATGAACATACCGACATTTTTCATTATGTACTGATAATCTTCCTTTCTGATAAAGCTTTCATATATCATGAAGATGCTTTATTCGAACCAATGCCGTTAATGTCAAATCTGTCATTGTACATGCATGTATGTGTAAATGTACACTTAGTTAATTATAATAAAAAATATTATATAAATGTAACTGCTGTAAGAATGTAAGATCTAGGCAGGTGGAGCTGGAGGATTTCAGAGGAATTCTGATAGCGCGGTGCAGAACCAGTTTACAACAAATACTGTGCCAGACTATTTAGATGTTGAGCAAACAACCTCATTGTCTGCAGAATCAGCAGTACCAGTCTGTTTCTTAAAGCCATGACTTGAAATATAATGCATAATTCAAGTCATATGGTTTAATTTGAGCTTCTAAAGTGTTTTTTTTAAAATCCATTTTAGAGACATGAGAAAGGAAAACAGCAGCAAAATTTTTGCTAAACTCATTTTGTGTTTTTACAGAAGAAATTCAGTCATACAGGTTTGGGATGATATGCGGTTGAGTAAATGACAGAATTTTAATTCTTTAATTCTAAATGGAATTTCTTGGAAATGAATTTTTTGGGAGGAAATTCTTTTAACAGGTGGCTCAGTGTGCAAGAAACTAAATTCAATATTTCAAAACAAAAAGCAAAGAGAAGCTTACCTTTTTCATCGACGGCCCGATTACCATCAAAAGTCCAGTTATCCTCCCAATTCCAGCCAGGTGGGCATGCAATCTCTGTAAGGCCCTGAACTTTTTCTCCATTCTGTATATACCAAAAGGATAACAATGAGGAATAGAAGGATTTTTGAGGGATATTACAAACTTATCTATTTGTGCGGTAGATTCCGTTCAAATAGAAACTACACTGTTCAACAAAATCTACGATCTTGATTAGACATCTGATATGAAACTAAAGTTTGACAGATGCTTTTACCACATCAGTGTAAGGCTCCGCTGCAAGCTTCCATTCTCCTCCTGGGAATCGAGTCTCATTCTCATAAACCTCATCCACGAACTCTGTGTGTCCAGCATCAGCCTCAGTCAGCAGACTACCCATCCACCCAAGGAAAATACAATTTAATTATTAAACTAACTGTTTCTGAAAGAAATACGAGTGGTGGTTGTCCATGCAAAACTTGCCACTATGATACTAGGTGTTGTGGGGGATTACCCAGGCATTGTTATAAGGCTATACAGTAAATGTTTGGGACTAAAGTCTTGTTCACACCAACACAAACATTTGGCATGATTTTCATTGATTTTCACATTTGTTCAGACTGATGTGTAAAAAAAATGGGCTGAATGAACATTTAAATTCCCTCTCTGACAGTAGGTGGCACTTATGGAAAGGCAGAAATACAATGTTTACCCTCAGATACTATTGTACACAAAGCACATTACATTAAGCTTCCATTAATGCATTAACTAAAGTTGACTAACAATGATAAATAGATTTATTGCCGTTTTTATTAATCTTTGTTAAAATTGGTTAATAAATTGTTAGTTCATGTTAACTCAAATCAAAAGTTGGTCAATTTAATTTAACTGTCACAACTATTCGCATGCCGTTAATATGACAGTCTGAACAGACACCGTGACAGCTGTTCATTCAAATTATAATGTCTATTGCACTGAATTTTTGCAATAAAAAAATATTTGTTTTGATGTGAAAAGGCCTTTAGTTTATAACACTCAGTGTTACTAGTAGTGTTGTCACGATACTGGAATTTTTAACTTCGATACAATACCTTGAAAAATATCAATCAATACCATGGTGAAAACTGCCATATATAGGCTACTGCCATACAGATATTTATATGTTTTGATGCAAGTAAAAAGTCAGTAATAAAATAAAGCTCTTTATTTAATTTTTCTCTTTATTCTATTGCATTTATTTGTTCTTAAGTTTTTCAGGTGGGTCTAAGAGTATATTCAGGTAAGAAATACTACAAAAATTAAAGTAATCAAATGTAAAACAACACTGGATAGTCTTCATTGTAAAATTTAAATATAGATTAATCCCTACAATTGAAGTTACACAAGTTATTCAAGAGCAGCGAGTGATTTTCGATTAACATGACTGACAGCAGCCTAATAAACCTGCTGCTGTCTCTTTAAGAGTTTATGCACGGATCCAATATACTGTTACACAACATGCGTTTTCTCTCAACCATTTATGTTCTAAAACTGACAGTTTATCTGAATACTTGCCAAGATGGGCATTTTGATCAAATTTTGTGCTTTTGAGAGGCGGCTTTATGTGTGCACCACTTCTATAGATCATTGGTGCATGCGCTTTTGGTTTGGAATTAGTAAAATTATGCGCAATACACAAACTATTCAACTGGAGCAAATGAGACAAGTGAGTGAGAGAAGGCGGGTGTGTGTCACTTTGCCGTCGGAGAGATGAGAGAACACGCAGTTGGTACCGGCGTATCGATACTGCAGAAAAGGTGTATTGGAACAGTTTCGGATACGCATCGAAATATCAATATATTTGACAGCACTAATTACTAGTTTGTTCAAATGTCTACCCCTAATTATGACCAATAGTAATAGTACATGGAATTTGGAATTTGCTAACTATTTCTTAATGTTTGTGTTGAGGGTGGGGGACAACTTACGTTTTCTCTGGTTCAACACGCCAATCACCTTCCCACTCCCAGCCAACAGGGGGCATGAAGTACTCCTGCTTCAGCTTAACTTTGCCTGTGACATCAGAGAACTTGCTGCGATTTAGCAGACCGGTGGTGCCCCATTTTCCCAAAACCTGAGCCTGGTTCTCATACTGTGCATGAAACAATTGACATCATTAGCTTAAAACTAATGACTGCATCTCTCCAGACCTCAAAGCAGAAAAAGAAAAAAACTCTTTACCAGTTCTGCAAATACATTGAACATCCCCTCTGCATAATTGTTGAACTTCTTTTCTTCAGTTGCCAGCCCAAGCCACATGTTCACACGTATCTGGACGGGAATCTTCAAACCTTTTTTGTTGTCCATGGGATACTGTAAGGAAACCATCATCATGAGGTACAGAACATTTCATAGAGCAAAGCTTAAACATGTTTTATGCCTTATTTTTGAACAGCAGCATAGTAAAATCTCTCAATACCTGCATAAAGACAGTCTGATTCTTCCCGCAGTATTGGCCACATGCCTGCTCACAGTAGGATGAATGCAGCACTTGATAGGCTGGGATGCGGGTGTACGCTACCCTCTTCTCTCCTCTCAACATCCAGATAATCACATCAGGCATGCTGTTCTGAGGCTTGGTTAAAAGATGTTGATAGAATTAGCACCCAAATTACAATTCTAAAATATACACAGTACAAATAAAATACAAGCGTTGGCAGAAAACCAGCTCCACACAACTTCCTGGAAGTGCAACAGTTTGCCTGGAGTTGCATTTACTAGTAGAAAATATTTTCCAGGTTTGTAGCATCTTTAAAATAGTTTTGTTTTTGTCTCATAGGAGCATGTTCACTTGATAACAAATGTTGTATTCCATATTGTTTTTTCGGTGTATAAGTTATATCTGTGAAATAATCAGTACATTTTAGATGGACAAAGTCACATTCTGCTCGTAGCCAGATACTGCTATGCAATTATTTGAGCATTCTCTCAAGTCAGTCTTGGTCAGGTTTCTAAGTGAAAAGTTTGGCTATGCGAGGCTAACCAAGCACTGGTGGAGTAAAATATAATTAAGAGCAATGTGTTGATTTTTTAATTTTTTTATTTATTGATGCATCAATATTAAAATCATGTTTGATAAGCCGCTAATTATTTTCATATTTATTTATTCTGAAAAATAGCAGATTCATAAAATTCTATTCTAATTGGTCTAAACAAATAAATAAAATACGTCATTTTAAATGCTACAAGTGCATTTAGGCGAAACATTAATGTACAGCATAAACAGCAAAATCAATAGTTGTAAAATTATTAGGCGTCTAAAGATGAGATCTCCTCATCGTCTAAGTGAGATTGCTGCAAATGGCAAAAATAAATATGGTAAATGAGCACATACAACTGAATATCTAATATTGATATATATTTAAAATTAACCAATTAGTATGTATTAGTTTTAAAAAAAAATCTGTCTATTTCTGATTGTAGCTCCATTCCTACACAAAATAAAACCATACCTCCTCAGCAAGTTGCAGGAGTTTGTCGAGCCAGGTTTCAATGATGCACAAGCATTTAGTAACATCTGTGGCCTCCTCAAACAAGCGTTTGGCCCCCTCCATGATGCTCTCCAGAGCACTGTCCCGCAACTTCTTTATCTGAATATCCAGGGTTGTGAGATTGGGCTTCCCCTCAAGGTCAGGAATTTTTAAACTGAGCACAGAGTAGTTTGTATTAGTTAAAACATGCATGACACAAATACAACACTTTCTCTTTGCCTTACATACAAGAAAATCTCTCATATTTCAACTGACAACATTCAACAATGCATGTAGTTACATCTTGATGACTGTGGATCTAAATAAGATCTAAAGTGGACATTACCTGGTGATATCTTCCATTAACTGATTGATGAGCTTCAGCCAGATTTCTACTAGTCTTGCATCTGTAGCTTTGGACTGTACTGCAGACTTTAACATACTGAGGTTTGTTTGCTGCAAAAGTATTAAAAAGTTTGATGCTCAAAGAAAGAATTATACGCTCTTTCTCACTCACACACACTAAAAGTTTGGGGTCGGCAAGAAGTTTCTTAAGCTCTGACGAGTGCATGTCAGAACCATAGACTGTAAAAAAATATGGACGTTGTGTTCATGACGTCACCCGTAGGTTTCTGAAGAGCATTTTTGAAGCCCAAAGTGGGCGGAGCCGGCCGTCACCATCTTGGTAGCGCCGAGACACTGTGCGTCACTCCCGGATAAACGAAAATGGGTAAAGAGGTGGGATTAGCTGAGGTGACGTGAAGACTAACAGCTAGTAGACAAACGGCTAGTAGTGACAGCAGCGGCAATCCACCTGTCACTTAAGTGGCCATGCCCTTAAAGGGTTAGTTCACCCAAAAATGAAAATTCTGTCAGTATTTACTCACCCTCATGTTGTTCCAACCCCGTAAGACCTTAGTTCATCTTCGGAACACGAATTAAGATATTTTTGATGAAATCTGAGTCAATGAATTGCAGTTTAAGTCACTTCCGTGTTGGTTTCAAGAGAGAGACAGGAAGGTTGCCGCTTGGTCAAAACAGTGTGCGAATAAAATGTTTAACTGGCGAGGCCTTAAAATGCATGCAAGTAATAAACTTTAGTTATTGAAGAACTGCAATGTCATGTGCGCGTAACCCTATTGCGTTGCTAAACATGTGATGTGAAGGTACATCGCGTTGTAACTGATACTGAGATTAGAATGTGCACTGAAGCATGATACTACGATCTCTCTCAAAAGCATATTTGAAACATTTTAAACGTTCAAGATCTAAAATCATTATAATCGTACACTCCTAAATTTAATACTATACAAACCATTCACTTACCAAACGGTTAGATATATACAGAATGATGTTCAGTGAGTCTAACCGGTGACTGATATCCTCCCAAAAGGATGTGATGGAAATCACAGGCTTAGTGTCGCCCCATGGCAGGTAGTAGTAATTATTACCTGGAAGAACCCAAAAAAAGAAAAATCAATACCTCACATTCTATTTTTACAAACACCAAATACTTTCAACTGTGCATCACCATCAAAAACAGCACAGCTGTACTGAGTGGTCGAAGCCAGAGGTTTGCATGTTTGGTCCATCTTGTTGCCATAGTTCCCGATGCTAACTTCAAACTGAATGGGCTCCCCCGGTTCTTGGATCATGGTCGCACTATGAAACACTGCACACAGACAATACTTCCTTCTGCGCTGGTATTTCTATGCAAAGAAAAGAACACAAAGCTGTAAATCTAGGCTTCAAGTGAAAAAAACTACTCTGTAAGGAAACTCAAAGAGCCACACCTGAACCACCAAGATATCATCGCTTGATATTTCTTCCACAGGCTTGTCAGACTTTCCATCAAGTTTAGTAGACAGTTCAACAAGAACTCTCCCTCGATAAGCCGCCCCTTCACCCTGAGAATATTCACAAATCCTTCAGCGTATTTGAAAAGCATTTTTTAACTGAAAAATTTTTGCTGCACATTCTAATTACTTGGGAATGAAAATCAATCATCTGCACTTGCCTTTCCTAAATTAAGGTCGTCGTATGGGTCAGGTAAGCCTGAGAACTCTCTCTGACTGCCATACAGACATATATAGCAAGGCCCAAAAGTAGGCAGGAAGCCCATCTCAGATTCCCCAGTCTCTCCTTTGGAAAAACATATTCAATTAAAAGTTTCCAGTGGCATGATATTAGTTAGTAGTTAGATAAGTAGGGTTTGTTAAAGCATCTCAAAAGCAGAGCTCTTTAAATTAGTTTCATGAATTATAACAAATCATTTTAAATGTATAGAAACCAACAATTAAATGAAATCACAGCATGAATTTAATAAATCATTATAATAATAATTTCAACTACATAAACAATGTTAGTGATGATTTCAGCAAAATATGATTATTCACAACTGAAATATTTTCACAATAACGGTCGTACACTACCGGTCGAGTCTGGAATAAATAAGCATCTCTTACTAAGGCTGCATTTAAATAAATAAAAAATTAAACTAAACATTTTAAAATAATAAACAGTTATTTTAAATGTAATAATATTACTTTTTTTCTATATTTTTGGATGAAATAAATGCATCCTTGGTAAACATAAGACCCCCTTAATTATTCCAAACTTATGCAAGTCAGATGCTCAATTATGCCATGCCATTTTATTTAGGCGATTAAGGTTATAATAAATTGCATTGTTCAACTTTTTTGTCATGTTGCATAACATGAAAAAAAATAGCATTAGCTAATGCTAATTCGAAAGCATGCATAGGCATTTATAATGTGCAAATTAACTGCAACCCCTTGGGGTACCACATCCTTTCAGACCAATACGTATAAAAACAGTTGGTTTGAGAGAATAACCCGTTTAATAAAAAAAACTGCATGTTAACTAGAATTTATAGAATAACTAGAAAGCCAAAATTGTGTGTTTGGACACAAGGGATTGCAGATCTGGAATCAGCGCAAATATTCAACCTTTCTTTGCTGAAAATTCATCTCCTGGAATGTCCCCTATTACAAAGAAAACAAATAAAGATGAATAAAAGAATATTTAAGTTTTGATAGTACACAACTCAAAAGTTCAGGACATGACCCCTTTAATTAAAACAACAACAAAAAAAAACATGAAAATAGTGTATTCTGTATTTTACCTTCAACTTCACCACCAGAGGATGCTATTTTGGACAGATCCAAATACGTGGTGCCTATGGCATCATTTCCAGAGAGGCGATCCCTGAGAAAGAGGGGGAGTCAGCTTAAATGTTCCAGTGTGTCATTGAATCAGTCCAGCTAGGGGAGTTATCAGTTTTTCCACTGTTCCCCAAGCAGCTGTAATCTGGTTTATGGGGAGGAATGCATTGTGGGAGAGGGTGGGACAGTCCTGCTATGACTCATACTGCCTGCCTGTGTCCTCCCAGCTCAAAACACTGACCAAACTTTGACTCCCAGCTCACATTCCAAGACTAACACAGGGGATTCTCTCAACACAGATTTAAAATGTTCATATCCACTGTGGCCATACAACTTTACCACCACCACGCTTATGCTCACCAGTCAAATACAGTCAGCTTGATTCTTTCACACATGGATGGGAACTGTAAAACAAGTCAAAAGTGTTTCCAATTAGAAACTTCAGGGGACTAACAAATTAATAAAGTGCAAAAACAAATCTTTCCCAATCCAGCCAATTACCTTGACCTGCAGATTGAGCTGCTGGTTCCACTCTGGATTTGCATTCTTCTCAATTATTTGTGTACAGAGCTGAAATACATGTAACTGTAGTTCAGACAAAAGGCAGAAGAAATATGCGTGTACAGTATGTCTGGGTGGACTGTACCTTTTTGCCAGCAAACCAGGCCTCAACGAACGGATCCACTAGATTTTTCTTGTTTTCTTGACCCCCAAATGCTGCTTTTAAAGTCTGGGTGATGGAGTCATCCACTGAAAACAAAAAGCACTTCAGTTACATCTTACTTACACTTTAAAGTGGGGTTCATTTTTCCACAGTCTGAGAAAAGAATAAATTTATTAAAGAATAAATTGTTATTAATTACAACTTATTTTACGCACAAATAATCTATACTTCCAACTATATTTACTTGCTCTAAGCAGCAAAATTTTGTTAACTTATTGTTAAAGTGCAGTTCATTCTTTCAGTCTGAGAAAAACTACTTAGTAAATTTTAAATAATAAAATAAGTTGTACTTACAACTGAGCTAGCAGATGTGGTTGAAGTATTTTGATAAGCAGTAGTGAGATGCAAACAGTGTTACAAATTCTGTCACTTTAAAGTGGAGTTTATTCTTTCATAGTCTAAGAAAAACAATTTGGTACAACTTCCTAAATACAACTTATTTTACAAAATTTTATCCACAGCTTATCTAAATATTTTCAATGCCCAGTTTAGGGCTTATATTAAGCCAGGATCAGGCCTTAATTCCATTAGCACATTTAAGTAGCTTTTATTAATGTGTGTCTTAGAAAAAAACATTACTGGTGTACATCTCGAGACAAAACAATGGCACAGACATATTTTAAGATATCACCAGCTACGGAAGGCTGGGTCCCCAACTTTACAAAATTAAAAAATTTGGGGGTGATATTTGATACCAACTTAACATTTGTTCCTCATGTTCAGAGCACTGTCAAGACATCATTTTTTCATCTAAAAAATATAGCCAAATTGCGTCCCATGTTGTCTCTTCCTGTGGCTGAAAAGCTAATTAACATCTTTGTATTTTCTCGCATTGATAACTGTAAGCTACCCTTAACAAACTACAGTTGGTACAAAATTCTGCTGCTCGAATTTTGTCTGGAAACATACTCCTGTGCTGGAATCTTTACACTGGCTCCCTGTCAGATTCCGTGTTGATTTTTAAATCCTAATGCTCACCTATAAGGCTTTGCATGGACTGACATCTCATTATCTCGCTGAACTTTTAACCCCTTACACACCAGCACGTGATCTCCGCTCTTCGGAAAGTGGCCTTTTAATTGTTCCACATACTCGACTAAAATCCATGGGTGATAGGGCCTTTTCGTCGAATGCTCCAAAACTTTGGAATTCCCTGCCAGCTGAGATTAGGCAAGCCGAATCCCTTAGTGCTTTTAAATCATTCCTTAAAACTTATTTGTTTAGGGTAGCTTTCACATAATTGTTTATAATTGCCTTATTATTATTATTAATCAGTATTTTTTTTGTCAGTATTGCATTGCTTGTTTAATTATATGTTTTATCATGTTTCTATTCTTGTGAAGCGCTTTGAGGTGCTTTTTAAAGGCGCTATATAAAATAAAGTTTATTATTATATATTGCTTTCATATAAAAAATGTCTGTGAAAATGGGGGGTTATCTTAACCATTTTTAAACACAAAAACATTCTCTATGATTGGTCATAAGAATAAAATATGAACAAAATAAAATAACCAGCTTTCTCCGATTTTTTCCCCAGTCATTAGCTTAACTGACTGACATTTGAGAATCAGGGAACTGTGCATGTGTTAACAGTCCCAGTAACTCAACAGTTAATGGCAGGGAACGTTTTTTGTGTAAGCTAGTAGGATACCACCTTGAGGGATCAGGAAGTGACTCAATGTGCCAGCTCAACAAATAAAGAATCCTCAATGTGGCCCTTTCCTGGACTAACAATTGAATCCAAATCATATCAACCAAAGAAGATTCTATGATGTGCTACTTCAGAGAACAAATGCACAAGAGTAACTGTCATACTCTGAGGGACGTCCTCAGCCCGAAACACTTTGAGTTTAAGTGTAACCCATCGGAGAGCTATGCCAGCGGGGAGCAGCAAGTTACTCTCTACATCATCTTTATCACTGTCCTCCTCCTTCCTTTCCACCTGTTAAACAGATAGAAAGCAGTCTTTTAGCAGTTTATAAAGTCTTCTTGTACACTGTTGCATATTTTAGTTAGATGCGTTCCTGGGTCAATATATTTTGTTGATCCGGAAACAACATTCCTGTCTGAAAATCTAATCCTAACTATATTCCCTACCCCTCAACACTACTAATAAGTTATCCCTAAAATCAGAGGGAAATGATAGGTGAATAACTCTGATGTAGAAGCACCCAACTCTTGTTGTAAGCCTAAACTTGACAAACTGTAAACTTGAACTAAACTCATATCTGATTGGTTGATTGGAATGTTGTTCCCGGATCAACAAAGATGTTGATCCAGGAACATGTTGTACTTTGTGAAATCAGGTTCTGAAACAGTGTATATACAGTGCACAGATGCTAATATAAATGATCTTCAGGGGACGTACCGGCGGTTCATCTCCTGTTCCCACCACAAACATGCTGACTTTGATATAACCCTTCGCTCCTGAGCTCGAGTCATCTGGGTCACTCAGGAGAACCCATTTCTTCATGATACAGTGAGCTGGGGTTTAAAAAACAAACCTTTAATGATCCGTTCAACTACAGATAAAATGTAATGAATATTTTGTGAGTATTAGATAATTACCTGGTTCATCATAGATGTAGCCAATATCAAGCTACAAAAAGAGAAATTAATCATCTTGAAGTACACTGCGCGTCTAGTATAATAAAAGCACACTGGATTTTACTGAATTACCTTGAATGCACCCATGAGACAGTCTGATCTAAAAGAAGAAGAGTTATACACCTGCAGAAAAGAAGAAAAACAACATCACCGATAATAAAGAAAGAAAGGAAAACTGGTCACAAAAAAAGCTTTTTTTTCTTCTTACCCGGAAGCTTACGGTCTCATCAAACAGTTCACAGGGCAACATGTTGACATTGAAAAAGAATATCTGGAAAGAGTGACACACAGTATTTAGTGACATTCCATTTAGATTTTAGGAAATTATGGCTTTTCATATAATCAGGAATAGAGTCTTAGGTTACATTCAGACTGCAGACAAAAGTGATTCAAATCTGATGTTTTCGCATATATGCTTATATTATCCGTTTTTAATGTGAACAGCGCAAATCATAAAATCTGATTTAGACCACTTCTATATGTGGTATTAAATCCGGTACAGTTCAGATGTTTTGCAATGCAACCACAGTCTGAACAGTCATATCGGAACTCATGCGTCTTTTACGCCACTCTAGATTGACATTCGTCACAATTCTGCGCTGACGGGAGTCACTCTAAAGATTTCACTGTAGTTCTTTGGTCACTCGGTTAATATGGAAGACAGCAGTGACAGTAGTCAGTGGAGGGACTGCATCACGGTGAAAGCTCTATACAAGCAAGAAAGACAAACCTATATAAATATACCTAGAAAAACTTCAAAACTTCACATGCTTCAGGGGTATATCAGCTTAATCGAATGCTTAAGCACTAATTTCAGTGTACTCCATGCTTATGTTTGTATGACAGTGTCTTGTTATTGTTCTTTTGGGGTCAGTTTGGGACTGTGATCAGTTCAAACTTGAATCTGATATTGACCACATTTAAAAAATAATGAGAACAGCCAAACAAAAAAATATATATATATCGGAGCAATAAATCAGAATTGAGCACTAAGGCTTACAGTTTGAATGTAGCCTTAAAGAACAGTTTACCCAAATATGAAGTTTGTCGAATTTTTTCGTCCAGTGAAAATTAGCAAGATTACAATATAGTACAAGAATAGAATTGTGTACTTAAGAATATAATTTATTTTTTTTAAATAACAATTGTTACTATTTTAAATTAAATACAAATATTCTGTAATATCAATCGTGTACCTCATCAAAGTATGGGTTATTTCCTTTCCTGATCCTAGTTCTGTGTGTATCTCCACACACATGCACTTTGACCACAGGTTTGATGTTATTTCCAGGCAACTGACGTCCCTCAATCACCCGCACACGGATCTTTGACAAAAAATAACATGACTAATAAAGCATATGCAGTCAGCATTTAAAATGGAAGAGACATCTGTAAATATGACTACAGGACGCAGCTGTACCTGAAAATCCTGAGGTTTGTTGGCCAAATTATGACGTTTCCTTGTCCTAGTCCGAAGTTTTTGTCCAGGCTCACCAACACCCGGTACCCCAGAATCAGTGACGTCACCCTCTTCACCCCCAACTGATCAGTGCACATCCACAAAGAAAAAATACATTAAACATAAAGCAAGTACGTCATGGCATGGGTCAGTCAAACATATGCAACATGGCACACATGCAATACACATAATTCAAAGCTAAAGCCTATCACAAAATGATCATCACGCATTCCTGCAATTGACATAACTATAAAGTATCTGAAAATGCATTTCACACTTCTTTTTTACACATAATTTCACACACCATCAAGCATGTCATCTGTATAACACTGCATTACAAGAACAAACTGAAAAGCACTGAGCCACACACTCAGCTAACCTGTGTTTCCGCCCATGCTGCCATCTTGTTGATCTTGTGGATTTGTCACAGCACCGGCAGGTGGCTCATAGCCAATCATCATGCTGATGGTCCCCTACAAAAGGATGCAGCTAATTATCTCATAATAATGTGTCAAATATACTACATAAATACTGAAAGTGCCTCGAATGTGTAAATATTGACAGTGATGCTATCACAAAACTACATTAGATTTAAAAAATTTTAAGGGCTGTTTAAATATGCCTCTCAGGTTTAATACAGGTGATGACCTAATTCAAATTAACTAGTCAATTAAGCAAGTAAAGTCTGTTGTAAATAAATGGGACCAAATGGGTCTCATTCACCAACTTTGTGCTTGAAATCTGCGTACGAACGTTTTCACGAACAAATCATGATTCATCAATAACTTTCATTCTAAAATGTATTCTAAATTAAACCACTCGTTCACAAAATTCACATACACATGGTGACCTAGATTAAGTTTAATACATGCATACATACATGCATATACATATATATATATATATATATATATATATATATATATGAGATTAAAAAATATATAGGAGATATAAAAATATCTAAAAAAAACACTTACTCCTATGTTCTTGCCATTTTCATCCACTAGAGCCAAGTTTTTCACCGGGAGAGATTTAACTTGGCTACTGGCAAGGTCTTTTAAAGAGACTTTAGCAGATCCAATCAACCTAAAACAAACAAACAAAAAAACAAACAAACAAACAAACAAAGATAATTTAAAAATAAAAAGGCCTGTGGAAAATCAAGCAGGTCAACTGATGTCCCATGTTTCTGTAGAACATAATATCTGTCTCATACAGTGTTTCAGATACTGCTGTGTGAATTGTGTGACTTTATTTGCATTTGAAAAACAAAGTGCAGTGCACTTTTCTTTTTAGCTGACATGATGAATTTCCCAACCCTTCGACTCTATATTTTTTTTTTTAAATGGAAATATATCGGATTAGCGTACTCATTTAAAGTCATCATTTGATCCCTTAAAACTCATCTTTGATTGACCTGATTGGTTACAAGGTAGTTTGTGATGTCAGAAACAGCGATTTCAAACTGCGTTTTTTAAAACTTTTTTTACTGCAGTTTTTTCAGCAATGGTGTTGACTGATGAATTTGCACATGGTTTGTCTTATTAAAAACACCACATAGACATATAAACATTAAAATGTTCACCACAGGGGGACTTTATTTTCTGTCAGTCCATTAAATGCTACATAATAAACAGAGGTGGCACAAAACACAATGCGTAAATAAATATTATACATGGGAGAAGAATTCTTTGTGTGCTCTAACTATGAAAGTCACAAGAGAGATCTCCTCCAAAAGTAAATAACGCCACCCAGATTAATAATGTGACAGCGACGCTTAGTAGGTCAGCATCCAGGAACAGAACACCCTCAAAGACCATTTTTCATTTGAGCATTTCCCTGGCTAAGAGAAACATTTGCTATAAAACGCTTTGATTATTAATTTTCCAGCCACAAACAACAGCACATCCAGCATTTACCTTCTGAAAACACGGACATGCTACCTCTACATATTTGATTAGAGGGCTGGTGTTGTATCATTTCACAATAATAAAGAAGGTGCACCCACAGACATTAGGCCTGGGGCCTATGCCATGAAGCCAGTTTAAGTGGCTAGCCAGGAATGTTTCTGTTTAGTATGTGCCAACCTTGAGAACTATTAAATTGGTTTGGCTTTTAGCGGCGGTCATCACAATAATAATTTACGCTTCATGGCTTAACCTGTTCCAGGGCACACATGTTCTGGGTAAGAGATCTCAAATCGAAATTGGACCAGCGTTGAGCAAAGTGACATGTTTGATGCAATAAAGTCACTCACCCCAGTTTCTCTTGCTACAAAAAAAGTTTTTAGGGTACGTTTACACGACAATGTCTTTCCTTTGCATTTTTCAATAATTTTGAGAAAATGGCCTTTATTATGCATTATTGTAATTGAAATCTACAGACACAAACAGATAAAGCACAATAAAATAAAATTTCTTTCCACTAATCTGAAGCACGTAATTAAATGCTAAATAGCCCAAAGTCAGTACACTTTTTTGCATTTAGTGTCTTGCCTTAAATTAGTTATTCAAGAATGGTTTTATCAACAATTTACACCCAAATTAATTTTGCCTATAGTAAATCTTTGCTTATGAAACTTTAATTTATAATATTTATAAAGTATTTAATTTATTGTATTTAATTCTATGCAACATTCATGTACAGTGCCTAGCATAAGTGAACACACCCATGCTAAAGTTGACTAAAAAGAGGAATAAAAAAAATAATATTTTGGAAATTGATCTTAATGCTTTAATGAAAAAAATGAGGAAAAATCCAACCTTTAAGGACACCTATTTTCTTTGTGAATGAATAATGTATCGTAAATAAATAAATGTTCTTCCTTAAAATACAGGTTGCATAAGTCAGGACACCCCTATGTTACATTTACATTTATTCATTTAGCTGACGCTTTTATCCAAAGCGACTTACAATTGCTATATATTTCAGAGGTCACATGCCTCTGGAGCAACTAGGGGTTAAGTGTCTTGCTCAGGGACACATCGGTGTCTCACAGTGGATTCAAACCCGGGTCTCTCACACCAAAGGCATGTGTCTTATCCTCTGCGCCATCACCACCCACTAATGTTAAATTCCCATAGAGCCAGGCAGATTTTTATTTTTAAAGGACAGTTGTTTCATGGATCCAGGATACTATTCATCTAGAGATTGGCATGGGACACTTTCCATAAGACCATCTCTCAATGCAAATCATACCAGCTATAAGCCTAACTGAAATAACACCATGACAATCTCTAGGTATGCTGAAGGGAATGAGATAAGGTGGGGCTATTTTAATTCCAAAGGCATCTAATGACAATTAAAACAATAATTGCATTGAGCAAAATTCTCAGACTTCAACCTAATATTCAAAACCTAATGATCTCAAGTTTCAAACAAACATGGCAAAGTAAACATATAAAGCAAAGGTAACCACACCCTCCAACATTTCGCCTCATTCCATTTCCTTTATGGAATGTTATTTCTGAGATCCTTAACCTGAGGTGATTCCTAGTATGATTCATATTTACTAGCCTCTTAATAGCAATGATCAAACACAATTCCTGTACTTTAGCACACACATGAAAGTATTTCATTGGGACTTAAACTAAGTGCACAGCTCACTACAACTCTGGCCTTGTGGGAAGCAGAGATCAGTGCCGTGGTGTTCTTCATTTGCCAGACTCTCAAATTGGAATGCCACAATGTTACTTTTGTTCCAAAGAGAAAAATGCATGCGTCCCACAAAATGTTGCCAAATACGTTGCTGGATCAACATCTCTTCAACATTCTGGAGCTAAATTCTCAGACTGTCCAAAATTATAATTTGATCAGCCTGCCCCATCTCCACAATCTGATTATTTGATAACAATATTGTTCCAAAACTAATAAATATGTTGATCCAGGAACATGTCCTACAGGAAAATGCCCAACAAAATCAATTAAAGATCCCATGAAATGTAAAATGTTGAGTTTTTAGAGCTTGTAGTTCATGTCTATTAGGTTTGTAATGCAAGTTAAAGGCTATTAGATATGTGCTGCTCCAAATTCCCGTTTCGACAGGGATTACATCAACACAGGAAAGAAAACTGCTAGTCCAGCCCCTTTCATAGTCATTAAACACACAATATATTGCCACTGTCTGGGAGACACTGTAAATCCCACTGATATTAGAGGTAAACTGAGCAATAAATGTGTTGTTTTACTCTGATTAGCCCATATTAACTACTTATGTGCTATCCTGCAACACTATAACTAGCAACTCAGAAACAGGTTAACAAAGAAACATCAGTGTAATGGTGTTCTTATGAGATCAGTAACATAAGCTACATGTCAAGGCCCGAAATATTTGCTTTTTCATCCTTTATCTTCAACATAATGCTGCTTTTACTATGGTAACCAAGGTATAGTTGTCAGAATATTAAAATGACAGCGAGATCCTTACAATTCAACTCAGTTCCTTTGACTTGGTTTGAAAGCATCTCAATGTCACTTGTGTAATTTCTCAGTATATCGAAATATCACGACAAACTGAAAATGGTGATTAATAATTGGCAGCATATTTATATAATGAGAGTCAGAAATGATCAGGGGTCGGAGGTAAAATCTACTATAATGTATGCCATTCCAGATTCTTTAAGGGACTGTAATTCATGCCCATATAACACACATTATATTCTTTTTTAGACAGTTATTGCAAACTATTTTGTTGATGTCAATATAAATTTCTACTGATTAAAGCCCTATAACTATGCGAAGGGGAAGGAATAAATTAAACTGACAAAACTGAACTGAACAAAATTCCTTCATAAAAGACAAAGAATGTCTGCAAAAATCAAAGGGAAATTAGTTAAAGAATGACAAAGTTAAAGAATGAATGAAAGACCCACTTGACGTCAACAAGACAAATTTGCATGAAATTGCATGAATGTAAATTTCAGTGGGAGTAATGTTCCTCTTTGTGTTCGCCATTTGATTTTCTCCAATGCCGTTCTCACAGAAAAAAAATCTAGAATAACTGGAAATGCATGAAATTTATAGCCTAACGTGGTGATAAAGAGCTCTAAGACCATTCTACTTATGTCTATTTACTTCAAGTCATGTCTTTATACAAGAACTGCATTTCAGTAACTAACAATCATTTATTCATCCAGTACTGCGAACCAAACGCCTCCGTTCCACCCCTCATGGCATTGTAGAGCAGGTCTGAACACAGCCGTGAGGGTGTGTTTGAGGTGCATGGTATTACAGCGTCAGACTGAGAAAACCAAGATTAACATGGTTCACCATTACCCTGAAATGCAGCGAATACTTTAAACTGTAACATCAATACAGAAGTGACAGGGAATAGATGTGAATCTAACCAAGAGAAAGACCTGATGCAAAACTTTGTATTGAACTCTGCATTTTACTGAATGGCAAGTCACTTTGAGTCCATTCCAGGAGGTCAAAACTCTTGAATTATATAAGCTTATACTTCTGTAATCACACAACTTGTATTTGATTAAGGTGGGAACAAGAGTTGGGAGCAACACAACACTGTTTGTCTTACACTGGTTAACATTGAGCATATGACTCAATTGAGCAGTTGAAAAACACTCACTTGTCCTTGCCAAGAGTCTCGTAGTCTTTCACAAGCACATCAATGTAGGAGGAAGAATCGAGAGGAACACCTTTTAAATCAAACTCAAGTGTCTAAAGGGGAAAAGAGCATTCAAAACATAAAAAGGGGAAAAGAGCATTCAAAACATAAAAAAACTCACACAGCCACTGGAGAAATGTTAAACTGTGTCATGCACAAGGTTGATATGCATGCAGTCATAGGCTCACAGGTAGCTTAATTAATATGAAATTAAAAACAACACATAAAAAAATATTTTTTAAAAAGTTAAAGAAAACAAAAAGACAACAATCAAATTAAAAATACTTTGCATTCAGTTTATATGTCATACACAGCAACTTTAATCCCATTCATTTGTAATTAGCGTTAAAATGTTTAAAACAAAAACGCAACAGACCTCATTCCACACTGGGTTCACTTCATTGCTAATGGACTTGGTTTTCTTCTTTTCGTCTAAAATTATACGAAAGCGAACAGGTCAAAACTAACAGTCGGTGTCGCTATTTTGCAGTTTAATGGCTATAGATGAAACAAAACAGGATTTCTTACCTTTAAACACCACAGATACGACGGGGTCTGGGCTGCCCAGTTTCTTCTTGGGCAAACCCGCCGCAGACTCCACTGCCACGCGCAACATGACAGAAAAAAGCACACTTTCATTCAATGCACTTTCATAACGATGTCTCTCTGTATGTGAGACTGTGGGCTCATTGCAGTGCCTTTATCCTTTTGAGTTTCTAAAGGGTGTGGACTTCTCTGACACAATGTGGCAGACTGCCTACCTTCACCTTCAAGTTCACTTAGTAAACTTTGCATTAGTGATGCGCAAATATTGACTTTAAATTATTCGAAGAATTATTATTAACAATTATTCAATGAATATTCCCTGCATGTTGGCCCAAATACACATAAAATTATAATCTCAGTCATTTTAAAGTTTAAGAGATCAGACACAAGCGCCACCTAGCGGTGCATTTAACGAATCACATAGATCAATTTACTGTTATACACATCAAATGAACATACTGTCATATTGTAAAGGATTTGGGTGCGTTGTATGTTATGAGGGTTAAGTAATTGGACATCATTCATTCTTTAACTACTACCTTCAGAGAGCCTGGGTTCAAATTCTGTACACTTGAGTAGATTTTTGTGCGGATTGATGGCATCACACTCTTCAAACCCTAACTTGATTGGCTGAGCGGCATCTCATATGGGCGGAACACTTCTACGGTATGTATCACTCCGCTTGTGCTTGTTTGCGCGTTCAGACAAGGCTGGCTGGAAGTCTGTGTGCATTAGTAGCGATTTTTTCACTGCAGTTTAAATTACGCAATAATGCCAGAAATTGTCATCGTTATCCGTAACTGAATTAATCCACTCAACCAATTTGGTAAAATTTTTTTTTTTTTTTATCAGATTTCAGATTAGATTAAATTCTGAAAATTAGTTGTTTGGAAGAAAAATATATAATCTGAAATTGGATTGGATGACATAATCCAGTCTTGGTTTTGATCTGGATCAAACCTTCAGCACGTGTTGTCCAAAACATTTTAGTAAAATTGGAATACCTTTGATCTTAAAAAATAATAATAATACAAAAATCCCAAGAGAAGGGTGGATTTCAGGAACAAAATGCAAATGTCAAATAATGCAACATTTGTATCACTATATATACACATTTATAGTTTACACTTGATTTAATTTTCGACCACTTGTAATTTGGATTTGGTATTCTGGAAAAGTTTGTATCTGGATCATCCAATCCCATCCAATACTTATCAGACATATTAAGTATAGCATCATGTAAATACTATGAGCACACCTTCTCTTGTTAGTCAAAATAAGTTTATGAAAGTAATCTGGGTTTAGAATAAGAAGCAGAGAACAACAAATAAAGAACAAAAGACAAAGCTACATTTTTACTTTATTATATTGGGTTTTCAGTTGGGTGGAATTTGTATAAGACCATTAAATACATTTCCAATAGAGAGGAGAAATTCTTAAGTGCTTTGCTACAACACCAATTTATTAGTACATTGAACACTTTAAAAACACAAGATTTTGAGATGGACAATGCTACGAAGCAGTCTTCTGGCTCCTTTCAATGGCCATTCGCTCCAGTCTCTCTGTGTAAAAGCCATTGAAGTCCAGCCTAGAAAAAAATCTCATTATTCATAGCACCTTCAAAACTGAATTTAAATGAGGATTGTCTAAGCTCTTTGATAGTAAGAGATTTCAAAAGCTTGTGCTACACATTTTATTATCACTATTAAAAGGATAGTTCACCCAAAAAACTGAAAATTCTGTCATTAATTATTCATCCTCATGTCATTCCAACCCTGTAAGATTTCGTTCATCTTTGGAATGCAAATGAAGATCTTTTTGATGAAATCTGAGAGCATTCTGTAACTATTGAAAGCTACACAACTACCACTTTGGATGGATGTCATTTTGAATAATGTGAATAAAAGCCTAAATTAAATCTGTTCATCATATAAAGCCATCATGCAGAAAATTTAGAATAAACATATGGTTTAGTTTTACGATCTCTTAATGAACTTGTGTCAAAGTGTCATTTGTGTAGCTGTCAATGGAGGGACAGAAAGCTCTAAGATTTGATCAAAAAAGATCTTCATTTGTGTCCTGAAGATGAATGAAAGTCTTACGGGCTTGGAATGACATGTGGGCGAGTAATTAATGACTGAATTTTCATTTTTAGGTGAATTATCCCTTTAAGACCAGGTTAAATCAGTAGCAACTAAGCACTAATACATGTAAGATTTACTGAAAGGTTCCTTCCACAACCCACCTGTAGATGATGTTGATCATGCTGTGTTCACAGTCATTGGTGCTGTAAATGCTGAGCTTATCCAAAAGATCCAGCAATAAGGTGCTGAAGTTACTGTCAAACTTGCTGATGGTCACCTCAAACCCTGAGTCAGACTGGAGGGCATCCACATACTCAGCTAAGAACTGAGATAAAGACAAATAGATAACATTTAAAAAAAAAAGATTCATTTGTTTGTGGTTTATTATATTTTGGAAGATTACGGTGTAAAAAAAAGCTTTTTTATTTTCGGTATTGTAGAATTACTGATTGCCAGTGACTCACTTTAGTGGTCAGTCTTTTTTTCTCTGCCTCGTCTGTCCGTTCAGCCTTCATCTCGCTGTCTATCCTCATGCTCTGAGTGAACCGCTGCAAAACAATCAACATGAACTCTCCAGCATCATCCTACCATTGAAGAATAAACTATATAATCAAAAATATATATAAAAAAAGGTTATACTAGAAGATCTACATTCTAAATATGTACACTACCCTTCAAAAGTTTGGGGTCAGTAAGATTATTATTATTATTTAAAAAATAAATTAATACTTTTTTTTTTTTACTTTACTGACAGTAAAGACATTTATAATGTTACAAAAGATTTATATTTTTCTACAAGTAAAAATTATTTGAACTAAATCTGCAATTTCTATTCAGCATATAAAAAAAATGTATTATGGTTTCCACAAAAAAATTAAGCAGTACAATTATTTTAAACATTGCTAATAATAGCAATGTTTTTGAGCACCAAATCATCTTATTAGAAAGATTTCTGAAGGATCGTGTGACACTGAAGACTGTGATGATGCTGAAAATTCAGCTTTGCATCACAGGAAGACATTACATTTTAAAATGTATTAAATAGAAAACAATTGTTTTAAATTGTAAAGATAATATTTACTGTACTTTTGATCAAATGCAGCCATGGCAGGCATCAGAGACTTTCAAAAACATTTAAATAAATCTTACTGACTGCAAACATTTGAATGGTATCCAGTATATTTGCTAACAGGTTTTTAATGCTTTTAGTTCTTTCTCCATAATGTCTGTGTTTTTACCTGCATGCAGTTGGTGAACATGACACAGACAGACATGAGCTTGGAGAAGATCCGAAGCAGCTCAGGATTGGTGAGCATACAGTCCTTCAAACAGTTATCCAGGAAACTGGTGTGATGACACAGCACGTCGTCAATGTTGGAGGCCTAAAAAAGACAGGTGATTTAAGCACACACTGTGAATTCATTTTTAATGAATTATTTATTATAAATCTCTTTCTAAACATATATAAATCTAGACAGACAGATTGACTCACAGACTTCAAGTTGTTCTCCATGATGTGCCACGTGGGCTCCATAACCTCAAACATCATGTAGTACTGAATGTTCTGAACAAAGTTGAGCATCCGTTGTCTTAATGCAAAGGCAGCAGCAAACCTACAATCAACAAGAGCTACTTAATAAGATATGCTTACTTGAAGATGCACAGACTAAAACTAAAAGTCCAAGACAAAAACTAAATGTATGTAGTCTCACCACTTAGCAGAGTGAAGTGAATATTGCTTAGCTGTTTTATTGCTGATCCACACATTACAGAGCAGCCTCTCCACATGCTTGCAGTAGAACATGTGCCTGAAGAGCATCTGGTATCTTGTCAGGGCTTTCCTGTACAACAGAGCATTGTTTTTAAGGAGTAGTTCATTGTAAAGTTTCAGTCACAATGTGTAAATAGTGTTGCAATGTATTAAGCACAGCTCACACAGAAGTCACTTTCAAATACAAGCAGCTTTCTGTTGTGCAACCTTACTTGAACCTACTGAAACATCTACGTAGGGATATATTTTGCCCTCACTGGATAAATGTACATGGGAATGTGCATTTCCAATTTGAAACATTTCCGATCGCATAGTGTGTAATGTGCGAAATTTCTGATCCCATGGATTCTTATCGCTGACTGGATTTCCCCCAGCAATAATTCGCCAAACAACAGTAAATGTGACCACAATTTAATTGCATGGAATATATGTTTGGAACAACATGTGAAGGGTAAATGATGACAAAAAAGTTCCTTTAAGAGGCACAGGGCCACAGCAACAATCACAAGCTGAAGCTACTTGAAATGAAAGCTATCCAGCCATATAGGAAAACTGTACCTGTTGATTATGAGTGAAAGTGGCCACTTGACGATGTAGTCGAAGGAGAAAGCCTCCAGGCCGCTAAGTGACACCTCTGTGGGCTCTGCATTAATGATGGCTTTCTCTTGTTTGGTATCTATAGCAAGGACACGTAACAGCTGGGTGATCACATCATGGGGCATCAGGTCAATCTGGAAGAGAACAATTGTCTTAAGTAAACAATGAACTGTTGCCTATTTTTCGGCACTTGCACGTCATTTTCCATTCGTTAAGAAGAATCTCAACCATCCCTGCAAATAATACAACCATTTAGATGGGTGAAAATAGCCACTTTCATACACGAAATGTGTTAAATTGGCAGATGTTATTTACTTTTTCCTTTGGATTTTTTTCTGTTTTCTTGTAGGGCAGCATGATTTGTGGTGGAATTTTCTGATAAATTTATGATTTTTATTATCACCAAGTAAAAATATAAATTAAAACGAAATTATACAATATTACTACTGTAACATTTAGTTCACAGTAAAACAAAATAAAAAAAAGTATTTAAGAAAAATAGTATAATAACAATTTTGACATAACTGTAAAATTACAAAACTAATATTTATGGCTGTCTTAATTTCTTAATTTTCAAACATTAAACATCACCAACTTTTATTTTGATGGACAACCGTACAGAGGCCTAAGATGCTCAAAACACCCGCGGATAATGAGCTGCTCATGTATAAGAACGCAGTGCCACGCTTTACTCTGAAACACACAACGCATATATATTTATTTTATTAAATGGCAGCCTTTGCAATTTGATAATTGCACTAAGCCAGGGTTCCTCAAATCTTGCCCCTCCAACCCTGAACAAACACACCTGAGCAAATGAATCAAGGTCTTCAGGATCACTAGAAATCACAGGTAGGCGAGTTTGATCAGGGTTTGAGCAGAACTCTGCAGGGCTGCGTTTCCCAAAAGCATCGTAAGTATAAGAAATTTGTAAAAAACAATCTTACGACTGATCTTTATATTACGGTCTGTTCCCCAAAAGCATCATAACTTAAGTAGCACTTGAAAATCATCGTAGATCTACGAGTGCTCTGGAGTTATCGTAAATCCGAAAGTGCATCGTAAGAAGACAGAGTTATGAGGTAACCTTCAGGACAACCGGCACATTACACCTTTAACTTTATTCAAGAGCAATGTGATTATAATATAAGGTTTTGATTGTACTTTATTGTACACTTTATTACTTGTTTTTGTTTAAATGAATGTACAAATGAAATCATTAAAAAGGGCATAAAATAAAAAAAATAGAAATAATTTAATCTAATAATTTTAATCTAAATGAAATGAATGAACAAAAACATTAATAAAAGATGTAATATGCCTCAAAGACTGGGAAAAATGGGGATGAACTAAAAAAAAAACCTGTCAATGACTTGCTGACGTGCACAAAAACCAGCCATGTAGTGGGAATTTCTTGGTTAGCCATCATGTGGTCCCATGCCATCTTTGTCCTCCTCCTCCTCCACCACCTCTTCATCTTCCTCCCTGTTAAGTAAGGACACTCTCAAATGTCCTGACTACAACTACAAACATTCTCAAACTGCTGAGGTGTTGTTGCTGCAGTCTGGGCAACAGAAGTTGGAGGCTGAGGCCTGGGAGGGTTGTTTGGAGGACTAGGAGATGGCAGACGAAACTGATAGTTCCTCTGAACATGAAGGACCTGACTCAGACTCAGGTTGAGTTACCCCTACTCCTCCATGGATGTCAATACCACGAAAAATACCATCTGAAGCACTTATGCCAAGTATTGACAAGGCCTTTTCTTCCTCTGCTGTGAGAAGGAGGGACTCATTGGGCTCACCACCTGTTTTATTAAATGTTGTCCTCTGCAGCGACCTTTTCCTTTTAGCAAGGCTGGCAAAGTCCTGCCACTTCTTCCTGACCTCCTTCCCTGATATTTTAATGCCCCTAGTTGCAGTCAGTTTTGTAGCAATATCCTCCCAGATTTTTTGTTTTTGTTTATTTGTATAACTGCCCTTAAACCTGCTGAAAATAATATGTTGTATAGCTCCACCTCCTCTAAAATGATATTAATATCCTCTTTTTGAAAAATTTCTTTTCTTGGTTTTTCTGGTTCAGCCATTTTGCTGGTGTCTCTACCCATAAGTTTGTGCTTTTATAGATTCTTGGCCTCGTAGAAAATGCACATCAGATTAAAACAATTAGGCTAAACATTTCAAAATACAAGCATGTGCTACAATTACTAGCCATTCTACAAGGTGACATTTCAGCACTTGACATGTGGACAGCGACTCTTGATTAGCACTTAAAGCACAGCTGCGTGCGATCGTGCTAAGTGCGTTTTTGTGAAAGGCATGTGAAATGAAGACGAACGTTCGTAACGTCGCTCGTAGAAAATGCTCGTAAGTCCTAAGGTCCATCGTTATCTGGAAACGCAGCCCAGGGCAGTGGCCCTTCAGGACTGGATTTGAGGAACCCTGCACTAAGCTATATCACGATTTCGGTTTTATTTTGATTAATCGAGCAGCTGTAGTTTTTTTGTGTCGGGCCCATAGACTGTAAAAAAATATGGACTTTGTGTTCATGACGTCACCCGTAGGTTTCTGTAGAGCATTTTTGAAGCCCAAAGTAGGCAGGGCTGGCGTCGCCATCTTGGCAGCGCGTCACTCCCGGATAACCGAAAATGGGCAAAGAGACTGGATTAGCTGAGGTGACGTGACGGCTAACAGCAGAAAAACGGCTAGTAGTGACACCAGCGGCAATCTTTAGGCTAAAAGATTAAACTCAACTACAATTTGCTGTTCATTTGGATTTCTACTGCCAAAAGCAAAGACGCTCATCACCTGATATTTACAATGTTATGTAGAACGCACAAACTGACAACATATGTATTACAAAGTGCTAATTTCGAAGTAATAGTTGAGAACACGGATGAGCATTCAACCTTTAAATCGTCTTTGAAGGGGTCTGTGTTGGCAGTGCTCATCCTCAGGGCCAGCTCCAGCAGAGCCTCCAACCGAGGAGGAATGATGTCATCAACCTGCTTCTTCAGTTCCTCCTCCGTCAGATCCATAAAATGAACGAAAAAGTCTCCTTTATCCATTAAGAAGTAATGCTTGATTGACCTGCACCACAAATGTAAGAAATAAGGTGATAATGAGATATTCATTACACAACCATTAAACAATACCAAATAATCGGTTTCTCATATAAGAGAATACTTTGGTTTTTGCACGTATACATGTTTCTCAACTGGTGGGTCATGACCTAAAAGTGAGTTGCAAGACCAATTTGAGTGGCTTGCAGAGTGTGTAGTCCAAAAAAAAAAATAATAATTCTTAATGTTTTACTGCAGCGAGGCTTTTATTTTGAAAGATAGAAAAACTCCTGATTTAGTATCTGCTGTCAGATGAGATGTTGTAAAGCTATATGTTGTTGTCATTATTTTAAAATTATTTTTTGTAACTGTTCATGTTAGTAGTGTGTATTTACAATAGTAACAGTAGTTTCCATAAGCTTAACCCATAATTCCACCTTATTTTTACTTTGTATTATTTGTATTATGTATTATTTTCACAAGTGTACTTGTGCGTGTGTTGACCATTTTTCAAAAAATAAATAATATTGGTTCAAATTCCTAAGAAATTTGAGTCACTCAATGACCATGGGAAAATGTGTGGTATGTACTACGTACTGTACGTGCACAGCCTGATTTTTCTAACTGCTCTAAACGCGCGCAGCTTGCATGTGTACCGTGACATTTTTTTGCACTAATTAGTTTGTTTCTAATTAGTCACAAAAGAAGCAGAGCAAACAACAACCAACTACTGGAGATGGCAACAACAATCGATGCCAGCGTTGACAACGTGTGCAGGATTTCAGGGATACCCACAACAATTTCAAACCTTTACGTTTTACCTCAGGCGTGAAACAAGCTCCTTTTCCTCCATCAGGAAGTCAAGCAGAACCTTGCTGGCATAGTAATATGCTTTTTCAATCTGCTCCACATATGCTCTCTCTTTAAGTGTGTAGAGAACCTCTTTAGCATCTGGACAGGTAACGTCACGGCCGCACTCTCGCACAACATTCAGATACTTGCCTGAAATTAGAAAGAAGTTAGGACTGTTCATCAAAAAATGCATTTAGTCACTTTTCAGAAATGCCTGAAAAAATGCCTCACCTGTGTTTAATATCTTATCTGCCATTTTCTGAAGGAATGATGGGATCCTGTGCTGGACGATAGTGTATCTCTGATCCCAGTATTTGTCATTATAATCCTCCTGAATCTTCTCTTTTTGCAGCTCATGCTCCTCAACCATGAATTCACTATAAAACCAAAATATAGAAAATGTGATGACGTTTATTTCACTTAATTTAATGTGGTACAATGTGGTCCAATCATGTTTTTTCATGGTCAGCAAAATTCTGAATTTAAGAATTGGCTGCCTTTCAAGCCACGAGTATGAATTTGATTTGAATTCCCCAAGAGCTACAGCATGCTGAATTGGAATTTAAATGGGATGACAGGAAGCATTAAAACTAATTATAGTTAATAACAAATATATAATACAATATTATAATATAATATAAACTGGAGCATTCTGAAGTTACCCGATACATGAAATATAAATTAAATACAAATTTCAATAGGTGGCATTTCATAACATATCTTACTAATGTCCACTAATATTTCTGGGAATACTAAATGGACGCTTTTCACAGACTGTGATGACGTGTTTTCAGAGTTATTAACATCATAAATCCAGCAAAGGTTTTTTTTATATTTTGATTTTTTTAAGAATATAATGTACATTTATAACACAATACTTTGTGTTATTTTACCTAGGCATTACATTTCAGCAAGTTTGTCATCTCAAAATCACAGAAACACTATAATGGATTTTTTTTCTTTTGCTTTTAAAGCAAATGGGAATGCAAAAATATATATATTTGTTGTAGTTTCTATTCACCACTAAAAAAAGTCCACCTAACTATGATAAGTTCTGCTTCTGAGAACCCCAGAAATGTGAAAAGGGTCCATATTGTGTATAACATGTTTATTGGTAATTCATACTAATAAGTGAAATGCATTAACAACCACCACCCTTACAGCAGTAACACATTAAATTCAAAATGCAATTGGAATTCTGCATCCTTTGGAACCTCAATTCAAATTCAGAAACTGTAATTTAAAAGGTGTTCTCAATAGAGTTATAAATATCTAAAAACCCTGTTGGTCAGGGGGTCACATTGTACCTGTATGGGTCTTTAATAATGCCCCTATAGATCCACTTCTCAAGTATTTCAAAGTAGGGGACGCTGGCTGCTTTAGTCAGATAGAGGCAGAGCTCTTGAGCCTGGCTGTCTCCGGTGTAATTGAATGTGCGATCGTGAAGCAGGCTGAGGGTCGAGCCACCCATACATTCACCCTTGTCAACAGAGGTGGCTGCATTAAAGAGACCAGGGAGAAAGAACATTAACATGAGCATGTCATCAATGCTATTTATTTACTTATGTTGGCCATCTATCTATTAACCCTATTAAGCACTTTCAGAATGGTCAGTCGGTGCGCTCAACTCATAAAAATTTTTTTTACGTCAGTTTAATATAATTTAAGTTGAAATGACTTATACAGCCAAGTTGATTGTACAACTTGTACAGTGTATTATGTAAAGGATATTTATAATGCTAAGAATTTGCTAACAATATTGTAATGACATTATATAGCAACATGCTAAGACGTCCAAGCAACATGCAAGCAAATGTTAAACCATTCTAGCAACATCCTAAAACAAGTTACCACCATGCTAAAAAAACATGTTAGAAACATGTTAAAACAATGTTAAAACATACTAGAAACATACTATCAATATTCTAAAACATGGTAGGAACATACTAGCAACATCCTAAAACATGCTACCACCATGCTAAATCATGTTAGATTTTTGTATGCCTAGCCATCAAACTTTATTTGAAACTTTTCAGATAAGGCTTTGTCAAGCCAACATCAAAGTTTGTCCTGACCAGAATGCTGTTGCATAAAGTAATGAATTAAGAATGAACATGAAAAATATATTAAGACAATTTACAAATGAACTCATTACTCCTGTTGGCACATCCAAAATGCTGAGCGCTGCTCTTTTAACAGTAACCACACATGTTGAAAGCTTTACCAATGGAGGCCAGGATTTCCATGGTCCGCATGGTGGGCTGTATGTAGAACCAGAGCTTCTGCAGGGAGAGCGTGCCCTGTCCGTGGAGATGCTCCAGCTGTGTCACCAGGATGAGGTATTCCTTCATCAGAGTCCTCATGGCTGCAGTCAGAGCGTGATTCACCTGACCGTACTCAAACGATGACTTCTCCTCTGTGAAGCTGGCCATGGATTATGCAAATGATTAGTGTGAGCAAGCCATGCAAAATTTGATCATGAAATATCAAATTTCTTTTCAGAGAATAATTTCACTGGGGCCCTGACATTTTTAACAAATCTGGTTTATCATTAGTGTAAACACATGACTAATATATCTATTAACCGTAATATCGTTCACAGACCGTGTGATAGTGGAGTAACAAGATGCGACCGGCAATATTCGGTTGACCAGCTCTTTGACGGACATGTCGAGGGAAGGATCTACTATGAAGGAGCGGCTCTGTCTGCCAAGCACAGGCTGAGCTGTGATGTCTCTCCCATCCACACCAATCAGCACGAAAAGCAGGTCCTCAACCAGAGCTTGCTCCTGTGCAGCCAGTGGCATTGTACCTGAAATTAAACTTGTTAAAGTCACCATGAAATCAATTCAATTTGAAAATTCTTATTTTTTATATATAATATTACAGTGTTTATTATAAATGATTTATCCGAGCACATCTTTATTTCTTTTTTTTTTAATTCATGTGCCTTTTTAATCAAAAACATAAATTTCCCCTCCTCATGCAACAATATCTCTTCTCTGATGACACGTGCACTCCCACATAGGCAGGACAATAAACCCTGAACGGAAAGTCACTCAACGGAAAATAAAATTGTATTCACCTCTGAAAATATAAATGAGGCGAACACTGTTATCTTTAACGTGTGCATTTTCTGAGGAAACTGTGTGAACATGTTTTATACCCGTTTTATTGAACCTGTCTTAAAGTGCCCCTATTGTGTACCTATATACTACCAGATGATATTCAGAGTGTTATATAGCCGTTTGTGAATGTAAAATGTCTGCAAAGTTTCAAAGATCAAAGTGCCTGATAAATGGAGTTAACTTTCTTAAATGAGTCGTCAGAAATTCCATTCCTACTTCTTGCACAAATCTATAAAGGTTTGTAACAAATTTGCATAATGCCAGCCTAAGCCTATGGTCTTCATCGGCTGCTCACGAACAACGTCTACTTTGACCCGTCCTCAAACACTGTATTTGTAGCTGAGGCCCGGAAGAGATTGGTTTATGTCATTGACATGTCGAGAAGACACTGTTTTCTGCATTGCGAATGCAAATCCACTTTACTTGACGGTAAAACCGATGTCATCGTTACTGTTTGTATAACTGCGTATATACAAGTGGTGAGGAAGCCTCCGGAGCTGAAATTCAGATATGATAATGGGTGTTTCTTTTACAACACACGCTATAAGCTGTAGTAGACCAATCACAACACATTGGGCCATCTGACCAATCAAAGCAGAGTGGGCTCTCAGAAAGGAGGCGCTTAAAGAGACCGAATCCTTGATCAAACCATTTCAGACACTGTGAGAAAAAATGGCGCTGAAATGTATATTATGAGAAAATTAAAGTGTTTTTTGATCTTGGATTCCTGTAAACATATTGAACAATCAAAATTTGCAGGAAGATAGTGGGGACTGATTAAGTAATATTGCACAAATATGAAATAAGGGTAAGTACTGAATTTCAACTTCTCCTCTCCAGCCGAGATTTAAACTTTCTTAATGTAAATCAAATAGACTGAAACTTTTTTTTTTGTTGCATGTCGCTGTATATGGATTTACTAGGTGTCTACAAAGCAAATTGCCCTCAAGAACAATAATGTAAAGAAATTAGCAAATCAAAATGATCCAATCAATTCCAGATTGACTAAATCAAGTCCTGCCCTAAATTATTTTTACTCAAGAAGCTGTTTCACTTAATCATCACAAAGGGGAATAAAAAAAATCACAAGTTCTGTTTCATGCTGTCTTAAACAATTCAGTTGCATCTATAACCAGACTTGGTATATACTGTTTCTTCTGTGATACTGAAGTTCAAGTGAAATCAAAAGTGTCCATATTATCCATAATCTCTAATCAACATCTGTAACAATTCCCTATTCATCTAGGGCTCTAATTTTGGAAAGGCCTGTCACATACCAACAGCCACCACGGGATCTCCCACAGGGGTGGGGCTAGTGATGAAATCCCCAATCAGTGCAGGCCGGTCATACACCCAGTTTGGAAACACAGGGTTCGGCTGAGTGGGGTTCTTCTTATTGTGCCTGTCTCTCAGCATTTTACGGATGACTTCAGAAGACTGTGCAGGAAAACAAAGCCATCGTTACTTGTACAGAGTACAGAAGTGCAATGTACAGAAGTGCAATGTACAGAATTAATGGACATCAATATCATCTTTGCGTTTCGTCATAATACCTGCGGCACACTGGAGCTGGCTGTGACATTTCCCAGCTTTTTCCGCAATTCCTCCAGTTCTTGCATGGACATTTTGCTGCTGGTTGCAGGAATGCTGTACGACGTGGTGGTGCTGGATGCTGCATTTGCAGACATTTCTGATCTTTCTTTGGCATTCTGCTGCAGGAACTTCAAAGTCTGAAGAGTCGAAGCAGTCATGGCTTAGAAAAAATGTCTAGATCACAATTCCACAATACCCCAACATCAAAAGAAAAAGCCTGGTTTTAAGTCCTAACTTTCTAAGACTAGTCTTACAAGTTTGTCATACATTTTTTTCTTTAAGACTGTTCATAACTTTTTAACCTTGACCAACTGCTAATGGGTCATACTACATTTTAAAGGGATAGTTCACCTAAAACTGAAAATTCTGTCATTAATTACCTACCCTCATGTCGTTCCAAACGCGTAAGATATTTTTAATCCGTTTCCCCTTTGTTGACAGCTATGCAACTACCACTTTGATGCTTCAAAAAGTTGAGTGGTCCAAATTTTCTGGAGAGACTCCATCAATTTATATGATTAAGAGATTTAATTAAGGCTTTTATTCACATTTAAACATTGATCAGGTTGGTGTTTTTGTATTAATGTTTTTATTTTTTTATGTCTGTTTTTTTGTGTGTGGTTTTTATTATATTATTAGCTTTTATATTATTTTTCATATTGATTGTTTGTCTTTGGTGTTGTGAAAAATTCAATAAATAAATCATATATAAAAAAATTAAAAAAAACATTGATCAGCGAACATAAACAGTAGCTCAATCAAAACTGCTTGGCGCGCGAGAACAAACCTCATTGGTTCTTGCTGAAGCTCAAACGCGTAATACTAGAATGAATCTAATTGGTTCTTGCACGTCAAGCGAACATGCTTGAGCTTCCGTTTACCACAACTGATGTGTAAGTTGATTAATTATATGTGAATAAAAGCATAAATTCAATCTCTTCAGTCTCTTTAAGAAATTTGGACTAAACCACTCAATTCATATGGATTAGTTCTACGATCTCTTTATGAACTTTTTGAAGCATCAAAGTGGTAGTTGTGTAGCTGTCTATGGAGGAACATAAAGCTCTCAGATTTTATCAAAAAGATCTTCATTTGTGTTGTGAAGATAAACAAAGGTCTTATGGTTTTGGAACGACATGAGGGTGAGTTATTTATGACAGAATTTTCATTTTTGGGTTTAACTATCCCTTTAAGACACTGTCTAACATGGCTATGTTTATGCAACTGGCAGGGGTGTGAAGTAACGAATTACAAATACTCACGTTACTGTAATTAAGTAGTTTTTTTCAGAAATTGTACTTTTTTGAGTAGTTTAAAATTTTTGTAATTTTACTTTTACTTGAGTACATTTTAAGTGATGTATCGGTACTTTTTCTCCGCTATTTTCCTTCTGTTTGTGGTCGTTACTCGTTACATGCTTGTTTTAAATGTATTTTATTTTTATCCATCAACGTGATTGGATTGAGTAAGCGGTCTCGTGACTGTCATCAAATCAAATTAAGCATAGACAACTTTAACCGCCTATTCCTGCTGTTACTCGTGGCTGCTGTGGAGGTCCATTCTTCACGCATCAATCCAGATATCAATCCTCTAATAAGGTACATTTCACATTTCTGCTTAATATGATATTTATATAGGCTGGCCTGTCTACAGGGCCTAACATTTGGTCTGAGGTTGGGGGTATTGCGTGACGAGTTCATAATGCGGTGAATTCCCGCTCCCATTTACTTCACAATCACATTATAGAGCGACGCACGTCACGATCTGTGCACTGCCGCGTCTCGCGCTCGCCATGCCACCAGATTCAGAATCAGTGCACTCTATGAACCATGGCGTTAACTTGAACTGCATTTCTGTCAGTGCGTGACTACAGCTCGTTAATAAACACGTTTTGTGATTGATCCATTACAATCCGTCTTCATTTGGCAAGTGCACTTGCGCAAAAACATTTTTCATGTTGAACTTTTTTTTTTGTGTGTGTGTGGATGCTGCTGATAAAACAGCTTCACCGAGACTACAAAGAGACATGCATTTGTGTGTGTGTGTGTGTGTGTGTGTGTGTGTGTTTGTTTGTTTCTTTTGTAAAAGTTTCCTGGATATAACTTCCCTATTTAATGCACAATTTTCCTTACAAATTATATTATCAGCATTACAATGTGAGTAAATGTAGCCGTGTAAAATGTAAGGGATGATGCCACCCTTCTAGAACAATGTGCATTTACATTTAAATTGTAGCATATTTAATATCATGGAATTAAAGTGTGTAATTAGTGTTAGCTCACTATCTTAGCCTTTTTCAGTGCATTAGGTGAGGTAATCTGATAATATTAGTGATTCTCATTTATCAAAACACTAACATTGATACCGTTTTGGAGAGAAATTGGGTATTTTTTAATCTCTCTATTTGATGCATTTTAAAAAGATGGATGATAGATATTCTTCAATCTTTCTAACAAAGAACAAAATATAATGTGAATTACAGTATGTACAATTTTTTTTAATTTATAAATTGTAGTGCACAGTGTTTATTTTAAGGGGTAGAATCCGCAGCTCAGTACTCACTACTCACTACTCATGAGTACTTTTAAATAAGCTACTTTTTTACTCTTACTCAAGTGAGTTTTTTGGACAAGTACTTTTTACTCTACTCACACTACATTTTTTGGAATGTAATGCTACTTTTACTTGAGTATGTTTTTTCAGTACTCTTTCCACCACTGGCAACTGGCCGCTGATTTTTTTGTTTCGAAATTTTCATGACAATTAAAGTCACCATGAAATCAAAATGGACAATTATTGTTTGCTTTTTTATGGAATATTGCAGTATTTACTATAAATGACATATTCATAGTCGCATCATTACTTTTTAAAAATCATGTGTCCTCGTAATCTTTGATCAAAATAACTTCCACTTCCTCTTACAGCATCATCTCTTCTCTTCTCTGATGATGTGTTTACTGGCATGAGGGCAGAACAACCTGTCACTCAAAAGATCACAGCAAACAACAACCATCCAACGATTTGATTAAATTCCTGATGAACAAAAGCAGGTCCCGCCTAACATTTTTTGTTCTTCAAGAAGCCGTTAGATATCCATCCCAATAGGGAAGAAAAGACAACCGTAACTTCTGTTTCATGCTGACTTTAAGTACATTTTCCCTCCAAATTCTAATTTCCATATTGTTTATGGATGTTTTACTTTTGAAGTTTTATTTTTGTAAGCCCAGTATGTGATTTTTATTACTGTAATACTGTTATTATATGGTTATTACAGTAAAACTGAATACAATCCATTTTTAGTTTAAATAAGCATACATTGATGGCAGGACAACAGATTCCACCATGCTTAATTAAAATAACATACCATCATTTATTAGCATTACTGTAATGTCAATTTTGATAATTGTCAGTAGAATAATGTAAAAAATAGTAATTGAATTGGTCCTAAAATAGGTTTCATCTGGCAAAATATTATTTATTATTTTGTGTTTGAGGGTAACGTTAAATCATGTGACCTAGGCTATACATATTCTTGACAAGTTTTTGGAAGATTCAAATATTTTTGTTTAGAAATTAATAATGAGTTTCATTAAACATACCTCTTTATCCTCAGTGAGTTTGGAAAGCAGATACACCAGTGGATCAAGGTTGCGTGCATTCTTTGACTTCAATTCATCATGTTTCCTCAAGAAGTCTTCAGGTGTTTTGGAGTGTTCTGCCATTTTGACCTGTAAGAAAATGTGAATTAGCCTAGTAGTGCGTTCAGAAAACGTGTAACGGGAGATAAAACACGTTCACCTTAGCACTGTGTGCAGAGACTGTAGTGGTCACATATCCAGTCCTGTTCTTCTGCAGTAAATCAATGTAAACCTCAGCACCATCTCCCCCGCGGACATTAAGGAGTCCGAGAAGTTCATTAACATCATGATGAATTCTGAATTCACTCATGACTTCAGATGAAATCAGAACCTGAAATCAGAAATAGACACACGTGAGAAACGAGAGCAAGCTCAATGAATGAATGAATGAATACATTAGTTAACGTTACCCAAACAACACAACGTGAACGTTAGATCTAGATCATCGAATTTGCTGATGGTATTTATAAACAGCTAGCAATCTAACTATACATGCATAAACAAAACATTTTGTTTACCTATAAAGATACCCTTTGTTATTTTACCTAGTAGTTGTCTAATTAGTCCTTCTGAATAACACGTATCATTTGTTGATCAGACAGTAGCGTAACTGACAACACAATAATAATAGGAAGGCGGAAACTGTGTGAATTTGTAAAATTCCGCCAAAAGACTTTATATTTCAAAATAAAGGTCCTTTACTTGTTATCCACCTGGTAAAATAAAACAGAATGTATTTTTTGTTTACAGGTATATATTTTTTAAATGTTCGATTTTTACAATCAGTATAACATGTATTAAAATACATAATATGTTAAATGTAAATGTTATTAATATTTAAAAAAAACATGGGTGTGGCCTTTTCCTATGATCCTAATAATAAAAGTTATGGAACTCATTACCTGCATCTATTTGGAATGCTGCTTTTGTGGATTATTTAAGAACCTTCTTAAGACATCTTTTTAGTAAAGCTTTTCATTTATAATTTATTAATGTGTATTTTTTGATATTATGTTTTTTTCCCTTGTTTGATTTATTTTGTTCTGTACATGTTGTAGCGCTTTGAGTTTTAGAAAGGTGCATTACAAATAAAATGTATTATTATTATGATTGTTGTCAACATTATTTTAAAATATCCACGATTACTTGTTTAATTTGTTTAATTTAATTACTTGTACAATATGTTTGCGTAGATGTTTATATTTACAGCATTAATATAATAATACACATAATAAAACATTTCAGATGATGATAATAATAACAAATATTATTGTTGTTGTTTTATATAATAATAACAATATAATAATAATATGCTACTCTAATACTTGCTTCATATTACAGTAGCATATTACACTTGAATTTTACAGAATACAGTAAATATACACTTTATACAGATACATATCACACAAACACATATACATACATGCCGTGTATCTATAGTCTTGTCTTTTTCTTTTACTGTATATCGCAATAACATTGTACTGTAATTTGTTGAAAGACCAACAGCAGAAGCGCAACTGTGAATCCTGTACAGTCTTTTGCAATTAGTATCCTATACAGTAATGTGTCAATTTGTACTGTTAAAATTTATATATGCCATGCAGAAAAAGTGCAGTCTTGTGCTTTTCAATCATCAAAATCATAGCCATACCATACATCTGAAAACACTGACAGCGACAATGTGGTTAAACATTTTGAACAATGACACAAGGACTTATCATTCTGATGGCACTGATATGTTCATTGATGTAAACTCACCTGCAAATGAAAGCGACTGAGAAAAACTGTATTCATGGGCAAAAATTTCTGATTTGTAACAGAATTCTTCTGTCAGAATAGGCATTTAAAAAAAAACGAATAAATTGTGTTAAGGTTTTTTTTGGAATGACAAATTAATTATTGTTATTGTTTCTTTTATTTAATTTATTAATTTGTTCTCATTTTGCACTCCGGTGTTAAAAGAATGCAGATGTTTCAGGCCAGAAGATTACTCATGTCAATGATTCTCTATAATGTCTAGCCCAGTACTTGAGCACAGCTTGCCAGGATGATAAACACAATAATTGACTCACCACTAAAGGCATTACCTTGTGAAAAAAGTGTCATCTCACCAATCTAATCCAAATGTCTTTTGGCACTTTCAAATGGATCCTTTGAAGAATAATGTGTGAAAGAAGCAGGCTGTGAATAAAAAATAGAGACGGTGCCATTCCCAAGCCACAAATAATCTCGAAACTGTCAGTGGATGGTGAAAGAACTGAAGTGCTGTTGTTAGTTTATAGTTCGAGGTCACTAGCCTGGGAAATGAGACCATCTGCAGAGATGAAACCTGAGCACTCAAGACTTATTAAACAAATTGATGCATTTCAATTTCACATGACCCTTTTGACTGCTGATGATTGTGCTGCTCAAGAGTATTGGATTAAATGAATGACTCTGCTTGACATATGATTAGGTTCTTGACATTGTGTAGCATAAAGATGCATGACAAAATTTTTCTTATTTGTTGAGGGACAGTTTTGCATCCATGTTCTGCACCTGCATCACAGTCAGCACAGACCTCAGCTTCAGTCATTGGTCTGGTCTGTGACTTGGACTATGGATTACTTACCTGTCTACTCCTATGGTCTACTCAGTACTCACCCGAGATGTTAATCTTCTGTGATTTCTCCAAGTTCCTCTATTCCTTGTTCCCTTGTTTTTTCTCCATCTTCAGCATCCCTCTAGAGTTCCCGCTATCCTGTAAGACAAACGCATTATCAATCTAATGGCAACCAAAAGATGTGTGTATTTGGATACACGATAAACCTGAATAATTTGGCAAAACTCAAAAATATTTAGATAATCAGTTACATCAATTTTTTTAAGTTAAGAAATTTAGTTTAAGTAAGCATAACTTGCAGATTTTTATTTTGCACTCATATATTTTAATTGCTCTTAACTTGAAATATTTGAGTAAACTAATTCGTACATTTAACTTAAAATGAGCATGCAATCTAAATTTAAATATTTTTAGTTGTAGAAACTTGGCTAGCTTTAACTTGCTTATTCAATAAATGCTACCTTGCTAATTGGTAACACAATGCTTTTAACATATATCTGTTCTCAAACTGAGCTCGTGCTCCACTCGTCACCTTGATTTTAACCCTACAAAAACAAAAAAACAGAAACTTTTTTAAACATAGCAAATCATTAAACACTACTGAATATCCCCTTAACATTAATCTTGCACCAAAAACATTATATAACACTTAATTTTAGCATTTACATTTACTCTCCCTTTTGAGTGTCATGGCAAAGCATACTGGGAAATAGAAATCCCAACCCAGTTTCAGTTAAATTTCAGTTTGTCTAAATTAAAAGAAACAAATTCATGAAGCTCAAAACAATTCAGGTTACTTAAAATGTGTCATTTTTGTGAACGCAAAAGAAAAAGAAAGTTCTAAATATTAAAAAAAGTTAATTTGATTGAACTAATTTGTTTAATTTGAGTTGGCTTTACTCAAACCAGTTAATTATTTTTAACTGTATATTGTTTACTGACCAATCGAAGTAACATCCTTTCTCAACTCATGTAAACAAAGACTGGAATTATACTTGCACTGCACATTGTTTGTGGTTTATACCCTGTTTTGGGCACTGTTCAATACAAGCTTTGAGGTTTTAATCATCCATCTCTCTCTCTCTTGGGTCTGATATCTCAATGCCAAAGTGATTGAGAAAAACTGTACATTTAATTCTTGAGCCTAGACCTGCTTCTTTACAAAATGTCATAAGATTTGATGTTATTCCCTCATGTTGCATGTAGTAAATGCTGCTTTTCATAACAAAAATGGATAAATGACAGGAAAATGCAATATATCAGTTAAATATGAAATTTTTGAATATGAAACAAGTTACATTTAACATGTCATTTAGGCAGTGGAAAGGATTGATAAAAACACTATTTGTAAAGGATGACACTTTAGCAGATAGCAAAAGATCATCTCTGTCACCATCAGAGGCGGACAGAGTACACTTTATTACTTGAGTAAAAGTACAGATACCCCTTGCTAAATTTTACTCAAGTACAAGTAAAAGTACTACAGTCAGATGTCTACTTAAGTATAGTACTGAAGTACTTGTTTTTAAAAGTACTTGAGTATCAAGAGTACATTTTCTAAATATTGCATCACTACTGCCACGGTGCTTACATTTATGTACAGAAACGTCCTACATGGAGTTATGAAAAATGTGAATGTTAATACCTTGGAGAATGTAAAAGGAATTGAAAGTAAAATCAAGTCGTTTTCATCTTTTTACCATGTTGCTTTATTCAACATTTAAGAAATTTCAGAAAATTCAGAAAATTGAAATAGTCTGGCGAGGTGGGGCCACGGGTTGGCACATTCCCGGGATGGACCTGCTGCGTCTTCATCCATTGTTTCGTCTCTTATCTAAATCTGACCATGGAGTTGACTTGGGCGGAAAGCTGAAGGTGATTGCTGATAGGCTGTCCCAATCAGTGGCGCCTCCACAATCCAATCATGTTTGAGAGGGAAACAACAAATTAAGGGGTTTCCGAGATTTTTCTTTTTTCCTTTTTTTTTTTAGAAGTAACGGGTACTCACGGTTATAGATAGAAATGTAGCGGAGTAAAGAGTACAATATTTGCCTCTCAAATGTACTTGAGTAAAGTCATGAGTACTCCCCAAAAATGATACTCGAGTAAAGTACAGATCCCTCAAAATTGTACTTAAGTACTGTACTCAAGTAAATGTACTCCGTTACTGTCCGGCTCTGGTCACCATTAAATGCAATGAGCTTATTGAGTGGAGGACAAACTACGCCACTGCAGTGCATTTAGATCGGGAATTGCTTTATGATGTAGGGAAAGTAATAAATATGTGGGCGAAATCAATTTGTTCTGTCAGATGTGATGGAAATTGTAAGATGAATCTGTTTGCAAGAGAGTGACGCTCAAATCACATCATGTGCCTTCCTACCTCACTCAAGAAATGGTCTTTTAGTGTCTGATATAATGAACAAATCATTATTAGTTCTCAAATTAGTCATGCTGTAGGCTGAAGCTGACATGTCATTGATGTGAATAAGTGAATAAAAACACTTTGACAGCAGGCCTGTTATGTAAGTCACTGCTGCCTGGTAGATTGGAACACAATGTGTTAGTTTTGAGGTGTGAAGAAATAAGGCTTTTTTTGTTCATAAATATCAAAGGCAATTACGGCAAATGTTCATTTTTTATTTTATCACCCATTCAAAGTATCATATATATAAAATGTAATAATAGGCATAAAAACACAATAGAAACAAATTTATTTAAGAAAATAAGGTGGCCTCGGCTGGCTTATTGCTTTTATAAATGGTGGCAACAGCAATAAGATAAGACACAAATGTTGAAAAGATAATTACATTAATTCATAATGAACGATTCTTCTGCCAAGTGAAATAGCTCATTAGCCTCTACATGTGGCTGTATATAGCAACAGCATCGAACATGACTAATGCAATCAGATATTATAGACGGAACTAATAATTTTAGAATGTTTTAACATTATAAATGTGCTGTAAATATATCGTACCTGCAAAATCACTGTAAAAAGTGACAAGCATTTGATTGAACTGATTTGATGATATGTTTAATATACCAATTCTGTAATTTGATATAATCTGTTTACTGACAAAGCATTAAGTAGGCCTAAATATAAATAGAACTGCTTGTGTGTGAATCTGAAAACATTTTAGTCAGGATTGGTAGATGATGTCTGGAATATGTGTTCATGACTGAAAATACATCTTCATGATCTTGTTTATCATACATCTCTTGGTTAGTAACTGTCAGATGTGAGAAAGAGAAAGCGAGAGAGATTTTTTTGTGTGTGTTCCCATAATTCTTCCTGTATGCGGCTATTTGCCTTTAAAGGTGCGAACCAGAATCACACACTAAAAATATTCCATTTATTATTTATTTGCTAAATAAGGGCTTTTACGTTTTATTGTCTGTATATACAATGCTACTTATACTTGCTATATAATAACTCTTATCTACAAATAATATTTTGGGCATATTTAGAATTATAAAAAACATTTTATTTCATATCTCCATGTGTTCAGATAGACAGACGTGACACTGCTGACAGACCCAGTTAAGTTAACGAGTTAAGTTGCACTTCTCTAATAGATAGATAGATAGATAGATAGATAGATAGATAGATAGATAGATAGATAGATAGATAGATAGATAGATAGATAGATAGATAGATATTTCGTTTGGTGAATCATCGCTCTTTTATCATATTCCTGAGGGGGTGGGGGCGTTATGGAGATCCTCAATAATCGGATGGTCAGATGAAATGGCACACAGAGGAAACATGAACTCCTCGAGCATTTACAGCACATTCGGACGCTTGTTCCCTAACAACTTTTCTCTTTGGGGGCATCTCCAGAAAAACTGGACTACCCATGATTTGGCGCCGTTTTCCATCGACTTTCTGTTTGCGGGACATGAACCAGACACTATAGTTTTAATGGTGATGTATGTGCTGTCATTCGTGACCGGGCTGGTGGGGAATATAATGGCTCTGTGGGTCCTGACGCGCCGGAGGAATCGCTTGTCTGGAGTGTCAGCCACCAGGAGACTCCTGGTCAACCTGGCAGTGTGCGACATGATGGTGGTGTGCGTCTGCATGCCGGTTAATTTAGGACTTCAGGTGTACAACGCCTGGGTGTTTGGAGAGTTTCTGTGTCGAGCTGTGCCGTTCGTTCAAGCGGTATCAGTCTCTGCCAGTGTTCTGAGTCTGGCAGCGATCAGTTTGAACAGATACTACAGCGTCCACAGTCCCCTGCACGCCAGATCTTTCTTTACGACCAGCAGAATGATATGCATGATAGCTGTGGTGTGGATCGTATCTTCTGCACTATGTTTGCCGTTGTTTTTCATGAACACGACTAAGACGCTTTCCCTACTAGACGGGCTGCATACAGTGACTGTGTGCGTGGAGAGCTGGTCTAAAATCAAACTGCGCCAGGGTTACAACTTTTTGCTCTTCTGCGCTTTGTATGGATTCCCGGTGGTCTTTAACCTGGTCATTTGCTTTTTGACCGGTTGGAAATTGAGTAGAGGGGGCACATCATCAATATCAGATCCCAACCAGCTCGCGCAAACCTCTTCAAGATCGCGCCTGAAAACGCGCAAGAGGATCGCCAAAATGGTCTTTGCGCTCGTGTTGCTGTTCACGTTCTCCTGGCTGCCACTTTATGCCGTGGACATCTGGATCGACTCCAACATTCCCAGCTCTCCTGATCGAAACGACGAGCTGAGCAACGTTGAACATCATTGGATTCTCCAGAGCAGACCCTTTGCGCAATGGCTGGGTCTAACCAACTCATCCCTCAACCCTCTTTGCTACTGCTTCATCGGAAACTTGTACAGATCGGCCAAAAGGTTCCGAGAGAGCTACAGAGAGAAGATTTCATCTGTCATGAGTTTGACCGATAGGTCTTCAATAAGAAATTCTGCCTCTAAAATCCAGCAGCGCAACTCTGGCTCATCTGGGAGATTTTCTTCAGAAACAAGGAGCTATACTGTTTTCAGACTGACCAGAAGTAAAAGCGTGTCTGCAACGACTGTTTGTGAGAGTATTTAACTGGGGGAGAAGGAGAATGTAATAGAGACAGACTTGAAACAATCACGGAAATATGAAAAGGGCGATGCTTTATAATAACTTTCATTGATACGTAATTAACAAACATCATGGGATGCGTAATAGAGTAGGCTACTTAATGTAGCCCTACATTTCAATAGGTATATATATATATATATATATATATATATATATATATATATATATATATATATATATATATATATATATATATATATATATATATATATAGGCCTATATATATATATATTTTTTTTTTAAGTTGTTTAACTGTTTGAATAGCGAACAAAAGTCTGATACCTATGAACATGCTATTTATTATTTGCATTATTTAAATTATTTTCAGCATTACAATTTGAGTTAAAAGTCGAACTAAAAAAGGAGTAATACCAGTTATTGATCAAAATTATTATAAAGTGTTACTGTGAACTATAGGCTATATCTATCTTGGCTATTTTGTCGTTTTCTTTTGTAAATATTTTCTGTTAAATAAACGAAACCCAGATTTGTTTGAAAATAGTCAATATGAGTGGAAAATTGCAAACCCAGAATGTGTGGCTCAAGCCCGGATTAATGGTACCGCTGAGGGGCTTTAGCCCTGACGTGTGGTTGTCTGTTATTCCAGCCCCTCCCCACCAGAAATCTAAAAATCACATTCCCACTGTTATACATTTTGATCACTGCGCCACATTTACAGTCTTTCTGAAGATACAAAAAATTAGCTTTATAGCTCATATATTTGGTAGGCAGAACAGTTCAACACTCTTAAAAATAAAGGTTCTTTACTGGCATATATCGTAGATCCATGACGTCATTTCAGTTCACCATGCGTTTTCCCCCACAGAACATTCTCAGAACTTTGGCTCTTTTTTCAGGAACATTAATGTAACGTTCGTTAAAAGTTATCTGGTGTTTCATAATGCTCACAAAACGTTAGCACAAAAACATTACGTTTTTTCAACAGTTACATTCCCATAATGTTTGCAGAATGATAAAATGTAATGTTTCCTTAACATTTGTAATATTTTTTTCAAACATTTAGAAAACGTCCAGACAACATATAGAATGTTTTCATAATGTAATGGGAACCACAGGAAAACTTTCTTAGAACATTTTTTAAAAACATATATTTTTGTTAGCTGGGTTGTAGTTAAAAATGTTCTTTAAAATATTCTAAAATCGAATTAAAAAATTATTATTTTTATAGGAACTACTCACTGAAAGGTTATTTGGGGAACCAAAAATGATTCTTCTATGGTATTGCTATGAAAACCCCCTTTTGGAACCTTTATTAGAAATCTAAAATGAACCATAATGATGTTGTTTCAGTGTTTGCCATTACATAAGCTAAACTTTGAGGGAAAAAAATTAATCTGTTGATGAGTAATGGAAAGGTAATTACCCTCTTCCATAGTACTGTGTAGATGATCATCTGTTGCCACTAAGATGGAGCACAGACAGTGAATAATAACCCAGTAATTTTGACAAACAGATCTCTTTAATTTTCTGTGCAATTTAACTGATTTTGCATTAATCAGGACAAATGGCATTTTAAGATTATCCTTAAGCCCAATGGATTTTCTGTGCATGAAGATGTGATCTTCTGTGCAAGCATGCTGGCTGTATTCAGAAATAATAATTAACGCAGCTTTGCATCATTAACTGAAAACCGACTGCATAATTTGCTTAAATGAATCCAGGCAAGATACATCAATAGATCAGAATATATGAGTGCTGATTGTTGTAAATGTGAGATAAGCATCACTTTAGGTGCTGATGCTGTTTTAAATACCTCAATAAGCCTTGTAATGCTCTGCATTCAACTCATTTTATTGTTTTCGAGACAAGACTTAGCATTTAATTTTCAATTAAACAGTAAAATGATGGTGTTGCCAGTATAATATTGGGTCTTTTAAGCTTAAAATACACATACATCAACAATAGGAGAAATATAATAGTCTCTCTTGATATCTCTACCTTGTAAAATAGAAAAATTCTGTTTAAATGTAAAAACATTGCATTTGAATAATGTGTTGTTTCATGCTTGATAAAGCAATTCAAATCGTCTTGTTTGAAGCATATCAGCAAGTAAAAAAATAAGATCTGTTCTTGCAAATATATTACAGCTTTTTTTTCTCTTACAGGAGTGCTGAATAGCCCTGATTCATTATCATTATTTACATTTTTCACTGTTTATAGACGGTGGAAATAGAGGGATGAAGACCTCTATTTTGCTCTAAAAGATCTCAAGAGTGTCCTATGATTACATTTATTTAAACTGAATGTCTAGCACAAATGGGCTCCCATCAGTCATTCAAAATAAATGCGTGCAATAATGGATGTAGTGCCTCTGTTAATAACCTCAAAGAGCTTGTGCTGTTAACAATTCAGCCCTGTTTCAAAGCAAAAGGAACGTCGGTTTCTGCAGCTTAATAATTCACACCTCATGAACTATAACATATAACAAAGCTCCGAAGACAATCGATCCTCAAAGTAATGTATATGTAAAGTAGCAAATTGACCTTTTCAATTCAGGCACAGTTACTGTAAAAATGTGGATTGTGTTTAGGTTAATTAATCGCTTCCTTCAAAACCTACAGTTATAGACTATCGATTATTGCAAGCAGTCACATTTGAATAAAAATAAGTATTGGAGTAAATGGAGTATCTTTTTGGCTACTTTGTAGTTTGAGTATAACAAATATTAGACACGTTTACTGACTACATTTTTGAATAACTGTACTCTTTACTCCAATACATTTGTGATGAGTAGGCTAATGCAATTGGTCATATCATTTTGCATGACACCTAACTTTTTCTGCAGCAGTTTATTTCTGCTAAGAAAGAAGCGATATCGTCATCTACAGGGCATTGAAGGCAGGTACTATATCTTGTACGTTTTTGTCCAAACTCACCCAAACTTGTCAACAAGTCTACTTTATGTGAATGCAAGTGCATTAGGTAGTTGTGAATCAGGTGTTTCACATATCTGAGATGAGGACATGGCTGCAGCCGAAACCAGCACGTCCAGTGCAAGTAGGCTTTGACTATTTCATTCTACTTAACATATATTTAATTATTTATTTAAATTATTTATTTAATATTTAATTATTCGTTTGAAGACTCTTGAAGAGACGTTTTTGGTGGATATTGGTCAGCTTTGCCCTTTTTGGTTAGCTCTCGAACTTAACCGAGACTTGAGTGTTTGTTGACCTTTAAAAGGCTGTTGTTTCGACCTTTTTGATTTTCGAAAATAAACATGTGACTGCTCTCCTCACAAATCAACTGTTTCTTTTTTCACTGGCATGTCTCGGTGTTCAGGACTAGTGCATCTTTGAGCCTATTCAGGACTAGTAAAATAGGCCACTTAAAGTCCCCATGAAATCAAAAATTGATTTTTTTGGCTTTTAGTATAAATGTTTTAGCTTGCTGTTAGTGTGCTCCAAAACAATGACAAAATTCTCATTTAGAAGATATAAACATTCAAAACTTACAGTCTCTCACTTGCGCCAATATGGATCACTCTGCACTTCAGCTTCTCATTAGATTTTCTGTCCAATCAAATGCTCTTTAGAATCTAAAGCGTCCCGCCCCCTACATTAAACGCTGAAGCTAAAATTGGTCACTTGTTCACACATTTACTGTTTTCTAAATGGTGAATGCCACATAGTGCACTATATAGGGGGTAGGGAACGATTCAGACAGTGTAAATATGCTTTCCATTGGGGTGAATGAAGTCTGCTCCGGCCCAGTGAGATGATAGCAGACCACAAAATGTATCGGACCCATTTGACTTCTGCATATATTTAAAGCAATATGATGATATATTAGGAGGAGAAACGGTTATAGATTAGGAGTGTACTGTGCACTTTATTGAGCTCAACGGCTCTGGCTGAGCTGTGATATAAACGAAACGCTACTGGCAATTTTGAAAAAGCGGAGGAGCTGTTCGATATGTCCTGTTCAGTCTTCCTGTTTCAGTGGAAATGACCTCAATATATTGAATAATGCTGCCCGTTCCAAGGCACATCAGTGGGCCTTTAAGTACTGTTAAATTCTGATATTCTAAGACTTTTACTGAAGTCGTATTGGCATGAGTCATTTTCGCTGTAAGGTATCTGTTCTTCTCAAGTATGGTTTTGAGGCTGCACTTTACACTCTTTAAATGATCTGAACTGTCCTGCATTATCCTGAGTCTTTTTGTTATTCAGTGCGGTTGTTCATTACTGGCACGTTCTGAGGATGGAAGAGACACCTGTGAGCACACTCAATAAATTATAGTTTGCCTCCTCATCAGACTTTTGCTGCAGTCACACACTCTCTCTCTCATCTTGACATCTAAAGCTATCCATCTGTAAAACAAGAAATGGGCTTCCTACCCTGTATCTCGTAAAACCGGCTGCTGAGTTTAATTTAATGTGTCAGTCCACCTAATGGGTTCTTTTCAAAGATCCTTTGAAACTACTGACCCTTATTATTTCTTCTGTCATTTAAGAATAATAGCAACCAGCTGAAGGCCAACTTTTATAGTTATTAATATGTAGATAGGGCAGGGATTCCCAAACTTTTTTGTCAACCGAACTATGTCAAGTTACTATCCCTAAAATTTTAAGTTAATATTTGAATTACTTTAACGACATATTCAAGGTTCTCTGATGTTGGTTGAAAGTAACATGGGATACAAGTATATAGATAAAATATATTAATCTGTTATTAGTAATTTTATTATTTTCACTTTGTAGCTGGACTTTAAAGTGGACACAAACCTTTTTTTATAGTGTCGCAGTCCATACATACAACTAAGCTAAATTGCAATTTTTGTGAAGCCCCATTTATTTATTTTAATTTTACAAAATTGATTTTTACCTTTCTTCCACTCATGAACGCCCTGCAGTTCCTTCATGAGCCCCAATTTAAGAAATCCTTAATTAGGGTTTAACAACACTAAAGGAAACATCAAAAGAAACCTGAGGTCAATAATCAATCAAATGTATTTTATTTATTGAAATTTGTCTGACAAAAACAATTTTTGTGAAGAGAAATAAGCAGCTCTTTAGCAGCCCAACAACAAGCGTCTTTTTTACTCTAAATAAACTTTAAATGTACTATCCTTTCACATATTTAACAATTTCTGAATTATGAATTGTTGATTTAATGACCTTAAACAAGTCTTGCATCTTCAAATATCAATGAAATTTCCTGGGATTCTCATTAGCTAAAAATCAGCCAAATGTAAAAAGCAAAAACACATGATTAATAGTTAAAGACCCCCTGTGAAGAAATTCAAGCTTTTAATGTTGTTTATATGTCTATGTGATGTTTTTTAATATGCTTTAAGACAAACCATGTGCAAATCCAGTCTGAGTTATTGCTGAGTATTTTCTCTTCAAAAATTCGGTGAACCAAAGACAGTCTCAGATCACTGGTGTTTCTGACGTCACAAACTACCTTGTAACCAATCACAACCCATTCTCACTCCCAAGGCGTCAAAAACTGAAGCATGGTCAAGCGCCCGAGGCGTCACATAGCAGACGCCGAAGGCGCCCCTCGGCGTCACTCTGTGACTCATTAGGAACTCCATTGCTTTCAATGGGAAACCTGTGGCGGCAATAACAGACGCGAATTGTATCAGTAGGAAATAGCGTCGAAGAAGTCTCATTCCGAACACATCGCGATGTTTGGCATCAGGTCACGTGTGCCAGATGTTGGTAAGTAGTCGTAAATACGCTGACCAAATAATGTTTTCTATAATGTGTTTTCTGTTTGTCGATTAATCAGATTAGCTCTCTCATGTTCAGTCACTGCATTATATCTGTCATCTCCACGGAGGCTTTGCGTTACATTGGTTTCTAATTCAAAACACATTACTAAACTAACGTGATTAAACACTGTCTGTCACGTGACGTGCTATAACTTAGGCCTAGACCTTCAATCAGTTATGAAATATAATATATTCATATCAGGTTCAAAGTAGATATTAGTTCCAAAGTGGTATTTGTAGTAGAAGCGCAGTAAGCACAACACTTACCATGCTTTTACCACAGTATTTGCATTTTTAATGTGTCATTTGTTGTAAATGCACAGTAACCACAAAACTTACCATGCTTTTACCTCAGTATTTGTAGTTTTAAAGTAATATTTGTTGTAAATGCATAGTAACCACAACACTTACCATGCTTTTACCACAGTATTTGTAGTTTTAAAGTAATATTTGTTGTAAATGCACAGTAACCACAACACTTACCATGCTTTTACCTCAGTATTGGTAGTTTTATAGTAATATTTGTTGTAAATGCACAGTTACCACAAAACTTATCATGCTTTTACCACAGTATTTGTAGTTTTATAGTAATATTTGTTGTAAATGCACAATAACCACAAAACTTACCATGCTTTTACCACAGTATTTGTAGTTTTATAGTAATATTTGTTGTAAATGCACAGTAACCACAAGACTTAACATGCTTTTACCTCAGTATTGGTAGTTTTAAAGTAATATTTGTTGTAAATGCATAGTAACCACAACACTTACCATGCTTTTACCACAGTATTTGCCGTTTTAATGTATCATTTGTTGTAAATGCACAGTAACCACAAAATTTACCATGCTTTTACCTCAGTATTGGTAGTTTTATAGTAATATTTGTTGTAAATGCATAGTAACCACAAAATTTACCATGCTTTTACCTCAGTATTGGTAGTTTTATAGTAATATTTGTTGTAAATGCATAGTAACTACAACACTTACCATGCTTTTAATGCCTAATAATTTAAAATCCAAAAATTGTAAGGTAAATCTGTAATTTTTCCTTTAAATAATCCTATATATTATACATAATGAAAATACATTTTATTTTCTCTTTTTTCAGCTGAAAAGACCAAAAGGGCCTTTCGGACTCAGTCAGCTCATTATTGTTTGAGGAGAAGTAAACGGGAGACGAAAAGCTACAAAGGCAAATATTCACAATGGTATGTATGTGTTGGTTTTAACCTGTAATTAAACATTTTATCAATCATTTGTTGTTTCTTAAACCTTTTCTTACAAACCCATAGCCCAATCAGTACAAACATAGTCTCTAAGTCTTAATAATTCACAAGATTTAACAAGTTCTCAAATTCAAATTCGATGCACATACATATTTGTATACTCGTACATAATCCTGCAGCTTTTACTCCTAGTGCTGTCATTGGCTACTGCCTCAATTCCTGTACACATTTATCGCGATATTTGCAAATCAGTTGCAGATTCCCCACACACTGTCAGAAAGTTTATATTAATTGCATTGTATTATTTAAAATTATTACAAATTGGACCCTGTCTGTTGATGTTCCAATGATACATGATGTCTCTACACACCTCATGACCTTCCTCTGTCTGTTTGCAAGAGTGGAAAAGTTAATATGACTTGTCACACGACATCAGATACTCGATTATTTTGTCATGATCAGATCAGTTACACTGCTGATAACTGTCCCATTTGCATGTAAATCGTGTTATTTTTGCTTGCTATTAATGACATACTTTTAATCATGCCCAAATATCAGTAAACTTATTACATAAATGCATTTAACATTTTATTATCCAATCTCTTTACAGAAAAATATCCCACGGTTATGGATAAACTCACAACATCATCATCAAGTCCTGTGCTGAGCACATTGGGCAACAAGTGTCCTCCAACGTATTCGATCCGTGTACTAGTTCTCCACATCTTCCCATGGGACACTGACATTCTTCAGGTGTTCGTGAAACATCTGTCTCCATGTCTTCCTTGGTCTTCGCTGTCTCCTGATCCTCCTGGTGGTGTCCACTTCATTACTGTCTTTGTGCGGTGTTGTTTGGGCATGCGTAGGATGTGTACTTGAGGTCTGCCTAATGCCTTTATCAAATAAGCTTCAGTGCTCATCAGGAGTTTTGGTAAAGGACATATTCACTGACATCCATTAGTTCTAGTCATGCAGCGACTTCATGGTGCAATAGTCAAATGTATATTTCTGCAAGTGTATATAGCCGGTGATTGTCCGAACAATTGAAGATAGTGAGAGTGTTCAGGAAAACCTTTTGAAAATAATAAATAGTTATGGAGTTCTGTTTGGTGCTGAAAGAGTATTACAGAAATGAGACACTTGACAACTGGACATTATTCTGTGAGTTTGTTACCTTTACATTTAGATGGACTTAATGTCTTGCATTTAGCTTCATTAAACCTTTTATTACAGTGGTTACTATAGTAAATATCCACCATAATTGCATCTATGGTATCATTATATCACTGCCTGGTTAATGTAAATGTAATATACCCGTGAATGTATTTTATAGAAACATTTTCTTGCTGACATTTATAATCATTAACTATTTTAAGTTTCCTTTCATTTAGTTTCATTTAATAAAAGTGAACAATAATCGCAAGGATATAAAACTATAGTTGAGAATGTAAAATGTTGTGCATAAGTTTCTGCCTATTTGTTATGTTTAGGAAGAAACAAATATATTTTCACATAACAAAGTTAAGTCTCATTTCTTGGTTTGTAAAAAATATTACTTCATCATAGTGATTTTTTTTAATGTTACTGTATCTGTAACTGTAATAGATTGCCTCTTTATCTGGCTATTTTTTGTATATAATTAACTGATATTTATACAGTTGTGCAGTAGTTTTGGCACTACATTTGTCTTTAAACAGTTTGACATTAAATATTGGAATTCCGTATTTACAATCTAAATTGTGTGTATTCATTATGCTTTTGTTACATTTATTTGAATTCCAAGAGTTCAGATGGTGGAGAATGGCATAAAGAAGTGATTTAGTTTATACTTTTGATATACTATATATACACTGTAAATGTTAGAAACACTTTAGTACATGTAATTATCTTTAATTAAAATACTGCAAAACTACTCCTGCTGTAGGCCATTGCTTTGAAAAAAAGTTTCTCTTTCAAATGCATTTATGCATGAGTCAAATAATAAAAAAAACTAATTTGTGTCATTGATCGTGTGAACTCGTTTTTGGATGGTAAGCACACACGGGAGTCTTTTGTTTTTAAATGTGAGTTTTATTATTTAATTAGAAGGAATACATATTTAACAGGCCAAATATTAAATCTATCCCTGCAGCCGGAACCAGAAGAGATCTGTCATCATTTACCATAAATGGGCAAGTAAGTGTGACGCATCTGTTCAGCTGGGTTGTCATTGGCTGTGACTGCATCGCAGCACTTGGTGTGATTGGATTATCTTTTAACCCATATAAAACGGTGCTTCATGTTACAAAGTATGTTTTGGTGTTATTATCACGTTAGTTATACAATAAGTTAACTATAAAATGTCTCTATGTTGTGAGAAGTTACTCCTTTAACGAGATTCCAACCCTAACCCTTAGCATTTCCGCACATCTCAATGAACTACAGCACTACGATTCCTGTTGCATTGATAGAATGACAGAGATATGTGGGTAATGTAGTTTAAAACGTTTAGCAATTAAACAATACATTTTAAATAAATGATATATTTAATGGACAACTGGATATCTAAATGTTCATTGTGCAAACCTTTATGACATAAACTGCCTTTATGACAGACTGAAATGTGATATTTTACTGTGAGCACTTTTAAAAAACCTTCATGCCAGCTTTCCATATATGTCTGAAAACTGTGCCCAACATTATTTAGTAAACATAGCATAAGCATTTGTCCTGCCGATTTTCTTTGATACACTAACAGACTTTAAGTTACACCCATTTGAAATGTGTATTTGTTTGCTCTTCCGGGGGCCGTTGCTGGGCCGTTGCTGGGTCGTTGCTTGGTCGTTGCTGGGCCCCTGAGGGTGGAAGGCCAGTGCAATCTACACACATCTATTCTCCTCATCATGGACAACAAACTTTGTTTAGTCACATTTAAATACCAGACTATTTTATCTTTTCCCCCCTTTTCTATTCTAACATCATGCTTGTATTAGGTTTTGATGGGTATTGTGAGACCATCTGATATGGAAATATTTTAAAGAAATGCTGTAATATATAACAATAATAATAATTAATATGTATTTACTTTTTTTGCATGAACACCAACAAATATAATGGATGAACATGCAACAACTTGTCATTATCCAATTTCCAGTGTTGGCAGTAAACAAAAATCAATTTATATATTTACACTTTACTATTACACAAGGATAATGCACTATTTAGCAAAACAACAAACAAACAGTGCCAACGTTTCTATTTCACCCCCTCTGATTGCTTCTTATATGCCTGACATCAGTAATATCTATGCTTTCATACTAAATACAGTAGATGTACTAGAATGATCAACATGGATCATCTTCAATTATGAAGATACTGTCTTTGTGCGGTGTTGTTTGGGCATGCGTAGGATGTGTACTTGAGGTCTGCCTAATGCCTTTATCAAATAAGCTTCAGTGCTCATCAGGAGTTTTGGTAAAGGACATATTCACTGACATCCATTAGTTCTAGTCATGCAGCGACTTCATGGTGCAATAGTCAAATGTATATTTCTGCAAGTGTATATAGCCGGTGATTGTCCGAACAATTGAAGATAGTGAGAGTGTTCAGGAAAACCTTTTGAAAATAATAAATAGTTATGGAGTTCTGTTTGGTGCTGAAAGAGTATTACAGAAATGAGACACTTGACAACTGGACATTATTCTGTGAGTTTGTTACCTTTACATTTAGATGGACTTAATGTCTTGCATTTAGCTTCATTAAACCTTTTATTACAGTGGTTACTATAGTAAATATCCACCATAATTGCATCTATGGTATCATTATATCACTGCCTGGTTAATGTAAATGTAATATACCCGTGAATGTATTTTATAGAAACATTTTCTTGCTGACATTTATAATCATTAACTATTTTAAGTTTCCTTTCATTTAGTTTCATTTAATAAAAGTGAACAATAATCGCAAGGATATAAAACTATAGTTGAGAATGTAAAATGTTGTGCATAAGTTTCTGCCTATTTGTTATGTTTAGGAAGAAACAAATATATTTTCACATAACAAAGTTAAGTCTCATTTCTTGGTTTGTAAAAAATATTACTTCATCATAGTGATTTTTTTTAATGTTACTGTATCTGTAACTGTAATAGATTGCCTCTTTATCTGGCTATTTTTTGTATATAATTAACTGATATTTATACAGTTGTGCAGTAGTTTTGGCACTACATTTGTCTTTAAACAGTTTGACATTAAATATTGGAATTCCGTATTTACAATCTAAATTGTGTGTATTCATTATGCTTTTGTTACATTTATTTGAATTCCAAGAGTTCAGATGGTGGAGAATGGCATAAAGAAGTGATTTAGTTTATACTTTTGATATACTATATATACACTGTAAATGTTAGAAACACTTTAGTACATGTAATTATCTTTAATTAAAATACTGCAAAACTACTCCTGCTGTAGGCCATTGCTTTGAAAAAAAGTTTCTCTTTCAAATGCATTTATGCATGAGTCAAATAATAAAAAAAACTAATTTGTGTCATTGATCGTGTGAACTCGTTTTTGGATGGTAAGCACACACGGGAGTCTTTTGTTTTTAAATGTGAGTTTTATTATTTAATTAGAAGGAATACATATTTAACAGGCCAAATATTAAATCTATCCCTGCAGCCGGAACCAGAAGAGATCTGTCATCATTTACCATAAATGGGCAAGTAAGTGTGACGCATCTGTTCAGCTGGGTTGTCATTGGCTGTGACTGCATCGCAGCACTTGGTGTGATTGGATTATCTTTTAACCCATATAAAACGGTGCTTCATGTTACAAAGTATGTTTTGGTGTTATTATCACGTTAGTTATACAATAAGTTAACTATAAAATGTCTCTATGTTGTGAGAAGTTACTCCTTTAACGAGATTCCAACCCTAACCCTTAGCATTTCCGCACATCTCAATGAACTACAGCACTACGATTCCTGTTGCATTGATAGAATGACAGAGATATGTGGGTAATGTAGTTTAAAACGTTTAGCAATTAAACAATACATTTTAAATAAATGATATATTTAATGGACAACTGGATATCTAAATGTTCATTGTGCAAACCTTTATGACATAAACTGCCTTTATGACAGACTGAAATGTGATATTTTACTGTGAGCACTTTTAAAAAACCTTCATGCCAGCTTTCCATATATGTCTGAAAACTGTGCCCAACATTATTTAGTAAACATAGCATAAGCATTTGTCCTGCCGATTTTCTTTGATACACTAACAGACTTTAAGTTACACCCATTTGAAATGTGTATTTGTTTGCTCTTCCGGGGGCCGTTGCTGGGCCGTTGCTGGGTCGTTGCTTGGTCGTTGCTGGGCCCCTGAGGGTGGAAGGCCAGTGCAATCTACACACATCTATTCTCCTCATCATGGACAACAAACTTTGTTTAGTCACATTTAAATACCAGACTATTTTATCTTTTCCCCCCTTTTCTATTCTAACATCATGCTTGTATTAGGTTTTGATGGGTATTGTGAGACCATCTGATATGGAAATATTTTAAAGAAATGCTGTAATATATAACAATAATAATAATTAATATGTATTTACTTTTTTTGCATGAACACCAACAAATATAATGGATGAACATGCAACAACTTGTCATTATCCAATTTCCAGTGTTGGCAGTAAACAAAAATCAATTTATATATTTACACTTTACTATTACACAAGGATAATGCACTATTTAGCAAAACAACAAACAAACAGTGCCAACGTTTCTATTTCACCCCCTCTGATTGCTTCTTATATGCCTGACATCAGTAATATCTATGCTTTCATACTAAATACAGTAGATGTACTAGAATGATCAACATGGATCATCTTCAATTATGATTGAAGTGTTTGTAGTAATATAACCCACTGCAGCCTCTTGTTATTCACATACCTTCCCTTTATTTCACTGAAAACTGGCATACTTCTCACATGCAAGTATGTGCAACTTTTAGTGCATTGTTGTCCCAAATATCATTAACTAGATCAAAAATGTTTATGTCATGTTTATTTTTAAATTATGAACTAAACTCATAAGAAATTAAAATTTCTCAAATAAAATATTACATTTACTGTACCAAACACCACTTTCAATACACAGTATTCACCATATTTTATTACACAATACTTTATTGGAGGACACAGCATAAAGTTGATAAAGTAGCATAAAGACAAATGAGATTCAAGATAAATAAAAATGGGTCTTCAAAAATACATTAACATCACATTAATCCATTCACAGCTGCTGAAGCCACAAAATGAGTGCCAGAGAATCATATTCAGTCACATATGATACAGAAAACAGATTTGATATTGTGTTGGAAAATAATGATTCATTATCACAGCTAAACTGGTTTCTTGCTCTTCCCTGTACATGTCTCTATCGTGTTCATGTTCTTCTTCCTCATCTAAACAGTTTGTTCAGTTGTGCACTACAGTAAAACTGATGAACAGAAGATGTGATCACTGATGTGGTGTAGCTTTTTCTAAGAGGAAGAAGTCTCAACATCCCATCGTCAGGCGTTCTCCAGTCCTGGTCTGAAAGTAAAACAAAAAATTCAAATTAAGTTGTTTAATAGACAGTCAGGTCAGCTTCTGTTGTGTGTTATTTAAAGCAGTGATGGGCTACTCTGGTCCTCAGCGTCCACTGTCCTGTAGATTTAGCTCCAACCTCAAACCCTCCTGCCTATGTCTACAAGTAAACCTGGAGACTTTGGTTAAAATGTTCAGATGTGCTCAATTAGGGTTTGATGTAAACTCTCCACCTCAAAAAGGAGAACGCAAAAGGGCCTGAGTTGCCTGTTCCTTATTTAAATTTACAAAGCAGTAGTCAGTACATTATATTATACACATTGAAGTATTATATATATATATATATATATATATATAAAATTGCAGCACATAAAGGTGAAACTCGAAAAATTAATATCGTGCAAAAGTTTTTTTTTTAGCAATTTTTTTTTATCGTGCAAAACTTTATTTCAGTAATTCAACTTAAAAGGTGAAACTAATATATTATACAGACTAATTACATGTAAAGTGAGATATTTCAAGCCTATATTTGTTACAATCTGGATGATTATGGCTTACAGCTATGAAAACCCCAAAATTAGAATATTGTGAAAAGGTTTTCATAGCTGTAAGCCATAATCATCAAAATTATAACAAATAAAGGCTTGAAATATCTCACTTTGCATGTCATGAATGAGTCTATATAATATATTAGTTTCACCTTTTAAGTAGAATTTTGTGAAATAAATGAACTTTTGCACGATATTCTAATTTTTCGAGTTTCACCTGTAATGTAAGTTAAGTACTGAAAAAAAAACTGTTTTACCCATATCAACAGCAACCTGTTTTAAAAGATATTTTAGAAAGCCATGGTCTCTTTGAGCCTTTGCCAGTGATGCTTGATTTCTTTCAAGACAACACACTCTTCTGTCACTTGTTTCAAGAGCTTTACTTGGTCAATACCCAAGTGATAACCTGTACAACGTAAAATTGTCAACATCAAATGATGTACTAGCCTACATATTACAGCATTGTTTCAATACAGGACATACCAATGGCCTCGCACACCTTTCTGTCTTTGGGCACCGGATGTTCCTTCCTCACCGAAACAAAGGATTCATTCGATTAGCTTGCGTTGATATAAGGACTGGTCTTCCTTCTCTGCTGTAAAACAAAAAAAGTCTCTACTTACTCTATGTGCAATTACTATTGTTCTTAAAACATAGAAAAGAAGACAGTTATAAATAAGTTATTTTACCAAACGATTCAGGAGAGATCATTTGATGAGTAAATACTGATTGAAATATTGTAGGATCTTTACCTGGGAAGGGCTGATCACGGCAAGATTCGCTGCGTCTCACTAGTAGCTCTTGTGAGGGTCGGCTCTTAAAAGATCTGTTGAGTTTGATGTTGTAGAGATCTTAAAAAAAGGACTAAGTAATCCTGCAAGACAGAAAGGAAGGTAATTTTATTACATTACAAGCAAGTAGAAAGTTTATAAATAACAGTAGGATTTATTTCTGTATAGAGTGTTGCATAATTAAATGTTAAATGCATTTATGTAATAAGTTTACTGATATTTGGGCATGATTAAAAGTATGTCATTAATAGCAAGCAAAAATAACACGATTTACATGCAAATGGGACAGTTATCAGCAGTGTAACTGATCTGATCATGACAAAATAATCGAGTATCTGATGTCGTGTGACAAGTCATATTAACTTTTCCACTCTTGCAAACAGACAGAGGAAGGTCATGAGGTGTGTAGAGACATCATGTATCATTGGAACATCAACAGACAGGGTCCAATTTGTAATAATTTTAAATAATACAATGCAATTAATATAAACTTTCTGACAGTGTGTGGGGAATCTGCAACTGATTTGCAAATATCGCGATAAATGTGTACAGGAATTGAGGCAGTAGCCAATGACAGCACTAGGAGTAAAAGCTGCAGGATTATGTACGAGTATACAAATATGTATGTGCATCGAATTTGAATTTGAGAACTTGTTAAATCTTGTGAATTATTAAGACTTAGAGACTATGTTTGTACTGATTGGGCTATGGGTTTGTAAGAAAAGGTTTAAGAAACAACAAATGATTGATAAAATGTTTGATTACAGGTTAAAACCAACACATACATACCATTGTGAATATTTGCCTTTGTAGCTTTTCGTCTCCCGTTTACTTCTCCTCAAACAATAATGAGCTGACTGAGTCCGAAAGGCCCTTTTGGTCTTTTCAGCTGAAAAAAGAGAAAATAAAATATCATTATGTATAATATATAGGATTATTTAAAGGAAAAATTACAGATTTACCTTACAATTTTTGGATTTTAAATTATTAGGCATTAAAAGCATGGTAAGTGTTGTAGTTACTATGCATTTACAACAAATATTACTATAAAACTACCAATACTGAGATAAAAGCATGGTAAATTTTGTGGTTACTGTGCATTTACAACAAATATTACTATAAAACTACCAATACTGAGGTAAAAGCATGGTAAGTTTTGTGGTTACTGTGCATTTACAACAAATGATACATTAAAACGGCAAATACTGTGGTAAAAGCATGGTAAGTGTTGTGGTTACTATGCATTTACAACAAATATTACTTTAAAACTACCAATACTGAGGTAAAAGCATGTTAAGTCTTGTGGTTACTGTGCATTTACAACAAATATTACTATAAAACTACAAATACTGTGGTAAAAGCATGGTAAGTTTTGTGGTTACTGTGCATTTACAACAAATATTACTATAAAACTACAAATACTGAGGTAAAAGCATGGTAAGTGTTGTGGTTACTGTGCATTTACAACAAATATTACTATAAAACTACAAATACTGAGGTAAAAGCATGGTAAGTGTTGTGGTTACTGTGCATTTACAACAAATATTACTATAAAACTACAAATACTGTGGTAAAAGCATGGTAAGTTTTGTGGTTACTGTGCATTTACAACAAATATTACTATAAAACTACCAATACTGAGGTAAAAGCATGGTAAGTGTTGTGGTTACTGTGCATTTACAACAAATATTACTTTAAAACTACAAATACTGTGGTAAAAGCATGGTAAGTGTTGTGGTTACTATGCATTTACAACAAATATTACATTAAAACTGCAAATACTGTGGTAAAAGCATGGTAAGTGTTGTGCTTACTGCGCTTCTACTACAAATACCACTTTGGAACTAATATCTACTTTGAACCTGATATGAATATGTTATATTTCATAACTGATTGAAGGTCTAGGCCTAAGTTTTAGCACGTCACGTGACAGACAGTGTTTAATCACGTTAGTTTAGTAATGTGTTTTGAATTAGAAACCAATGTAACGCAAAGCCTCCGTGGAGATGACAGATATAATGCAGTGACTGAACATGAGAGAGCTAATCTGATTAATCGACAAACAGAAAACACATTATAGAAAACATTATTTGGACAGCGTATTTACGACTACTTACCAACATCTGGCACACGTGACCTGATGCCAAACATCGCGATGTGTTCGGAATGAGACTTCTTCGACACTATTTCCTACTGATACAATTCGCGTCTGTTATTGCCGCCACAGGTTTCCCATTGAAAGCAATGGAGTTCCTAATGAGTCACAGAGTGACGCCGAGGGGCGCCTTCGGCGTCTGCTATGTGACGCCTCGGGCGCTTGACCATGCTTCAGTTTTTGACGCCTTGGGAGTGAGAATGGGTTGCCAATCACGTCAACTTGCAGGACTAGCAGGGGAGTTCGAGAAGCCAGGTTATCCCGCTATATTTTTCTGTTCATAAAAAATCAGGTAGATTTAGCAATATAGCGGGTGTAAGATGTATATTACGGTGTTATAACTTATGATGAACTATATGTCTTTCTCCACTGACATTTTGAATTGTTCAAAGCGTTTCTGATGATTGTTAGAAGCAGGACTGGACTGGCCATCCTGCTTTTTGGGCCGATACAGATCATTCTTGTCTAAACAGCCCATAATACTCGTACATGCCCGGCGGCCCATTCGTTTTACTTTGCTTAATTGGCGGCGCTGGGATCTTTGTGCCGGTGTAATGCATTGGACAAAAAAAGTCAGCGTAGTTTTTTTTTTTAACAGACCCGCCCATGAAACACGTAGATAAGCGGCCCATTGGTTCTTTTCTTGATTGGCACTGGGCTGGTCCAATCACATATTTAAACTCCTCCCCCTTTGGGCTCTGAGCGCGCGTGCAGTGTCAGTGTGTATCTGTCAAAGAGATGGAGAAGAAGCGCAAATATTGTGCAGAGAAATAGCGTGAAAAAAAGAAACGGGCCCTTCAAGTGTCTGATGAGGATATTGAGCAGGATCAGGAGAGAATGAGTGAGTGTAGAGAACTGTGGTAAGCAGAACTAGGCAACTTTCAGAACACTGAGGCGATGAGTGTAGGAACCCATTACCCAGTTACGCATTATTTACACATAAGCATAGTTGATGATTAGGCTACGCATTTTACTAGAATTGTAATGAGACGCGTTTGTAAACCATGTTTTCCGCCAAAATAAAAGATCATGTGTTTATCTCTTTCAAGCATGGAAATTAGTACAAAACTAATTATGAAAGTTCAGTGCATTTGCTATTACTGTAATGGAATTAATAGTATAACTATTATTATGTAGTAGTGTAATGCAGACAGATCACAGCTAAAAGAGTTTCGAGTTTTTCTTTGTTCAATTTGCACACTGATTTTGCGTTGGAGCTCTTAATTTTTAAGTGCACCAGATTGATAAATTTAACATTAAAAAGCACAAATTTTCCCCCGAATCCCCCTAAAGGGACAGAAGTCCACCCACCACAGATTTACCAAAAATCCTTTGTCAGACACTGCTATGCCAATGCTGCTTTTAGCTTGTTTTAGGATTCATCATTGTGGAGTATTGCGATTGTATTTTACAATTGGTAGTTATTTCATCTAACTCTTACTCATTCCTACTCACTCATTAGGCTACATGGGATTAGTGGTTTTAATAGGAGTTAATATACATATTCAGGGGCGTGAAAAGATCGGTTGTGTTTATGATTATATGTAGCTAGTAGGGCCAGTCTGGGCCAATATGCCCGGGCCGATTTTTAGTCCCAGTCCAGCCTTGGTTAGATGCGAACGGGTAGCCTACATGGTTTGTGTAACACTAGTGTAACCATTTCTTGATGCCGCATCGGCGATTACTCCAGTCTCTTCATCGTGGGTAACATAAATGAAACACGGGTTACAATGGTGATAATTCACTTTTCTTCTTTAATCAGAAGCATCGGCATAACTGCATGAACAGCCGCCTAACTCGCATACAACTCACTTCACCTTTCTTTTTTTTTCTTTTTTTTGCTCGCTCTGCCTTAAAGAGGCAGGAGCACAAAATAACCTCCACACCAATATATATATAAAACTTTGTATAAGACAAATAAAAATGTATAAAAACTTTTTCTTAAATAAATTATTATTGTTTGACATCTGTTCCTTTTTCCCCAAATAAAATAATAAACTAGTGAAATAAAATAAAATAACGAACTAGCAAATTTAAAGGTTACAGTCTGTCACAGTGTTGGGTTTGTGTTCCCCAGGTGTCCACTAGAGCAGGGGTTCTCAAACATTTTGGAGCCAGGGACCCCTTACGGGGGAAAAATATTTCCAAGGACCCCCTCATATTTATAACAGTGACTGAGCCCAAAGTTAATGTGGGAGCGCTTAATGAAATGTTTTGACACAAATAGTCTTCACCCAGGGTCGTATGCAGGGTTTTCTAAATAGTGTACTGAGGTGCCAAAAGTGATCTTGCTAGGGGGTCCAGATCCCCCCCCCCGCACCCGCCCCCGCCCCCCCGAGGAATTTTAGATTTTCTTGATCGACACATGCATTTTAAGGTGTTTTTAAGGCCAAAAAATGGGATAACTATAGCTTTAAAAGCATGTCAGTGGGCAGTGGAATACATTTTTTGTCAAGTAGATGACAGTTTAAATTTTACAATGAATGATCCACATACAAAATGGAAATGCAGAATGTATAAGATTATTGTTCACATCACATCAAAACACAATCACATATTCCAAACAGGAATGGCCTTAAATGAGAAATGTTTCAAGGATTATTTTGCAAAGATGTTAAATTCCAATATTTGAACACATTCGAGGTACACAAATAGTAGGCCTATAGTACAGTAATAATGGCAAATTATGTTTAATAGGTGCTTGTGTTGTTAAATTGAGCTTATATCCACTGTAATTAGCTAAAAAAAAAAAATGTTAATTTCATCCTGGACACAGTATGCTTCTCTTGACCTGTAGCTGGGAGAGCGGGGAACAAAGTAATGCTTTTTGACTTTCTCAGTTTGTGTAAATTCACTTGGGGTTCAGAGTATTTATTTTTTCCCACATTAATTTCACACGTGTCTAGATCTTGTTTAGCCTACATCTTATCTCACACTTTATGACCGAATAACTGAAGCGTCATGCGGAAATGCGCATTTTGACATTGACGAGCGCTGGTAGTCTGCTGAAACCGCTCAGATGAGAAGGTCAGTTTATCATCGCGATGTTTAATATCCTTGCAGCGCCAAATTAGAGTTTATATTAGGCAATTATTTCAAAACTTTCATTATATAATAGGCTACACATTAAAAAAATTACAGAGGTCCAGACCTGCACGTATCAGCATCTTCACATGTGGAGAAATGAGATTGGAACAACAGCAAGTCGACGGTATAATGATTGACCGTCACTGCCTTCATAGTGCACAACAGACAAATTAAATTAAGCAGAACTTTTTATAAGTTCGGTGAGTATTTTATTTTGATAATGAATAGGTTTTGATGTAAAATTAGCAGTGCTAGAATTGACATAGCCTATTGTGCGCGCACGCGAGACGCCGGCGCGAACACTTGGATTGTTTCCTATGCAGTGGAAACAAAGGAATACTCTTATTTATGGTCATACAGATAAGAGTACATCATTCAAAACGGCAAAATGTCAATTTTTTATTTGTGTGTACATTAAAAATGACTACAAAATGTCATGCCTTTTAAAAATAAAAAAAACAACAGGATGCCGGTTCTGCCGTCTCTGTCTCCTTCTGGCGCGCGTGCCCAAAAAACGACCAAAACACAGCGAATACTTGACGCACAGGCATAAGAAATATAGATAGATTATCTATCTATAGAAACCTTTAAAAGCATACTTTTTTATTATTTGACATTAAATGCATTAGGCCGATAAGTCACTTTGGAATAAATAGCAAGTTTTCAGATGATAAAGAAAACATGACTTATAGTCATGGAAAAACGGTAGGCTGTTATAAATTATTTCGCGGACCCCCTGACTATCGTTCACGGACCCCCAGGGGTCTGCGGACCCCACTTTGAGAACCACTGCACTAGAGGTCCTCGTTATCACGTTGTCCTTCACTATTGACTTCATTTCCCAGCATTCTGTCTGTCACTGTCACTCATCAGTTCATTTCACTCAGCTGTTCCCCGTCATCATTGTTCCCAGCTGTTCATTGTTAGTCTTGTTAGATCTGTATATATTCCCTGTCTGTGTTAGTATGTGTACGGATTCGTTGTTTAATGTCCCCACACTTCCGTTCTTTTTGTTGCTTCTTTCTCGTGTTTTGTCGTTTATTCTTGGACTGTCTTTGTTGGAATTTGACCCTTGCCTGGACTGGATGTGAGTACGGATTACCCCTTTTAATAAATACCTGCAATTGGATCTACGCTGTCTGTGTGTGTGTTCGTGACACAGTCTTCCCCTACTTATCAAAGAAACATCCTCGTTTCTATCTAAATACAATACTGAATAACTCTACAACATCGCAACAACTTATTAACATGACAACACCAACAGTGCATATGCAATAGTGCATCAAAATGTATATTACCAACTCACCTAGAATAATACACATTCCTTATCCTGTATGGAAAATCAAATTATGTGTTATACAGTACAGTAAAAGTACAGTGCACATACAAATTTGTGCATAACACATCAACAAACAAAATCTTTAAATTTCTCAGGTTTCTTAACCATGCGGCCACTGCAAGTCAGTTGAGGTGGGTCCACTGATGACAATAGGACCCTCCCCGGGGCCTGAGAGGCTGTAGGGCAAACCCTAGGCTGTGGCACAGATTCTGGCTGAGACAAAGAAACAGTTTGAGCTGAACATTCAGTCCTTGCTCGAAGTGCAATCTGCTTTTCAGGTGGGTGAGGCACATAAGATGGGGTAGTGGGTCGGAAAGGCAAAGCTCCTGACAATGCAGTGAGTGGAACAGAGTGAGGGGCCACAGCACTATCCACCACATGAGGCACAGATACTGGAAAAGAACTGGCAGGCAAATTCCCTATGGAACCCCTGTAAGGCTTTAGGCGATTGTGATGTACCACCCACTGTCTTGACTGGGGGTTTCTTGGATCTGTAATCTCATAAGTTACCCCAGGGCTGTCATCCTTGTCCATTCTCCTCAGAATTTTATACGGCCCTTTCCATTTTGGAGCCAGCTTATTCTGCTTCTGAGCTGGGTCATCCAAAAACACTAATTCCCCTGGCTTATGTGGGTGGAAAAATGTCTTTTTGTCATACTGCCATTTCTGATTAAGCTTAGCTGCAGTGGACTGCCCAGTAGCATCTCGGAAAGCATAGGACAAACATGTGGTCACATCTCGGGCATAGTCCGCAGGGGTACCTGGTGTACAGGAAGTGACAGTAGGACTACAGTTCAAAAGGATATCGTTAGGTAGCCGTGGTTCTCTGCCATGTGCAAGAAAGAAAGGAGAGAAACCGGAGCTGGAATGAACACTGGAGTTATGAGCCAGTTCCACTTGTGGCAAATACCCATCCCACTCACCCCCACTTTCACAAATCTATTTTGCGAGCTGGTCTTTCAATGTTCGATTCAGTCTTTCGACCATGCCATAGCATTGAGCGTGGTAGGGAGAGGTACGGGTTTTCTCAATGCCAAGTTGATTGCACAAATGTTTAACCAAATCGCACTAAGACAAATGTCAGCTTTTTGCTGAGCTTGTAATTCAGCCAAATCAACTGACAATGTCGGACTCATGTCAGGACGAACTCCACAAACATTTGGCTCTTCAGCAGAAGAGGAGACTCTTTCAGCAGTGGTATGGCCGAGAATGACGCACTGCACTGCTTTTGTTTCTGTCACAGGCGAGCTAGGACGCCGCAACAAGGAATCAGCGTTACTGTGCTGCTTTCCTTCTCTGTGTACAATGGTAAAGTCATACACGTCCATTTCAAGTATCCAACATGCTCTTCTTCCTGTCGGATCATTATCAACTGCTGCCTTTTTCAGATACAACAAGGGTTTGTGGTCGGTAATAATTTTGAATGAGGCCCCTGACAAGAAATGTCTGAAATGTCAGACAGACCATACCACAGCCCAAAGCTCACGGTCATAAGTTGACCATTTCTTTTAAGAAGGAGTCAGAGTGTGACTGGTATACACAATTACTCGTTCCTTCCCCTCCTGCATCTGAGCAAGCACCGAACCTACACAATCATGAGAAGCATCAGTGTATAGCAGAAAAGGCTGTGTGAATATAGGGTGAGCTACAATGGGAGGATTAGTGAGGGCATGTTTAAGTGATCTAAAAGCATCCTCACATTCACTCGACCACTTAAAGACAGCACCTTTTTGGGTTAGAGCATGAAGAGCTGTAGCTATTATAGAAAAATTCCTGACAAACCTCCTATAATATGAGCACAGACCAACAAACGCTCTCACCTCTGTGACAGTCCTGGGGGTAGGCCATGACCAGACCTTTTCCAGGTTCTTTTCATCTGTCTGGAGACCCTGACTAGATACAACATGACCCAAGTAAGACACTTCACTGCGAGCAAAATGACATTTACTACCCTTCAATTTTAGACCTGCTGAACGAAATCGACTGAAAACCTCCTCAAGACTGTTAAGATGGTCACTGAAAGTCCGACTGAACACCAATACATCATCAAGGTACACCTGACAAACTTTCCAATTAAGTCCACGAAGCACCAGCTCCATCAGTCGTTGGAAAGTCGGAGGGGCATTCGTCAGACCCATCGGCATAAACTTAAATTCATATAAAGCACTGCCTGTATAGAATGCAGTTTTCTCCCTATCATTAGAGTCTAGCTCAACTTGCCAGTATCCACTTGACAGATCGATTGTACTAAACCAACATGCACCTGACAAGCTGTCTAGAGCGTCTGATGGTCGGGGCAAGGGGTACGAGTCTTTTACAGTGACTGCATTAAGCTTCCTGAAATCAATGCAGAACCTGTAACTGCCATCTTTCTTTTTTACTAAGACGACAGGGGAAGCCCAAGGACTACAACTTTCTTCGATGACATCATGAGAAAGGAGCTGCTGAATTTGCCTATCTATCTCAGCTCGCATGTGTGGTGATGCTCTATAAGCCCTCTGCTTGATGGGCTGCGCATCCCCAGTACGGATGGTATGCTTGACCAAATCTGTACGACAAATCTGTATAGTCATAATCATTTGCACTGAAGATGTCTGCATATTTGAAAATCATGGTCTCTAGCTGAGACTGTTGTTCTCTGTCCAATGCAGATTGTCCGAGGTCTACCTTGGGTTTTGGGCAGTGCTCAATTTGAGTCTGTATTTGAGCTACTGTGGGTTCCAACATTTTGTATTCTTCACCTGGTTGAGAGACTAAAGAATGGAAATCACCCAGCCTCGTGCCACAGGGAACATGAAAATCCTCACTAGTCGGATTCATAGCTCGAACACAAGTCACGCCTTCTCTTACAGAGGTTAAGGTACGTGCTACAAAAAGACCTGGTACTGTCTAAATTTCTGGGTCTAAAATTTCAACATAATTGCATGTGAACTCTTTTTTCCCAATATTGGGCTGAATTTTTGCCAAAAGATTCATCTGTGACTAGGGCTGGATATCGTAAGAAAATTTTCGATACCGATACCGATACCGATACCTTGACTTCGATACCGGTTCCTGAACGATACTTTTCTCGATACCAATTTTATCAATATAACATTACCTAAAAAAAAAACTTTTATTTTTTCAGTTTGTTGACTTTTTTACACTCACATTTTGAGTCTGTAAAAAAGCACCAATGCTAAAGTTTTCTATGTTTTCTAATCATTTAACAACATGTATTCTTTACTTCAATGAGCTCATTGTTTCTGCCTTAACTTAATGCATTGTTTAACAATGAAACTGAATTAAAATTAATTGAAATGCATTACACACAGTCACCCCTGATAACCGATCACTCTAAATTGTAATTTAGACACATGCATTTTCTGTAAAGCTCCTTTGAAACGATATGTATTGTGAAAATGCTATACAAATAAATGTGAATTGAATTAAATATAGGCTTACTGGGGTGCGGGATATATGCCTCGCGCTCAGCACACATGAAGCTTGCGCAAAGCACTGGCAAAAGTAGCCTAATGATTATGGATGTGTCGGGAAACGATAGCAAGGAGATATTTTAATTGTTTATTAATGAACAAGTGTTTACTAAACGTGTTGGCAGCAAAGATGATTATTGCGAATTTGCGATGCTGACTCGTCATTCCTGTAGTAGTGAATGCGCGCGCGCCTATATGGATTAGGTAATCAAACTATTTAATTCTAATTGCTTCGTTTAAAAGTAGACATATTTTGAGCATATATAGAACTATTTCTCATGCCTGTGAGGCAAGTATCCTATACGCTGAGTTTTGGTTTATATGTGACGCGCTCCAGTTCTTGTAGCCTAATCGAAGGCTGATAAACTTTCTACTCTCGAGTGTATTCTGTGCGCTTTTAAGTGCCTTGTCAGATTTACCCTGTTACCGGTCTTGGCAGCAATTATCTTGTCGAAAATATTGCATCGTGTGCTTATGGCATCGAGTCCGGTACATAGGTACACTTTTGATCATTTCCACATATTTTCTATCTATCTGGGTTGGACGCTTACACACACACACACACACACTACAGCCCCACGTGCGACGAGCCACGTCTGTCACAGTTTGGGTTTTGTTTCTTGTTCCTGGTTCTTGTCTGTCATGTGATCCCCTGTTCTAGTCATGTGATCTTGCCTTGTGTTCCCCTGTCTGTTGTGTCATTGGTTGATTGTTTAAATGTTCACAGGTGTCCCTTGTCTCGTTGTTAGTCCAGTATGTATTTAAGCCCTGTGTCTTGTTCAGTCTTTGTGAGTTCTTAATGTTGTGTTGTTGTACCTTGATGTTGGTGGTTCTGTTCCTGAGTCTTGTGCCCTAGCCAGAGTCTTTATTATGTAGTTTGAGTTTATTAAATAAAGTGTGCTGCAATTGGATCCTGCTTCCTCCTTGCTTCCACCTCATCATAACAGAAGAACTCACCGCCAATGGATCCAGCAGTTGTTAGCAACCAGGCCTTAAGGAAATTCCTATCATCTCTGTCTCAAGATGGCCAGCCCTTGGAGAGGTATGTGAGGGACTTTTTGGCGTGTTGTCATCTGGGAGCGCTAAATGACGCCCAGCTCGTGGACCTGTTTTGTAGCGGGCTGGATTGGCACATCGCTCAAGTGATGCCGGAGGATCATACTGGCTGGACCCTGAAAGGGTTTGTTGATCTGGCCCTTTCCTTGGGCGGTTCAGCACTTGCAGAGCCTGAGTTTCCCCGCGTCACGCCAGTCAGCGGGTCTGACACCGGATCGGTCTATGGGCGTTCAGGGCTGATGTCCAGCTTGGCAGATTCCCCGCTAAGGTCCGTACGGTCTGCAAGGATCACCGTCCTGCCTGAATCTCGTCCCGTCAAACCAGTTCCAGAGCCCGTCCAGCCAGAGCCCGCCCAGCCAGAGCCCGTCCAGCCAGAGCCCGTCCAGCCAGAGACCGTCCAGCCAGAGACCGTCCAGCCAGAGACCGTCCAGCCAGAGACCGTCCAGCCAGAGACCGTCCAGCCAGAGACCGTCCAGCCAGAGACCGTCCAGCCAGAGACCGTCCAGCCAGAGACCGTCCAGCCAGAGACCGTCCAGCCAGAGACCGTCCAGCCAGAGCTTCACGTCAGCCACGTCCAGCCAGAGCTTCACGTCAGCCACGTCCAGCCAGAGCTTCACGTCAGCCACGTCCAGCCAGAGCTTCACGTCAGCCACGTCCAGCCAGAGCTTCACGTCAGCCACGTCCAGCCAGAGCTTCACGTCAGCCACGTCCAGCCAGAGCTTCACGTCAGCCACGTCCAGCCAGAGCTTCACGTCAGCCACGTCCAGCCAGAGCTTCACGTCAGCCACGTCCAGCCAGAGCTTCACGTCAGCCACGTCCAGCCAGAGCTTCACGTCAGCCACGTCCAGCCAGAGCTTCACGTCAGCCACGTCCAGCCAGAGCTTCACGTCAGCCACGTCCAGCCAGAGCCGAGGCCCTCTTCGCCGCTGGTCCCGTCCAGTCCAGAGACTGTTCAAGTCACGTCTGCCGATCCAGAGACTGTTCAAGTCACGTCTGCCGATCCAGAGACTGTTCAAGTCACGTCTGCCGATCCAGAGACTGTTCAAGTCACGTCTGCCGATCCAGAGACTGTTCAAGTCACGTCTGCCGGTCCAGAGACTGTTCAAGTCACGTCTGCCAATCCAGAGACTGTTCAAGTCACGTCTGCCGATCCAGAGACTGTTCAAGTCACGTCTGCCGATCCAGAGACTGTTCAAGTCACGTCTGCCGATCCAGAGACTGTTCAAGTCACGTCTGCCGATCCAGAGACTGTTCAAGTCACGTCTGCCGATCCAGAGACTGTTCAAGTCACGTCTGCCGATCCAGAGACTGTTCAAGTCACGTCTGCCGATCCAGAGACTGTTCACATCACTTCTGCTGATCCAGAGACTGTTCACATCACTACCTCCGAGCCAGTGTCTACGGACAAGATGGCCGCTTCTGAACCAGTGTCTACGGACAAGATGGCCGTCTCCGAGCCAGAGTCTGTTCCTGTTCCCGAGCCAGTGTGTGTGTTGTCTGTTCCTGAACCCGAGCCAGTGTGTGTGTTGTCTGTTTCTGAGCCCGAGCCAGTGTGTGTGTTGTCTGTTCCTGAGCCCGAGCCAGTGTGTGTGTTGTCTGTTCCTGAGCCCGAGCCAGTGTGTGTGTTGTCTGTTCCCGTGCCAGTGTGTGTGTTGCCTGTTCCCGAGCCAGTGTGGGTGTTGTCTGTTCCCGAACCAGTGAGTGTGTTGTCTGTTCCCGAGCCAGTGAGTGTGTTGTCTGTTCCCGAACCAGTGAGTGTGTTGTCTGTTCCCGAGCCAGTGTGTGTGTTGTCTCTTCCCGAGCCAGTGTGTGTGTTGCCTGTTCCCGAGCCAGTGAGTGTGTTGCCTGTTCCCGAGCCAGTGTGTGTGTTGTCTGTTCCCGAGCCAGTGAGTGTGTTGTCTGTTCCCGAGCCAGTGAGTGTGTTGTCTGTTCCCGAGCCAGTGAGTGTGTTGTCTGTTCCCGAACCAGTGAGTGTGTTGTCTGTTCCCGAGCCAGTGAGTGTGTTGTCTGTTCCCGAGCCAGTGAGTGTTTTGTCTGTTCCCGAGCCAGTGAGTGTGTTGTCTGTTCCCGAGCCAGTGAGTGTGTTGTCTGTTCCTGAGCCAGAGTCAGTGTGTGTGTTGTCTGCTGTTCCTGAGCCGGTGTCTGCTGTTCCTGAGCCGGTGTCTGCGCCGCCCTGGCCGCCCGAAGGACTGTCTTCTCCGCCCTGGCCGCCCGATGGACTGTCTTCTCCGCCGTGGCCGCCCGAGGGGTCTTCACCGCCGTGGCCGCCCGAGGGGTCTTCACCGCCCTGGCCACCGCCTGCGCATCCTGCTCTGCCCTGGTCGCTCAAGAGCCAGGTCCACCCAGGCTCTGTGGCTCAGGCTCGCCATTCCTGTGTCCTGGTTCCTGGTCCCAGTGCGAGCCTGGCCCTCCGTCCCTCCCCCAAGACCGCCTCCACTCACCACCCTCCTGAACTTGTGTTTTTTTTTGTTTTGATGGGCGTCGGGAGCCGCCCATAGAGGGGGGGCTATGTCACAGTTTGGGTTTTGTTTCTTGTTCCTGGTTCTTGTCTGTCATGTGATCCCCTGTTCTAGTCATGTGATCTTGCCTTGTGTTCCCCTGTCTGTTGTGTCATTGGTTGATTGTTTAAATGTTCACAGGTGTCCCTTGTCTCGTTGTTAGTCCAGTATGTATTTAAGCCCTGTGTCTTGTTCAGTCTTTGTGAGTTCTTAATGTTGTGTTGTTGTACCTTGATGTTGGTGGTTCTGTTCCTGAGTCTTGTGCCCTAGCCAGAGTCTTTATTATGTAGTTTGAGTTTATTAAATAAAGTGTGCTGCAATTGGATCCTGCTTCCTCCTTGCTTCCACCTCATCATAACAACGTCTCTGGGGAGCCGCTTAAACTAGTGTTTTTCCGCCACAGCCAATCATGCTGCATGTTTATTGTTTCACTGACGTTGACGAGATTAACCACTTAGGTACCGAAACTTGGTACCGAAAAACAAGACATGTTTCGATACTCGGTAGTATCGAGGCAATTCGGTCGGTACCTAAAAAGTACCGAACTCGGTACCCAGCCCTATCTGTGACCTGGCTGGGATCAAAATGGGCTCTAAAGTCACAGCACTACTCCTAAGAGGGACTATATGCTGCGAACCCAAGAAAGGAACAGTCCAGTTCCACAATTTTAAATGATTCTCCCTGAGGTCATTTTCAGCGTGATGTTTGCTAAGAAAATCCCAACCAAGGATAACAGGCTGTGTAGCATTTCTAACCACCTGGACATTATGGGAGAACACTTCCTCACTCAGCCTAATAGTAATAAGCAACATACCAAGAGTGTCCAGATAGTCACCCGTCACTGATTTTGCCAGCAGAAAGGATTTCTGAATAGGCTTTTTCATGAGAGAGGGTATCGACATTCTCAGTGTTTCACTGATTAAAGATATTTCTGAGCCTGTGTCTACAAATGCTTGTACAGCAATGTTCTCAATGATAGCAAAAACATAAGGTGTGGGAGTGACAGAAGTTACCAGTTCAGTTTGTTTGGGCCCACTCATAGACTCAGCAGATACTTGGCCCATAGTACCTTCTACCAGACGTTTCCCTGCTGTTCAACATCCTCATCGCCGAAACTGACATGATGATCACCAGACGAGCGTAGATGGTCACTAGAAAATCGTGGGCCATATCTGTCACCAGAAAACTTGTTGGAGGGCAATTCAGTCACATGACGATCCTGATGATGAGAGGCGTGATGCAAGCGATCATCAGATGTCGGTCTGAAATAATCACGATGATGTAGAGTCGGGCCGACATGTTGGCTATGACGATGAGAAGTAGGACTGGCATGTTGAGCACCATAATGTGGAGGCAGGCTGGCGTGACGATCTCGATGACGTGGTGATGGGCTGACGTAACGATCACGGTGATGTGAAGACGGGCTGATGTGGCGTTCTCTATAATGCGGCGATGGACTGGCGTGACGATCTCTATAGCCTCGATGTCTGTCACCGTCTCGGTGGATGGAGGGGTAAGGTTCCTCTTGACGATATGGAGATGATGCAGGTGACGATTGGTTTCTCCTTGGAGATGAGAGTGGAGAGTAACGATTTTTATCTCTACCAAGTTCAGGTGAGTAGCCTCTCTGTCTGGAGGAAGCATGTTGAAAACTGGGCTCCTGCTGTCTTTTTAATTGACCGACTTCCATCCTGAGAGTCTTAACATCAGCAGTTAGTTGCTTTACGGCAGTCATGATTTCTGATGAAATGTCAGATGATGCAGTCTTTTTGGATACCATAGCAGAAAGCGATTCACCACTGGGTGAAGTTGGTGATGAATTTAGCGTCAGGCTGGTCTTTTGACTGAGATGGGAAAGGGGTGCTAGCCTGACAACTTCCTGTGCTCGTTCCCATTTACAAGCAATAGCTAATGCTTCCTCTAGGCTAGTAGCGCCATCCTCATGACATTTTGCCTGGAGAACAGGGTCAAGACCGGCTATGAACCGTCTAAATCTTTCCATAGTAATGGCGGACTCACCAAAGGCTCTTTGGGCATACGCGGTCTGGCATTCACAAAAGTCTGAAAATGCAGCAAAAATTGCTTCCGGCCAAAAACATCATTTAATGCAGCAACACACTGTTCATAGTCTTGTTGTATGTATATCAGGAGACAGGGAGAGCCAGTAAGCTAAAGCATCTCCACTCAACCGCGTAGGCAAAATGGCGGCCAAATCCTGTGTCTGTGCATCAGCACAAGCCTTTACAGCAAGCTCTAATCGGGCTTTCCATAAGGAAAAACGTACTCGGTTACTAACGTAACCTCGGTTCTCTCTAGAGAGGGAACGAGTACTGCGTAATATCTTACGCTATGGGGAAAACCTCTTTTCCACGAGATATTGAAGCCAAAAATTATCCTTAATTTTGAATTAATGTAAAACGCAAGATACGCAGTACTCGTTCCCTCTCTAGAGAGAATCAAGGTTACATTAGTAACCGAGTACGTTCTCTTACGAGAGTATCTCTCGTACTGCGTAATATCTTACGCTATGCGGAACACAATGCAAAACGCTGTGCGTACTGGGATCCGACACCAAAGTCCCAAGGGCAGTAGCCCGGGGCTCATATAGTGCATAATCACCATAGACTCACAGAGAGTCGGAGAAGAGAGGCTGCAAGCATCATTCCCCATGAAATAGCATCCTACAGGAGCTAGTTATGTTAACAGTGTTTCACACAGACAGGGTGAACGTGTTAAGCCTGAACTGGGTAATAGTACGGGTTATTCAACACCCATGGAGCTGTTTTATCGCTCAGTGAGCGATGCACAAGCAAAACTCAGCATCTGGGCCGGCACAGCGGGGCAGATAGCACTGAATTCTATACCGACAGAAGCTTGGGTTGTAAGGCGGGAACCTCTAGGTTATAAAACCTTATAAATGTAGACGGCGAGGCCCAGCCCGCGGCCGTACAGATATCTTTCAGGGTAACCCCACTATACCACACCCACGACAAGGCCACGCCTCTCGTGGAGTGCGCTCTGACACCCAAAGGACACTGCAGGCCCTTAGAAGTGTAAGCCAGTGCTATGGCGTTGACTATCCATCTGGAAAGGCTCTGTTTTATGCGGCCAGTCCCTTGGAGCGTCCGCCAAACAAACGAAGAGCTGCTCGTTCTGTCTGAAGACAGACGAGCGGGACACATAAGCTCTCAGTGCCCTGACAGGGCAAAGGAGACTCGCATCCTCCTCCTCATCATGAACCGAGAGAGCGCACAGGGAAATAACCTGGGCCCTGAACGGTGTGTTGAGGGATTTGGGCACGGACCCGTGCCTTGGTTTGAGTATGATTTTGAGTCATTAGGCCCAAACTCCATACATGACGCGCTTACTGAAAGCGCTTGTAAGTCCCCTATGCGCTTCACTGAAGCGAGAGCCAAAAGAAACACCGTTTTGAAAGACAGATGCTTCATGTCTGACAAATGGATTGGCTCGAACGGGGTACCTTTCATGGCTTCCAAAACCGTAGAAAGGTCCCACACTGGGACTGAAGGAGGTCTGGGAGGGTTCAGCCTCCGAGCTCCCTTGAGGAATCGCACGACTAGGTCGCTTTTCCCCAGTGACTGGCCAGACACAGGTTTTGTAAACATTGCTATGGCCGCCACGTACACTTTGAGCGTGGATGGGGTCCTGCCCTTATCCAGCAGCTCTTGAAGGAAGGAGAGTACTTCCGTGACCCCGCAGTCTACGGGTGAAAAGCCCTGAGCTTGACACAAGGCAGAGAACACACACCATTTCGAGGAATAGGGCCGTATAGTAGATTAGGGCCCTCGTCTGTGTGATCGTGTTTAACACTCCCTCCGGGAGGTAAAGCATAGAGGGGACAGCGGGGCCAGACGTGGGCCAGCGCGTCCTTGCTCTTGGAAAAATATTTCAGACCGTGAGTGTTCTCGTGGGACGCGAACAGGTCCACCTGTCTCCCACAGCAGTTGGATCGTCTGCAGGTGCAGCGACCATTCCCCTGCTGGGACATTGTTTCTGGACAGTCTGTCTGGTCCCAGATTCAGGTGACCAGGCACATGCGCCGCTCTCAGTGAAAGCAGGTTGTGCTGAGCCCAGACCAGGAGGCGTTCCGTTAGCCTGTAAAGGTTTCGGGACTTGATGCCGCCCTGGCGATTTATGTATGCAACCACTGACATGTTGTCCGACCGGACCAAGACGTAGTGACCCTCTATCTGGGGACAGAAGCGCCGTAGCGCATTGTCGACTGCAATCATTTCCAGACAGTTTATGTGTAGGAGCTTTTCCCGTTCTGACCACTGGCCAAAGAACGGTCTGCCCTCGATCCCGAGGTGATCCCTGTGTTCTATGAGCTCTGATTGTGATCGAGCTAGAATCAGCCAATCGTCCAAGTAGTTCAAAATTCGCATGCCCTGGAGTCTCAGGGGTGCGAGAGCCGTGTCCATGCACTTCGTAAATGTACGGGGTGCCAGGGACAGGCCGAACGGCAGGACTTTGTATGGGTATGCCTGGCCCTCGAAGGCGAATCTTAAGAATTGCCTGTGACGTGACGCTATTTGTATTTGAAAATAGGCGTCTTTCAGATCTATTGACATAAACAGGTCCTCCTGGCGAACTTACGCGAGGATTTTCCTGGTTGTAATCATTCTGAAGTGGCGCTTCGCGAGCGCTTTGTTCAGCTGTCACAGATCAAGAATGGGTCTGAGACCCCCGTCTTTTTTCGGTACTAGAAAATACCTGCTGTATAGCCCCCCTTCGCTCTGAGCCTGAGATAAAGGTTCTATAGCCCCTTTGCTCAGTAGTTTCTCTATCTCACGCCCACGCATCTGTGTGAATAGCTAGAGGTAGAATGAAATCTGGGCTCTGGCCGGGGCATAGCGGCGGCCGGAGAGCTCCGGTGTGCTGAGAAATAGACACTGTGTTTGCAGTGTGCGAGGCGGGGGGTGCGCTGATCACAGCGGGCAGCCCGACCGCGCTCCGCTTCTCTCTGACAGGTTGTGGAGAGAAGGCGAGCGGGACGAGCCCCGTGGGGTTCGGCATGTCTGTGAGGGAATGTGGGCGCGGGATAGCGGGCACACTCACTGCACTGAGAACACTGTTGGCTTGCGCCTACTGAAAATGTGTTGGTTTCGTTTTTACAGAAACCGTGGGACATGCTTCGTGTAGTGTTTGTGGGCACTGTGTCGTGGGCACGTACACTACATTTATTGCACAATCGACATGAGTCGATTTTATTTGTGCTAGGCCTGTATTGTGGCGGGCTGTGTCTGAGTGTGGGAATGGGCACTGAGACGTGGGCATTCTTACAACATTCATAACACCATCGGCCGTGGCCGGAACACCAGAAAATACACTCTTTATTGGATTTATCTGGGTAGCCATAAAAACGGCTTTTGTGTGCAGGCAAGCGGGCAAATGGACCGGCTTGTTGACTGCTAAATACGCTGGAACGGTCACATTGCATGGAACTGGACGAGCGAAACGTTTCGGTGAAAATCCGGCCGCAGCGGGATTTGAACACCGTCGCTTTCCGAGAAAGGCTAGGAAAGGCTTTGAGACCTCGGGCTTGATTTCGATCGGCCGGGGCCCGCGCTGAGGGGGGCGGCGTCCAGCAGAGCGAGAGCGCGGTCTCTGTTCTCGGGCCTGGCGGCGTTGAGAAGCAGCGGCGGAGGGGTGGTGCAGGTTGCGGCTGGGAGCTCCGTGCAGACGGCTGTTTAAAGCGACCTGCTGCGGAACTAGAGCGCTTTGGGAGGAAGTGCTTCATCGACTGCGATGTCTTTTGAACCTCTTGGAATCTGTCCGCGAAATCTTTGACGGCAGATCCGAAGAGGCCAGCTGACGAAATGGGCACGTCGAGGAATACAGATTGCTCCGCTTCAGTCATTTCAGACAGCGTCAACCACAGATGTCTCTCAGCCACGTTACGCCCAATGGCCTGTGCAGCTGATTTTGTAGCGTGTAGAGCCAGGTCTGTAGCGCTCCGCAAGTCCGCAATGCTGATCGACTCAGCGCCTTCCTCGTCCATTTTTCGGAGAAGGTTGGCCTGGAAGATCTGCAAGATGGCCATCGTGGGTAATGCTGACGTGGCTTGCCCAGCGGCAGCGTATGCGTGACCGTGCATGGCTGACGTCACTCGGCAGGCTTTAGATGGGAGCGCTGTCTGCGCTCGCCGTCCAGCAGAGGGCGGGCAGAGATGGGAAGCTTCCGCTGCTTCCACTGGGGGAAGAGAAAGGTATCCTTTGTCTTTCGCACTGTCCACAGTGGAGAATGCAGCCGAGACAGAGGTACGCACCCTGGCCGAGAGGGAGGCGCCCCAGGACCTTGCGACTTCTTCGTGAAGCTCAGGAAGAAAAGGCGCGGGCCTGGATTGTGACGGCGCGTGGTCCTTCTTGAGGAAGCATCCGTTCAGTCGGTTGCTGCGCGAGCGCCTCCCCGTTGAGACCGAGGTTGTCGACGGCTTGAGAGAGCAGAAGCATGAGCTCTGATTCAATGCCGGCTCGTTTCTCAGAAGGCTCGCGGATAGCAGATGCCAGGATAGAACAGGCATCGGCTGTTTCGTCGATCTCAATGGCGGAAGCGGTGGCGGACGCTGTCCGTCGGGGAGGGACTCGAGCGATTTCTAAGGGACTCGGGGCCGCGCCGGGCACGGCGCTTTTTACGGCGCGGCACTACAGCGGGCTGAATGCAGGCTTTGAGAATGATGCCAGGCGAGTCCTCAGAGTCACCATCGGCAGTAGCTCATAGTGAGGGCATCCGCCGTAGACGAGAGCGAGAGCTGCATGATCCTCACCCAGGCAGGAAACGCAGATGACATGGCGATCCTCTTCACTGAGTGTGGCTCGGCACGAGCCGCAGGATCTATGCATCTTGAAAAAGACGCAGCTCTTTTAGGAGAGAGAGAGAGAGACGGTGAACAAAATGTGTGTCGCAGCGGCGAACACACACACACACACTTTGAAAAGGATATAACGCTGGAAAGCGTAGCAGGTACAGCGGCTAAAGGCGGCGATGCCAGCGACTTCAGACTCAAGGCTCATACCGCTGTGTGCTTTTCCTCAGAAGGCGTGGCTTCTCACTCCGGATCCAGCGATGCGTGATGCTTCGCTGAAGAGATGTTGTACCAGCCTAATCGAGCTATATTTATAGGGCGAGACCACGCCCTTTCTGGCGGGACGTGACGAAATGGGCGCGAAATGCCCATGGATATGTGTGAATGGATGGATATGTGTCACGCAGGGCCACTCTCGATAGGCTGCTGCTGTTGCCGCAGGGCAGCTGTAAAGTATGGACTAGTGGTTCTTTCTAGGATGGGAACACTACAGAAAGATTCCGGCCAGAGTATCCTTTATCATCTTTATTTCCAAGATCAGGAGGCCAATATACAAGTTTGTATAATTGAGTGTATGTGGTCTAAACAGAGAGAAAGAAAAGAAATAAAACAATGATAATAACTGATTAATAAACAAATAAAGGAATACTATACTATGCTCATTGTCATCATTCACAACAGTACAGTACAGAAAATAATAATTGACATTAATCCAGTGCAACAGAATATGTCACTATATGCCTTTTAATATCTGTACAAGCTGCACCTTTAAGTGGCTATGCAGAATGACACTATATCACTATAACACTCAATGCAGGTAGCACCAAATAAACAGAAAATACACTCCACCCGAATGCAGAAGCATATTGCTAAATAACTAACACAAATAAGGTCTACATCGGCATATAGAGGGCTAACTATTTCAAACAGGAAACATTTCGCATATTACAGCACGCATGACTACATCATGTATCATGACTACACTAATTAGTCACGCAGTTCAACAAATAAAACTAGTTCGCATGAACATACATTATTTCACAATATTCCTTACAACGCAGTATAAACATACAACAATAGCAAGAACTTACTTGCTTTTCATAAAACGCACACAAAAGTAAAGAAAGAGGTCTCTGAATCTCCTTTCATCATCACTGAGCGCTAACAACTGAGCCGCGCGCCGCATTTTCTGTCCAGGCGCAGTTCACGTGATGGAGAGTTCGAACGCACTTAGGAAACCCCAGTACTGAACAAATAGGCTTTCAGACAAAGGAGCCCACAACTGTCCGCATGGCAGTTGAAAGAGTAGGAGAAAGTCTATTTGGTGGTCTCTTCTTCGTCCTTGTCCTCCAGAGCTGGGAGCAGGATGATCCGGGCAACTGGACGAATGTAGGTACGGTCCTTCACTTGAACACTGATAGTCCGTACGCGTCCATCTGCTCCTGGATGAGTCTGGGTAATCCGTCCTACGGGCCATGACGCTCGAGGAAGTTGTGGATCCACGATTAAAACAACGTCGCCTATGGAAAGTGGCTTACCGTCTTTCCTCCATTTACTGCGCTCTTGTAGCCCTGGTAGGTAGTGGCTGATGAAAGATGACCAGAAGTGATCCGCAATGACTTGACGCTTTTCCACTGCATGGTACGGTACGGTACGGCTTGCTTCGACTCGCTTTAAATGGTACCACCTCTGTTGAGGTTCCAAGCGTACCGTACCGATACTAAAATGTGACGTGGAAGCACTGTAGATCACTGATTGGTCAGACAGACAGAATCGTCACTACCAGCGTCATTGTATTTGCGAGACATCAAACCCGCTAGATTTAAATAGCCAGTAACAGCCTCCAATGTTTTAAAACTACTTGCTTGACTTGCTTGAAGAAAAAAAACTTACAAAAAAGAAATGGCTGAATCGTGGTCAGTGGATGAGAAGCGCAGACGTTCCTCTTGTTAGTTGCCGAGGAGCGGATAAACTATAACGATCAGTCATAATCCCACCCACTTTGAAGCGGTACTAACTGCAGTGGAAAAGCAACCGAGCTAAAGCGAACCGAGCCGTGCCGCGCCGAGCCGAGTCGTACCACGCAGTGGAAAAGCGAAGCGAGCCGAACCGTGCCACGCCGAGCCGAACCGTACTGAGCCGTACCGAGCCGTACAATGCAGTGGAAAAGCGCCAGTAGTAAAGCACGATACCATTGTGCAGTGTTTACCTCAGTAAATTGGCAGAGTGAATCTGTGACCTGGGGTGAGAGAGTGTAGGCGGGGCTAATTAGAATATTAATGGATCACCTTATACTAAATGAAGCAAGGGTGTAGATTTACATTCAAGCTATTTCAAGGCATGAAAAAAAATCAAAGGAAAAAACGTTTAAATATGCTTGTGATCAAATATGAGTTTCAAGGGATAAAATTATTGACTACTTTTCATTGCATGCAGTCTGGTTAGTTTAATTGTTACAGACAGGTGTTTAGAAAAATGTCGTGGTGGTTTTTGTTTTCAAACAAATGCTTGTTTGTTCCAATACCACAGCTATATTCACTAACAGAATGCAAATTGCTCTGTCTCCAAACAAACGTTTCCCAATGTGTAAAGTTACATTTCCTCTATTCTATCATCTATCCTCTCGATCTTTCCAGGATGATTGCTTTATTACAACAATCACAATTGGAAATGGTATCTAATCATGATAATTAAGAGTATAGTCAAAAAAGAGGTGCATAGTTTAATAATTTAATCTGAGAGCTATAATCAACCATAACTGAGTTGGAATCATTTGCAAAGAGCTGCACAGAAGCAGGAGAATGAGGTTTATGACACAAAGGAGTAGATTTGCATATAAATGTGAATTTAATAGTATAAATCAGGCACACTTACATAATTGCGCATCATTATTTTGTGCAATGTTTATTCAGTTTTACAGTGATTATGTTATTATGCATTTGCCTGCTGAATACTACAAGTTAGCTTTATCTTTGACCTGAATACTTCACTTCATTTTATACTTCACAAATTCACAAAGTTTAGTATATTTTTACTAAGAAATTAATTCCCAGAAAGATACTGAGTTCTATTCCCACTGAAATGCTTTTAAATGAATGATTCTTTCATCAGTGCAATCATTTCTACTGCGTAATTTTAGAATAGACATGAACAAATAGGGTTGTTATTGTGTCAGGTCATTTAAAGAACCACCACAATAAAACATTCATTGCCCCGTCATTGGCAGTGAGAAGCTGATATGAAACCGTATATATTTCAAGTCTGAAAACGAGTGACTCAGACTCCTCAATGAAGCAGAAAAAGATGAATGTTATACAGCGCTGCAAATGCTGCAATCCTGGTGCAGTGTCAGAGTCAGAGACATTTGAATTTGTAATGTGGTTTCTCTGCAGCATGCTATATTGCTTATATATGGCATTCTGGATTTACAATCAATGCAATAGAGGGGTAAAGATGAGAGGGTTTTTCATGGGGACACATTTCATTTTGTTGGCTTGCAACTGACTAATTCTTAAGATGAAATTTTACGATTATTTTTTTAAACAGAGGGCAAACGTCTTATGAACTCTCATGAAGCATTTCTTAAGATACAGAAGCAATTTCAGCTTTCAATCAGTTTGCTTCTTGCTGAAATGCAGATGCATACCCTTGTGAAAAATAGCATACTTTTAAAAATAGTACTTGTGGAAATAACTTTGAAAGACTGTACATCCAAACTGAATCTAACGTCCTTGGACATTTGATTGCATGATTGCCATTAAATGCAAATGTATTGTTTTAATATAGATTAAATTTAGTTTTTAGTTCTTTATATGTAATTTATAATAATTTCTATTGTCTTAGAAATATGATGAGTGTACTGCCAACAGACAAACATTTATTTAACTGTACTTTGTAGAATGCAATCTTGTATGTCATGCATTTAAATGTTATGTAATTGCACATTTGTAATGATGAAATTGCAATTTAAATATATTAACATTAAATGTAATATCAAATAACATAGTTACAATTATAATCTTCACATGTGCTTTAGTATAATAAAAACATCAAAATAAGTTTACTTTAAAGCATGACGAAAGAATATTAAAACATTGGAACTTTTAATTTGACATTATCACTTTTAAAAGTCTACTATAATGTGTTAAACACAGTGATGAAGGTGTACTCTCTTTAAGTACATTTAAAATACATATTTCATTAAAGCCACCATGAAATGAAAATTGACAATTCTTATTCTTTTATATTAAATATTGCAGTGTTTATTATAAAATGATTTATCAGTGTCAGGGTGTGGCTGTAATGATGCACAAGACGGAGTTGAAAACGAAACAGTCTTTATTTAATCCACAGAGCAAAACTCAGGAGATCGCAGGAAAAGAAGGAGCACAACCACGTTTAACTACCAGACAATGAAACACAGGAAACTGAGGGCTTAAATGAACAGAGGGTGATAGGAACACGGGAACACATACACTAAACAAAACAAAACAGAGCATACACGTGACTATCAGGGTTTTTACTTTATTTTCTTTATTCAAAATATCTTCCCCTCCCTCATCTCTTCTCCGATGAAGTGATACTGGTGCAAGGGCAGGACAATACGTCACTCACATCAGACTGAGCATTAGCAAACCACAACTATCCAATGACCCAATAAATTCCTAATAAACAAAAATATATATTGTTGTATTGTTTGTGAAGCCGTTTCACTACTGTTCAAGTATCCCTATCACAATAGGGAAGAAAAGATTTCATGCCAACTTTAACATACTGTATTATCTGCAAGTAAAGACTTCTAAAAATAAACATTCAAAATTTGAAATAGTAGTCACTTAAAGCATAGTAAAGTACAATGGTATATTTGTATAGTAATCTTGTGTACTGTGCTAGACTAACTGAGACTTGTTACAGCACGTGTATACTGTTGCCCTCTTGTTGGTCTGATTGATTCTATTGCTCTCATTTGTAAGTCGTGGATAAAAGCGTCTGCTAAATGATTAAATGTGAAAGTAGTCAAAAGTAGTCAGATTGAAATTTAAAAGTAATGCTTGCTGGTTATAGCAATTAAGATAGACTTCATTGAAATTTTACCTTAAAATCATGTGTTTAGAAGAGGCAATGGAAGGCTTCACTTTTTCGGCTTTATTTCCTAAATCCCACAAGGCTGCAGTTTTGAAAGTCTTTGCCCATCTGTGGAGAATGTAATGTAATTTTAATCCCGCTGTCAGGCGCACAGGGTCTAGGCCAAGCTGGGAAAAGACTTCCAAAACTCTAGTCTCCATAACACACCACATGACAAGCAAATTGGGAACTATCCTGTAATATATTATCTCACTGACTGTTTTTTGGATGTGCAATTGCCCCTGAGGAAGGTAAGTGATGTTGATAGAATAATTTATTTTAACACGGTTGCCTACCTGGAGTAGTAGATACTTACAAACCCATACTTCCTTGTCACCACTGCACACTTAAGCACTGGCAAGGGCTCCCTTAGTTTTAGGAGGCCTGCATGTTCCTTAAAAAAAAAAATCTATTAACTGTAAATTACTTTGTGGGACAAGGAGTCCACTGCAAGTATCATGTCATTTCTGAAACAAAGTAGATGCAAAAACAATTAATAGAATATATCGAGTTAAACATGTTCTAAACATTTTAAATTAAACAGATTACTTTAAATGATTACTTGTGTGATGCCTGTAGATGTGACAAGGAAATAGTTTGTTATTTTTCCCCCGTTGCAATGATACACAACTATTCTGGGTTGATGTAGAACATTTAATTAAGAAATTAAATATTTATTTACAAGTTGTCAAGGGGATGCAGATAGACGAACCCAAAAGCAGACTGAATGCTCTACAAACAATTTATTGAAGACAAAACAGAGAAACAAAACCCACGAGGGGGCAAAACAAGATTAGAGGCAACAAGCAAGACTAAGACTAGATGATAAATAAAGACTTGACTAGAACTAGACTAGGCAGGAACTAAATATAAAAACTCACAATACATTAAACTGGAAACTAGACAAAGTACTCACAGAAGTGTACTATAAAGATAGACACACGATGATCAGTGATAGACAGAGTTGGACAATGAAGCGACAGAGGACAGAGAAACACAAGGGGGTTATAAAGGGAGACTAAAAATGACCAACAGGTGAAACTATGGTAATAATTACAAAACGAGGATAACAAGGGGGCGGGGTTATAAATGAGACAACGCAAGCACATGGCCCAAACAAATGGCCATGTGCTGAACATGAAAACATGGGTCTGTCGTGATTCTGCCTCAAGACAAGAGAATATCAGGAACAAGATTGCAGAATAATGACAGCCTGACAGGGGTGTAAACCAGCACAGGAACAGAAACAAGCGATGGGACAGGAATCTTGATAGGGGACACAGGAGGCGACACAACAGGAAACAAGACAGGGGATGCTGCGGGTAACTATGAAGCAGAAATAAGAACTGAGCTCCCCGAAGACGGCTCAGTACCAAACGCTCCACATCTCTGAATCGGGGAGATCTTCATCGGCAGCCGACTGGGGTACGGCGCTCACGGCAGCCGACTGGGGTACGGCGCTCACGGCAGCCGACTGGGGTACGGCGCTCACGGCAGCCGACTTCAGAATAGCGCCCTCTTGACGCAGTGGACTCGGGACAAGACAACATGCCAGTTCTGGTAGGAACTTCCAGGATCTTGGCTAAACTCGACAGAGACTCAGACAATGTTCTTGCAGCAACGACGATAGCCAACTCCCGATCAGCTGAGACTAACCGCAAAACGGCCTCAGCAGCCGAATCAGCCGCGGCCCTCTGTGCGGCGCTCACGACAGCAGGCTCGGGAACCGCGTCTTCAGCAGCTGGTTCAGTAACAGTACCCTGAGTCGAAACGGGCTCAGGGACAACGCTTGCAGTGGGAGCATGCTCTGGGACAGCGCTTGCAGTGGGAGCGTGCTCGACAGCCAGGACCCGACCCTCCGGAATCCCAGGCTGGTGGCGACAGTACGGAGGGACCCTGTGGCTCCTATCGACACAGATAGTCAACCATGTCCCGGAACGGGCGGTGAACCAGTCTCTCTCCTTCAGCCAGAGGTGGGGGAACCTTGAGGCCAGCGATGAAGTAGCGATTTAGGAGGATGTCAGGTAAGAAAAACCTCCTTTCTGCGACTTGAGCATACTCTTTCAACAGCAGCTCACCCTGAGGGGGAATTGGGAGCTTGCCCCCCCTCGAGTCGGAAATGGCTTTGAGCCACCAATCTTCAAGAAGATCCAATTGCTGATCTCCAGGGGAAGACAGACAGTCTGCTGGGTTCAGCTTTGGTCGGTTCATTCTGTCAAGGGGATGCAGATAGACGAACCCAAAAGCAGACTGAATGCTCTACAAACAATTTATTGAAGACAAAACAGAAAACAAAACCCACAAGGGGGCAAAACAAGACTAGAGGCAACAAGCAAGACTAAGACTAGATGATAAATAAAGACTTGACTAGAACTTGACTAGGCAGGAACTAAATATAAAAACTCACAATACATTAAACTGGATACTAGACAAAGTACTCACAGATAGTGATGTGACATTTGAACCGAGGCGTCGGAGCTTGTGTCGAGCAAAAATGGGCGTGCCAGATGAAGCCGCGATTCGAGGCTTGTGTTGTTAACGTGAAGATCACGTGACTAATGACAAACGAGGCCTCGGTTTGTGTGGATACGTCATCGGTTCGGTCTGAGTGTCGAAACTCGCGCCACCTTGTGGGTGTTATCAGGAGTAGTAAGCCCTTGTAGTAGTGTTAGAGAGAGAACTCTCATTGTCGTTATTGTGTCATATATGTGTTAGGGCTGTATATTATTACATTATATCAGGTTAGAATTGTTATTAATAATAATTAATAATTGTTATTATTAATTATAGTAGCTATATTATAGTCTTGTTATATTAATTAGATAAGATTATTTGGATTGCTGGTAGATGTTTGGATCTGGACTTGACTGCTTTTTAATTTGGATTGCCCCTTTGGATTTGTTTGCTTTTTATGACATCTTCCTTTTTCATGGTAATGGAGCCAGCCAGAAAGAGGAGATCCTCCCCTGTCTGGGCTCAACAGAAGCATCAGTATCTTCATTTATACCCACTGGCACTGACATTCCCCTGCATCCTCTGTTCCTTGTGAAAGGATATTTTTCCAAGGCTGGAGAGGTTTTGTGCAAGAAGAGAAATTGTCTAAGCCCCAACACACTTCAAAAAAATTCATTTTCTCAATAAAAATCTAATGGTAATCCTTAATTCCTTCATCCACCCCAAACTGCAGTTTACTTTATTACACTCCCTCGAGTCCCTCCACCATAAGCACTGCACTCAACACAGTCACTTTTGTTGTTCATACTGTCACTATAAAATTTTTTAAAAAATAATTAATTAACTGTGTGTGTGACAGTTGTCTCTGTACAAGTAAATGCAGACAGAGAAAGATACACGTTTTATTTCATACCCAGGCAATGGACAAATGTCTGCACAGATATCTTTTTTTATTGCAAATGAAAGACAGAGACATTAACAATGAGAAGAAGATGAATAAATAAAACAGAGCGGGAGGGGGGCGGGTCATTGATTCAGAATGAATTAATTTGCCTGCTATTTCTTTGCACAGTGGCTAGGTGTCGCTAGTGAGCAATGCTGAATGAAGCTTCGAGTAATGAACCTTTGGGTGAAGCAATGGGCTGCGAGGTCTCAGTGGTTCAGGAAGCCTCATCTTGCCATCACTACTCACAGAAGTGTACTATAAAGATAGACTAAATATAAAAACTCACAATACATTAAACTGGAAACTAGACAAAGTACTCACAGAAGTGTACTATAAAGATAGACACACGATGATCAGTGATCGACAGAGTTTGACAATGAACCGACAGAGGACAGAGAAACACAAGGGGGTTATAAAGGGAGGCTAAAAATGACCAACAGGTGAAACTAATATGGTAATAATTACAAAACGAGGATAACAAGGGGGCGGGATTAGAAATGAGACAACGCAAGCACATGGCCCAAACAAATGGCCATGTGCTGAACATGAAAACATGGGGCTGTCATGATTCTGCCTCAAGACAAGAGAATATCAGGAACAAGATGGCAGAATCATGACACAGGTGGATTTGACATAATGCTATACTTCAATGACCATGATTAAACTGATTAAAGTCCCTGTGGTAAAAAAAGAAGAAAATCTAGTTTTTAATGTTGTTTATATGTCTATGTTTTATTATGCTTTTAGACAAACCATGAGCAAATTCATAAGTCAACACCATGGCTGAGTATTTTCTCCTTAAAACTGCAGTGAACTAAAGACAGTTTGCATATTCATAGAACCGCTATTTTAAGGCATGGAGAAGTTTTTTTCAAGGATATTTTTTTTTAATATGTGATTTTGGTGATCAAAGATGAGTTTTAAGGGATACAATTATTGACTACTGGATGGGGGACTTTAACCATATCTTATACAATTTTTAATATTAGGAAAATTTCACATCCATAAAATGAAATAGTCTGAATCCAAACCAAATTGTTCTCACTTTTAAAATGACTTTAAGCTTTATAATGTTTTACATATGTAATTGTAATAAAATGATTATATAAGTGTAAAATATTAAAGTCCCCCTGAAGTCAGTAATTGTGTCCCTTAAAACTCATCTTTGATCACCAAAATTACATATTTTAAATGTTTTTCCTTGAAAAAAATAATTCCTTAAAATAGCTTGAATGTAACTACACCCTTGCTTCATTTAATATACGCGGTTCTATTAATATGCAAATTAGCCCCGGCACACGTTGACCTGATTAGTTACAAGGTAGTCTGTGACGTCAAAAACACCAGCGATTTCGCGTTTTTGAGACTGTTTTTGGTTCACTGCAGTTTTAAAGAGAAAATACTCAGAATGGAGTTGACGTATGAATTTGCAGAAGCATTGCATTAAAGCATTTTAAAAACACCACATAGACATACACAACATTAAAAGCATGGTTTTCAAAACAGGGGACTTTAAAGTGCCCCGTGCATTATGCTATTTTAAAGGTTCCTATAATTTTGTTTTGGAGGTCTCCTTCTACAACAGTCAGATTTGCATGCATCAAAGGTCAAAAAACGCTTCAATTTTTCATAATGTACATTGCACATCACCACATTTTTCAATGCTTATCAAACGACTAGTCAATTCGGTCTCTAAATCCCTCCTTTCTGCGATCTATACTCTGCTCTGATTGGCCAGATGGCCCCATTCAATACAGTCTGAAAATAATATAAAAGGACTACTAAAACCTTTGTGACAGGATCTGAACAGCAGTGCCAAAGCTTGCACAAATATTCCTCAGCCTGGGAAAATGCAGATTACTCACTGTGCTTTCTGAAAGGATAATTTCCATCTGGCGTAATCTGTTGTATTATAATATAGCCTAGCCTATATTTGACATCAGCAGGATTTGTGCATAAGATGGACTTCTTCAAAAAGGACCATTTGTCTTTTACAGCTTGTTAAACAGCCTTGTCTCTGATTGCAAAACTTTGTGTGAACTATGATGACACATTCTACATTTAATGAGTCATTGAATCACCACTGTAAACGCCAGCTGCAATTTCATGATAATTATTGCAGTTTAGGAAATTGGACAAAAATTCAAGCTTCTGGTGAAAGTGAAAGTGAAAGTGACACGTGATGGCCAAGTATGGTAACCCATACTTGGAATTTGACCTCTGCATTTAACCCATCCAAGTAAGTGCACACACATTAGGAGCAGAGTAGTGAGTAGTGAACACACACACACACACTGCAAACGTGGATACACACACCCGGAGCAGCGGGCAGCCTTGAGTGGCGCCCGGGGAGCGATTGGGGGTTAGGTGCCTTGCTCAAGGACACCTCAGTCATATTCCTGCCGGTACTGGAATCGAACCAGCAACCTTTGGGTCACCAGTCCAACTCTGTTACCATTAGGCCATGACTGCCCCCTGGTAAAGAGACTATAAGGGACATTTAATAAAAACATAAAAAGCATCTATTTACAGCATATAGCTACTTAAGATTCAAATTCAAATTCATAGCTGAAGCAATGTGAAAGTGAAAGTGAGCATAGGCTACCTTTAAATCAACTTCCATTATAACAATTCTGGTACAAAATGTACAACTCTTTACATACAGGTGTGATAGCCATTTTTTAGTTAATATCTCCCTTGATAATCACTTTTCTAGTAAAGTGCCACACCAGATTATAAAAACAAATATTTTTTATTTTTCCATGACATTTAATTTAGTGGAACCACCTATTTTGTTGTCATTTGTCTCCTTGCTTCTTGATTTACTGTTGCATGATTCTCGGCATGGTGTATGGAGAGCAGGCTAAACAATATTCTTGCTTTTCAGATCATTCACAGAGTATGCTTTTTGGCACTGGCCAACCACTGCCCCAAGTTATTATTATTATAAATTTGGTCATCTTCAGAAAATAAACATTCAAAGGCTAAATGCCAAAATATAAATCCTTCAACAATCAACCAGCAAACAGAAAAAAAAAAATCCTCTGTTTCATATAACAGAAAAATTTCTCAAGAAGAGACCAAATCAAATAATCTAAAGTCCAATCTAACAATAAATAAATAGGCCTAAATAAATGTATATAGTGAATTAGTTTGAGAGGTAAGAGGCTTGTTACTGTATGACTGACGGAGACACCAGAGCTAAAGGCCTACTTGTGTGATGTGTTGCAGAAATTTGTGTCGTTCATCTGTCCTCTAGTGGTTGTGTTTTGCAAGTGAAAAAATGTTTTTTTCATCGAGTAATATTCAAGTCACAACATTAAACATACATGCATGCATTAATGTGTTTTCAGCCTATTTTGGGGGAGAAAAAACATGAATATATTTTGGGTTTATTTGAACCTTATTTCAGTAAATTCTGGCAATACTGTGTCCAGATCTACATTAATAAATATTCTGTTTAAAATCACTTACATAGGCTACATCAATTGTAATAATAATAAGATTACGTAGGAATTAAACAAACTCTAAAGGTAAAAGCTATAACTATCCTAAATAAACATTTGCTATTACATGTTTTTCTGTAATATCATGAGTCACTGTCGTTACGGGATATGTTGCGGTCTGCTCTGTGGTCTGTCCCACTGGGTGGTAAAGAGGAAGTAAACACAACTGCGTTTATGGAAGGGCGATCGGAGCGAGGCCCAATTTACCGATTGCTTCATTGAGACGCATTCAAATTTCAGGTCTTGTTTTGCACACTAAAACCTAAAATAATTTAATTCTTTAATGTTCAAAGATTTTGTAGAAAAAAAATTAAAGCATTAAACATTAAAATTTACCCCATCGGTCGATATAAGACGATTTAAAAATATATGTATCTTGTAATCACAAACTGCTTTGATTGGTCCACCAAGATCAGCGCTGAGAAAAGTATTATTTACCACGTGACAACGTTGTCAGGGATCTATTTCAGCAGCAGTATGGACAATAATCTACACCTCCATAATGACACTGAGAAATTGTACATTGACATATAATTAAAAATAAGCATTTAAATTAGTCAAATTAAAATAATTATTATTTTGATCATTCATGACGTATCATAGTCCCGCCCCTTTCAAAAAGTCTGTTTTGTGCTAATGGCCATTCTAGGTATTTATTCTGGTCTGTCCCTCCTGATAAAGTAAAAGTGCAGCGAACTTGGGCGGATCTCAAATTTATCTATTAGCATGTATTTCGACAGACATGTTCCATTTCCATAACGCGCAGTAACCATGCAGTGTTTTACCTTCACAGCTCATGTACTTTGCTGTCTTTGTCTTTGGGGTATGTAACGTTACGCGATATTCTTTTAATTAAGTAGAAATCTGTTTTACTTCGTAATTCATGTAAGTTAATTATAAAGCATATTTGGGCGAATGGGATACTTATAGTAATATAGTCTATACATAATGTATATTGATGGAGGAACTTTTCTGTCCTTTAAGTTGATTTTAAAGAGTTTATTATCTTTATTCTTGTTGTTAGCAAATCCAGTCATATTTTAGAATTTTTATTAGAAACTCTCAACATTATTATTTTTAACGTCATTTATCAAGAATGTTGTTAACTCTTGGATAGTGCATTTGTAAAACATTGAAATATATTTTGATTCTTCATCAGGATGTGTTGCAGAGAGTATCCGTACTTTACCTCATGTAGAGCAGTTTGATGTGGTGAGACCTAGACAGGTACATCCGTTTGCCACCGAGATCTTACAGTTACAGCAGCAAGTAATGCCTAAAAAAAAAAACTGTTTAGTTCTTAGATTTTTGGAAAAGCAACAGTGGAGTTGTGCTGTTTATGTGTGGATTAACATATACATCCTATGCAGGTACAGTCTGATAAAAGTCCACAAAGCCGTGAAATGTATCCTGATAGACTTACATACAAATTATTCTTTGGAGGGGAAAATCACTTGATTCATTTGGAAAAGAACAGGTGAGTTTTGTATTTGGGTGTATTATATTTCACTTGAAGTTTCTCTCGAAGATGTCTGTACATTTCATTTTGATGTTTAAGTATGAAATACACCATTGTACTCTAAAGTCGGCCTAAATAAATGTTTACTGTGGTTTAGGCAACTCATTGGACATAATTATACTGAAATATACTATCAAGATGATGGATTGACTGTGAGCAGCAATCCAAATTTAAAGGTAACTTACTGTAATTTAACAATACATATGTTCAGAACAGAATACTTTTCATACTATTTATGCAGTATATACTGTAGTATTTTCTACAGCCATACTGTAGATAAACTACTACTTTTACCAACATCTGCACTCAACTCCATGTCCCACGTGCTAAAAGAATTGGAAATAATTATATATATGATTTTAAACATATCTGAATTTCTAAGACGATGATCAGAAATCGTTTGAAGAACTAAACATGTGTGGTCAATGTAGCAAACTGTTGTTCACATACTATTTAAAATAGTATACATTGCATAGTGCGTAGTTCCTGCTAGTATTCTATTCTAAACATGTATTAAAGTCACATAGGATTGTTTGAAGTGCCCTGATATAAACTTTAGATATACATATAAATATAACTTTTTTTAAAATTTGTATCAGGAAAATTGCTATTATCATGGCCATATTCAGGATTTGGAAGATTCCTCAGTCAGTGCGACAGTCTGTTCTGGAATCAGGTATCATGCACAACGGCATGCTTCTCTTTACATCATGTTCATTACAAGACGCTTTTCATACATTTCCTAATGGATATGCGGTAGTATTAGATGCCATGTTTGTATGCTCTTGAACAGCAGCATTCTGTCCTCTATCCATAGAGGTTTTGTTAGGGTGAAAAAGCAAGTATACCTGATTGAACCCCTGACCAATCACACTGATGGAGATCATGCGCTCTATAAGCACCAACATCTGAGGTGGAAGAGAAGCTCTTGTGGTGAACCAAACACTGCCATTTATGACCATGAACCACCAGTGGCTGTCCCCTTACAGTCCAGCAGACAGGTAATAACATCTTCTAGCTCAACTCTAGCAAATGTTCTGCGTATGAACGAAAATATATATAGATTCTAAAACATTGATATATCCTCTTAGAAAGTGAAGCGTTTTCACACTCCAAGATTTGTGGAATTGTTTCTTGTGGTTGATAACACTGAGGTAAGAATTTTACCTTTTTTCTTTGTTAAAAAAAAATATATCAACCATTATGAGTTTTTCAATGACTGATGGTGGTGCAAATATCCAGGCAATAAAATATTGCTGATATTTAAAAAATGCTGAAACGAAATAAACCACTTTTTTTTTTTTACAATTTACTCAAAAAACAAAACGGAAGGCTGAAAAAAAGGCTGAAAAATGTATAGGCTAATGCCATTAATTTTAAAATGGTTTGATTGGCCAAGGTAATATATTAGTGAATCACTAATATTTATGGCTGATAGATTTTGACAATTTTTCATACTGAGGCCAGTATTACCGGTACTAGTCACGATACTTAAAGCTAAAGCTGAAAGTAAAATTTCCAAAAAAGGCAAACAAATGATTGCTATTTTTTTTACTCTTATAGTACAAAAACTATGGTTCTAACATGGAAATTATCAGAGCCAGGATGCTGGAGGTTGCAAATCACGTTGACAAGGTATATATTCATATATTTTATTTTAACATAGATTCAAACCCACAAATATTTACTTTTTTGATTTACAATATTTGAAAATCAGCTAAAAGTGTTTTTTCAACTTTCTGATTTGTGTAATGCTGCTGTTACAAAGTCACTCCTAAGGGACTTGTTCTTTATATCAGTAAGCACTGTTTCTGAATTCCCTGAAATGCCTTGATTGTTATCTTGAGTTTATTTCCGGAAATGTACACGTCACAGTATTCCTCATTTAAATAATTCCCACCCAAGGCATACGCAAAAAAAGGGCCTGGTTGAGTTTCGTTTGTAGTGTGTGGAAACTCGCTGTTAAGGTAAGGGGCGTGACATTTCCCAAACACGCTCAAAGAGCTCGACCAATCACAACACAAAGGTTCAGCCGTCCAATCAGAGCACATTGCGGTTTTCGGAATGAGGGGCTTTACAGATACAGGAACTAAACAGCGTTACTGACAGCCTGTGAAGAGACGAGCCGCAACAATATGAAAAATAATAGGTTTTTGGAATATTTAAAAAAAGGGCATAATTGGTCCCCTTTAATAAATGTCATTAAGAAATATAATAAACAATTTATTCTTTTCTCAGTTGTATCGACCCCTTAATATCCGGGTTATGCTAGTGGGTCTTGAGGTTTGGACAACGCAGGACCAGTTTGTTGTCAGTGTGAGTTCTGATGACACTCTTAGTCGGTTTATTGACTGGAGAAAGAGCAATCTGCTTAAAAGGGTCAGGCATGACAACGCTCAGTTTGTGACGTGAGTATATGACCTAATCAACCATTTACTCAGCTGGATGACTAAGATCTTCACTATATGATTGCATAGCAAAACCTATAGAGTACAATTAGGTTTCATTTGTTATCATTAGTTGATGACATTACATATCATGAATTAGCAATAATAAACAATACATTTATTAATCATATTTAATGTTAATTTCAACATTTACAAATACATTAATATAATTATCTAACATTTGTATCTGTTAACATTAGTTAATACAATGTGAACTAACCTGAACAAACAATGTATTATTAACTAATATTATTAACAAAGATTTATAAATGTTGTAAAAAATTATATTGCTTAGTTCATGTTAGCTAATGCATTTACTAATGTTAAGAAACAAGACCATAATGTTAAGTGCCACTGTTTTATTTGTTGGTTTTCTTTTCTTCCAGTGGAATTGATTTTTTGGGTGACACAGTTGGTCTGGCAAACAAATTTGCAATGTGTGCGGAAAGCTCAGCGGGAGTCAATCAGGTATTCATGATCTGAGTTAGTAATGATTTTCTGTTAGTGAATTACTTCCTATAATTGAACAAAAAAGATTCTTTCTTTAAAGATACATTTTAATTACATATTATTCCTTAAATGGCTGTATGCTGTTATTTTTCAGGATCATAATCCAAACTCACTGGGCTTGGCATCTACAATTACGCATGAGATGGGTCATAACATGGGCATGTCCCACGATGTAGATCACTGCATGTGTGGTTCATCAATGTTCTGTATCATGACAGAGCGTGTGGGGTAAGCAGTATGTGTGTAACGTATTTTCAATGTACTGTTTATTTTTGCTTTACTTCAAAGTCAGATCTGTTTGTCTAGTAACTGCCTGCCATCTGTCTACCTACCAAACACTCACTACCTAAGCAACTACTGATCAATGCCTGAGACCAAGAATGGTCACCACTCATAACATCTTAGCAACCACATAAAAGCAAACTAGCGACAACCTACAACGCCCAAGCAACCACTCGGCAAACCCTTGTGAAAAAGAAGTACACTTTATAACACTTTTGAAAAAATGACTTATTATGGAAGTAATATAATATATAATATACTAATATATTTAGAATATACGTAAGTGTGAATAAAATGTAATATTTTCAGACACTTGATTGAAAGTTATTTACAGTTAAATTCAAATCTATTATAGTTTAAATATAAAATACAATTAGTTGAACATAGGAGTGTTTTTTTTTACTCACATTTAAGTAGAACTTGAGTACATCTTTATATATAATTTCCATAATTACTTTTGTCTTTGAAATATGTTTTTAAGTGTTTGCATACTTTTTACAAGGGTAGTACACATACAAGTACAAGTGCATGAGACTCTTTAAACCTTTAAATTTCACTATGCTGAAAACACAATGTGAGGCTTCTGTTGGAGATAGATCGTAGTAAAAAACAACAATGTATGTGGACTGCTCTGCCTTGTAGCAGTTTAAAGTGTGCACTGTTTGAAAATGACATATTCTGAAATTGTCTATCTAGCACGCTGTTCCCGGAGATGTTTAGTGACTGTAGTCTAGAACAGCTGAGTGTGTTTCTAGACAACGCCAACCCCAGCTGCCTGCTGGACATCCCTAGCTCATACAAACTCTACAGTGGGCCTGTCTGTGGTAATGCTTTCCTGGACCCTGGAGAGGAGTGTGACTGTGGAACAGTGGAGGTATTGCGCACACATCCTGTGTCTGTAGTGACTCAGTCAAGCCTGGCTTTGAAATGATCCTTCTTAAATTACATCATTTATGCATTAATGTAGGTTCACGTTTTACCCTCATCTGATGACTGTGATTTACCATCTTCTAAGGAATGTGAAAATCCATGCTGTGATCCCAAGACCTGCCGACTCACTGAAGGCTCACATTGTGCTGACGGAGATTGCTGTGAGAATTGCCAGGTAATGTCCCTAAGTGACTTTGTGTCTTTAATTTCACTGTAGAGCATTTTGGATAAAATGACTGGGATGAAGTTAGCTTGTGTGAGTAGTGGAATAAAATTATTCTGTGCCACTACTAGAAAAGTTCTTCAAGTCCTTTTTATAACAAAATGTCACTATGAACTTACAATATAGAATATGTCTTTATTAAATGAATTATATATGCACCTATGTAATTAGTCGTGACTCTGATGAGACTCAAACCCACAACCGTTGAACTGCATCATTCTACTCTCTAGAATTCAAATGTGCCATCCATTGAGTCTCAGCAGAACAAAAGCCAGGTTCAAAATTGGCCTTCTTTCTTAGAGTAAACCAAGAGAGCAAAGTATTTGGGAGAGGTACATTTGAGATTTAAATCCAGCATCCATAAATCAGACTTCAGTGCTGCCTTTGACTTGTCGTATAGTGTGTGGGAGCCATTATGGAGTTTGCAAATGTAATGCAAGCTTTTGTTCTAGATGTTTTTTTGTTTTGGTGTGGGAGAAGGGGGCAAAATGCATTTACCAAATTGCCAGAAGTTTAACTCCATAACCTTTGAATGGCCTCAATGACCATTCGTAGAGCCCACCTAAAATCCCCTTCATAGGTACCACTGAAGCTAGAATCTCATGTTTACAAGACACACACTCCAACCAGCTGTTGCAAAAGATGGTAACTCAGAAAAGCAAAGATCCAGTAAAGAAGAAGTGTTGTTGAACAGTCGCTAGAGAGCTTAAAAGAGTTTGCAAATGTCAAACAAAACTCTTTACTAGATGTATTTTGGGATGTGTAAAGGTGGTAAAATGCCCCTTTTTTTCAAAGTGACTCGAATGGACAACCTTTGAATGGCCTCTTTTTAAAATCTAGGTAGCCAATGTCCTATACACAACTAAACACATAGCAAACCCACTCTAAACAGAAACACACCAAGACAGTCCCTGACATTTCCCCCACCATCAAGAGGGTCCAACGGATGAGGGCGGAGGGGGCCTAGTGTGTTCTGACGTTGATGTAATTATGTACGCTGATGATACGGTGATCTTCACTTTTGGGGAAAACGAGCTGGAGGTTGCTGAAAAATTATCAAAAGAAATGCAGAAAGTTGCAGAATGGTTGCAGACGTCCTGCCTGACCTTAAACGTTGATAAAACAGTCTCAATGTTTTTTTCAAATAAACGTAAAATACAACAAAGTCAAGAAATTCAAGTAAATGGACAAAAAATTTAAAATGTAAATGAAACAAAATATTTAGGTTTAGTACTTGACTCAAAGCTTGGTTTTAAAAGTCACATAAAAAAACTCAGTAATAAATTAAAATTTAATTTGATGAACTATAAACATATTAGAAATTCATTAACTACGGAAGCCTCATACACATTCCTTAATACTATGATTGTTTCACATCTTTTGTATTGCATGTCTAGTTGGTCTCAGGCGTGTAAAACATCGCTAAAGTTTCTTGAATCATTATACAAAAGGGCTATAAAAATTCATGATAAAAAGTCTCGCTATTACCATCATTGTAAAGAATTAAGTAAATATAACATTTTAAATTTTGAAAACCTTATTAAATATAATCAAATTTCTTCTCTATTTAAAATTATTCATAACATCGCTGCTCCTCCCTTAAGAAAATTTGTGACACTAAATTCGGAGAGAAATTTTAGAACCACACGGTCGACAGTTAGAGGAGAGTGCAGCGTTCCAAGATGCAGAACCACATATGGTCAACAATCGTTCTCTTATAAAGCAGTGAGCCTTTGGAATACTCTTCCAAATGAAATTATCTCTTGCACTAACTATAGCATATTTACACGCCTGACCCTACAGTGGTTATTAACAAAGCAAACCTGTACGCACTGAATGACTGCGTGTGATGGCCGACAACGTGGCCACACAGCAAGGCGGTAACTAACCCATGCAAAATCATGCATTCTTTTTCGTTTGTTTGTTATTTTGGTTATCCTTTAATACATTACGTCATTCAATATTTTGTTACAGATCACCCTTGTATACATTTCATAATAACGACAGACACAGATTTGGTTCATTACATTCACTTTATTTATCATTTTCACTGTTATCATACATGACTAGGTTGGGTGCACACTTTCTAGTTATTGGTGGTATATTGTGTTAATATTATTTTCTTTGAGTTTAAGTTACCTGCATGTGGAAAGTGGAGTTGTGGCGCTGCCTGGGACGTAGAGCTCCGGTGAAGGTCCATTCCATTAAAGGACGGGCTGGCGTCAGTGGCTGCCATTTTATGCTGTTGGGTTAATCCATGTTGCCAATTAGCAGGGGGGGGGGGGGGGGGGGGGGTGATTGATTATATGTTAGTTTTGTTTATTATTCTATTTACATTTTGGTTATTATAATTACTGGAGTAAGTTATTTTATGATCTCTTTATTGATAAATTTGAAGTTTATTACTTTATTTAGTGTAATTGTGTTAAGTGATGATTGTGGTGTCCCTTGTGTGTGTTTAATGGACTAGTCCTTTGTATATATAAGTTCCCAATGTGTGTCATTAGGAAGGTCATGTTGGTTTGGTTAGTTTGATTTGATTTCTGTTAAGTTTGATCCTGTTCAGTTGACCCTTTTTCTTTATGGGCCCAGACCTGACTTTATTTTTATTCAGTTTTTCAATTATTTTGATTTTGTAACTTTCTTTTTTTGTATTTAAATAAATAATTTTTGGTTGGAAATCCTGTGTCCTTTGCCCTTGACTACTCGGTCCCTCACATATGGTGTCAGAAGTGGGATCTGCAGAGGACGCAGGTTTCCTATTTTTTGTTTTTTTCCTTTTTTTTTTGTCCTCCCTGTTTTTTTGGAGCCATGACTCGACCTGGAAGAAGAGGGGCACAAAGGATGATGCCAAGGGAAGTACAGGAAGGAGAGGTGGAGACCATAGAGGATGGTGAGGAGATTGTGCCAGAGGAGTCTGGAGGGCAGGAGCCAACGCTGGCAGATTTGACGAGTTTGTTCCGGGCCCACATGGCGCAGATGGATGCTCGGGAGGCCGGGAGGGCCCAAGACCAAAGGGAACAAGAACGACGATTTAAGGCATTGCAGCACCAGTTTGGTTTACTTCAGATGGAGGTACAAGCTCGTATTCCTACTCCACCCACCCCTGATCCACGTTCTATGAATCCAAGTCCAGAGGAAGGGCAGGATGGTGACCCTGATCTTGATCAACCATTTCCGGCAAGGAGGGAAAGAGTACTTCACCACGTGGACCAAGACAGAGGTCAGTCCTGGATCAAAGAACCCAGATTAGAAAAGTTAAGTGACTCTGATGACATAGAACATTTTCTGATAACCTTTGAGAGGATTGCTGCAGCATGTGGTTGGCCTAAGGCTGACTGGGCGTTCCGACTGATTCCCCTACTGACCGGTAAGGCCCGAGCGGCATATGTGCTTATGGACATTGATGATTCGCTGGATTATCTGAGTGTTAAGTCGGCTATTCTGAGAAAGTACGACATTAATTCAGAAACTTATCGACAAAGATTTCGTTCTCTGGAGGTTGAATCATCTGAGAGTCCCAATGAACTGTATGCCAGGCTCAAGGAGCTGTATGGGAAATGGATTCGACCTAAAGGTAAAACTACTGAGGAAATTGGAGAAATAATTATTCTTGAGCAGTATCTGCGAATGCTCTCTCCTGAGCTTCAGGTATGGATCCGGGAGCGGGGCCCTGATACTGCTGCTGAGGCTGCATCACTGGCGAATGTGTTCGTTGCTGCTCGAGGAAGGAACCAGCCATGGAGTTGGCGGGGTGGGAGAGATTCTCGAAAGCCCCATGTCTTTCATCCGCCCCCTCACTACCACTCTGGTAAGCCTCCTGTAGCAGGGAAAGCTGAAGCGGTGTTTCTCAAATCACCTAAGAAAGTGCCTATTTGTTACCTGTGTGGCCAAGAGGGTCATACCAAACCTGTTTGCCCGAAGAACGTTAAGCTCTCTCAAGTCTGTTATGTGCCCAGAAGTAATGCAGCTCCGGTGAAGCCCGGATTGTCCGTAAAGATGACCACTGTGGAAGTGAACGGTAAAGAACTTCCTGCTCTGGTTGATACTGGCAGCGACCAGACGTTGGTACACCGACAGTTTGTTTCACCTGCCTTGATTAATTCTACTGACCAGAGATTGATATGCTGTGTCCATGGCGATGAGAAACTGTTACCTACAGCGGGTCTTTACATCAAAGTACAGGGACAGACTTATCTCATGGACGTGGGAGTTGCAGAAAATTTACCGTATCCTGTGATTCTGGGGCATGATCTACCAGTACTTTTGGATTTACTGCAGTCAGAACAGCTTTGTAATGTTGTGGTAACCAGGGCCAAAAAGAAACAGAAAGAGGAACTGACACAAACACTCAGTACTTTGCCTTTCTTTGATGTGGATATTGAAGTAGAACCTTCAAAGTCACGGAAGTCCCGTAGTGAAAAACGACGAGACAAACTTGCATATAATGTTTCCAAGACACCGACTAACCCCTCGGGTGACTTGTTTCAAAGTTTCCAGGTGCCTACTAACATGGTCCAGTTACAGCAGGAGGACGTCAGTCTAGCTCCGTACCTCAAGAAAGGGGAACAGGAAGCTACAGCCAATGCGGATGACACTGACTCTGCTGAAAGGTATTTGTTTCAAAAAGGTATTCTTTATCGTCAGTTCGAATCAACAAACCAGCTTGTCGTGCCACAATGTGTCCGAGAGGTAATCCTCCAGTTGGGTCATTCGATTCCCTGGGCTGGCCACTTAGGGAAACACAAGACCTTGGCCCGTATCAAGAGACACTTCTATTGGCCAGGATTAAGGAGGGATGTGACTCGATACTGTAAAAGTTGTCCTGAGTGTCAGAAAGTCTCAATGAGAAGTCCTTCCAGAGCTCCATTACAACCTTTACCTGTTGTGGGTACACCCTTTGAGAGACTGGGGATGGATATTGTAGGTCCTGTAGAAAGGAGTCGAGCTGGAAATAGATTTATGCTTGTTATCACTGATTATGCAACTAGATATCCTGAGGTGTTCCCGATGAAGTCCATTAAAGCCAAGTACGTAGCAACATGCTTAATACAACTTTTTTCCCGAGTTGGATTCCCCTGTCAGATCCTTACTGATCAGGGCACTAACTTTATGTCAACTCTCTTGAAGCAGGTATATCAGCTTTTGGGTATTGAGAGTTTACGTTCCACTCCTTATCATCCGCAAACCGATGGCCTCACAGAGCGTTTCAAGCAAATGCTTCGCAAGTTCGTCAGTGAGTCAGGCAAGGATTGGGACCAGTGGTTGCCCTATCTCTTGTTCACATACAGAGAAGTTCCTCAGGCCTCGACGGGGTTCTCTCCCTTTGAGTTATTATATGGACGTGAGGTGAGAGGCCCTTTGACCCTGCTTCGGGAGCTGTGGGAAGGAACACAAGGTAACGAGGATTCGGTAAACGTGATCTCTTATGTGATGCAGATGAGGGAACGGTTGGGAACGATGGCAAAACTGGCTCAAAGTCACCTGGCTGAGGCACAGAGATCTCAGAAGTCATGGTATGATCGGTCTGCATGTGAACGAAGTTTTAACCCTGGCCAGCAAGTGTTGGTGATGTTACCAAGTCAGGAAAGCAAATTATTGGCAAAATGGCAAGGTCCATTTGAGATCCAACGGAAGCTGGGACGCACCACCTATGAAATTTCTACACCCGGCTTGGGACAGCAGAGTAAAATCTTGCACGTTAATTTGCTGAAAGAGTGGATTCCTCGTCCTGAAAAGGAGTCACAAGTCTTGATGATTCAACAGGTGAGGGAGGAGGAACTAGAGGAGCAATATTTGCCTCAACCGGTCACGGAATGTGTTGATCTGGAGCATTTGCCCAAGGATCGCCAATCCCAAGTGAGAGCCATTTGTCACTCTGATCTTTTTTCTGAGTATCCGGGAGCCACAACATTGATCGAACATGAGATTGTGTTGAAAAATGATGCTGTTGTCAAAAGAATGAGTTATCGAATACCTGAGCGATTACAAGTCTCTTTGAAGGAAGAGATTGATTTGATGCTGACGTTGGGAATCATCGAACCGTCTAAGAGTGAGTGGTGCCACCCAGTGGTTTTAGTCCCCAAAAAGGATGGAACCTTACGGTTCTGCATTGATTTCCGATACTTGAACTCTGTTTCAAAGTTTGATTCCTATCCAACACCCCGTATAAGCGACCTTATTGATCGTTTAGGTCGAAGCCAGTATCTGACCACCATCGACCTCGCCAAAGGATATTGGCAAATTCCTCTCACTCCTCAATCCAGAGAGTTGACTGCCTTTAGAACACCCTGGGGACTATTCCATTTTAAGGTTCTTCCTTTTGGCCTGCATGGGGCTCCAGCCACTTTTCAGAGGCTCATGGACCAGATATTACATGGTTTGTCTTTTACGGCCGCTTATCTAGATGACATTGTTATCTATAGTGACACTTGGGAACAGCACCTACAACATCTACAAGAAGTTCTGCGGCGACTACAGCAAGCTGGTCTTACCATCAATCCACTCAAATGTGCTATAGCACGGACTGAAATTGAATATCTGGGCTATGTCATTGGTAAAGGGGTGGTCAGACCCCAGGTAAAAAAGATTCAAGTGATTCAACAGTGTCCTCTACCCCAAACACGGAAAGAACTGAGATCGTTCCTTGGTATGGCAGGTTTTTATAACCGATTCATTCCTAATTTTTCTGGCAGAGCAGCAGCCTTGACGGATATGGTGGGTTCCAGATGCCCTAGTCAACTTCAGTGGTCAGAGGGAGCAAAGCTGGCTTTCCAAGACAATCCAGACTGCCCTGGGTGGGGACCCTGTGTTGCATAATCCTGATTTTAAGGAACCCTTTATTGTGCAAACAGATGCTTCCGAACGAGGCATTGGGGCGGTGCTACTGCAAGGGACAGGTGACGGACGACAACTGGTGGCTTGTATTAGCCGTAAACTTTTCCCGCGAGAAGTCCGGTATTCTACCATCGAAAAGGAGTGCTTGGCTGTGAAATGGGCTCTGGATTCCCTGAAATATTATCTGCTGGGGAGAGAGTTTATTGTGGAAACTGACCATAAGGCTCTACAGTGGTTGAAAAGGATGAAGGACACTAACAGCAGGATTACTCGGTGGTACTTGGCCATGCAGCCCTTCCGATTCATCGTCCAGTATGTTCCCGGAAAGGACAATGTTACAGCTGACTTCCTCTCTCGCTGTGTTGGGGAGATTTCTGAAGTGGGGGGGAATGTGATGGCCGACAACGTGGCCACACAGCAAGGCGGTAACTAACCCATGCAAAATCATGCATTCTTTTTCGTTTGTTTGTTATTTTGGTTATCCTTTAATACATTACGTCATTCAATATTTTGTTACAGATCACCCTTGTATACATTTCATAATAACGACAGACACAGATTTGGTTCATTACATTCACTTTATTTATCATTTTCACTGTTATCATACATGACTAGGTTGGGTGCACACTTTCTAGTTATTGGTGGTATATTGTGTTAATATTATTTTCTTTGAGTTTAAGTTACCTGCATGTGGAAAGTGGAGTTGTGGCGCTGCCTGGGACGTAGAGCTCCGGTGAAGGTCCATTCCATTAAAGGACGGGCTGGCGTCAGTGGCTGCCATTTTATGCTGTTGGGTTAATCCATGTTGCCAATTAGCAGGGGGGTGATTGATTATATGTTAGTTTTGTTTATTATTCTATTTACATTTTGGTTATTATAATTACTGGAGTAAGTTATTTTATGATCTCTTTATTGATAAATTTGAAGTTTATTACTTTATTTAGTGTAATTGTGTTAAGTGATGATTGTGGTGTCCCTTGTGTGTGTTTAATGGACTAGTCCTTTGTATATATAAGTTCCCAATGTGTGTCATTAGGAAGGTCATGTTGGTTTGGTTAGTTTGATTTGATTTCTGTTAAGTTTGATCCTGTTCAGTTGACCCTTTTTCTTTATGGGCCCAGACCTGACTTTATTTTTATTCAGTTTTTCAATTATTTTGATTTTGTAACTTTCTTTTTTTGTATTTAAATAAATAAGTTTTGGTTGGAAATCCTGTGTCCTTTGCCCTTGACTACTCGGTCCCTCACACTGCGATACGAATGACGTAATCTGTGAATGAATAAGTTATAGATTCCTGTAGTAGAGAGTGTTATGATGTGAGTGAAGTGATGCTTCTGTGTATTATAATTCTGTACATATTTTTTAAATTTTGTAAGTATATCATCAACCTGTCCAGGGACTGCAGGCGGAAATTAGCATTTTTGCTAGAACCTGGCACATGACATCTCTTCTTTCTTAGATTAATGTTTTTTTGTGCATTGTCCCTGATCAAATAAATAAATAAATTCAAATTCAATAGAAGGTAGGTGCTGGGCAGGCACAGGGGACAAATACAGGAGCCAGGGCGGAGCAAACGACAGGAAGAAACAGGACGGAGATGATGGTGGGAAGAGCCAGTGTGGAATCCCCAGCAGAAACCCCAGGAAGAAAGCCCAAGCCAGAGTCGAGGGAAGGAGGTGTCAGGGTGGAGTCCTGGCAGACAGAAACAATGCAACAATCATCCGATACGAAGCCAATGGTGATGGAGACCCAGGCGGAGCCAAAGAGCCCCGGTAACACTGACGGTCCTGGAGACCAAGGCAGAGTCGTGGAGACGAGTGGCTGAGGCGAAGTCAGTGTGCCTGAGGACTGTGGCGGAGCCAGTGCACCCGAGGACTGAGGTGAAGCCAGAAGGAAGGCTGAGTGAGGGACAAAGCACAGCTGAAGGCTCAAAAGTCCGTGACACAGGCAGAGCGACGACTGATCAAGGCAGAGTCGTAGGGATGAGGAAGCCCGGTGGAGCCGTAGGGACGATGATCCCAAGCGGAGCCATGGGGCGAGGTGCAACGGTGGAGCCGACTGGTTGACTGGCAGAGGTGGAGTGAAGGGGATGGAGATTCTACAGTCGGGTCAACAGTCCAGGGCTGAGCTGGCGAACAAACAGTCCAAGGCGGATCCACGATGCTTGCATTAGGCAAAGTAGGAGGAGACGAAGGGCTGGAGTAAGACAGTGAGGACAGGGCTGAAGGACTGTGCAGTGGAGGTAGGGGTTTAACAATCTGGACACACACATTTCTCGTGTGAATGGCATCCTTGGCCAAAGCGGAATGGACATACTTCTCAGAGACGACCTTTTTTGCCAATACAATACAGATAAACGTCTTAACGTGGAACAGGCAGACATTTCAGGAATGGACAGACTTCTCAGAGACGGCCTTCTTGGCCGATACAATACAGATAGACGTCTTAACGTGGAACAGGCAGACATTTCAGGAATGGCTCTCTTGGCCGACTAGGAACATAATAAAAGAGCTGGATCTAATCACTTGCAGAGAATGTTTAATGCAAACAAACTCAAAATACACTTCTCAGGAAAACTAGATGAACACGGGAAAAACACGGGAGCAGAACAACCAAAGTAATATTGACAAGATCACACAAAGAACAGAAGAAACACACAGCCTAAATAGACAGGCAATAATCACCAAGTTAACCAACTGAAAAGGTAACATATCTAAACACATAGCAAACCCACCCTAAAAAGAAACAAACCCAGAGTATTGATTTTTCGATCGCTGAATTTAATGCAAAATCAAGCAAACTCAAAGCAATATTAGGTAATAAAAATCCATAAATCAGAGTTCAAGCAAATTAATCAATACATGTTAAAGTGTCCACTGCATTACAGTAAATTTGGAATACGGAGGGACATCTGGTTAAATACAAGTGTTTTAAAAGGGAAGGCGAATTCCGGCCCATTTGAGTGATGTACAGGGTAATATTTAATATTTTTGATTATCTTTTATTGTAACTATTATTATATTATTCTAACTTGTGGACTTTCAAAATGAGTGAGAGAGACACGGCTGCGCAAGTAATCCAATGCTTGCAAGTAATCCACATCAAGTAATCCACATTTTATATTTATGTGTCAAACGTGTGGGATGAAATGAAAATTTCTAGAAGTTAATGATATGTGGTGTGTTAACATAACTCTAGATAATTCATTAGTAGGCTGTGGTTCAATATTATTGTTATTTACAATTATTGTTATTTCTTTTCTTTTCTCTCTTTCCATACTAGATAAAAGATGCAGAAAGCTTGTGTCGAGCAGCTGTAAATGAGTGTGATGTTCCAGAGTATTGCACAGGGCGCTCAGAGCAGTGCCCAGAGAATGATTTTAAGATGAATGGCATACCTTGCAGCACTGGCCAGGGTTACTGCTACAATGGCCAATGCCCCACTCACCTCCATCACTGTCAGAAACTTTGGGGAACAAGTAAGCATGAGTCCAAAACTTCTCCAACATCTATGTCATCTTTTAATAGACATTCCATAGTGTAGGGTTAAGAAACTTGGGAAATGCTGCTGACAGTTCACAGTAAATGCTGCTTATCACAAACTCATGTGCATTGTGAGTTTAACATTCATTTGTGCACTAGGTTCATATTATTTTTCACAATATTTTTTTACACTGCAATTATGACATGTGTCAGGGTTCCCGCGGATCCTTAAAAAGTCTTAAATTAGATTTTTAAAATATAAGGCCATAAAAAGTCTTATAAAGTCTTATTTTTACTTATGAAAGGTCTTAAATTTTCTAAATGAAGAATCTAAAGAATCTAAATGTTTTCTAAATTAAAACTATCTAATTAGCGTACGTATTATTTTTTATCATTCTATCTTTGTGGTTCCCTTTCGAGAGGTCTCTCCTATTGCGTAATGCTTACGCTATGGGGAAAACTCCTTTTCTCGAGAAATATTGAAGTCTTTATGTAAAACGCATTGCAGCTGCACAGCATACAGCAATGAGCGAGGCAGCTCGGTCATTGGCTGTGCTGCGGCAACTTGCACGAACCAATGACGGGGCGACTCTGAACCCGCTTCCAATGAGCGTGCTTCGCGTCCACGCGCGTCAGAGCCCGCCAAGATGGGCGTGGCCAAGGGCTATATATTGGGCGCCCCGTCGTCTGAGTTCTTTAGATTTAATCTCCTTCAGCAAAGAACCTTCTCTTCGCTGATCCTCCGGAATTATTGGAGTCTTTCGCCGCCGCCGCCGTCGACAAGCCTACAGCAGGACTGCTTCGAGGACGCCGGCGCCTTCAGCCGCCTTCGATCGCCCTTCTGCTAAGCCATCCGGCGCGCATCATCACCATATCCTTTTCAAAGCTTTCAGTGTTCGCCCCCGCGACACTTTTTCTAAAAGAGCAATTTTTCAAGGCGTCAAATGCCTTCCTGCGCTTCGTGTCGAGGCCCTCTTCAAGACGGGGATCGTCACATCATTTGCGCCCGCTGCCTGGGACCGGACCACGCAGAGGCTGCCCTTACTCGAGGCGGATGTCCCGAGTGTGACGCCCTGGGCCTCACGGAGCTGCGCGCTCGCTTCGCCGTTTTCACCGCGAAAGAGCCCACCTCTTCCGTGCTGCCATCTCCTCTGGTCGAGCCGCGAAAGAAAAAACGCCGCTCACAGAGGCTGCTGGAGCACGCGGTTTGCAGTGATGTCACGCCGGGCCAATCCCCGCGTGCTTCACCGCCACCCGAAGACTCCCCGCCGCCAGTCCAGTTCACACAGGCGGACCAGCACCCCTCCAGCGGAGCGATGGGGCTCGTCTCGTTTGGCGCGTCAGGGGATGACGAAGATAAGGATGACAGTTTTTCCTGTGATGCTGCATCCGACGACTGGCCGGGCTCGTCCTTCGACCCCGCGCCTTCGACATTAGCGGGCACGAGCGCGGGCTCCAGCATGGACTCAGAGATCGTCCGCATTCTCTCCAAGGCCGTGGAAGACCTCGGGCTCGATTGGTCTTCCCCGGAAGAACCCACCCGCAGCCGACTGGACGAGTGGTTCCTGCAGGGGCGCCGACAGGCCCCTCGACAAAGACCCTCCCCCTTCTTCCCGGAAGTTCACGACGAACTCACAAAGTCGTGGAAAGCCCCGCACTCCGCTCGCCTGAAGCATTCTTTTTCTTTGTCGCTCTCCTCCGTGGACGGCGCGAAAGAAAGAGGCTATGAGGGGACTCCACCCCTCGAGGAGGCTGTGGCCAATCATCTGTGTCCACCCTCCAACGCTGGATGGAAAGCTAAAGCTTCTCATCCCTCGAAGCCTTGCCGGTCCACTTCAGCTCTCGCCGGTCGCGCATACGCCGCCGCCGGCCAAGCTGCATCAACGCTTCACTCTATGGCTGTGCTCCAGGTGTTTCAAGCCAAACTTCTCCGCAGTATGGACGAGTCTGGACCCGAGCCTGAGGCATTTAAGGACCTACGCAGCGCCACTGACATAGCGCTGCGAGCCACAAAAGCCACCGCCCAATCCATCGGCCGTGCTATGGCTAACCTGACTGTCCTTGAGCGCCATCTGTGGCTGACGCTAACAGATATGAAGGATGCAGATAAGGCGTCTTTCCTCGACGCGCCTATCTCCCAAGACGGCCTGTTTGGACCAGCGGTGAAGGAGTTCGCCGAGCACTTCACCGAAGCCCGTAAGGACTCACAGGCTATGCGTCACTTCCTGCCCAAGCGATCTAGCTCATCGCAGAGCCGCCAACGGCCGCCTCAACAGCAGCGAGCTAAGACGGCGCCCCCCGTTTCTCAGCCCAAACCTGAAACGGATTTTCGACGCCGCTCGCGCTCTGCCAACAGGAAGCAACCGCCCGAGCGACGGGGACCTCGGCCCAGGATTGTGCTGAACCCAGAGCCTCGTAAGTCCTCCTAGCTACAGGGAGGAAAAGGGAGAGCGCGTGTCTCGCGAGAGCCGGACCGCTCTCTCCAAAACGTCTAAAGCATTACCCAGTCCCCTTACAGGCGGCTGGAAATGTCTATACAGCAGCCAATGTGCCAGCAACACAGCTCGCCCACCTGCAAACAAACGCCGTTTTTACGGCGACACACAGAAATCACATAAAGAGCTATTTTCTGCCTGTGTCATTAAAGGGTCACGTGTCCACACCAAAGTGCGCATTCCCACATATCAAAACTGTCAACGCAGTGCCAAATGTTTTCCCAGCTCAGGCTGGACGCCCCATAAATGTAGATTGTGTGCCAACTGTTACGTATGCACCACTACACACAAGCACTGTTCCCACAGTTATAAACACTTCCCCAGTAAAAGCGGGAAGTTGTATAAGAGTAGCGCGTGTGCCCGCTGTTATGCACGCACCCCAACTCACAAACACTGTTTATATGGCCAAAAACCTCCCGCCACGAGCGGGAAGTTTTATGAAAGTGGCGCGCGTGCCTACCACAGTCTATGCACCCCCACCCATAAGCACTATACACACAGTGTTAAACATTTCCCCATCTCACTCTGTGAGCATTACAGCGAGCGTGCCTGTAATCTCACACGCACCCCTGCACCCGCTTCACAGCGGTGGTAGAGACGAAAGTGAGAAAAGATGTTTCACATGTTCTACGCACCGAGATGCTCAAACTGATAGAGAAAGGCCCTATAGAAACAGTCCCCCCCTCTATGAGCGAGGCAGGTTTTTACAGCCGCTATTTTCTCGTCCCGAAAAAGGACAGCGGTCTCCGCCCCATTCTAGATCTCAGACATCTGAACAAAGCTTTAATGATTCGTTCGTTCAGAATGATAACTACCAAGCATATCCTCGCGCAAGTTCGCCCGAGGGATCGGTTTCTGTCAGTGGATCTGAAAGACGCTTACTTTCACATTCCAATAGCGCCTCATCACAGGCCATTTCTGAGATTCGCTTTCGAGGGACAGTCATACCAGTACACAGTACTACCATTCGGCCTGTCACTGGCACCCCGTACATTTACGAAATGTATGGATGCAGCACTTTCCCCCCTGAGACAGCGGGGAGTGCGAATACTAAATTATCTCGACGATTGGCTAGTACTAGCACAATCAGAGAGCCAGTTAGTGACACACAGGTCTTGGATTATCAGTCATCTAGAGTGCCTAGGTCTAAAAATCTATTTTGCAAAGAGCATGCTATCCCCCAGCCAGAATATTTCTTTCCTGGGAATAGTGCAAGACTCAGGGCAGATGACGACGCGCCTCTCATCAGAGCGCGCGCTCACTATCCGGCGCCTTGCAACATCGTTCAGAGCGGGCGCGCGCGCCCCCGTCAAGCGGTTTCAGAAGATGCTCGGTCTCATGGCCTCAGCATCAGCTGTACTCCAGCTAGGATTGTTGCACATGCGTCCTCTCCAACGCTGGCTCAAAAGCCGTGTCCCCACCCACGCGTGGCGCTCGGGCCACTTTTTAATCAGAGCAAATCACGGCTGCATAAAAGCCCTGACGCCCTGGAAAGCTGTCGACTGGTATCAGTCCGGCGTGAGTTTGGGTGTAAACACAAGGAGAAAGATGATCACGACAGATGCCTCCAAAATAGGTTGGGGGGCCCTTTACGAGGGCAGGCCTGTCTCCGGCTTGTGGTCAAACCCGGAGAAGCGCCTACATAGAAACTGTCTGGAATTGAAAGCGGTCGCTTTGGCTCTCAGAGCCCTGCTCCCGTACCTGAGGGACGAGCACGTCCTAGTCCGAACGGACAACATGACGGGAGTCTGGCATATAAATTGTCAGGGTGGACTCAGATCGAGCTCCCTGCACTCGATGGCCAGGGAGCTCCTCCTATGGTCCCAGCGCAACCTGCGCTCGCTGAGAGCAGTGCATGTGCCAGGTGTTCTGAACCAGGGAGCGGACATGCTGTCCAGAGACAAAGTTCTCCCAGGAGAATGGTCTCTCCACACCCTGACGATTCAGTGGTTATGGCAAACCTTTGGCAGAGCAGAGGTCGACCTCTTTGCCTCCAAGGAAAATACGCACTGCCCTCTCTTCTTTTCAAAGAGCACGGACGCGCTCGCCCAAGTCTGGCTGAGCCGCCCGCTGTATGCCTTCCCTCCGGTTGCGATGCTACCTCAGGTCATCAGTCGGATCAGGGAGGAGAAATGTGCAGTGCTCCTGGTAGCCCCACTCTGGAAAAAACAGACGTGGTTTCCAGAACTGATGCAGATGATACAATCTGCCCCATGGCCGATTCCACTGAGGCTAGATCTCCTCAGGCAGGCCAACGGGACGATCCTCCATCCCCGCCCCGATCTGTGGGCCCTCCATGCGTGGCCCCTCAAGGGATTCCCGGGAACCTCCCCAGTGGAGTGTTGAGAACCATCACTGAGGCGCGAGCGCCCTCTACGAGGCGCTTATATGCCCAGAAATGGAAGGTGTTCAGTGACTGGTGCAAGTCCAGGAACCTGAATCCTGAGACATGCGAAGTACCGAGTGTGCTCGTTTTCTTACAAGAGCTGTTGGAGGCAGGCCGCACCCCCTCCACGCTCAAAGTATATGTGGCTGCCATAGCGGCATCACATGAACCGGTCGAAGGACGCACACTAGGGAAAAACTACCTAGTTGTTCGTTTCCTGAGGGGCGCCAGGAGGATAAATCCCCCACGCCCCCCCTCGGTGCCGATTTGGGACCTGGCCACGGTCCTGGACGCACTTAAGCGTGCCCCGTTCGAATCCCTCCGAACTGTGCACCTTAAACAGCTCTCGCTCAAAACTGCTCTCTTGCTGGCTGTCGCCTCGGTCAAGAGAGTGGGCGACCTGCACGCGCTGTCATCAAGCGCTACCTGCCTGGAGTTTGGACCTAACGACAACAGGGTTGTCCTCAGGCCAAGACACGGGTATATTCCTAAAGTGCTCTCTACTCCTTTCAGAGCACAGGTGATATCTTTGGCCACGCTATCGTCCCCAGCAGAGGAAAGTGACGCTAATTTACTCTTCCCGGTCAGGGCACTCAGAGTATATTTGGAACGTTCTGCCCTGTTCAGACAGACAGAGCAGTTGTTCGTATGCTTTGGCGGCCGCACTAAGGGTCTGGCTGTGTCAAAGCAAAGAATATCGCGCTGGATAGTTGATGCTATAGCGCTGGCTTATGAAGCCAAGGGCCTTCAGTGCCCCTTGGGCATCAGAGCTCACTCTACGAGAGGCATGGCCTCCTCGTGGGCGTGGTCGATTGGGATACCCATTCAAGATATTTGTGCGGCTGCAGGCTGGGCCTCACCGTCCACATTTATCAGGTTTTATAACCTACAGGTCCCCTCATTGCACTCTAACATACTCTCGGTCTAACTATGCATAGGCTGGGGTGTGTACATGCTGAGCATTGTCTCCTCCCTCATAGAATCACATCTTTGCATCTGATGTGGAGGATGTTTCATACATGACAGTACATAAAAATGTGCTTGTGTGTGTCTTTGGACGCCCTTTGGGCCGTTCCACGTTGTCCCTTTATAAAGCCCGCCTTCGGCTGGCTCGTTGGATAATTACTTCGCTCAAAAGCTCAGGCACCGGCCTCCGGCTTAATAGAAGCGAAGTCAGCACGCACGGCGTTTTACATGGCGTTCCCATAGCGTAAGCATTACGCAATAGGAGAGACCTCTCGAAAGGGAACGACTCGGTTACTAACGTAACCTCGGTTCCCTGAGAGGAGGGAACGAGTATTGCGTAATCTGCCGTGCTTGTGCTTGGTCAATTTGCTTCAGTCGATTGAACCTAAAGAACTCAGACGACGGGGCGCCCAATATATAGCCCTTGGCCACGCCCATCTTGGCGGGCTCTGACGCGCGTGGACGCGAAGCACGCTCATTGGAAGCGGGTTCAGAGTCGCCCCGTCATTGGTTCGTGCAAGTTGCCGCAGCACAGCCAATGACCGAGCTGCCTCGCTCATTGCTGTATGCTGTGCAGCTGCAATGCGTTTTACATAAAGACTTCAATATTTCTCGAGAAAAGGAGTTTTCCCCATAGCGTAAGCATTACGCAATACTCGTTCCCTCCTCTCAGGGAACCGAGGTTACGTTAGTAACCGAGTCGATTTGCTTGTTCACGTGACAATTCGCATCGCATTCACGGCAGAATAACGTCTGTCTCCTGCACGCGAGAGATGAGAGAAGAAGAAAGTTGGCGAATGTCAGTTCAGTTGTAAGTTCATTCTTTATGTGCGTAGGGGTGTGCGATATGTATTGTCTACTATGATATTGTAATCATTGTTTTAACGATGTACGAGGCACTGTGAGCTGACATCACATTTGTCGTGCTTTCACTGCGTGATGTGTGCAGTTATAGGTAGGCCTATGTCCCCAAATTAGTTTTTCGTCTATTTATATCATATTATGTTCTTATATTAGAATATCACATCAGTAAGAGTGCCGTTTTCCTGTGCACAAGTGTGATATTTATGTTATACAATAGTTAAATTAAAAATAAATTAACATTGTGAGTTACTTTTTAGACACCATATTGTCAATATTGTTTGTTTTCCCTTTATTTCGCCTACTAGAATTTCAAAATGAAACCGTAGCAGAGTCTCAATGCAGCAGACAGCGATGATTTCTTGACTGAAATCCGCATTTTGAACGAGTCATTTTAACGATTCAATGAACAATCACTTGCTTCTTTCCCGATTGAATCAGCCGTTTGAACAAATCGTTTGAACGAATCCCTCAACTCGCTTATTAAGACAGTGACTTACCGCCGCCTACTGGCGGTTTTAGTTTCATATTTAAGGTAACGTTACCCTTTAATTAAAACGTTAAAATTAGAAATTTCATATTTAAATAAATTTCATATTTAAATATTGATTTTTTTTTAAACTATCTCATAGCTTTATTTATGCATTTGTATAATTATTGTATAGTTAAGTATTATTGTATAAATAAGTATAATTACTGTATAATTTAATTTGAATGTTAGTATTTGACATAAAAGGTGATGCATAACTCTAAATAAGTTTAGAAAAAATGTCCATATATAGGTGAAAATGCCCCTGGAAATCAATTTAAGGTGGCAATTATTGCACATTAATTAATCATTTCTGTCACTGCTGTGAACTGACCACTGCATAGAATATGAAAAATATGAATATCTTCGTGAGTCTGCTGTCAACAACAGGCCTATACTAGCCATTGCACCAGCACAAAAACACAATCAGTAAAATATCATCTAATTATTATCAACAAAACGTTGAAAATATCGAGATATATTTTTGTCAATATTGCGCACCCTTAATGTACGGTATTAATTTTTATTTCTTCAGGTCTTAAAAAGGTCTTAAAAAGCCTTAAATTTGACTTTAAAAAGTGTGCAGGAACCCTGTGTGTGATATGATACAAATGTCATGTATGATACGTACTGTATGAAAATGTCATATCACAGCTCAAATCGCAATATATGACAAAATATTTACAATATTAATTTGTGACAAAGTCGTGCAACCCTATATATAATTAATAATAAAAAGCAAATAAAAACACTTGCTAAAAAAGGTAGATATTTTGTCTGCATGTCATATGACCATTCATCGAAATCAGAAAACCGTGAACATTCAAATGTGTTGTCAAATTTTTTAAGTAATAACTTCATTTTAATAACCTGCCCTAAAGTAACCTAGGCCTAGTAAGTACTTTGTTCAGAAGCACAATCAGGGTTCAAATCTGGGTTTTAGGGTTGGGAGTTTACTAAAGTAAGGAGGAGAGATTCCCTGATATGATTGTAAAGCACTTTGGGTGTAGAGTAGTACATATGAAAGCGCTAAATAAATGCCTCATTCATTCATTCGTTCATTTAATCAAAGTACTGTGCGCTGCATCACTGCTTCTAATTACCATAGAAAAATAATGCTTTTACAGTCTGAATTGAATGTGGCAAAAGAAAGATTGACTATAATGAGCTGGTTCTTTTACCAAATCTCCAAAAAGGACCAGTTATTCATTCTTTAAAACTAAAATAATTGATATTTGCTTCAATGTTTTGTCTGATTTTTTCACCAGGTTCCAAAGTGGCTTCTAATGCATGCTTTTTTCTAAACACATTTGGAAAAAATGATTCTCACTGTGGAAAAACCAAAGATGGCTACAGAGCCTGTACAAAAGAGTATGTGATCTTTTATAATTTTCTATGTAAAATAGCTCACAAAATGACTTTTCCAGCATCAGTATTTGTAGCACCCGGTGTAGAACAAACTGATTTTGACATGATTTACTTTTTTCCTTATTATAGAAGCATGCTTTGTGGAAAGATATTTTGTGATGGAGGAAACGAATACCCTGTTACCGGTCAAAAAGCTGTCATAGTAACATTAAAGGGAATGTGCAACATAGCTGGGGACCAATCAGAGGAGGACGCCCTCAGCATGGTTCCTACTGGCACAAAATGTGCACATAATAAGGTAAGCTTGTAAAAATTTGATTTGAACTATAACAGCATGTATTTATGTCTTGTAGGAGCAAATACTGGATGAAATCACTTGGTTATGTTTCAACAGGTTTGCTATGATTATATGTGCCAAGACCTGAATGTTTACGGCAGTAATGAAAACTGCTCACTGAAATGCAGTGGTAGAGGGGTGAGATCAAACCTCCATTTCATTGAAAACAACAGGCGAAAATGCCATATTTATAATTCATAATATAAAAAGACATGCTTAGAGTGTTATTGTCTCTTATTTTACAGATATGTAATCACAAAAAACAATGCCACTGTGAGCCTGGTTGGGCACCTCCTTTCTGTGAAGTCAAATATTCTGAATTGCCATCCGGTACTCAAACTCACTCTCGCTCTTTTTTTGGAAAAATTCATAAACAAAAATTCATAAACATTTGCGAAATTTTACTCTTGTTTGCAATTTCTTAGGACAAGTAAAGATCATTGGGATCTCAGTAGCAGTTGCAATCGCTCTGCTTCTACTAGTAGGTGGAGTAGTGCTTTATCGTAAAAAAAGAAATGGGATCATCAGCCACAAAACGTGAGTTGTTTCATTTGACTTGCTTTGCTAAATGTATCATACACATGGTCTTAAAGAACTCAAATTAACTTTTTTCCCCAACCATTCGTATTTCTTAGTGGTCATAAAACCATTCTGCATAGTTTTTCTTCTTTTTTTATAAATGTATTTTTTGACCCACTGGCCATCCTTCCAGGGTGTTTCCCTTCCTTTGGCCTAAAACGCTGGGATAGGCTCCAGCATCCTCATGATCATGATAAGTCAAGTCACATTTATTTATATAGCGCTTTATACAATACAGAAAAGCAGCTTCAAATTAATAAACAGAACAATAACAGTGTTAATGTTGTAAAATTCATTAATTATGAAACAAATTAAATTTAACCTGTAAAGCAGCTCTACAGAATAAGATAATAGTATCATTATTCAACTCATTTTATCTCAATGCTGTTTTAATTTAGTTCAGTAACTGCGTTAGTATTGCAAAGTTCATCAATTATGAAACAATTTCAATTCAGCTATAGCAGCTCCAGAGCCCACAATAGTGTCATTATTCAGCTTAAGTCAGTTCAATGTTGGTCCAATAATAGTGTCAATGTTGCAAAGTTAGTGTTGTTATCAAATGAGAACTAAATCTGAACCATACTGAGCTTGATAATTTCATTACAGTTAAATCGATTATATTACAGAACATTAATAGTCTTTTAAACCCCAACTGAGCAAGCCAAAGGCAACAGTGACACTGCATGACTTTACAAAAGAAAGAATCGCCGACAACTTCTGCCTGGTCCGCAAACTACGTTTCACAACCAAACAAACGCGAGAAGTGATAAGGAAATAACAGAAGATCACGCGTGCGTGAGACCGGAGTTCTCGCGCGACACTGAATTTGTCATTAAAAATTATAGCCTACAAGAAGATTGCAATCCAAATTGTCTGTGCACTGATTTGTAGCGAAAATGAAAAAAAAAAAAATAACAGTTTATGCAGGAAATGGTTGGGAAGACAAGGGGAGCAAGTACTGTGTTTTGCAAAGAGAGTTGGGGGTAAATAAATAATTTTGCAAATGTCCTGCTGTTGCTGCTGGTCATGCAAATGTTTGTGCTTTGTTTCTGTTTGATATAATTGTAAATATAGGCCTATCTATTAAAATACTGATATTCTGGTCTATAACTCCTCCCCAAGATACAGCCTGTATCTTGCTCTCTCATTGGCTGTCGGTCATCGCCGATGTAGTTTTCAGTCAGAACACTTTTCACACAGCAGGATTGTGAATCGCCGACAGGTCAAGATATTGTCGGCGATTCTCTCAGATCGCGTCTTTGCTCATTCACACTGCGTGATTGTCACTCGCGTGAACGAGCACCGGTTTGCCTGTGATTTCGGGCATTTGCCGGCGATTTCTCAAAACCTGTCGGCGAGCCAAAATCGGGGCTAAAATCGTGCAGTCTGAACTCAGCATTAGTGTTACATTCAGCTGATTTCCTGGAAGTGCCTTGGAAATTCATTGGTCAGAAAGAATGTGTGACTAGCTGTGAGTTTATTTAATTATAATCTGTCCGATTATTTTACCTCTGTCTTTATGTTTACAGAAAAGCTCCATCTTCAGCGCAGTTGAGCCTTCTTATTGAGAACAACAGTACCAAGAAGGACCACCCTCCGATCAGCCAGCCCATATTCATGGGGACCACCGTAACTCAACCCTGCACCCCTCTAACTGCTAGAGTGGGTCCGGCCCGTCCAGCCCGTCCTGCCCCCTTAGTTAGTACAACCTTCATTATTATGCTGCCCATTCATTATCATCTTAAAGTCAAAAAAATCTATTCTCACTGCATGAAATGAAGAAGTTTTTCCCCCATTTGAGACATTTGAATGTGAAATAAATTTAAAACTAGAGTCTTGTTACCATACTTATGGCTATTTGCATAATGTCTTGCATAAAGTGAACCACATTGCAGCTTACCCTTGTAAGGAACCACCCATCTAGATGAAAATAGAACTTCTGGCCAACATGTAATGCACCCAGTCACAGTTTGTACATGCCATTTAGGGATGGGTAAATCTAAAATTATTTATACAAGAATAATGTACTGCTGAAAAAAACTCTCCCAAAACAAAAATTGTGTAAATTGTGAATGGACTTGGGATCAGAATTTCTGTCTGCCCAAAAGTTTTAACTAGTACTGATTAAATCTTGAACAAGTTGAATATAAGTTCTGCTCATGGATATCTAGTTAATCACAACTTCATCAAACATAACTCAAGTATTGTTCAAAGATTGAGTCCACAATTTTTACAGCAATGCTTTTCAGGTTTATACAACAGGCATATGGACAGACTAAACGGTTACATTTTTTTAGTTTTACATACAGTATATGCGTGTCTGGGACAGGAAAGAGTCAAGCAGTCTTTTTGCTTTTCTTTAGAAAGATAAAAACAAATGTGTTCTCATTCTGCTTGCAGCCTCCAGAAAAACCGCAGCAGACTACAGTTAAACAGGTAAGATGAACTGTTGATAGCAGAAATTCACCCAGAAATGTACCCAAAAAAAAAAAATCCTGTCACCTGTAAGACTTTCTGTCTTCTGTTGAACATGAAAGGAGATGGATATTCCCATTTAAATATACTGTAAAAAGAATAAAATAAAATAAACATTTACCCAAATTGTATTTTAAGATTAGAAATGCATTTTCTTATACATTTTGTAAATATTTTAACATTATCCTGTTTACAGCATATATTTAGCATATATTTTAAATATAGGAATCTCCAAAATCATTACATGCACTATAAATGTATCATGAAAGTAGTATAGTGCAGTTACAGTAGATTAGTACTTATTAAACACATTGTTAACATAGCAACATGCTATTTCCAAACTGTTGTAATCAGGGGTGTAAAATACTTGAGAGATTTTACTTCATTAGCTACGTATTATTGCAGGGAATTTGTACTTTACTCAAGTAATCTTGAAATTGAATACTTGTACTCTTGCACAATTACTTTTCAGAAGAAAAAAGAATACTACTTTTTACTCCTTTCATTTAGTCTTTCAAAGTAAAGACCATCGTCCATTCAGCCCTATTATTCAGAATAATGGGAGATGACCAATTGGCTGTGTCCCCTGTTGGTGTTTTATTGACTGTTGGTTACTAGGTTAATAATACCAACGTTGTCCGCTTGAACAACTTGATGGAAACACACCTAATTTGCATTTGTTTTCGTTTTTTTGCAAACTTTGAAAAGATTAGCTTCACGTTTGGGTGGAAACCCAGCTAATGTTACACCTGTTCTGGATTTGAGTTTGGTTCTTTTTGCACTTTTCCCAGTTCAGTTTCCTTTGTCTTTGTTCATCATGGTTTTTGATTTGCCCTCTTGTGTCACACCTTTGTCTAGTTAATTATCTTGTTTAGTCCCTAGTCTGTCCCTGTGTATTTATAGCCTTGTGTTTTCTTCAGCCTTTGTCAGATCTTGTCAGTTTTATGTGGTTGCTCTGTTCATCGTATTTTGTTTCTTGAGCGCCTAAGAACTGTTAACCTTAATTTGTGTTCAGTAAAGATACTGCTTGCTGCTTGCTAGACCCAGCTCTTTTATTTTCCATCATTTTTACAACCTCTTGCTGACAGAAAATCTGGTCTAACAAATGGTTGTAGTTGCAGTTCAGAGCCTCCTCTCAAATAGGGATCAGTCCCTTGAGGTGTATACACAGAGGTTACTAGATCTGGTCCCCTTTGTGCAGCACAAAAACATCAGGCTCTGCGTGTTTTTGGGAGATGGCCATAAAGGGACATTCCACCATTTTGTTCGGTGGGTGTTGCATCAGTGTGGATTTCCCTACACAGACGAGAGTGAGGAAGACCCAGCCCCACTTGTGCCCACAGCACACGCCGCATCAGCAGTCACGCCCCCAGCGGACCACACAACTGAAACCACCGCAGCTTGCCATGGATAAGTGAATTTTGTCTTGTGGTGCCATCTCAAAGAGGTACGAAATCTTTCTAGGACCTTTACCTCGACTGTTCTTTGCTGGTGGAATGATCTGCCTAACTCAACCAGAGCTGCTGAGTCCGTAGCCATTTTCAAGAAATGGCTGAAGACGCATCTTTTCCGGCAACAATTGATCCATTAATACTAACACTTTCTCTTCTATTCTATATCTATTTATAAAAAGGGCAAGGAAAAAAGGATGAAAAGGACATGTACTGCGTTGATTAAACTGGGAAGGGTCATAGCACTTGCATATTGTCCTACCAGGTTTGTGAGCTGTGGTCATTTCCATAAAGGAGCATACTGCCGAGGCCATGTTCGTTCCAGAGCCCGAGCCGGAAGTGGAGTCTGACTAGGTTTATGAGCCAGTCACTATGTCCGTTCATGTGGGAGTTCTCATTGAATACAAGGGAATGGAATGGATGTGGAACTTGAACTCTATTAAAAATGAGGAGTGTAAAAGGATTAGCGCAAAGTCTGTTTTGTCACCCAGCACAATTCTCCCACCTCTTCTGCCTGTCCTGTATCAGCCAAGGAGGCTATTTTTGAACTCTTTGTCTGTCTTGTATAGGCCAAGAAGGCCTTTTTTTTAAGTCTCTGCCTGTCTTGTATCGGCCAAGAAGGTCGTTTTTGAACTCCCTGCCTGCTCTGTCATGGTCAAGGAGTCTCGTAACCCTCTGCCTGTGCTATTCAGGCCCCATCTCCACTGGCTTCCTTTAGCCCTTTGACAAGTCCTTCGCTGGCTCCTATTAACAGCTTGGATCCAAGCCTGTTACTCCACCTCAGCCCGTCAACTCTACATGGGACCGTCATCCTTACGTGCTCCTCTGGGCTTCCTCGTTGCTCTGGCTTTGTCTTGGTCAGTCATCACTCTGCCTTTGCCATGAACTTCTGGGCCTTTGTCAACGCCTTGGCTCTCCAGCTCTTTGGTTACATTGGGCTCCATCACTATGGCTCCACCTCAGTCACACAAGCTCTGCCTCTGTCCTCCAGCACACTGGCTCCACTGCAGCCTCTCGTCACCCGGTCTCTTCTGCTTTTCCGTTATATTTATAGCCCTGTGTTTTGTTCAGTTTTTGTCAGATCTTTTTGTTTTATGTGATTGTTCTGTTCATCGTGTTTTGTTTCTTGAGATCCCGAGAGAAGCATTATCCTGAGTTTGTGTTCATTAAAAATGTTGCTTGCAAATCGAGCACTTTTATTTTCCACCTTTTTGCAACCCCTTTCCTGCATTCTGACATTGTTTAGACAAACGCATAGTATTGTCAATTACCACTGAAGAGAATTGACTCATTCCCCAGTTTGTAAAAGCTTGTATTTTCGGTTTGATAATGTGACTTTTAATGTTGCAAAATTGGCATTATCCACCTGATGTAACATTTCAGTTAGGATATAGGATTTGTAACATATGTGTAATGTTTGTGTTGTTGTTTATACATTTCCTCAGCTCAAATCCTCTGTGTAATTGTAGGGAATCAAGCCGACTGGACCTCCTGTTCCACCATTTAAACCATCTTTAGCAACAGGATCCTGGAGAACAGATCAAGTTAGTTACTTGCATTTACTCTGAAAGTGATTGTATTGTACGCTCAGTTTAAAACCGTTTATCCTGTAATGGTTTACTATTTTTTTTACTATACTACTTTAGTTTTACTTTACTATTTTACTATTTACAAACTTTTACTAACAATATCACTCAAACGGGTACAGACAGGCAGAAGGTTCACACACATAGGACGGAGATTGGACCAAGACTGACTGAATAGAATTAAACTAAATACAAACACTGATGAACTGATTAACACAATACAGGTGACATATGAGGTAACAGGTGAGACAGTAGAACTAAAAAGGGTTACCATGGAAACAAATGAGTGGCGGGAAAACAGAACAAAGGAAGACGGGAGTAATGAAAATACAAACAAACACTGTCACGTGAAACTGGTTCCATGAAGAACCTTTAACACCCTGAATCTTTCCATTCCACAAAAGCTTCTTTGTAGTGGAAAAGGGTTCTTTAGATTATTAAAATGTTCTTCATACTCAGAAAAAAAATATTTTAAGAACTCTTCAATGAAAGGTTCTTTGGGGAACCAAACATTTTTATTTTATGGTATCACTGTGAAAACTCCCTTTTGGGATTGTGGTGGAAAATTTAAACTGAATATTAAGAAAACCATGTTTTAATATTTGACCTTGTTTAACCTGCTAAATCTCTAAAAACCATGTCCTAAGACTTTCTGTATTTTACATGAATGTGTGTGTGTCGAACCCCTGACTGTGTGTATAAATAACAAATATGGGAAATGAAACTAGACAGATGACTAAGTTAGAACTTGTGATCAATGAAGTAATCGTCAAAACATATTCTTCTCTACCCAGTAACAGAAGAGACTGTAAATGAATAACCAATCAAATTAATGTCATTATGCCATACCTCCCTATTGTATAAAAACTGTTGTTTCCGTGTTTTCGGTGGGATTCTCAATGGAAATTGTCTGAGATCCTCCGGCCTTCTTTATTCTTGGGAGATTCTCTGAGAAATGCTCGAGAACTCCTGGCCGTAATAAAGAGCATTCAAGGGACATCTACTGAAGTCTGTCTGTCATTTAAGCTGCGCAGCATAGGAGTTGTTAGGTAAAGGAAAAACTCGAAGCTAAGACGTCGATTGGGGACGTAAGAGAGCTTGAGTAGAGTAGTTTAGCAAACTCGAAGCTAAGATGTCGACTGTAGACGCAAGAGAGCTTGAGTAGGGTAGGATTAGTAAAAAAACTCAGCGGTTGTCGAGTGTAGACGCAGGGAGCTGGAGTATTACAGAGTGAGCATTTTAGGGAAAGCGGATAGTCAGATTATAGGTTAGCATTAGGAAAAAGGAAAATTCCACCACAGGATCTTTATTTTTAAGAGTGTAAAAGAATTCTTGCATTCACCTATTAGTAAACTGTAGACTTTTTGCTTTGCAGGTCACAGGCGATACAGTGAAGGTTGTGTTGAGACCTCCCACCATTTCAAGAAGATGACCAGACTTGAAATCATCATGTGACTCATTTAAACAAATTACAGTCCTTCTTGTTCACTTTTATAGTGTGGGGGTGGCTGAATCACAAAGTGCTCTTTTAAACCATGCTTTAAAAAACACACATACACTGTTTGTGCTTGGCCTTGAGTAAGAGCTGTTTTTTGTCTGTTAAAGTAGTATTTATGATGCTATATTTATGTAATACATCTTAATGTGTGGTTGGAGAAATGATCAACAGGCCAAAAGGCTTTATACAGTAATTAATTTAATTGTACGTTTACAGACTGTTTTCACCTGTATGTATTAATTCTGAATAAAAGTTATTTAACATACCTTGATCTGCCTTAAACTAAACTAAAGTATGAAACCAAAACATATGTTCAACTGGAGGCTACATTCCCTCTAGTTTTAATTGATTTTGTACCAATTTTAATTAAAAAACTCTTAATGTAATGTCTATTTTTTGGCATCTTTTCTTTTTTCTAGGCAAAATTGCAACAAAAAAGCGTAATAATCATTGTTAAAAAGTTAGAAACACACACACAATGAGCACCCACCTCTCTACAACTCTTGACCAGCCCAGATAATATTGTACATGACTGATCCTGTATTTAGTGCAAGAATGTTTCCATAACCTTTGAGATACGGGCTGTACACTGAATCACGTGTGCCTTTTGGATTCTTTGTGAACTGTGATTCATTGGTGCGGCTGTTTAATTTTCCTGTGGGTGAAAATGGAAATACTGTACATCCTGGGCTCCTTTGGAAAGGATAAGTGATACACTTGTCTGTGCTTGTCTTGATGTTGTGCTTAGATGCTTGTTATCTGAGTAAAAGCAAACATTTTTAAAGTTCATAAAACAGAAGTGTACAATACTTTAAGAAAAAACAGTGGTATTATTTGTGGTTGTAAACTGTGCTGGTATCACAGCTCTATCCTCATGTGTGATGTGATTCAGCTATTCTCTAATGTACATTAACAAAGTCACTTGTATGTCAGCACTCAGCACTGAATTATAATTATCAATACAAACACGATTTCATTATGACCAGTGACTCAAATAAAAAAAAAGTTCTTCTGAACTTCTATTCATCAAAGAACCCTGAAAATGTTTTTTATCATGTTTCCACAAAAATATGAAGCAGCAAAACTGTTTTCAACATTGATAATAATAAGAAATGATTCTTGAGCAGCAAATCAGCATATTGGGAATATTTCTGAATGATCATGTGTCACTGAAGACTGAAGCCAATGCCCAGACTGGGTATTGGCTTCAATACCCAGTCACTGAGTGAGTCTGCCACACCACTTCTCCTCACTCTTTCCCCCCTTGGTATCTCCACATCCTGTTCCTGTTTAAGTGAAAGCATTCAGGATTTTACCATTTAATACTGGGGGCATCCAAGTTATTTGACAGGCCTATTAGAACATTCTTTTAAAAAGTAACGCAATAGTTACTTTCTCTGGTAATTAGACCTGCCAACCTGTACGCATTTTGACCTCAAAGTACGGTGGTACGATTTGTCACTCTACATGTGAACGATATTTTATATTACATTTGTGTTAAGTTGACAGTTTCCAAGCTAATGTTAACTAGCATTCTTAAATGTTCAGTCATAACTGGCGTTGAGAGCTGGAGGGCAAAACACTGCATCATGCGTCTCTCAATTTTCCATCTCCAACTGCAAGATCAGTTGAATCCACATCTCTAAAGACCTAAAACAAGCTTTAGTAGACTTGTTATGCGTATCAAAGTCTGACCAATTGTGTATTAAACCTTCGTTATGGTAATTAATCAGTCAATCAATCTCTTAAACGGCGGGACATTTTTAATCACTGTCTGGAAGCTGAAAACTCGTCTCTTAAAAAAACAGCCTTGATTTTATTATAGTAAAATTGTAGTAACCACGTTTTTTTGGCTGATTTATTACCATTTTAATAACCACAGTTTTACTAAAAATAGGCACATGGCACATGGCAGTTCAAAACATTACTGTTAAGTCTTTCCTGCTCAGCTTCCAGATCATGGTCAGTTGAGTTTTTTGTATTGTCCCAATGGAACATATTCTGACATGTGTAAATGTAATACTGAGTTTTAAAATAACTTATTTTTTTTGTGATTTCAGGTCATGTTTAAAGCAGATGATCATGGCAAACAAGGTATGGGAATAATAACTTTTAAAAAATCGTAATGACCGAGTCTTCTGATTCCATATGATTGCACTAAAAGTGATTTTGCTACAGTAAGACCACGATTGTTTCCACCCATCTATTGTTTTTGTTTTTTTGTAACAAGGCTCTGTCCTTTAGAAACATGGCTTTTCCAATCACTGCTATCTTAAAGGGATAGTTCACCCAAAAATGAAAATTCTGTCAGTATTTATTCCCCCTCATGTTGTTCAACCCCGTAAGACCTTCGTTCATCTTCGGAACACGAATTAAGATATTTTTGATGAAATCTGAGAGCTGGATCACTCCTCCATAGGCTTCTTCAGGGATTGAAACTTGCCAGCCCCGAAAAGTTATTAAAGACATCGTTAAAATAGTCCAAGTGACTACAGTGGCTCAATCTTAAGTTTATCAAGCGGCGAGAATACTTTTTGTGCGCAAAAACAAACAAAAATAACGACTTTATTTCAACTATATTAATTTGCTTCTCTGACTTCTCCTCGAGTCAGTTCACTAGTGTAACAGCGTAAGCTTCTGTTGTTGTACGTCACACGCATCACCCACATGACCAGCGTCGGCCAATAGTGAGACTACGTGTGACGTAGCTCTACGCAATCACACTAAGTTAACTGACTCGAGGCCCACAGAGAAGGAAATTAATACTTGAAATAAAGTCGTTATTTTTGTTGTTTTTTGCGCACAAAAAGTATTCTCGTCGCTTGATAAACTTAAGATTGAGCCACTGTAGTCACTTGGACTATTTTAACGATGTCTTTAATAACTTTTTGGGGCTGGCAAGTTTCAATCCCTGAAGAAGCCTATGGAGGAGGGATCCAGCTCTCAGATTTCATCAAAAATATCTTAATTAGTGTTCCGAAGATGAACGAAGGTCTTACGGGGTTGGAAAAACATGAGATTGAGTAAATACTGACATTATTTTAATTTTTGGGTGAACTTTCCCTTTAATGACACATATCTCTACCTTTCATTACAGCCAGATGATCTGACGGTTGCTGCTTGCATCTCAGCCTACCTGATGGAAAATTCTTGCTGGATGAATGACCTTCACCTTCAACTCAACCTTGTCAAGACAGAACTGCATACGGTTTCAGCCAAACCATACTTGCTGTGTGATCCTGCTGATTTGCCTTCTACATCATACTATCGGAGCTGCACAACTTCTATCTAGACTGGACTATTGTAATGCTCTCTTGGCAGCTCTTCCAGCATCAGTCAAACCTCTGCAACTGATCCAGATGCTGCAGCAAGAGTGGTCTTTAAAGGTAGCCCTATACCTAAACTCACTACTTTAGATCTATGTGTAATCCAGAAGCTTGTGTTCTGCAAGTGAACGGCGCCTTGTGGTGCCATCATCCCAAAGAGACAAAAAATCACTTTCAATGACCTTTACCTGGACTGTTCTCTGCTGGTGGAATGACCTGCCCAACACATTTTCAAGAAACTGCTAAAGATCCATCTTTTTCGTAAACACTTGACCCAATAATACTAAATCTTTGTAAAAAAAAAAAAACTTGCTATGTGTACTGTGCTAGGCTAACTAGGACTTGTCACTGCACTTGTTGCTTCTATTGTTATCGTAATTAGTAAGTCACTTTGGAGAACATGTAATTGTAAATGTTTAAAAAAAAGTTATATTAGAGTATAAAGGTATACAACAATTGCCTTTTAATGTGGATATTTTTACATGTTCTAAATTATATACTAAGCTTGTATTTCCTATCTATCACTTATCTTGACGTTTAGTGTTTATGTTCAATTACTAATACTGTAAATGTGCAGGTATTCTGTACTTATACATTTAGTTAATTTAACAGAAATTTACTGTAAACTTGCTATTATTAAGTACTTAATTAGAGATTGGTCAAACTTGTGAAATTGGATCTGTAAAAATTAAAACTGTAAATATTCAAACATTTGTATTTGAATTGATGTATTTATTTCATTTTTATACACAATTTCATTGCTATTTTACACAGGAAAAACTATATTAAAAGAAAATTACGGTAGATAGACAGGATTATAATAAAATAACTTTATAAAACCATAAATTTACAGTTTAACCTGAAAGTTAAATGTCTTTTTAATGTAATTTGACATAATTTATCAGTTTTCCACGGTTTAATAAGCCATTATCAACAGTAATATACTGTAATTTAATCAATTTTGACTGTCTTTTTAATGTAATTTGACATAATTTATCTGTTTTTCCACGGTTTAATAAGCCATTATCAACAGTAATATACTGTAATTTAATCAATTTTGACTGTCTTTTTAATGTAATTTGACATAATTTATCCGTGTTTCCATGGTTTGATAAGCCATTATCAACAGTAATATACTGTAATTTGACATAATTTATCTGTTTTTCCACGGTTTAATAAGCCATTATCAACAGTAATATACTGTAATTTGACATAATTTATCTGTTTTTCCACGGTTTAATAAGACATTATCAACAGTAATATACTGTAATTTGACATAATTTCTCAGTTTTTCCACGGTTTAATAAGCCATTTTCAACAGTAATATACTGTTATTTAATCAATTTTGACTGTAAAGTAAATTCTGTATTTTTACAGGTTTTGCATGTAATTTTGAGGAATGGTTATTTGCTGTAATTTAATGGAATCCGTCTGGAAACTTTGCTGCCAGAGATTTACCGTTTTTTTACGCGATTTTTTTTTACAGTGTGGAATAAACTCCCACTCCATATCCAACAGTCCCTTACACTATGCAGTTTTCGCTCCTCCCTTAAAACTCATCCCACTGTGTATCCTAGCCCCTAACCCCCGGTCAGGACTCTGCTTGCTTGCCCAACCCTGCCAGAGCCTCTGTTCTTACTGTAGCACCACCCTACTTACTCATCCTTGCCCAATAAACGTACCTTCTTCCTTCAGCCTTTTCTTTTCAATGAACCGCTTAGTTTAAAAATTGTTCAGTGCCTAGGTTAAAGGTGCTATATAAATATAAATAAATAAATAAAATTCACTGTTCGTTCATTGGCCAGAGGAAAACTTGCCCCCCAACTGTTTTTTTTTTATCCTTTCTGTCACCTGATGGAGTTTTGGCTCCTCGCCACATGTCCCCTTTTTCGCCTTTAGCTTTTGGTTTGCTTAGTTGGGGACATTTAACTTGATATTCAACAATATTATTGATCTGCGCTGGATGATGACATCACGGTTTTCTCCAGAGCGGCTATATATAAAAATGAACTAAATTAATATATTTTTTACAACAAAAATGAACCATCATTGAACTTACTTCAGCTGGACTGTAATGCTATTTTCTTCTAGAAACAAACTTTGTTGCATTATTTTCCTATTAGCTGCTTTGAAACAATCTGTATTGTAAAAAGCGCTATATAAATAAAGGTGACTTGACTTGACTTGTTCTCCAGCGATGATGACCCCTGTTACTCTCCTCGATCTCTAGTGTCTCCCTCATGTTCTCCAGCATCTCCTCGGATCCTTCGTCATGTTGTAGTTGTTATTAAGCAATGGAGTTGGATTATGGGATGTAGAATATGGTCATGTAGAAGAAGGCATTAATATCTGCTTTACACACAGCCAATTGGCTAGTAATATGCAAGTTAATAAGCAAAGTTAATTGTGAGAATTGGTCCCCAAACTAAAGTGTTTCCCATTTAAAAATGTTATATATTAAATATTAAATACTAACCATAATACAGAACCAGATAAGCCTGTGTTAAGAAACAATGTCCCTATTTTTTAGGACAGGGTGACAAACAACAATTTACAGATTGCTTTTAGGCAGTGTGACTGTGTGACCCTCCCCAGCCCAGTCGCAAAAGAAAAAAAAACAGGTTAATTAAGTGTGTTGCTTTTAAAGAGAGGTCAAAGAAAAGAGAAACATAAAAAATAAAAAAAAGGTTCATCTAGTTGTTTCCTGTAAGTTAGGTCACAAGCTTTTCTTGTTGTTGTGAAGCAGTGAGGAAACCATTTGTTAAGACATCATCAGCAAAGAGAACAGTGTTTTGTAATCTGTGTAATTTGTAGATGATGTAAAATAGACAATTGTACATGTAATCAAACACTGCTGTAATGCCGTAAATTATTTCATTATTTCTCTGCTGAGTTTTTCCTTTGTTCACTTTTCAGTTTCAAGATCAGAATCTGTGCTACTGGTCAAAAGTTTCATTACGATTTTTAAATGTTTTTTTAAAGTCAAGTCACCTTTATTTATATAGCGCTTTTTACAATACAGAGTGTTTCAAAGCAGCTTTACAGAGATAACAGAAACATAATGTTATAATAATATTGTTAAATATAAAATTAAATTAAATGTCTCTAATGCTCACCAAGGCTGCATTTATTTGATCAAAAATAAAAAAACAGTAATTGTAACGTATCCAGTCACCACACCAGCTCTGTCACCCTTACCGCACTACACTTCCCAGCATCCCTCATGTTTCCCACCGGCACACCATCAGCCATCACCTAATTACATCAGCACCTGCACCTCATCATCAGCACTCCCTATAAATAGACACTTCTCCTACTCTTCCTGGTCTGGTTTTGTTGTTCTCACAAAGAACACTGACTCCTTACCTGACTCCTTACCCGACTCCTTACCCGACTCCTTACCCGACTCCTTACCCGACTCCTTACCCGACTCCTTACCCGACTCCTTACCCGACTCCTTACCTTACCCGACTCCTTACCCGACTCCTTACCCGACTCCTTACCCGACTCCTTACCCGACTCCTTACCCGACTCCTTACCCGACTCCTTACCCGACTCCTTACCTTACCCGACTCCTTACCCGACTCCTTACCTTACCCGACTCCTTACCCGACTCCTTACCCGACTCCTTACCCGACTCCTTACCTTACCCGACTCCTTACCCGACTCCTTACCTTACCCGACTCCTTACCTGACTCCTTACCTGACTCCTTACCTGACTCCTTACCTTACCCGACTCCTTACCTGACTCCTTACCTGACTCCTTACCTGACTCCTTACCTTACCCGACTCCTTACCTGACTCCTTACCTGACTCCTTACCTTACCCGACTCCTTACCTTACCCGACTCCTTACCTGACTCCTTACCTGACTCCTTACCTGACTCCTTACCTGACTCCTTACCTTACCCGACTCCTTACCTGACTCCTTACCTGACTCCTTACTGACTCCTTACCTGACTCCTTACCTGACTCCTTACCTGCATGACACCAGAATGATTTGTCTTCAGTCATCCGCTTCCTTCATCCGTCTTCAGTCATCCGCCTCGATCTCCATTTCAGAACCTGCAACAGATAAGACCATTACTCATCCAGATATTCATCCTGAACACTATATTCATCAGTTACTCACCTGCTGCAATTGTTGCAATCACGTACTTCTGCAAATAAACCTGTTGATTACTTTACCTGTGTGAATCCTTCTGTTTCATGACAGTAATATTGTGAAATATTACAATTTAAAAAAATAACTGTTTTCTATGTGAATATATTTTAAATGGTATTTATTCCTCTAATTTGCTGAATAATGCAGTATTATTATTATGCAGAGCATAAGATACTTTGATTCATAAAAACAAAAATCCAAACTTTTGAATGGTAGTTAAAGTGAATATATTTAAGACACGCTGCACGATTTAAGTTTATTCTTACAAATAGTTTTAATTTATGTATAAATGAGCTTGTTATAAACATTTGTAAAGCATTTTTACACTATTACATTCCTTTTCTGTGTCTTTTATGACTTGGGTACCATTTTTATAAATATAAAAAGAAAAGATCCCAGTCCAGCAGTGTGATTAAAATCTTGAAGGACAATTGGGAAATATTTAACAGGACAGCACTTAAGCCTGTTTTGTTGGATTCAAAGTACTAGGGATCACAAGGTCTGTCCCTTTTCCTTAGTTGCAGTTTTCTGCTGACTATAGTATGTGTATGTCCTGCTGGAGCACGGCTCTCCCAACACAACACACAGACTAACAGACATGTACGGCAGCAGTAGCAGTCTCAAGACTCCCTCAAGTCCCCAAGAAGAGGACAAAGGGGAAGGAAAGGTCTATGGGAATGTTTTTGCGGAACTGGAATCAGTAGACCTGCCTCTAGGAACGAGTTTAAGGTAAAGAGCGTTTTTATGGATGCATTGCGTTACCATATGGAATGTTTATGATTTAATATTAATAGTTTATTTTTATTTTTATGGATGCATTTTAAAATTGGGGAAACCAAATTGTGAAGGTTTAAAGGGATGGTTCACCCAAAAATGAAAATTAGCCCATGATTCACTCACCCTCAAGCCATATGACATTTTCTTTCAGACGAATACAATCGGTGTCCTGGCTCTCCATGCTTTATAATGGGTGTGAATGGTCTTGTTTATTTTTTAAGTCCATCAAAGTCCATGCATGATAAAAGGGCTCCACACGGCTCTGGGGGTTTAATAAAGGCCTTCTGAAGAGATGCGTTCGTGTAAGAAAAATATCCGTAAAACGCTATCGACTAAAATAACTAGCTTCTGGCAGATGGCCATATGCATTGATTTTCATAAAAAGTAACTAAGTAATGCAATTAGTTACTTTTTCTAAAGGGAATAACTCTGTATTGTAATGTAATACTTTTAAAAAGTAACTTTACCCAACACTAATGATGATGCATTAGCCAGTGTGTTGACAAGGGAAATAAACAGAACCCTTTTCTAATAGAGTTGTCATGGCACAAAATGCTAAATTATTCAAAGAGGCAATGGTGTTCTGACAATTTAGTTTAATAACTGAAAGAATAACAGACAAAGCAGAATCCCAGTAAAAGCGATTAATCTGAATTTATTCTACAGACCATTATGCCCGTCTTCAATGTCACATGATCCTTCAGATATTATTCTAATATGCTGATTTGCAGCTCAAGAAATTTCTTATTAATGTTGATTTTTTATTTATTTATTTTTTTGCCTCAAATGTGTGGGGGGTTTAGTTTAAATAATAATAATAATAATAATGATAGTTTTCATCAAGGAAGGATGAGGTCTAATTTTATCTTTTCACTTCAAAATAAAAAAAATTCCTCACAAATCTAAAACCATTAATGTGTCCACAAATCCCTAAAAAAACTTTTGATTTGATACTTTAATGCCATAACATTTTCCAGAGACACTAAATTATATCAATTAACCTCAATCTTTTTGACTGACTAAATCTTACAAAAGTTGATATTCAGAAGAAATAACAAAATTAATCCATTCATAAATTGTGTTTAGATTAGATTTTGTGCCATATACCTTCAAGAGAAAAGAGAGTTGCACACATTTAATAAGGTTCCACTTATTTTAGCTTGACCCTGCCAGACCATAGATTTTGTGCCAGATGGCGTAGCTCCCTCTATCGACGGACTCGTGTAACTGCATCTCTCTCGGCAAATGAACACTGTGACGATTAGAGCCAACATGGCGGAGAGCGAGAGCTTGGAGACTATCACCGAACATGAACGAATATTACAGGAGATCGAGAGCACGGACACGGCGTGTGTGGGGCCGACGCTACGGTGAGAGATGTGCATCATCTGCTCTTAGTTAAGGTTCAGATGGTGATGTGATGTTTTCTCATGTCTAATGGATGGAAAGAAGGCCTTTGTTTGCTAAAGATGCAGCTCAGTAGGACATTGCCATTGCTTATAAAGCTATCAAATAAAGTGCTGATCGATTCGATTTAATTTTGTGTTTTTCCACATGAATGATTTGAATGGTCGCTGTATGCTGTCCTGACAATGATTCAAACACACACACGTTCAATGACACAGGCAGTTGGTCGCCGTATTCCTGTCATTCAGCTAGTATTGAAGATGTAATGTGTGAAATATTTGTCATAATGTACCATGACATGTCGTTCTGTCTTGTCTATCTATCTATCTGTGTGTTGTTGTTGTTGTTGTTCTGATTTAATAATATTAGATGTAAACATCTGAGGTGAAGCAGCACAGGCCCAGTGACGTCTCACTGCGTTATGGATATGATGGAGCTGTCGACAGGTGGAAAGCTCGGAGCAAAATAGCTTTAGTTTTTCCAAATGGACAGCTCTGTCAGATTAAATACTCAAGTATATACACTCTATTTCCTTTTTCCAAACACTTTTCAAGTACGGAAGAGTGAAAGCTGACGAAATATGGGTGGGTGTGGCGTTAACAAATGAGTCTGGGTTTGAGCTGGATATTAATATTCTGCTCTTAGCTCAGTTGTAGCTGGATCATTTCAGTAGAAATCATGATGTCACTCACAATTTGATTATTTCAGCACAGTTGGATTTCATCATGAGATATTCGGCTTGACTATTTCAGTTGAAATCATGATTTCACGATGATGCTTTTTATTCCAGTAGACATTTGCTGGACTGTCATGTTTGGTTTCATGATTTCTTATAAGATTTTGACTTCAGAAGCATTCAGCTACATCCCATAATGAGTTCTTTAGAGTTAAAATTATCTCTGATAAAATCTTGATTTTTGTTAGCACTCAGGTGTGTCCCATTATGACATCTTTGGCTTTATGAAAAAAAAAAAAAAAAAACCCCAAATCATTATGTTGGTAACATTCAGCTATTTCCCATTTTTGGCTTTATGATTTCTTTGGCTTTATGATTTCTAAAAAAAATAAAAGAAATAATAATGATTGCGGAAGTGCTTAACTGTATACTGTCATGACATTTTTGGCTTCATAATGTTTGATAATATCATGATTTCGGTAGCTCTCATCTGCGTCCTGTCATGACATATCTATTTGGCTTTATGTTTTCTGATAAAATCATGATTTCAGTAGCGCTCAGCTGCGTCTCATCATGACGTCTTTGGCTTTATGATTTCTGATGAAATCATGATTTTAGTAGTGCTCAGCTGCGTCCTCTCATGACACCTTTGGCTTTGTGATTTTAAAATAACATGTTTTTAGATGCGCTCAGCTGCATCCCATTATGACATCTTTGGCTTTATGATTTCAAAAAAACAAACAAATCATAATGTTAGTAGCATTCAGCTATGTCCCATCAGCCTTTTTGGGTTCTTAATTTTTGATAGTATTATGATTTTGGTAGCGCTCATCTGTGTCCTGTCATGACATATTTGTCTTTATGATTTCTGATGAAATCATGATTTCGGTAGCGCTCAGCTGCATTTCGTCATGATGTCTTTGTCTTTATGATTTCTGATAAAATCATGATTTCTGTAGTGTTCGGCTGGATTCCATCATGACATAAGGCTTTATGAATTCTCAAAAAAAGAATTTCTTTATAGCTCAGCTGTTACCATTCATGAGATTTTTGGCTTTATGATTTCTGATAAAATCATGATTTCAGTGGCACTTCAGTTGCTAAATCATGAATGATGACTTTGACTTGATTTTTATTACATTAGTATTTGTGATGTTGTGAATCATGATCTTGACATGACTTTTTGTTCGTTTTTTTTAATTCCAGTCGAGCGTGGCTGTATCCCATCATGAAATTGTTAGCTTTAGTCGCTATGATTTTTGATTTAAGTTTGGCTACATCACACCATGCATTTATGAAATTATAGATTTCAGTAGCACTCCGCTGCATCTCATTGTGAGGCCTTTGGCTTGATCTTTACAGTAGAAATTTTGATTTCAGCAGAATTCAGCTGACCTTTTTTCACTATGAGTGAATGCTCTTCTCTATTTCTGAATATGAATGTGAATATTGTCAGAAAACTCAGTAGCCCTTTTGGCTATAACTTAAACTTCTGGAAGCCATAATTCACTTTGCAATTTGTTTTTCAAAATTAGACTTTTCTGTCATGCAACAGAAGGTCTAGATGGCTCATATTACACAGTTGTGACGATAGTGAGAGTTTCATTCATTTGAATGTTAACCAAACCAGCTGTTGATAAAGGCCTCCAGAAAGCAGATCTTCAGGACATGCAAATTTGTCGACATTCCAGCTTGTGCATCATGTCCTGAGGCCACACGTTCTGTACTGACATTCACACGGATCATTACCAGTATTTTCTCATTCCACATATACTATCAAGTCTTTGAAGGAAAGCTTCACCTGCCTTTAATAATTTCACCTTGTACACTCAAAGGTGTGCAGGGAAAGTGCTTTATCGTGACCTGCCTCAGCTTTTCCACTTGGTTGCACTATGTTTCAATTTGGCAGTCAGTTTGATTAAAAAAGGGGGATTTTGGAGCAACTGATTTTTCCCACTGAATCAGTTATATTAGATTAAAATTCATTCTTCATTTTTTTTTCATGACTAAAAAGGTCAAGTGCCATCAAGTAAAAAATTATGTAAAGACATGTCATGTAAGTGATAATGTACATCCGTCCTGATCACCCTGTCAGGGTTTATTCTGAAATAAAAACTGGCTGGATGTAGGCTACATTATCCCGCTTATTACACGGCTACTTGCCACATAAGTAAATAAAAAAACATGTCTCGAGACTTTTTTTTTCTTCATTCCACTGTATGTCATGTTTTTATTCTTTTGTTTTGATTTTATTCATAACAGATTTTATGTTCATAACAATTGTTTATGTAATTTATGATATTATAATGGATTGATGAACATTAGTTTTAAATGTTATGTGCTTTTTTTACAGACAGTTATTTCATTGCTTTGAATAACAATTCAATGCAGTGCATTAATATTTTGCTCATTGCGTCCTCTTGTGGCCTCAGGAGACAAGCCAAAAGCTTTTTTTCCGCAAACTGAAATTATTCTGTTCAAATTTGAATATAATTCGAATATTAACGGTACCATAAGTACAATCCGAATTTAGATTTTCACCCATTTTGACAGCCCTAATATACACTTACTATATGTATATGGATATGGTTTCATTTAAAATATCATAATTTGTGTTTTGAAGATTAATCAAAGTCTTGTGGATTTGGAATTTGGATTGACATGAGGGTGAGTAAATGTAGACAGAATTAAAGTTTTTGGGTGAACTATCCCTTTAACTCAAATAGGCTATAAGTTTGCTGCCATCATCAAGCAGCTTTCTCCGTACTTTTCCATTACTTCAGACATTTAATTTAGAGATCATCTATAGAAACCTGTAATAAATGTCACTTATGTGTTTATATGACGACATGTCCTGTGTTCTCTGTCAAAAACCTGGGTGTGGTAAACCATTTTGTCCTAAACGAGAACACTGTTCACGTTTACATGATGCTTCAAAATGATGCTTTTTGCAAAAACCCTGGAATAACCTTATTTCCTAAGCCTATATTGTTAAATGTAAACACAGTGAATGACACTCATTCAAGCTTGTGTTACAGTGGGTTTTAGGTTTCATTAACTACCCTGTGGTAGATGTATAATGTTCTATGTTTTGTGTTTGAGCCGTAAGTGAAGAGGCTTGACTTTTACTCGCTCTGTGTTTGTGTTTCCTTCAGTACCTCCTGGCAGTTGTCCGGAACTTGCCGCTCTTTGGTCTGCTGAGTTCAATAACAGGAAGGAGGAAACTGGTCCTGCTGATAGTAGTTCTGTGTGTGTGTGTGCGCAGATTCTCAGAAAGGATATCCCATTACAGGGTGTAATATGACCTTCTGAACGGCAGTGGAAGTGGGTACCAATTTTAGAAAGCTTTGCGTGTTTTCAATAGAAAATTGCCCTCAGAATTTTCCATCTAGTTGGCAGGAAAAGGCCGACAAGGTAACCGCACAGGGGATGCAAGTAAAAGCTGTTTTGTAAAGCTGAATACATCTTAGTTGGTCTACGCCTCAAAATACAAGCAGAGTTTTCATTTCAGCGTTTGGGGCAATAATTTCACCTAGGGTTGTCAAAATTTAGCTTGCTATGCTGTCGAAACACTTACATTTGATATTTATTAGGGGTGTAAGGGTACATGTATTTGTCCTGAACTGTCACGGGACACATACAGTCAGATGACTGTATTCATTTTCTGACTGTAGAGAACTGACTTCGGTACCAAGAGACGCTCTTCACCAAGCGCATTTAAAAGCAGGCATCTATCAGCCGATCCCTAATATATCCGCTGTTAGACGCCACTTTCAAACGCACCCGTGTGTATCTTTGTAAGCGTTCGATGAAGAGCGTCAAAGAAAAACATGTTTTTAAAGCGTTGATCATTGTAAACAATAACAGACATATACACGCCAACACTATGGCCAAACAGAGACATATATGTTGAGCGTGTCGACAAAGTGATCAATCAGAGGTGTTTAAGAATCTGTTCAACAGCGCTCAAAAATGCTAGAGGGAAATGCTGGGTTCGTCATATTTTTTTAAATTTCAGTACTGACAAGTCAAGCGATCCACACTCCAATCCAGAAGAAGGCACACACGGTAATATAGCACTGTTTGCTAACCTCCACAACTGGAAAAAGAGTAGAAGACAAATGCTGCGTCCCAATTCGCTTACTTATAATACGCCCTAAAAGTATGTACTCTTTTTGTGAAGAAAAGTACATACTTTTGAGTGTGTAGCTAAAGAGTAGGCAAGCTTTGGGACATACTATCACATCATCTTTAATGGACAGCTCTGTCGCGTGCTGCGTGCATCCTGTCACCGTAAACTGCCCTGTCAATCATCTCATCACAGTTAAAATCCTCCATTCAATCTAATTTGATTTCCTACTGTTTCGGAGAGAAATGTTGTTGCACGTTCATCTGCCAGTCGTGGGTCTTTCATGCGGAGACTCTCCTCATGTGTTTGCAATTTGAATATAATGATGCATTTAAAAGGTGATGGCTAAACGTATCTTTACAAAAGTTCACAATGCTGCAGATGCAATATAATGTGGACAACATTGAATACATTCATTTTCGTCAGGTTAGATACTGATAATTAATCACTCAAACCTCTTTATCTAAACCTCTCTACATAATCACCGAACTCGCGCGTCCTCCATGTCTGTACTTTTTTTTAACACTTTTCACTCGTGTTTGTAGTTCTACGCCTTCCCGGAATGCTTTGCGGGCGCGACAAAGTCGCGTGATGTCACGGTGCTGATCCACTTGTCCGTGCGACACTTCTGTTGCACCGCGCTCCGCTTTATTCCTATGGGTGACATCACGCGACTTTGTCGTGCCCGCAAAATATTCCGGGAAGGCGGCACTTCATTTAGAAAATTGTCGCGCGTCAAGAAGCTGGCCGATGCCCATCTTTATGCAAATGAAGTCTGTTGAACGCGAGGCGTCTATCCAATAGAAGTAGAGCATATGGAGACGGAGGGATGTCTCTCGCAGGTCCTCTGTTCTGATACGCAAACATTTCCCGCTCGGTCAAAACCACGCACATAGCGGCAAACAGATGAACGCCCATCAACGTACAAATGTGGGGAGGCTTCACGACACCACGCAACAGTCGTGTCGGACAAGTGGATCGGCACCGTCACCCATAGGAATAAAGCGGAGCCGCGGCGCGACAGAAGTGTCGCACGGAGAAGTGGATCGGCACCGTAACCGAATCCTCGTCCAACGCGCGATGGGTTGTGGGCAATATCAGCCGTTAGAGTGTGCATCGATCTGCACTTCGGATTCTGACCGGAAATAGTAGACCATCCGGGTATCTTTGAAACACTCATTTCAACATACTACGATTTGGGACGTACTAATTCTATTTTCGAATACTATTTAGGACGGATAGTATGCGAATAAGGACGCAGCAAAAGTGATGTGCTGTGTTCGAAATCCCCCCCATACCCTCATTCACTATTCCCTACCTACGTTACTCCACTAATATAGTCCACTTGAAGGAGTGAATGAAAATGAGTGAGTGAATTCGGACACTGAGTCCGCCAGAACGGCTGTCGCTTTTGCATAGTTTGTGCTTGCTGTTTTATTATGAATTGAAACGCAGCAAACTGGCAGTTCCAGTAGTAATGAAAAGATTGATCAATTAAAAAAGAATTTATACCTGTATTATATTAGGCTGGATCAGCGCAGTTTGTTTAGTCTGTTTGGAAAATGGACAGATGATTGATTCCTCTGCGGCACCGTCTCCTGGCAAGACGCGGGAATTCAGTCAGCGCTCGACTCTCACAGTTCATTATGGGTATTCTATAGCCGCTGGGCGTACATCAGTTGTACAATTGTTATTGCGGTGCATTGTGGGATTGAATGAGTGTACTCAATAACATCCACTATGATTTTGGACACCCCTACAAATGGCTGTCCCCTCAAAATAGTGCCCTATTTAATGGTATCGGGGGCAATTTCGGACACAGCGTGAACTAACCCAAAACAAGAGTTCAGATGGCACGCAAGAGCTTGCTAGTAGCCTATACGCTGAGTTTTGATTCATTTTTGTGATGCGCTCCACAAACTTCATCGAAAGGAAACCGGAACGGCAGAAAGCGGCATCCTGTTTGTTTTTTTTATTTTACAAAAGCACAATGTTTTGTTTTTATTTAGTTTTATTCAGTTTCGAATGATGACTTAACCCTTAAACAGGCAAGAGTGGAAAATGCTAAGCAAAAAAAATTTCATGTCATTTTTTATATCATCTGGACTTAAATTAAACATATCCAAAAGAATTTTTTTTTAAAAATTATATATTTTCGATTTTATGAGTTGTGTCTCCTGAGACACGTTGGCTGATTGGGGTAAAAAAGGACCAATGTTAACTGTTACTGCCACTCTATGTTTAAAACAACTATATCCTATACTTTACCTGATCTAATGTTGAGAAATGATATATCATTCGAAAGCGTACGAACTCAAGATTCAGCCTGTGGAACCCGTTTTGAAATTGGACGTTGCGTTACCATAGAAACGGTACTCTAAATTCTTTTATCGGGCTCCTCCCCTTTTGGGCATCGTCGCGTTTCATAATTTGAGATCAAAACCTTTTCTAATCTTGAAAAAACACATATGGTCAGAAAGGTCTGAGTCTCAAGGTTCCATATTTTGTGACAGAAGTGATATTTGGACAGAAATGTATTAATTTGTTATGGCAGAATGCATACAATTAAATTCAATGGAATGTAAGTCACCCGGTGGCTATTTTTAGTATTATGCCTAATAAAAATCTCATGGGAACTTCAATTTTTGTGACATCAACTTCAAATTTGGAACACAACTTGGTTAGATATATGGCTTTGATTTTATAGTAATTTTATAGTAAAAAATATTTAGTAAAATACATATTTTATAAAAAAGAAAAAAATATTAAGTACAGTATATTTGATTTAATGTAAGTTTAAACTTCCATAACTTTTTCATACTTTCATTTTTTTAAGTGCTTTGACTTCAACAATAATCTGCTGTCTGTTTTCTTTAAAACAAGACCAAAATTAGGTCTATATTCCAAAGCATTCTTGAATTACAATCATTTAAGTTTGAATAGTGCATTTTAAATAGAGCTAGTTTAATCCCTTTTTTATACCCTAAACAGGCAACGTGTCTCAGGAGTTACATACATTTCAAAACGTGCTAAATAACTACATGAACAACATATTACTTAATTTTCTCCTTCAGCACCTTAAGACAATGTTCACATTTAATGTTAGCAGTATTCTTTTTTTTTTTTCAGAAGAAAAGTAAGTTTAATATATATTTACTTCTCTAAAAATCGGAATGTTCTGCACCACTGGCAGCCATGTTGGATTTAGGTCAGGCTGACTAATTGATCAAGAAAAATTTTAAGCAAATTATGTGACCAGCATACTCAAGACAGACCAGGCTGTCATAAGTGATAAAAGGATTTGATGAAAAAATCGTTCTTATGCCCCAAAAAAGACAATAAAAACGATGTATCTCGTGAGTCACTTTGCCTGTTTTAGGGTTTTAATATAGCCTGGTTAAAACCAGACCCTTCTCAGTCGTAACTGAGTTAGGGTCTGGGGAAGGTTCATTCACAGATCATTTCCAAAGGGGCGTCACCAACGGACGTCGCTCAAATGCCTCTGGGCACAATTGGATAGACCAATCTATCGATCGTCATCTTTTAAAGCCCGCCTCAACGTTTGTGATTGGTGCCTCGATTTGGAAAGATTGGAAATCAGCTTGAATGGGTTCTTCGCCAGACTAACTTGCAGAGCAAATCTAAATTTGCCGGAAGTTCGTCTGGGTTTTCCCAGGCTAGACTTAATATCTACCATAAATGGAGTATTTTAAGTTGTTATAATGAGACAAAATCATTTGAGATTGTGCCAATTTGTGTCGTGGAAGTCCAGTGATTAAATATGTGATTTTCTCTGCTTGCAGTGCGTCAGTCACACTTGTCAGGAAAGTGAATGAGAACAAACACACAGTTTTATTGAATCATATGTCATCAATTAGTTAATCGAACACGGGTCCGCACCAAAAGTGCTAGTGTGATGTCATTCCCAATACTTAATGGGGTTGTTGTTCTTTCCCTCATTAATCCATGAAGTACACAGTCTTTTATCTTTGTCTTTTTGTCTTATTTTCAAATACTTTTTGCCTAAAATTAAAGTTTGTTATGTTAAGTCACCTTGTATCTGGTTGGTTTGGTTCATGACTTATAATGCTTTAACAAAGACTATTTTTAAATCTCAATGGGAAAAACGAATGGAAAAAGTTCTATAGTGGACGGGCTCTAATGCACTCTATTGACCAGTTTGAGCTGCATGATCTGAAGCCAAAACAGTGAATGAACACCGGCAAACTAAAAGTAGGCATACTTTACAGTTGGTTAATTGAGAACCAAATGCATCTTATATGAGGTTAAAGTTGTGTTATATACACAATAGGGATGGGACGATTACCGGTTTCACTATAAACCCCGATAAAATGTACTGACGGTTAGTATTATCATTTAAAATTTAATAGTCATTAGAACCGTGTTTGATTATCGCGATTTTAATAACTCACTGTAAACTCACTATAAATCCTGTCCAGCTAGCAACAGTCTGACGCAGCACGCAACGTTGTTTTTTTTTATTTTTATTCGAGAAGGAATGGCGGACGCAGTGACCGTGCTCGGGAGATTTTTCAGCCTTTTAAGAGGACCAAATCTGAGGTGTGGTCATATTTTGGCTTTTACAAAAGACCTGAGAGAAACTTAATCGAGGATGGTCACCCTGTCTGCAGAACTTGCACAAAAAAGTCGCTGCGGGGAAACACTTCAAATCTGCCGAGTCGTCTTGAGTGACCATCATCCACTGTTGTATAGCAAACGCAAGGCAAGTTAACTGTAACCTCAATACCAAACTAAGTCTGGGAAATAATTGGGCACAAAATGTTGTTTTGAGTTGAAATATTTTATCTTACAAACTTGACATAAACGTGAAGCTTTTTAAAAAAAAAAGTTCACAGCAAGTGGCTTTGAGCTAAAGACGAACGAACAAGTTTCCACAATTAAGACTATTAAGAATGACATTTAAGAGATAATAATGTCATTGTAACGTTACACTTATTATTACACCGATTTTTTCCCTCACATAATCACGGGGACATATTGCATTGAGATTAAAGTTTTAAATATTAAATATTAAATCCATTTTGTACAGCGTACAAAACTCGTCCAGACAAGATGATCACAACAATATTATCAAACTCTGTAAACAATAAATCAACTCTGATTTAATTTTCAATACAATCAAAAAAAGGTGACGCTAGACGGCAAGTTGTATTTGAATGAAATGAGAGCGCGCGTCCGTTGTGATATACATGCATGTGCGCTGTGTTATAATTCGTTGCTATTGACGACGGTCATTATAAGGAAGAAAATACCACAGAATAGAATCTTGCTTTAAAAAGTGCATAGAGCTGCTTTTTATTTGTTGTTTGTTGATTTTCAAATATAAAACTTGTTGAATTGTTTTCAGTGTGAGCATCAGTTCTTTTTGAACACTTTCATCTCGTTTTAACCCTTTCGCACGTACGATCACACCGGTGTGATTAGAACGGTCAGTGCATCACGTGATCATCTGCTAAATTCAAATGTCCTTTCGCACGTTTGCTGGCGCTGAGCCAGAGAAGGACGGACTCAGTGCTGCCATATATCACAACTATTGAGTGTTTTCAACCACATAATGTTTATTTTAGGTTTCAGATATTTAAATACACACACTAGCAAAACAATGATTTTGAGTTTGTTAAATACACACTGATGTTTATGGAAGCGGCAATAATAATCCTTTACATTATCATAAGACGACACGTTTTATTCATATCAGATACACATTATGTAAGTAGCTTTACATTTGACCCTATTCTTCTCCCAGTTCACCGGCCACTTACTTTCATGTATTTCGTGAGAAGTTGAGGAATTGACGTGTTGTAAATCCAACAGATCCCATTCTCTGAACTGTGAAACAAACTAACATGGCGCCGCCCATCGCGCAGACAGCTCAACTAATGCGATCGTTATAAAGGTGTTTAAACAACAAAACACATCCACTTGCACATATTTGACAATCGGAATATCAGTGTTTCATGCTATAGCTAATACATTTGTGAATATTTTTAATAAAAAAGGGAAAATGACATAAAAGCAGATCATCATTCATTCAGCGCTGTGTTGTGGTTGCGCTGTGTCACGTGACAAGCAATGACGCGTCACCATGGAAACATTAAAGTGACAAGTTCTAAATAACGGTCGCCTTGAAAAACTCACGCTGGGGGGTCAGTTTGAATATTTTAAACTTACGTGTGAAAGGGTTAACAAAACCGTGATAATATTGATAATCACGATAATTTTGGTCACTATAATCGTGATATGAAATTTTCATACCGTCCCATCCCTAATACACAACATAAACTTAATCTTAAAGAATTCACATTCTTGAATATATTGTTTTCAAAACAAAGATCGTTTTCATATTTTTGTTGGCACATGTAAATGTGTGTGTTTGTACAGTATATGGACTACAGCTGACTTAAAATGAATGAATATGACGACTTAATTTAAAAGGCTATTTTCGTTAAACAACAAACATTGACAAAAACAAGAAATAAAGACAAGCTGTTTGGTTTAAATTCTTTGCCCCCTTGTGGAACATTGAAAAAAAAATCTGGTGTTCACTCATCATATCCTCTATTCAAATAGAAAATTGATTTTTGGAAAGATTTTGTGAACATGAAACTGGTTTCTCATCCCTGCTAGAAGCCACTCAGAACATCCTAGCAATTGTATCACATTGTGGTAAAATAATTCACTCAGAACTAGCAAAATTGTGTAGTTGTGCCATTTCAAAGGTTGTTTAAGCAGTCCATTCATAGTCTAGACGTCGAGGGTGTGTTGTCAATGGCAACCTGGATTTCATCCGAAACTTCTTCTTGGCATCTGACAGATAGAGCCAGCTGGCTGTTTTACTAGCCGGGAGCCATCCAAGACTTAGCTAATTTGTTATTATGAATATCTAATTTTTGTCTGTAGTTTTGGTTGAGATCATTTAATGCAGTTCGTTTCACATGACCCCATGCTAATTTCTGCCACTGTTCAGATGCTTCATTTCCAGTATGTCTCATGAAATAGTTTCAAAGCAAGCTCTACCTCTGTCACAAACAAACCTGTGAACAGAGGAAGCGCGTGATTCTGCAGGCTGATACTCACATCAGAGTCATAGAGAGACAAATTTATCTTGTCTGAATGGATCTTTGAGCAAATGTTCAGAGTTTATTATTCTCATCATGATTCATAATGTTTTGTAATGAGTTCCTTTGCATTGTCAGTTACAGCAGTCACATCTATAAAACAAAGTAGCAAATGAATAGCAGAACTTTGTTAGCCTCACACCATGTCACCACACTTTGTTCTTCTTATTTATCTTGTATTTTAAAGTATCCCAATTTTTCTTTTTCGGATATTCCCTGTCATGTCGTTTGTATTATAGCTCTTTATGAATGTAAAAGGTCTGCAAAGTTGGAAAAATCAGAGAATTGCCTAATTCCAGTCTCACTTCCTGCACAAACCTACGTAGGTGTGCAACAAAATTGCACAATGCCTGCTAGGGCTGCTCGATAATGGCAAATTATTTTTGGTTTTAAAATATTGAAATCACAATTATTTAACACGATTATTGGTAGGCTATATCAGTGGTTCCCAACCTTTTTTTGTGTGTCAGAAATACCCCTTTTCCCAAGAAAATATTTTAGGGCCCCCCTTCACATTGAATGATATTGTTGCTCTTTTAAGCTTGCAGCAAGGATGACAAAATGTTTTTAAACAAACAGTATGTTTTTTACTATAACCAGATATGTTTATGCACAAATAATAGCGTATAATATTGAAAATATTATAGCAAAAACATCAGTAGGCCATTTGTAATTTAAAAACGTAAGCCAAGGAGTAGCCAATTAATCGGCCCTATTTAAAATGCAATAACAAAACTATCAGTATTCACACTGGTGTGTAGGAAATACAGATTTAATATAGGCTATTACAAAATGCCTGGTGTCTGGGACCTCAATACTTGCATGTTATTTGTGAGGCTTTATCAATCAGTGTGAGGATTGCTGCTGGCAGTGAGTAATTTGGTCAATGCGTGGAGAGATCATTGACGGGGCAAGACGAATATCATCCTCAATGGTCAGTCTGGGCCTGCATTTGGCTTTAAGGGCTATCATGGTTAAAAACCCATTTTTTGGTCAGCCAGGGGATGGTGAATAAAATTAGCTAATGTAATATGATCGTTCTCCTTAAAGCTGCAGTCCATAACGTTCGGCATTCGTAACGTTAATGACAGAGTGCAGCAGGTATTAGGCTGCTGTCACTTTAAGAGCGAATGCACAGATTCAATATACTGTTACACACGTTTTCTTTCTCAACTGTGTATGCTTATTTAAGATTTAAGCCACAGTGTTATATCTCTACTGCGTATCCAAAGCCCCTTTGCTTATCCGCATTCGGCTCCGTCTCAGAGCGTTCGCACAGAAAGACGCCTGGGGAACAATAGCAGTTAACATTACAGATTTGCGGAAAACTTTTGCGATATTTTCTAAATGTCGATAAAAATCTATTGCGAAATGAACTATTGCGTTTCCATTAAGCGCTGTTATGCGACTAAAGCGCGTGATAAGTCATACTTAAAATCATGGCGAAGTATGTTAGTAGGTTTAAGTATATCGCAGCCACTGCACCGTTATTTTTAATCAAAGGAGACGTAGGTGTGTTATCTAAGTATTAATGACAAGGAAGGCACCTTATACCTGGGAGCGGCAACGTATGAGGTGTTTCTCCCTCCCATCTGTTCGAGGTCTGTATAAATTGTGGCATTTCTTTGTTTTTTAGAACCCAGGAGAAAGCAAGACTTACGTAGGCCAGGTGTTTTCAGTGCAGTTTTGCGAAATATAGTTTTTTCGAATTGCCTGGAAAAGCACCTTATGTGAGCATAAAACCTTTTTTGCGATATATGGTAGTTTTTACGAAATGTACCGGTTTCTTTAGGGTGTATTTTCAATGCGCAATTTCAATTTATAGTTTAGCAACAGGAGACTGCATTTTACAACACTCACTTATTTGGCTGGGTTTTTAGGGAGGAACGAAAGCGCACCACTTTGAAGGAAAGAAAGGTGTGCTGGGCGGGATGCGGCTGCGACACAATAATCCTGAACATTTGTTTATAAAATGTATTCTTTATCTCAGTGAGGTCATTGTTTCTGCCCTTAATTAATACACTGTTAAATTAATACATTGTTAGCTAACTGTGTGATGTATATATGTACATTTCTGAAATGTATAACTTGGACAGACATCTCTGATAACAGATCACTTGTAAAACGTAAATTGTAACGTAGACGCATGCACTTTCTGTAAAGTTTTTTTGAAATATGTATTGTGAAAAGCGCTATACAAATAAATGTGAGTTGAAAATTGAACTGAATGGGCGTTTAATAAAGACAAGAAAACTAATGTACTTTATTTTATGCACACATGATAGGGATACAATTTTAATTGCTTAATTCACTTATCCATGGAAACTGTCAAAAATTGACCTCAATGAGTTTGTGATATGGTTTATATACTGCTCCGAAGTATAATAAACACGTTCCCCTTCTGAATGTTGTTGGGAGTGGGACTGTCATATTGCTAGGTCTATTTAATGCATGGCAGTATATTAATAAATTTTAGTGTTTTAAGGTCATCTTCATTACTTGTTACATGTGTACATCACTTCTGTCACTTGTGATGAGTAACTGTGTCATGTCCAGTGTAAACTCAGAAGCACTGATCTATGGGTGCTGGTTTGTTTATGCATCAGATTCTTCATGCATCGTTCCCTTGTTGCACACAGGGTGGCGCACTTGGAGAACTATTCATGCATCCAGCATCCAGCCCCATCTCTAAAGGCAGCTACTGTACATTTTCTCATGTATAATATATATGTGAATATAAAAACCCATTTAAATGGTGTTTTAAAAAAAAGAAAGAAATGTTCTATTGTAAAGACAAAATTTAAAAATGTTGTTATTTTAGGATCATTAAAATACTATTATAGTTTATATGTATATTTCAAATTTTTTTTTAGTTCTATATTTTTCATTTTAGTTCCTTTTAGTAATTTTGTTGTAATTTTTTTTATTTGTTTTTTAGGTCTATAATTTTATTGCTTTAGTTTAGTACATCATGTTTAACTAAAAGAGAATGAGATGTTGCATTGGCAATTAGCTAAAATAAAGTAATTGTCGTTTTATTTTATATAACATTTATTTTATATAACATTTATTTTATTTCAGGTAACAAATGTTTTTTTTATAGTTTTTGTTTTAGTTAACTGTAATAAACCTGCAATGTATCAAAGGAATTTGTTAAAATATTGTCTTGACCATATTTCATTAATATCTTATATACATTTATAGATAAATAATTTTTTCTCTAAATTTTTCTCTTTTTTAATCTCTCAGATAATTCATGGATCCTCTAATAATGTGTTACAGCCCCTATTAGGTTATGAATCATGGTTATACCGTGGCATTTTATACCACTTTTTGGAATCAAATCAATCACTTATGGGTATAATAAGTCCAAAAAAAAAGGTTTTGAATGCGCATTTTGAGCATTCTGTTTTGCTTTGAAACTAATAAAATGGTCTGTTCACTGTTTCATATTAACTGTAAATGAGAATTCATGCAGCACTTGTGCAATGTCAGTTCGCTTCACACTTTCCCGTCTGTGTCAGGAAGTGAGTGAAGACCCTGAATCATCTTGGATTATTCTGTTCTTCTTCTTCTTCGGCTCTCTTGGCCATCTGGAGCAGTGAGGAGGGCAAAACACTCTGTGATCTCACAGCGCACTGAAGAAGCGGCCCATCTGTTGGCCTCACTTCGCCAGCTCTCCCTGCTGTACACAGACTACCACAGCTACTGATACACACATGCTCTGAGACTGAGAACACCACCTGCCGAGTATTGAAGGAGAAGTGTGTTATCTGAAGGGGAAACACAAGATATGGAAATCACCTTTAATCACATTAAAATAATAGGTGTTTTACATTTTCTGAAATGTGTGTTGCCATTATCTTTAAAATCCTCGTCAAGCATGGATATTTGTGTACTGTGAGTGAAATGTTGTATGGTTTTCTTGTTGTCATGTTTCGATGTTAATTTATGTTTCTATGTATTTTAGAGTGATTTACTATTTATGGACAGCACTTTGGTCCATTCTAATGATTTTGAAAGTGCTTTATAAATAAAAGTTGAGTTTAGAAATGGTGCTTCTCCATGGAAAATGTATTAATGTTGATGACACATTTCTCTTCATTTATGAAGAATTCTGGGACACTTTGTGTATCTTTAATGAAGATTTCTTTGTTATTTGCAATAGTTTAATGTATTAATTTGATGTTTGTTTTATAGATCCGTTTACGATGATCAGCCCAACGCACACAAAAGGTTTATGGAGAAACTTGATGCCAGAATACGCAACCATGACCGAGAGATTGAGAAAATGTGCAACTTCCATCATCAGGGATTCGTGGACGCCATCACAGAACTGCTGAAAGTCCGAGCGGATGCTGAGAAACTGATGGTAGGTGGAAATCATAATCAAAATTATTCAGGGATTAGAAATTATAAACTATTCATTAATATTGAGACATAATATTTTTTCCCTACTATATGTGACAGTACCATGGTATTATAATAGTTTCAGATGGTAAAATCATGGTACTGGAAAATATAGCATTATACTAAACAGAGCTGGTGATAGTTAGAATAACCACAACTATTTAAACAGATTTTTCTGGGAAGTGAATGTTGCTCTGATTTTAAATCCTGTTGAAAAGCTTTTTATTAAGTTCCATGGAATCAATTCAAAATGCTTTTAGTCCTTGTGGCATTTTTTACACACTAAAAATGTTGTAATAAGAAATGTATGTAGATAATATTACTAATTATTACTTTGTATTTTTAAAATGGTAAATATACACTACCGTTCAAAAGTTTGCGGTCAGTAAAAATTTTACAATGTTTTTGAAATAAGTCTCTTATGCTTAACAAGGATGCATTTTCTTTCATGAAAAATACAGTAAAACCTGGAATATTTTGAAATAATACAATTTTAAATAAATGTATTTGAGGATATTTTAAAATTTGAATTTTCAGTATCATTACTCCAGTCTTTAGTGTCACATGATCCTTCATAAATCATTCTAATATATTGATTTGCTGCAATTCTTTGATGAATATAGAGTTCAAAAGAATAGCATTTATTTGAAATAGAAATCTTTTGTAAAATTATAAATGTCTTTAATGTCACTTTTTAATCAATTTAACGCATCTTTGCTGAATAAGAATAATAATATTTATATATTTTTTTAAACTCACCCCAAACTGTTGAACGGCAGTGTACTAAAGAAAATAATAATAAATGAAATATTATTCCTTATGTTCATTTAGTGAAAAACAATGTAAAAACAAAACAAAAAACATAATGATTTTTACTGACATTATGCACAAACAATATTGCAAAATAATTGCCTTATGTTGTTTTAAAGTACTTTTGGGTATTTTGCCCATAGAGAGGGGTATTTCATTTCAAATCCATGTTTAGACAGTATTAGCCTTTAAAATGGCTGGTGCATAAGAGAGCATATTCTTCTACAGTAGAGTATACAGTAGACAATCGGTTCCCAACAGGGGGGTCTGGGCCCACAAGGGGGCCTCAGCGAGCACTTTGGGGGATCGTGTCATATTTTGAAAAGTGTTGAACAGTGAGAATTAAAGCAGCAGTCCGTAACTTTTTTTGTGTTAAAAATTTACTAAATTTATATAATGAGCGAGCGAGCACATCATGAATCCATTTTCCAAACCGCGTTTTTGTCTTATCCTGAGTCACTATGGTACACCTGTAATAAGTGTTTATATTGGAACTATTTTACACTGGTTGGGGTCGTGCCGCTGCGGTGTAGCCCAGTGCCTGCGTGACTCGTCATTGACATAAACAGAGAGAAGTAGCTCCGGCTACAGTGTTGTTCCGCAAGACACATTATTCTGTTAATAAATGCATGTTTATTAATCGCTAGAATGCCGAAGGATCATATTACATTAGCTAATTGTATTGACGATCCCCTGGCTGACCAAAAAATATATTTTCAACGATGTCCCAGACACCAGTCATTTTGTAATAGCCTATATTAATAATTTTTTCCCTAAACACCAGTGTAAATACTGATATTTTTGTGATTGCATTTCAAATAGGGCCAATTAATAGGCTACTCCTAGGCTTACGTTATTAAATTACAAATGGCCTACTGATGTTTTTGCTATAGTTTTTTTCAATATTATACGCTTCTATTTCTGCATAAACATATCTGGTTATAGTAATAAACAGACTTTTTATTTAAAAACAAAAAATTTTGTCATCCTTGCTGCAAGCTTACAAGAGCAACAATATCATTACATGTGAAGGGGGGCCCTAAAATATTTTCTTCTCAGACACAAAAAGGTTGGGAACCACTGCAGACAATTATGTTGTCTTGAAATTGTATTAAGAAAGGTTAAGCACCATTCTCCTGAACAAAGTTTGTTGCACAATTTAATTTTTTATATTTATTGTGCTGTTTTTTGTTGGTTTCCACAAAATCCCATTGGATGCAGAGACGCCCATAGCGTCTAGCTTTCGTCCACGATGGATCAGTCATTGCACGTTCATGAGGTTCAGCTGCGCGCTCCAGACCTCGTGCTGGAATCGCACGCCAATTCTCTTTAGCTCCCTTTCCACTTCCCAGAATGAAATATGGTGACCAAACGGCACAGGAGTGGCTCACCAATCCTCGTAATTAGACCCAAATTATATAAAGCATATTCAGATAACAAGAGAGGACATACGGCATCAATGAGGTCGTTGGCCCCCTTTGTTCGCGAATAAAAGAGATTTTAAATAAACTCAAAAAGCGGTTCCTTATTACGATGACCTAATGAGACTTAATATGTGGGAAAGTCTGCGGCCGTGCAGTCCCTGCACCTGGGGCACTATACTGGAGCAGTGGTGTGGAGGTCTTCACATTTGATGTTAATCAGCCACCCAGCGTTTGTGTTCAGACGAAAAAAAGAAGAAGAAAAAAATGAATGTTTAATTACCAGAAAATGCTATCCGCATTTTGTCCCAGACAATGAATGGCACATAGAGCTCATTGAAGTTACCAACAAGGGACCAATGGTCAATTGGGTCATTGATTTGAATTGTTTGACAGAGCCAGAGGAACAACCAAAGTTCAAAAATCCCAAGTAAAATTGAGAAGTTTGTCACAGAATCTGTTAGAAAGGGCTGTCAGAAGCAATTACCGGCCATAAAAGCTCCCTACCGACCAAAAGTTCAAGTTCCCGCTGCACATTTAATTTGAATTTGCATGGCTTTGTTCTTGACTCCTCATGAAGTATGATCTGATTACAAGGGTGAGCAGTTACAACAGGGAATTGTGGGCTTATTTGTCTAACAAAAGTGATATTATGTTTTAAGGGCCAAGTGAGTGACACCAATCGAAGACTTCAAGACGCCGGACGGGAGGTATGGCACAGTCTGGCTTTGTTAGCATGTCTGCCGTTAGAAAAGAATGCCGATTATCAGACAATAGAGCAGAGAGGACTGTCTCGTTAATTGAGAGGGCTTCACACTCTTTGACCTTCCCTTATGTAAGGTGACGGCCCAAACGGAGGAGGTCATCCGCTGCCGGGTTCAACAGAGGAACATGGCCACCACAGTGGAGAAGCTGCAGCTCTGCATTCCCGGTGAGACGGCGCGATCGCGTAACCGAAAGGCGCTCGTTAAAATCTCGCCGTATGGCTTGCAAACACTCTAGAGATTTCTTCAAAAGACGAGTAAAAACAATCAAGAAACTGTAAATTTTAATGTTCCTAGGTTTCTTATTACAGTAACGAGGCCAGGTCCTCATTAAACAGTGCTCTGCGTTTATGTCTTACCGTCTCTCTAACTTAATTTACTAACTGTTAGGACAGACGGAAAGAGAATTTGATGTTCTGTTGTTACAGTGGTTTTATCAAACTAACCTGTTGGATGATGCTGTAGATAAATTAAGTTAGGTTGTGGTTTCTTTAGTCCGTTTCTTTCGAAAAGCAATGAAAGAAACTTAGGAAGTGGTTTCAATTCACTGAAAATCTTTCAGTTTGATTTCTTTTAATACAATGTCTTTTTTGCTCTATATTATCCTCTTTTATTTACATTTCTACAGTCCTGGAAATGTACAGCAAATTGAAGGAGCAGCTTGAATCAAAAAGGTAACTTATTACTAATTAAGTTTTTATCTTTATTGCAAATCAGTCATAGTCATTAATGGTGATGAAATAGATTTGAAACTCTTCAAAAAGGAGTTCAGCAAAAGGTGCTGAACTTTCAGACAGTGTTTTTCATCCACCTCATGATGTCCAACTAAATATTATATGAGCTTTTAAGTTTGAGGTTTGCAGTTTAAAACTATTATTTGAATGATTTTATGTTCTAGCATTAAAAATGAAATAAACATTCAATAAAATGTGTTTTAAAAAAAATCCAACAAAAAAGATCACCATTTGATAAGGTTGCAGATTTAGTCAAAATGTTGTTGTCCCTAAGTAGGCTTGTTTAGGAAAAAGGTTGGTTTGTTGGTTTTTAGTTATTGATGCATATTCCTTAAATTTGAGGGGAGGGGAGGGGGGGGGGGGGATTATACTCATCCATGTAATATCTGTCATAATAATTGAATGAATGAACTTGATAAATGTAGTCAAAACTACAATTAGTGTAAAAATTTATACAAAAAAATACAGCTTGGGGAACAAAATAAGGGTCCAAATGATATCACTTCCATGGTGTCACAATTTGGCTATTAAAATAACTAAAAAAATGATTTCTATAATGAATTGAGCAGACATTTAGACTTCATTCATTGTTTAAAGTGATCTACTTTTCATGTTGTGTATATAATAAAAAAGTTATAATTTTCTGTAAAATAGTAATTGATCTAAGATATCTGATAGTTTTCATTTCAAAGAACATGATATTTGTGCCTTAGCTTTAAAAAGTAAAGGAGTGTGTGGAAAGTGCCAGTTTTCTCATGAAAAAAACTATTATAATTCTGCTAAGAATGCATTCAAACCCCTTTCGTGAAGAAGTGTTTGATCTTTTCTCCTGGAAAGAAGGGATGAATTGTAAGTTCACATTGAACTTGAAAATAATGACCATTTTTGTCCATTAATGTCTACTTAGTCAGTCATAACACATCATGAATAAATAAACTATTCAAACGCAAAGACAATTGACCTTGTGCGTGCCCTTCCTCACATCACTGTCCTGTACCGGCAGGCCCATGACAGGCATCCTCCAAATTGAGGCAATTAGCGCAATGTTTTTTTCCATTAATCTGTGTGTCGCCACTGCGCTCTAATGACTAGGCTGGGACATGGTCTAATCAGGCAGGGATTCTTTCGCAGTTCACATGTAACACTTGCTGGGAAGGGCGCCACTTTGGCCTTCCACACGGACGCACGCGCACTTCAGAGCGGTGAGGTCAGGGAGCAATCAGAGGTACCAGCTGTACAAGTTAATAAACTTATTTATACGTTGAATATGGACAGGCACATTCATATAATCACAATTATTATGTTTGAGTCCATGTTGCATATATTCTGAAAACAAAAATTCTTTGGTGTAGATATAGATGGAAAAAGAGACATATTTAACCCTTAGAATCAATGATATGTCTATATGATAACAGCTATATATATATATATAAATAGCTGTTATCATATAGACATATCATTGATTTTAAGGAGTTTTATGGACTACCAAAGTGGTGACTGACATGAATCTTTTCCATTTCAGATACTACTCTGCATTGAAAACCATGGAGCAACTAGAAAACATTTATATTCCCAGAGTGAGCAAGTACAGGTTCTGCCAAATTATGGCTGAGACGCTTCCTAAACTCCGAGAGGAGATTAAGGAGATCTCCATGTCCGACCTGAAAGACTTCTTGGAAAGTATCCGAAAACACTCGGACAAGATTGGTGAAACCGCAATGAGACAGGTGGGTTTTTTTTTTATTCTTTTTTTTTTTATTAAATATTATTTTATTTTATTTTAATTTATTTGCCTACTTTATTAAAGCTGCACTATGTAACTTTTTTTGTTCAAAATTGAAATGATGAGTCAATACACCATCAACCTTTCTTCCAAAATGTGACTTGATTTGCCCTGATTCACTAGGGTAAACCTGTTATTAGTGTTTATATTTTAGACCTAGTGGGATGCTTTTTGTGCGAAATTGCATACTTGCGTCACTCTTCTGTGCGTGTCCGTCATATCCCTAAATAGAGATAAGTTGCTCCGACTACTTTAACTCGTTTATGGTGTGGCAGTGGCATAGGTTAGTTGTCACAATGAGCGAGAAAGGTTGACAAGGAGCACGCTAAATCTCAAACCTCCAGGGAATCACCTGTTTAAAAAAAAGAAGCCAATCGGAGCTTCTGCTTGCAAAATGAGAACTCGACAGAAATAATAATAAAACGTACAAAATAAGTCTGCTTTTTGGTCATGTCCGACAAAAAGGAACTGAATGATCTGGTTCTGACTGTTGAAGTTTTTCAAGGTTATCCTCTGGATCTTTCGGTTCTTTTTGATCTGTTCATTTCCATCTGTTCTCGACTGGTTACCGACTTAAGATTCTTTCAAGAATCGAACGTAACTACTGTACATCTACATATGTGCGTCTACATATCATGCAAAGTGCATACTTGATTGATTTCAGTAGAGCTTGACATTAGCATGTCGATGCTGCCTACCTCAGGAACAGCCTGAGCAAAACAGTGATGCTTTAAAATGCTATCTATGTAGACACCTAACTAGCTTTTGAAACGTGTACTAAATTTGTCGCACATGTAGCTAATAGAAATCTAAAGTCTCAAGTCGTTAGTTCAATACAGATGACGTGACTGGCATTGTAGTTACTGTTGGTCTTCTGTCCGTCACCCTGTTCTCACAGGCTCAGCAGCACCGTACGTTTAATAGTACGGTGCAGAAGCAGGACGCTCTGAGCTGTGCCAAACCTCTCTACGGTCTGAACGGCCGAACACCCCTCCATCACAATGGCCTGAGCCCGGAGGAAGAGGAGATGGATGAGGAGGTATGATGCACAGTCACATTTTGAGGAAGAGTAGCATCATTGTGTCCCAAATGAACATTCTTTTTTATTTAAAGCACTGTACCGTGGCCCTGTTTAATATCTGGCATCGGCATCCAGATTTCAGGGGAAAATGTCCAGATTTCATCTAAAAAATTATACACTGCACGGCAAAAAAAAAAAGAAGAAAATCGCTATTTGGATTTAAATTGGCAAATGCTTATTGCATTTCATTATTGCAGTGATTATTATGTTTCTAACATGTTATATGTTTGGCAACAATTCTTTTAACCCTTACTGATGGAGTGTGTAGCTTTTCATTTCTTAAACAACCATGTAGGAAGAAACATCATGGCCATATTCCAGGATGACAATGTCAAGATTCATCATGTTCAAAATGTGAAAGATTGGTTCAGAGGGAGTATGAAGAATCATTTTCACACATGAATTGGCACCTCTAAGTCCAGACCTTAAATTCATTAAAAGTCTTTGGGATGTGCTGGAATAAACTTGACAGAGTGCTTGACTCTTGCATTGTCAATACACGATCTTGACTAAAAATGTATGCACCTCTTGATGGAAACAAATGTTGTGATGTTTTTCCATCATAGGGTGCATCAATTTTTGGTCAATATGTTGTATTGACAATGCAAGAATCAAGATATATTTGACTCTGCCTACATTTCCTACATGGTTGTTTAAGAAATTAAAAGCTACACACTCCATCTGTTTTGGGGCCGGACAGTATTCGACATGAATAGTCTATGTGCGTGTATTAAAAGTGTTAATAAAATACAAATTTTTAATGCAAAATATATAACCTTTCACTGGAACACATTTATTTCAAGACATATGTTAATACGTGGTGTAAACTGCAATCTGTTTCATAAATGAACTGCTATGCCTTTAACAGGACCTGTTATTAAAGGAATATTTTGTTAAACTTGTATATGTTGTTTGATCGATTTAAAACGTACTTGAAGCTTTGTTTAGTGGTATCTATTGCCAGCATAGCCACTCAGGTCAAGAAATGTGCCTTTAACCTTGTTCGTTTTCTTTTTAAGGTCTTGACGGCGCAGGATCTGGTGGATTTTTCACCAGTTTACCGATGTCTTCACATCTACACTGTTTTGGTAATTCCCAGAGTCTCCTTCACTACAGATGTGCCGTGCACACAGTGAACAACCAATATAACAACAGCCCATCTCATAACATGTTATGAAATCCTGTTTGGGTTCTGCATTACAACAGAATATGTGTTTTATTGAGAAACATTCCTGTTGATCTTTTTCTAATAGGCGGCCAGCCTTTGAGTTGACTGCATTTTCACTGAAATACTTTCTCCCAAGTGGCTCCTCAAACATTAATGGCTTAAATAAGCAAAGGGATTTCCAGAGTTTTGACAGACATGCCATCAATATTATTTTTGCCTTAAACCAAACGAAAACTATAGAGAGGTGAAATGGAGTTTGTTAGCGCTTGGTGCCATCGCTCATCTGGTCAGAACTAATCCAGAGTCCATCAGCACACCAACAAAAGGGGTCAGACTGCAGCATCTAATGGGATTGACCGAGCAGTAACCTCCTTTTCGCCATAAAAACAAAGCAGTGAAAAAGTTCTTCGCTTTGGCATTCAGATTGTGCACAAACTGCGGTGCATTCACTGGGCGTAGGATGAGTCGAGCGCTTTCCCCTCAATGGTTCAGTTAATGAGAACATGAGCGCTTTTGACCGCTGTGCTACCCGAGAGCTCACAGGTGCTGGCTGGGGCCGAGGGCCACTCTTCAGCCACACAGAGAGAGAAAGGGGGCACAGGTGCTTAACATTCAGAGGGATTGTATGTTTAAACCAACCCATGCTTGTTGGATATATATTTGACTCTGACTGATACATTTCTGACAAACCACAAAAACTTAACTATACACAAAATTCAATGCAGTTTCCAGATAAAATGACCACTAGAGGCAGCAAAACAACTATTCCTTTTTGCACAATTGACCTATTGGTAAGCCCCTCCCCTGGAACGCAGATTAGCCAATGGCAGTTGAGTGTTAGTTGCTCGGGGACCAGAAATCGGACATCTTTAGGTTTCAGCACCATAGAGAAACATTGGAAGATCCGAAGCTCTCATCGGTTTTATGGGTTTTTTTCTACACAAATGGTAAAACAGTGTGCCTGGGGTACTTGTAACACTGATTCCAGGTACCCTGAGAGGATGGGCATGGGTTGTATTGAATCACTGTACTGGGCCCACGTTCACCAGCGCTTTTTAAAAGTGTGATAAGATTTGCGCGAACAGACCAATTATCTGCGCAATACGACTGAAGCCCGGTTTATTTATAATATCAATGATGTGAGCGCAGTAACCTGGTTCCCTAAGGATTCAACCCCAATCCCAATGATGATGAAAACATAAGTTTTCTGGTTGTCATACTCTCATTAGGTTACAATTAAAGTTAGTGAGTCCATGCTAACGTACAATCCTAAATAGCTAACTGTTCTCACGCCATGTACAGTTGGTCAAAAACAGCCATCTGCGACCATTACATGAGGCTTCTCCCGCTTGCATTGTGATCTGTAAACCCTCGCTTCCAAATGAATCTTGTTACCTACCATATTTATTTAAAAATCTTTTATATATCCCTCCATGGCATATTTAAGTCCCACTTGAATGCTCCTTGAAGAGAAAGGGTACTTCCATGTCTAAAATTGATCAAAAACATCTTGGGACAAGGTTTTCACACTGACAGCTGTGATTGTAAGACAGTTAGAAACTCCGTTTGTTTGTCTATTTGATAGCGACAGTAACTAAGGGGGGCGGGGCTTACCGATAATTCAATTATGATTATTGGACAAATTATTGATAAATAAAGACTGATTTCATACTCTGTTATGACCTCAAAAAACGTAACCATAGTGCATCAATTGTACACTAATACAGTTTGATATTTGCATCACATAACCAATTCCGTATGTATGGCTTCTGATGTAGTAAACTTGCCCGGTAACTCACCTGTTACAGTATTGCACTTGCAATGCAGAGCGCTCAGGTACGAGTCCCATGAAACACGAGTCACAACACTCGAGAAAGAGCTCAAAGCTTTGTAGAAGCAAGCTAAAGTGGCATGATTGGTTCAGCAAATGTGTTTTTTCCCCCTCACGTTTGCTTTTGTTAACACTATCGGTTAGGTTTAGGGTAGGAATTAGTGTTCAAAGAATGTTAATTTCAAACATAAAAATATTTTTTTTGCACCACTCACAGGACATTTCATTTTCAAACAACCATGATATGTATAACAAACCAATGTTGCCGCAGTCATGTTTTAACTGTTTCTGAGAAAACTGAACACGCTATTTAGCGCCAGTCACTGGACATTTCACTTAGAAAGTGCCGTGAAACGTGCTACAAGTAACACAATATCATTTTGCAAAAATGTACCCACAGGCACGTTTTTTTCATCTCGCTGGGCTGTTTAATAAACCTGGATCTGCAAAGTGCCTCTTGTTGATATGTCACCTGAAAAGAACCGCAAAATGTACTTAGAGCAGTATATTTCAGGTTTTGCAGATATGTAGGCAGGCAGTCACATATGTACAATGAGCCTGGGTTGGTTTCAACACAAGATTTAGTTCAGTTCTCAGAATCTCATTTGATAAATTCCAGATACGAATTGCTCTGGGGTAAAATGCACAACTACATGCCGTGTAAGTCAAAAGTTAAATGCTCTTGTAAAATTAAGTTAGATGGATATTAATTTGTTATTTAAACCCACTTTAATGCCATATTCTTTTTTTTAGGGAGACAGAGAAACGTTTGAAAATTACTATAGGAAGCAAAGAAAAAAACAAGCAAGACTAGTACTGCAGCCTCAATCTAACATGGTTAGTATTCTTTGCTCTTTAAACAATCCCGTCAATTTTATTTGTTTTTATGTGTTTTAACTGTACGTTTTTCTCCTCCAGCATGAAACAGTGGAGGGCTACAGAAAGTACTTTAATCAGATTGTTGGGTAAGTAAAATCTGGATTCATTTGTGAAGTTATTTATGTGCAGGGCAGTGTGTTCATTTTCTTATGTACAAAGTTGATTCACAACATGTAATGCCCACTCCCATCATGCTTTGCAGGTTCTTTGTGGTGGAAGATCACATTTTACACGCCACACAAGGTCTGGTGACCAGAGCCTTCACAGATGAGCTGTGGAACATGGCCCTGTCCAAAATCATCGCAGTGCTCCGCACACACTCTGTGAGTCCCGCACACACACTCGTCTCGACTATTGTCACGATACCAAAATTTCAGTAGTCGGTACCAATACCAGTAAGTTATTGGTATCAGTTTCGGTACCATAGCAAAAACTATCGCAGCTAAATAAATAAATATAAAATGAAATTAGGAAATTATTAATACTAATAATTATAAGTAAATCATCCATTTATTGTAGCCTTCAAATATTGTTCAACTAAGACATCAAATAAAAAAAATTACAAAATGATAAACAAAGAGAAACACATTACAGGTAACAGAACACATGGAAGGTCTACTGCATTTACACTGCAAGACTTAAAGTGATAGTTCCCCCAAAAATGAAAAATCTGTCACGCGTGAGACTTTTGTTCAACTTTAGAAAACAAATGAAGATGTTTTTGATGAAATCTGAGAGCCTTCTGTTCTTCCATTGACAGTCTGCGCAACTACCACTTTGACGCTTCAAAAAGTTCATAAAAACATTTGAGAATTGAGTGGTTTAGTCCAAATTTTCTGAAGAGATTGAATTTAGGCTTTTATTAAAATATAAACATTGATCTGCGAACATAAACAGAAGCTCACCCGAAACGGTTTGACGCACAAGAACAAACCTCATTAGTTCTTGCAGAAGCTCAAACGTGCTGCGTAACACGAGAATGAACCTCATTGGTTCTCACACATCAAGCCAACATGCTTGAGTTTCCGTTTACCACAACTGATGTGTGAGTTGATGAATGTTTATATGTGAATAAAAGCATAAATTCAACCTGTTCATCATATAAAGCGATTGATTCTCTTCAGAAAATTTGGACTAATCCGCTCAATTCATATGGATTAGTTTTATATATATTAATTGTTTTAGTTGTCAAAGTAGTTGTTGCGTGGACTGTCAATGGAGGGACAAATTAAAATATCTTAATTTTTGTTCAGAAGATGAACGAAAGTCTAATGGGTTTGGAACAACATGAGAGTGAATCATTTATTTTTTAAATTTTTATCAACTTGTAAAGTAGCAACTTGGTACTGGTATTTCTGACAACACCAGTCTCGAATTAGTATGCGGGGGATGCACTAAGGAGTCTCATGTAAGGATTTGACACCCCCACCCTCTCTCAATCTCTCTCTTTCTGCCATACTCTGGCCCGAGTCTCTTTTTTTGTGATTGAAAGTTAGCTAGCAGTGGGAGAGAGCAGGCTTGACCCCTTTGTTTGGGCCACAGGACTCAGGCTGTGAGCTCCAGCCGCAGGGTATTTGCATAATCCCTCACTGATTTACAACTGACTGGCCCTCCAAACACACTTAGCAGTTTAGAATATTCACAGTTAATCTGCTGTTATTGTTGCAATCTGTCCTCATTAGGCCCAACTGACCTCTCCATTAGATCAGATTGAATGGATTACCACCGAAAGGGCTCACCAGGAAATGCTTCCAATTATCATTCCAAATGCCTTGTTTTGAAAATAAAAAAATAGTAAAAAAATATAGTTTTTGGAGACATTTGTACAGTCTTTTAAATCTATTAATTCCAAGAATTGATTCCTGCCATGCAAAATTAAAGCCCCAGAAACCTCTATAAAAATGTTTTAAAGTCATAATTAATGACTGGAAAAGTCTTAGAGAGTCAATGGTCAAAATGTGTGTGAACCTAGAGTGTGTAACTCACTGGTCAGGCTGCATTTATACAATCAAAAAGGCATTTTCTTGTTGTTGTTTTTTAAATGGCAACAACATTTGTGATATAACTCTCTATAAAAATATATAGTCCATTTCTAAGGTCTTTTGTTTTGTTCGTCGTTCAGGGACATATTTGCATGTGTGTGTTTTTGTGTTCATGTTCACATGCTTAGTCAATGAAGTACATCATGTCCTGAAGTGTGGAGTGACGGCGTGTGTTGCAGCTTGACCAGTGCTTATTTAACTGTGTGATTTACGCACTCACTCCCCACGTCTGAGAGGCAGGCCACTGTGCCCTATCTAAATGTTTAACAAGAGAATCACACTAGTGCAAGGGGCTGTAAATCAAATCTGCAGCTCCTGTACAACCACCCTAATTATCAAACCCCACCAACCTGGAAGAGGCTCGTCTGGCTCATGGTTAAAAGCTCTGGAGATCTTTGCGAATGCTGAATATGCCAGCCGTATGTTGTATCTCATAGCGTTAGGACAAACACACATCTGCAGTTCACTGTGAATCATTAACTACTTAAAAACACTCATATGTAATTGATTGTATGGAAGCTTTTTTCCCGCCACGGGATATAAACTTCTGAGAAGAAATGTCAGAATTGCAGCATAAACTTGCAATTGCGAGAAAAAAAAGCCAGAACTTTTTTTTTATTTTATGGTGGGGGAAAAAATTGTGAGCCCTAAACTCAGACTTCTGAGGAAAAAAAGTGAGAATTACAAAATGTAAACTTAGAAGTCTGAGGGGGAAAAAGTCAGAATTGCAAGATGTAAATAAGAATAAATGACAAAAAGTGAAAATTGTGAGACATAAACTCCGAATTCTTAGTTTGCATCTCACAATTTTGGCTTATTGCCCCTAAAACTACTGAGGAAAAAAAGTGAGAATTGCGATTGCAAGAAATAAACTGAGAATTTTGAGTGGGAAAAAGTCAGGATTGCGAGATGTAAACTCAAAATTCCAAGACAAAAAGTCAAAATTGTGAGACGTAAATTCAGAAATCTGAGGGAAAATTTTCAGAATTGCAAGATGTAAACATAGAATTCATAGAAAATATAGAACAATATAGAGAAATGTCACAATTGGTACAAGTAACTTGCAGTTGTAACATATAAACAGCAGTTATAAGCAGTTATGAGAAAAAAGTCTGAATTGTGAGATATAAACTCATATTCATTTTTTATTGTGTGGTGGAATCAAACTTCCATGGACTGAGAACTGCGTTAAATTGCCAAAAACTGAGGCAGCAACACGTTTCTATGGTAGTTATAGCTAGAATATTTTTTTAAGGAAAAAAAATGTGTTTCATTAGTGTGAATACTTGGAAAAATCCCAAAGAAAATTCTCAAAGGATTTTTCCTGATCATCTGTGCTGCTGTTTTGGGGAATGGTGCTGCCCGGTGCCATGTGGTTTCATACAGCAGTGGGTGGGCAGGTCTGTGTGCTCAGACATTCACTAATCCTGTCAGTCATCACTCCCCTGGCTGGGTCAAACACTGCTCTCTCCTATTTAACCTCATGGACAGGCCTCCATCTGCGAGGGGGGAGGGTCGGACGGCCTCATTTAGATGCTAATGTAACCTAAAAACTCATTAAGGCACAAGTGTATTTGATCAATAAGTGACTGGCTGTGAGTTACCCATTTAAAGTGAAATGCTGAACCTAATCTGGTCCACAGAAATGTGGTTCAGTGAGTATTGGTTTCTCTGTGTGAATCAATGGATAACACAAATTTTTATTGTGCAGTTGTAATTCCAAAATCAAAAAATAAATAAATAAATGTAAGCTTTAAGCTAAGCCCATTAAGAAATGTTGCCAATTTTATGTAATTTTTATGATTAATTGATATATATATATATATATATATATATATATATATACATATATATACATATATATATGTGTGTGTGTGTGTGTGTGTGTGTGTGTGTGTGTATATATATATATAAGTGCTTTCAAATTGTTTAATCGCAATTCTAACATAGTTTTATTTATATAATATATGTGTGTATATACTGTATGCGTATAGATATATATATATATATATAAATTGTCAATTAATTCAATTAAAAAATTTAATTTATTCCTGTGATGTAAAAGCTGAATTTTCACATTTCCAGGATTATATATATTATAAGAATATATGACCTGCACATTTCTTTGAGAGATTCAGTTAGAGATGCTTTATGTTCTAAACATATATGTGAAGAATGTTAATGTGAAGTACATTTACATTTATTCAATTAGCTGACGCTTTTATCCAAAGCGACTTACAATTGCTATATATATGTCAGAGGTCGCACGCCTTTGGAGCAACTAGGGGTTAAGTGTCTTGCTCAGAGACACATTGGTGTCTCACAGTGGATTCGAACCCGGGTCTCTCACACCAAAGGCATGTGTCTTATCCACTGCGCCATCACCACCCCTAAGTTGAAGTTGCACCATTTTATTGTCATTCCTATCATTATTACTTTTTTTAACCCAACAGTCCTACTGCAGTGATCCTGACCTGGTCCTAGAACTGAAGAACCTAATAGTTATATTTGCAGACACTTTACAGGTACATGTATTGGTTAAAGCATATCCATGTTGCTTTCCAATTACATTTCATTTTATTGATATTTATATTAATCTTAAATGTATCTATAAATTCTGGTCAATTTTTTTCTAGATTTGTGCTGCTTACTCACTAATATTATTTTTGCTTTTGTAGGGTTATGGCTTCCCTGTGAACAGACTTTTTGACCTTTTGTTTGAGGTCCGAGATCAGTACAATGAAACATTGCTTAAGAAATGGGCCTTGGTGTTCAGGTGAGCTGAACTGAACTACAACTGCATTGTTTTTGATGTTAGTGAATCAATGTGGTTATATTTGTGTTATGCAATGACATATGTGTTTCCTGTGCTGAAACAGGGATATTTTTGAGCAGGACAACTACAGCCCCATTCCAGTGGAGAATGAAGAAGAGTATAAGGCTGTGGTCAGTCGCTTCCCCTTCCATGATGCAGAGATAGAAAAGGTATATCAAACACTCAAAAACGCCATTTTGGCCAATTAATTGATGTAATTAGTGCCTTGTATAGTGTCCGAATATTCTCAGAATGAATATATTTACCAAAAGTGATGATTTTTTTATTCATAAAAGCTTTCTTCATTAAACAGCAACAATTTCCAAAGAAGCTGCCCATGTCCCAGTCAGTGCCTCAAATCTACTCTCAAGTTAAGGAGTTTATTTACGCCAGCTTGAAGTTCTCAGAGTCACTCCATCGCAGGTGAGCAGACTCCACAATCTTCATCAGCAGACATTCAACACTTTTCAGTCTCATTCCATCCCGGCATGCTTGAAATGAAGATACTGATGGAAATTCTGCTTTGGATGCAGAGTTGCTCTTGTTAGCCAAACATCCCAATAGAAAACGCTTAGCAGCAGAGTTTCAGTCCTTCACTCATCTCTTGTCAGTATGGGCTTGTGGAGCTGTTATCGTGACATGACTGTCTTCATGGGCAGCCCTCATTTACGGGTCTGGACTGTCTTTAAAACCACCACCCTCCCTTCCACCTCCAGCCATCACTTCTGACAATATTTGTTCTCTTTAAGCTCTGTGGCATTCGGCTGGCTGTTGTGAGGGGTCTGTGTTGTGCTTGTCACTGGCAACTCAAATTCTTTCCCAGTGGGTTGGAAGTGCACATAGCCGGTGGATTTTACCTCCCACCATCCCGTCCATGCGAGTAGCCCTGTTGCTCGGCAGCAAAGATTAAAGGAATAGTTCACTTATAAATAAAAATAATGTCATAATTTATTCACCCTCAAATTGTTTCAAACCAGTATGAATTTCTTTCTTCTGCTGAACACAAAAGATATTTTGAAGAATGTAGGTAACCAAACAGTTGATGGACCCCATTGACTTCCATAGTATTTTTTTTTCCTATTTTTTCCTATTATTTTGTCCATCAACTGTCTGGTTACCAACATTCTTCAAAATATCTTCCTTTGTGTTCAGCAGAAGAAAGAAATTCATACAGAATTGAAACAACTTGAGGGTGAGTAAATGATGACAGGAATTTTAATTTTGAAGTGAACTATTCCTTTAAGGTCAACTCGCGGCGCAGTTCTTTTTGTTCTTTGCTTAGGGGGTAAAAGGAAGTTTTTACAGCAAAAGAAATACGTTTGCTGTGGTATACTGTTAGCGAACATCCAGACTCCGACGTTTAGTGAATATGTAAATATGTGCACTTTCCTTTCAATATCTAAATAAACACAACAAAATGACAGTGGTGAGAAAACAGCAGTTTAGAAAGCATCTGATCATATCAACATGAATATATCTTTACAAGATCTGCAATTTCGCAATCCAGTCAAGTCACGTTTATTAATGTAGCACTTTATACAATAGATTGCTTTAAACCAAGCAGCATTATGGTATTAAACATGATAAAACTGTCAGTAGCGACATTTCCATCCAAAGTTGTGAATTTAACTTGTGCGCAAATTTGGAATATCGCATAAAACATTTGCAAACAAAGCAGCTTTTCCGTCCAGTGAGCCGAAGAGAACAAAATCGTCACTTCCTGATAAACTGCCGCTAGTGCTAGTGCAGATAAAACCGTCACATCGTAAAGTCGCATGACTTTTTTTGATGTGCATCAAGGAATTTATTCGGTAAATGTGTTTAAATTGTAGTTTATGAGCATGTTTTCTTATCGGATTAAAAGTTTATCCGACTCAAGTGAACGCATATGTTTTTTATGCGCTTTTTTAGAATTTATGCGCATTTTACCATTTCTATCTAGCAGTTTTTTATGAAATATCCCAAAATGCGCATAAAAATAGGTGGATGGAAACATAGCTAGTGTCTCTTTCAATTAGAATTACAACTTTATTTTATAAAGCAGCTCTCCGGTGTGTTCATGTTTTTACTCCCATCTGACCTCGACGGACTGAACAGAAGAAATTAACCCGAGAAGGTTTTCGCAGCAAGAAAGTAGGAAACTCCGAGCCACACCTACCTATTGCATAATCGCCACAGACCAATGGTAGTTTGAAGGTATTTACTAGCTGGAGTAACTGTTCTGGAATGTTTGTTTTGGCAAGCTGTTCTGTTTCGAACTCCAGAAACAAACTTAGTTTGAGCTGATTTTGTTCATAATTACGTCACACCAATTTGTTCTTCAATTTCATGCAAAGTACTAAATATCGGAGTCTTCAGTGGTTGACCAGTGCTTCGCCATGGCCAATATTTTGACCAATATTTGCTCTAGGCATTTCCACAGATTATGTGCCAACGAATGAAACTTATTTTGCTTTGAGCAGTGAGAAGAGTGTGAGGAGACCCACACGAGGCTGTCAGAACACTTATGGATTGATCTAACACAGTCTTTTTCCCTCCGCTAATCAATGCAAACGACTGCCGGTTTCACACTCCTCTCTAATGGTTTCTTTGTTATTTAAACAAGCGATAATGAGTGACCTCTGCGCCTCTTCATGGAGCGTTTGCCACCTGATCACTCCTCCTAATCAACACCTCACACTGAGACAGTCCCCAACTGTAAAATCAACACCAACCAGCAGTGTCCTGTAAACACTCACACCTTACAAGCGTTCTGGGCAGCAGTAGGGCTAGTTGTGGACCCGGTCAACCCTGATGGGACGGCAAGCATCTATGCTTGGTTAAAGAGATTTCTTCTGTAGAACAAAAAAAGAAAGCGCAATGAAAGTGAAACCGGTCCAATGTGCAAAAAAAAAAATATTTAAAGTCATTTTAAAAGTCATTTTTGGCAGTAACTAACCCAAAGTAGCCATGCGAATATTTTATTTTTGACACGTCTCAGTTGTTTTTAAAACAATATAGATTTCAATTAGCAAGATAATTTTTCTGGCAAGTAGCAGTGCAGCACAACAAAACACTACATTGCTACTCAATTTAAAAATTTTACTCTCTCTTCTGCTGAAGTACTATTGCGAAGCCATATTCCTTGTCTACTTACCAAATAAATAAATAAATGGACATGAAGTGTGGTTTTGAATATAAACGATTTCATTATGTCGAAAGAAAGAGTGTAAGTGTTGTGGTTGATTTAAAAACTAGCACAGTTATGTAGGAAATCAGTGGGAAAACATTCAATTTATTGTCGTTATACAAAATTATTCGACAACAGAATGCTGCAACTGAACAATCATAATTTATTCTAGAGAGCTGTAATAAATGGAAATAATAGTAATTCTACAATTTAGGGTACATTTTCATGTCCATTGATGATAATTATAAATATTTTTAACAATTGTCTTCATAAAAATCTAATTTATCAATTATTGGAAAGCATATTAGCTCACACAAATATTAATATCAGTTTGCTTGAAATTGCCTTGATGTACCCTAAATTACAGTTTTTGCAGTGTCCATTTTTGAAGTTTAAAATAGTGAATAAAAAAAGTCGGTCTACATTATCTATATTACATTTATTTCTAAAATCGAAATACTCTAGAATTTTTTTTAAATTAAGTTTAAATTTAATTTTCTTTAAATTAAGAAAATATTTCGCTAATTTTTTTTCCACGTTTTTATTGTTGTTTATATGTCTGTGGTGTTTTAAATATGCTTTAAGACAATCCATGTGGAAATTCATAAGTCAAGGGGGTGGAAAGGCGTAGCGCCAAACATTAGTCCCAAACTGATGAGTAATATCTTCTTGCGTTGCGTAGATCTAAAAGGAACTCAAAAATCAGAAAAAAGATCCGCACAAGAATATAGGCCGATATTCCCCAGAAGGGGAAGAAAAAGTGGACTGTCGTTTTCCTTGTTACTAGAGATATATTTAAATCCGGTACGTTATCAACCTCTTTATATACCAAACCAATGGATAAAAATAGTATTCTCCATGCAGCAAGTGCTCATCCATCTTATTTTAAAAAAGGGTCACCCACCTTATACCCGATTTCTTCGACTGAAGCGTATACGCAGTGTAGAATCAGCTTTGGAGAAAGTACGATAATAGTCCTATATATCGGACAAACAAAAGAAGTCCCATTCTGTAGTTTGTACCACTACTTATTCTGCACACAGTCAAGCGATCAAGAATGTGATTAAAAAAATTGGTATATACTTAAGTGTGATCCAGTGGGCGAGAGTCTTTTTGCGGATCCGCCTCTTTTTGCACATTATAGAGCGAGAAACATTAGAGACTATTTGGTCAAATCTGACACCTTCATAAAGACTAGTCCTGATGGACGTATAAACAAGGACATTGGTTTTTTTCGCCGTCTTAAATGCGCAACATGCAGACACATCCGTAGAAGATGTTTTTCCTTTCGTAGTAGCATAACGAACCGTACATATAAGATCAAACAATTTGTTACATGCCCTTCTACCAATGTGATTTACATATTATCTTGTCCATGTGACAAACAATACCTAGGTAAGACAAATAGACAAATAAGACACGTATCATTGAACATATGAGTGCTATCAGAAGGAAAGACCAAAAATCTCCAGTGGCACGTCATTTTAATGAAATGTCCCATTCGATCTCGGAATTAAATTTCATAGTTATAGAACATGTAACACAGTCGCGTAGGAGTAGTAATTTGGAGCGAGACTTTTGCAGAGGGATTGTAAATGGATTTTTGTCCTTAAATGTCTATATCCTTTGGGCATGAATGAGGAATATACTCTCAATTGTTTTCTATAAATGTTGTTTCATTATGCATTGCAATGTCTAATCACGTGACGTGTTGAGATGAAATTGAATTGTAGGGATGACGTGTAGACATTTTTTGTGATATTTAATAATGGAAATGAGAATATTTATGGTCATATCAATGGTCATAACCATTACAACGGAATGCAAAGGGAAAAAAGAAAATAATCATGATGAAAAGAATACAGCGATTGAAAAGAGCTCTTGCCAAAGATATTCTTGTTATAACATGTCACGTTAAAATGCCAAGTGTTAAGTTATTCTCATGATGTCTGAAAATAAAACATGAAGGAGAATTGACAGCTCATTCAGTCAGACTGACGGATCAGCTTTATTTGTTGGGCAACCTTATGATTCGAAATGATTTTCAGTCTTTATCAATGGAAGTTCCCCAAAACGAAAGTGCCACCCATAATTCAAAACACAGTAAGCTCGTCAGGAATAAGGTGAATAGAAAGCTTGGCAAAACTATGGACTAAGAGTGCAATGATTGAACATATTTCTTGGTTAACTTGTGTTTCAGCTCAACCGAGATTGACGACATGCTCCGTAAATCCACCAACCTGCTCCTGACGAGGACGTTGAGCAGCTGCTTACAAAACCTCATCAAAAAGCCGCACATAGGATTAACGGAGGTAGTGTTGATGCAATGACTTATTCTCTCTGCAAAGCCCAGTGTGAAAATAATTTACGCTTTTCTTTCTGTTGTGTTTTGCAGCTAGTTCAAATTATCATCAACACCACTCACTTAGAGCACGCGTGTAAATACCTGGAGGATTTCATCACAAACATCACCAATGTTTCCCCGGAAACAGTTCACACCACAAGACTCTATGGGCTTTCCACCTTCAAGGTAAAGTCATTCACAGACATGTTCTTTAATTACACATTTCACTCACTCGTATAACTGCCATGGGCACACTCTGATCAGAGATCAGCCGTCTGGAGAAGTGTGCTCAAAGTAAAGCTGTCATTGACAGCATGGGACAGAAGCCGCCTCGGGCTTATTGAACTTCATAAAGAGCTTGTTTTGATGCCAGTGTGTTAAGTGTATTTAAACGGAGGTGTTATCAGGTGACCTCTTTTTGAGTCATTGAGCACGCAGCAGCATGTTGGCATTGCTTAAGTTAATGTGTTGCATAAGTATTAACCCCCCTGTTCTACATTTTGTTGTTTTACATCTTGGAGTTGCATTTTAATTTTTTTACCATTAAAGATCCACAAAATGTGTACCATTTGATACGCATGCAAACACTTTGTTTTGATGGTCCCTTTTGAACATTCTTTTGACTGTAAGTAACTTTGCAACTACATGTCAACTAACTCTCATTAGAGTGTTGGTAGACTGTCTGCTTAATATCTGCAAAATCTTTATTGTGATGCTCCCCAACAGACACTCTACTGACTATAAGTAACTTTGCATCTACATTTCATCTTATTCTAACCCTAACCCTACCAGTCTACTAATACTCTACTAACACTCTAATGAGAGTTAGTAGACATGTAGGTGCAACGTTACTAATGGCTCGTTTCCACTGAGCGGTACGGTACGGTACAGTTCGGTACGGTACGCAATTATTTGCGTTTCCACTGTCAAAAGTTGTGAATGGTACCAAAAAGCCGAACCGTACCGTACCACTTTTTGGGTACCCTTCCGTTGGGGTACCTAGCACAGTGGTACGGTACTAAAGGGTGGAGCTAGACTCACTGCAGAACGCTGATTGGTTGACAGAGTATCATCACTTGCGCATGCTACAAGGGGAATGACAACATAAGAAGCGCAATTTTTTTATATACAGTTGGAATATAATACTACGGTTATTCTTTCACGAAATGTAGTTTTAAGAGTTTTTGAGGCGAGAATGCAGTTGTTTAAAGCTCAAATCTGCCGTTTATTTATAAGGATTTATGATAATTTGATCCATTCCAGGGATCACCGGGCGCTCGGCACTCATGTTCCCCGCCTGGAACAGCCTTTCCTCGGCCAGTCGTTCTGACGTTTGCCGCTGACTGTGTAGTGGTAATTCGTCTTGTGTATATCTAACGGGTGATCTTTGGTCTCGTGAATCGATAATTCATTCCCTGGCCAATCGTTTTGGCTGAGGGCTAAGTGAAGTTTCATATATTTAGGCTATAACTTTTCCGTTGTAACGTTAACGTTAGACTATAGCGCTGAATTTGTATATTTGACTGAATTGTTGCTTTATTTCTTATTGTATAGCTTCTTGTAACGTTACCTTTTACTTATACTTTTATAATGGCTATTATTGATAAAACTGAAATTCAACAAAAAGAGATAGGGTTGAGTTTTGTCATTTTTTATTACAAGATTATCACTGTAATGTTGTTTATTGCAACATTTGTACAAATGCACATATTGCCTGGAATGTTTAATATTTTTTTTAATTTAAACGAAATGCAGGGTTGTTTTATATTTCGTTTTGTTATAAATAGGCTACCGTTAAACATGCTGTGAATAATATAATCAGGTCTATACATTGCCTGAACCACATTTGTGTGCCTATAATGTTTAAAATTTATTTAAATGAAAACGAAAAGAGGCAGAGTGGTGTTTTATAACATATTTCGTTTTATTGTTGCCTAAAATGTACATGCAGAGCGAGCTGAGTGACGCTTTCACGAATGCGCTGTTCCATTTGGAGAATTACCGGACTCGCGTCCTCAGGAGTCCTTCTGCTGAGAACTTTACATACTTGGTATTGAGAAATGCCTAATGTCGGCGCTTGTCTTCTTGTGACAAACATGCCGAGAAGCAAGGACAAGATCTGCTGTATGCCATCCATTGGTGTTTACTTTGTCGCTTTCTTCTTCGCGCGAAAATGAGGTTGATGGCTTCTTTCCGGCAAACACCACGCCTATCAAGTAGGGTACTGTTGGCGGTGGAAACGCTAGCTGGATCATGGTTTACTGAACCGACCCGAACCGTACTGTACCGTACCGTACCGTACTGCTCAGTGGAAACGAGCCATTATAGTCAACAGAATGTGTTAAAGGGACCATCAAAATAAAGTGAAACCAATATGTTTTGCTGCTTTTCCACTGCATCAGTACGGTTCACTACGTCTCAGCACGGTTCGGCTCGCTTCGCTTTTCCACTGCGTGTTACGACTCGGCTTAGCGCGGCACGGCTCGGTTCACTTTAGCTCGGTTTGCTTTTCCACTGCAGTTAGTACCGCTTCAAAGTGGGTGGGATTATAGACTGATCGTTATAGTTTATCCGCTCCTCGGCAACCAACGAGAGGAACGTCTGTACTTCGTCCACTGACCACAAGTTTTTTTTCTTTCTTTTTTCTTCAAGCAAGTCAAGCAAGTATTTTTAAAACAAGTGCTACAGCGGTGGCTGTTACTGGCTATTTAAATCTAGCGGGTTTGATGTCTCGCAAATACAGTGACGCTGGTAGTGACGATTCTGTCTGACCAATCAGTGATCTGAAGTGTTTTCACGTCACATTTTAGTATAGGTACGGTACGCTTGGAACCTCAACAGATGTGGTACCATTTAAAGCGAGCCGTACCGTACCATGTAGTGGAAAAGCGCCACAAAGTGAGCGATACCGAGCCGTGCCGTACCATACCATGCAGTGGAAAAGCGCCATTTGATTGTAGCATGAAAAGTTAAAGGGGTGGTTTATTATGATTGCACTTTTCTAACTTTAGTTAGTGTGTAATGTTGATAATGGAGCATAAACAACATCTGCAAAGTTACAACATTCAAAGTTAAAAGCAAAGGGAGATTTTCTTTTTAAGAGAAATAGCTTTTTAAGGACTACAACAAACGGCTGGTAGGGACTACTTCTCTACTTAAGTAGCTTTTTCCCAGGTTAGTGACACCACCAACATTAAAATTTACATAAACCCCGCCCCTGTATACGATTTATAGATGATCAACACAGAATAAGCCAAACAATGACTAGAAGATAACTACATATAAGCTGCATAAATAAATCAACTAACCATTCAGGAATGTTGTCTACATGTTGTCACTTCTTATTGAGTCTCTCCATAATTGTCTTACTCCAGTTTGAACATAAAAGGCTAAAAGTTTTTGAGATTTTCTGTGCATGTCTGTGTGAGGCAATTAAAGCTGCTAAGAACCAGCTGTTGTAGCTCCGCCCTCTGTGCCGGGAGCAGCAGCTCATTTGCTTTTAAAGGGACAGACACCTAAACAATGCAATTTTGCTCACCCTCATAAAGTGACAATTTTAACATGCTATTTAAAACATCTGTGGGATATTTTGAGCTAAAACTTCACATACACACTCTGGGGACAACAAAGTAAAAGGGCATTATACCACCCTATTAAACAAAAAAGCAGACATGTATTGGTTGCAAAATGAATCTTTCAATACTGTTTAAAAGGATTCCAGAATTCAATTGGTTGTGCCAATGTTTGTATGGCACAATGTTGCCAATCTGGATGAAGTTAAATGCATGGGTTCTTATTTTTAGGATGCTAGACATGCAGCTGAAGGAGAGATATACACTAAACTCAATCAGAAGATTGATGAGTTCATTCAGCTTGCCGATTACGAATGGGGCATGTCGGAGTCGGACGGCAGGGCCAGCGGATACCTCATGGACCTCATCAACTTCCTGCGCAGCACCTTCCAGGTCTTCACGCACCTTCCGGTGAGTTCCACGTCATCCTATTCACACTATTCAACCCATCATTCTCCACCTGTGGGTTCATGTAATGTGTGTTATTGCATGTGTGGCGTCAAACAATGTTGCATTTTAAGCTTTTTAGATGGTCATAACTGGGCAGATGTTCTAGTAGCCTTCCAGAATGACACATTTTCTAGTTTCCATTGTTTGACAGTAGGTGTAAATCTTAACATAAGCGCACAGGAATGTCGTGTTTGGTGTTATAGGTGTCGTTACACAAATATAATATTAAATAAGACATCCATTCCCAAAACCAGTCTAATCTCTGTATATTCCTTCACATAATCAGCACAGCCAACTCATCCATTAAAACAGAACGATACAGCTTGCTTGCGTTTCTCTTCAGCTGCACTGTCCTCTTAAACAAATTGCTTTAACCTCCAGTTTAAGTTGGTTATGCTTTGGTTTCTCAACAATGTAACATATTTCCTGTAAGTGAATGTATCCTTTGATTTATTTTCTGCCAGGCATGCTTGGTATTTCTGATTTTCCTTTGTCTGTCCATTTATTATCGCTATACTTTCTTTCCCTGTCCGTGTTTTATTTTCTTGGGGTTTCCGCTCAGAATAACAACAATGATCATGCTGCAATGTCGGTAAGTAGACCCTCTTCGAACTGTAGAGGAGGAACAGAAAAATTAAAATTATTCAAAAGCAAAAAAAAAAAAAAAAAAAAAAAACATTAAAACTGCATGTTCATGTCAGTTCTGTGGACTTGCTGCCAACCTTGTTTTGCTTCCCTTTCCACGTGTAATGCAGAATGTAAACCAGATCATTTGGCATGCTACCCCTGATCTGCTGCCCATGATTGTCTGAAGCTGATACCAGTATCTGCAGAACACACATGCCATTCTTACTTGAGATTCACTAGTACCAGTATTTAAAGAGACAGTTCACCCAAAAATTCTGTCACCATTTTCCCAGCCTCATGCTGTTCCAAACCTGACTTACTTTCTTTCTTCGGAACGCAAAGGAAAATATTTTGAATAAAAAATTTTCATCCATAAAATGAATGTGAATGGTGTCCCGAACAATACTGGACCTCATTGACTTTCATTGTATGGACAAAAGCACATTTTTCTAAATATCTTCTATTGTGTTTCGCACTGTTTTACTTTGATTTTGTCTGATCTGTCACTTTAAGATGATAATCTCAACAATGAGTGCGTCTCAAATCAGAATGCTGCTTTGTTAATGCTGCATAATGAAACATAACCTACTACACTATCAGGACAGCTGTATGTCATTACCTTTAACAAGTACTTAGATGTTACATAATCTGTATGTTAGTGCAGCTAACTTAATTCACTCTAATTCACTAATATAAGCAATCTTAGTATAAACATAGACCGTTAAGGATTGTATTTGTGGTTGAAATAGATGTGAGCACAGCATAAAGGGCTTTTAAAAAAAGATAGCTGTTCAGCTCATGCTTAAATAAAACCATTCACATTTTTCTAACAAAATGGGATGCGACAAAGGACAAGATATTTTGTTGATCGCTTGGTTTTTATATATGGTGTTGTGATTGGTCCCAACCACAATTATATCTCATTGGTCCAAAGGTCCACTTCACATCAGTGTTATTCTAGTATTATTGAGATACTTTTATAGTGTTTTTTTATATATATATTTTGAAATCATGGTATGGTTTTTAGTTAACTATATTAACACTGCTTCACATAATGTCACAATATTTTTTGTCAAAAATCATCTTTTCAAGGGTGAAATGTTATGTTTTATAGGGCCTGCTTTTATAGCCTTGATTTTACATTGTTTATATAAATCTCTAGAAATAAAGAGGAATGAACATGGATTTGAGGCTTGGAGGGTTCTGAAGTTTTGGGCTTTTGGTTTTTTAACTATGCATATGTTTGTTAAATGGGATTGGTTGTTCAATGTGGTGCTTAATTTTTGTATGTTGGTTACACACCAAATAATACATATTTAGTCTTGTTTATAGCAATCTGTGATGTGTCTAATGGATATTAACATGTGATAACATGATAATGACAGGCTTGTTTTTTGCAGAGAGCTTTGTTTGCATTTTTTGCTTTGGGTAGAAAAACCAAATGGAATTGTTTATTCATTTCTTTGCTAGTTGTCAGCACGTACTGGTGGAGCAGCAGTTGCATGAGTTTTACGTGTGTTTGAGTGTTTGACGTCTGTTATTGCCGAGTTTGACTGGTCTTTCACCTCTTTCCTCTTTACAACCCTGCTGATTATGAGCCGCGTCGGCTTGCATGAGCGACTGCTTCAGATATGAGACTTGTTACTGTGTTTTTGTGTGCGTTTCTGAATTGAAAATTGAGCTTTTCAAGAGTTGGAAGGCCTGTGTCATCTCCATGTTGTGCCATTACGTCCCCTGATTATAGGTTAGGATTTTATGAATTATGGTATATATGAATTTGGAAATGAATCAACATTCACTTATCGCTGTGCTTACTTTCATACATTCACCCAAAAATAGTTCACCTTTTCTGCCTGTATTTACTCACCAAAATGTTGTTCCAAACCCAGATGATTGTCTGTCCTTAGTGGAACACAAAAGGGGAAATTTTTAACAGTATCCAGGCCGATCTTTTAAAAATTCAATGAAAGAGAATGGTGACTAGAGCCGCCAAGTTTTATGTGACACAAAATGACACAAAAAAACAACATAAATGTATAAAGGTTAAGGGCTTAAATTTCAGTCTGTTCATCATACAAAGCTATATTTTGACATAAGACTTAAAACATAGATTATGAATAATATGGACAACTTTTATGTTCTTTTTTGTCTTTTTAGTTCTTGACAGACCCATTCACTTTCATTATATGGAAATGAGCAGTCGATATATATATATATATATATATATATAATAAATTATTATTCTAGATTTGTAGTATATATATATATATATATACTACAAATCTAGAATAATAATTTATTAATGTGTTTTTTGTAAGGAGTCTTATGATCAGCAAACTTGCATTTATTTAATCAAAAATACAGTTAAAACAGGGATATTGTAAAATATTTTTAACAATTCAAAATAACTGTTTTCTATCTGAATTTATTTTAAAATGTAATTTATTCCTGTGATGGCAAAGCTGAATTTTTATTCCTGTGATGGCAAAGACTAAAAAAAAAAAAAAAACTATTCTGAAGCTGATCCTTCAATAATCATTCTCTAGAAACATTTCTTCTTATTATCAATGTTTAAAAACAGCTGTGCTGCTTAGATATATTCAAACAGAAAACAGTTATTTGACAATATTACTGTTTTAAGTGTATTTTTGATGAACATAAAAAATCGTACTGACCACGAACTTCTGAAGAAAAAGAAGAATACTTAAGAAAAAGGGTGAAACAGCTATTCAGAGACAGTTTCAAGTTCATACTATGAATTCATTAAGACATTGATCCCAACACTGTTGCCGTGAGTAGAAGAGGACACCTGTAGTAACGGTTTGCTGGTGTGTTTATGTGCCGCTCCTCAGGGTAAGGTGGCGCAGACGGCCTGTATGTCTGCCTGTAAACACCTGGCCACATCGCTGATGCAGATGCTGCTGGATACTGAGCTCAAACAGATCAGCATGGGAGCCATTCAGCAGTTCAACCTGGACGTCATACAGTGTGAACGTGAGTAGTTAATAATTGCATATTTACAATGCCAGCGCCACGTCATTTCAACAGTTAGCCCAATAATTAAGTTATTTACCCTCTTGTCATTCCCAGCCTTTGTACACTATAAAGAACCATAAAATATCTCCATGTAAAATTTTCAGTCATCTGAAGTAGTTTTGAATATATCTTCCCCTCCGCTGTAATTCATTAATTCATTATACAGAGCCACTTCACAATGTGTCCATTCTGAAATTAAAAGTTTGCGCTTCACCAGAAACCATTTTCAAAGCAGAGTATGGCTAATGCATTAACAGGCAGGCATGTTCGGTTTCTTGCTCTGTGCATGGCGGTAGATGCACTCATGCAGCAGCTATTATTGATATTATCAGCTGTTCTCAGAAGCAGTTATCTTACTTATTAACTTTCAAGGAACATTCCTGATTACCCGCACTCCACCTGCTTTTAGAAATCCACACCTGTTCTGATACGAACTGATATGGAACCGTTTAGTGCAACATTAGTCACTTAGTCAACATTCATTCTTTTGCTGCATTTTCATGCAATATTCATGCCCACTTATATTAGGAATAGTTAACCCAAAAAGAAAAATAATTTACATCTTAATGCTGTTTCAAAGCCATATGACAAAACTGTAGTCTGTGGTACACACAATGAGCTCTTTTCTGAAAGAAATTAATACTTTAGTTCAACAAGGACGTATAAAATGTTTTTTTTAAAGTGACATTAAGATGTTACATTTCAAGATTGATATTAAGAAATTTCTTGTTTTTCAAGAAGTTTCTTGAGCAGCAAATCATCATATTAGAATGATTTCTGAAGGATCATGTGACACCGAAAACTGGAGTAATGATGCTGAAAATTCAGCTTTGCATCACAGGAATAAATTACATTGTAAAATATAATGTAAAAATATTTTACAATGATTTGTTTTCATTTATTGTAAAATGTAATAAAATAGAAAACGTTTATTTTAAATTGTGAAAGCATTTCATAATATTACATTTTTTGCTGTTTTTTGTTCCAGTAAATGCAGCTTTGGTGAGAATAAGACCAAAGGCTATTTTGTAACGTAAATTCATATATATATTACAAATATTTACAATTTTGAGTCCATTTTGAGTACACTGGACCACTAGTGGGGTTGACCTTAAAATGACACTGTCCCAAGTCCAAAGTCTCTATGATATTCTAAATTTTTTTGTGAAATGCAGAACCTGATCTTGTTGAGGTTTCATCTCTTAAATATCTCCCTAGGGAAGCACATAAGCCCCTTTAGTTCTAAATGGCACAATAGAGATGTCAGAGCAAAGTGTTCATCAATAATGTTAATACGTAGACAGCTCTTTGGTTCTAGCATCGCATCTTCTGCTCCTCGACCATTTAAGGTTTCAGTCACGCTACATCACTGTCAGCAGAAGTGAAAAGGCGGTGTGTGCGTGCTCGTACCTGTGGCCTCGGGTCACAGATGTCTCAGGGTGAAGTAGAGTTTGTGAGGGTTCAACTGCACAGGTACGCCAGGGATCGCCTGACCCTTCTCTAAGGTCTGAATGGTGTTTGTCCCATTAGCGGCAGTTCATCTTACACTAGTCAAAACACAAGAGTTAAGATGCACCTACAGAAATACTTTTCCCATGTTGTGAGTGTACAGTCTGATTTTTTTATTTGACTATATAGTGGCTCAGTGGATAGTTGACAGGAAAGTGGAGGAACAGAGAGGTGACAAGGGTTTTGAGATATGACCTAAATCAGACTCAAACCTGGGTCCTCTTTAGCATGATTTTGCACAGTTTTGCATCATGTATAGTTGGATAGACAGGTGAAGACTGCAGCTCAACTATGCAAAAACTTACTTAAGCTCAAGTGCATATGAACATATAATGATTGACTATTATTTCATCTCAGTGCTCATAGTGGATCTGTTTATATGTTTCCATAAAAACCTCTGAGGAAATGATCTATGCTAGCTGTGTGTACCCGTCGATCACTGTCTCACAACTGTTCATCTCATAATTTGATTGTTGATCCAGTGGTCAGAGATTCTTGCATAATGTTCTCGCCTAATCTGAATAATTGACAGATCTTCAACATAGTTGTGCTAGTTTTGCTCGGTTGTCTTTTTTCTGATCATCATTGAAAATTGATCATCATTCAATCGATCGTCTGGTTTTGGAAAACCTAAAGTCTGATCAGTTACAAATAGATACAGCAACACAAGTCTAAAAACAAGCTCAGTCTGAGGGTTTTTCATGAGTTTGGTGGATATTTGGATGCTTTACGATGAGTTAATGTTAGAAAATGTGGTCTCGAAATAATAATAACTAGAAGACGTTTAAATAGTAGATCAGTATGTTTGCTTTCTTTAGCCATATGGTTAACATTTTAGAGAAATAATAATGCTCTGTAAACATTGTTTAAGAGTTTGATTTGATGTATTTACATGATGCGCTCCAACTGTTTAAATAACCCATATTAATATGAAATACTTTCGTATTCCATTTGCAGTGTTTGCCAGTTCAGAGCCCGTGCCAGGATTCCAGGGCGACACGCTGCAGTTGGCTTTCATCGACCTTCGACAGGTACAGACCTTTCTGCAGACATGACTATTCTTGATCAACAGTTCTTTTGAGTGGAGCTGAGGGGAAGGGTGGAGAAGGTACAGCATTAACAGGCACTAATGGATTATCCCAACCTGAACACTCTTACCTTCAGGAGGGGAAATCACTTAGTCGCAGTGGGGTTCATTATGCTTTTTCACCGTTTGCTCCTGTTTTTGTGTGCTGCTTTGAGTTTGAACTTTTAATCTGGGCCTGAGGTGCTTAAGGTGTAAACCGAGGTCATGTCAAGGTTTCTTTTACAAAGCTATGTCATAGAAGGAAGTATTATTAGGGTGTGGCGTTACTAATTGGAAAATCCCCTCTGATTTCTAATACCTCTTTTGGCATTATACGGCTTCTGAAAGCTAAAGGTAATTAGTAACCAGTGGTAACCAGTGTCTTCAAATCGCACGCACAGTAGTCAAGAACATCCTGACCTACTCCATGTAGGACTGGGCAATATGGGCCAAAAATCTTTTCTCTGTATTTTTTGGCTGAATGGCGATATACAATATATCTTGGTATTTGCTTTGATTTTATATTTGGATATTATATTCTGTTAGGGGTGTAACGATATTCTCATGTCACGATTCGATAAATATCGCGATACTGAACTCACAATATTATTGCGAGACTCCAAGACATGTGGTAAAATGTTAACAAAAAATGTGTTGTTGATTCAAATGTTAAATTTGGTATTAGATTGGGTGTGGAAATTAATAGGCTTGGACTTGGTGCTGATAACCCAATGCACAGGACAACGGTGACACCAGAATAATATATTCATGATTCTGAAGCTGAAAATACAGAATTATTTCAGACGAATATGATTGCACTTTGTCATTGGCTGGATATTTTTAAAATAATATAGGAAACTTTTTACTGGTAACATAAGACAGTTGGCATTATCAGGACCCACAGATATTCCCCCATTGCAATATTATACATTATATTGAACATTATATATAGTAATTTAATGTAGTACTGACACTGAAACTCTGTAAACTTGAATTTTTTCTCACACAGTAATTTTCATTTTGAGTGAACTATACCCAACACAGATTGTCACTATCCACGATACATATTGTTGCATTTTTGTATTGCGATATATTGTGACACGACATATTGTTACACCCTTATCTTCGGTATTTATTTAACAAAAATGTATTTCACATCCTGCCCACCATTGTCCAACAAACAATGTGCAAATTGAAGGCTATGAAAACAATCATAGTGAATTTATCTCTTCAGTTTCAAACCTCACTGTGAATCACATATACCACCTGTTCATGGGAAATAAAGAAACACGCAGCTCTGGTTTTATCTGCATGCCACGCTCTGGTCGGAGTGGCGTCTTTCAGCGTGTCACGACTGCGGCCACTCGCCAAGACCTCTCGATTACCATTAGCATGACGCCGCTTTGATCCTCGCCTGGTTTCTTGGAGGATTTGCTGACAGCTTCTCTCAAGTGCACTCAGTGAGCTCTGGCACCAATTCGGACGGAGCGGGGCTCAAACAGGGTCAGAGATAAGGAGAGCAGAGCGCTGGCGATCAGAATTTACCTATTCACCCCAACCCCCAGTGTAGATAACCTTCCCATCACACATTATGACGCAGATCCTGCCCTAGAGCTCTTATCGCAGGCTGGCGTGGCGTAGCTAACGTTTTTTTTTCCTTTGAGCATGTGCCGACACTGAATAGAGAGGTCACAGTGTCCCTGCCAATCACACAGCGGCTAATGGAGACTCGTGTTTACTCTGTCATGTTTTAAACATTTCCTTAAGTCCTTGTTGTCTGTAAGGTGATACTGTGCAGATGCTTGTACTAATACTGGTAAAAAATTCACTTGTCACATCACTTAACAGAGACTGAAATGTCTTAAGGCACATTTTTGAACATGCCTAGTTTGCTGTGTTCTTCACTTTCACCGGCGTCACGAATAAGTAACTAAAAGTAGCGACGCTGCTCTTTTTTAGTAGTGTAACAATAGAGCAGTTGTTCTATTAGTCCAGCTTTTCCAGTAACTAGGTACTTTTTGCAACAATTGGCAATCAAAACACAACATTGAATCATTACAAAATCGCTGTAATAATAAATGGCCCCTTAATTATCTTCAACTAAAACATTCAGAAGTGAACTTTTCTCACACTCACTGTGTGAACTGTGTCGGATCATGTTGGGCTCGTGAATCTGTAGCGGTGAGATCTTTTGAAGAAATCCACTTTACTGGGATTTTAATGGTGCTAAATAAGGGCACAGAAGCAATGTATGGAATTTTTGTAAGAATATTATATTTTGCTTTTGATTCTTTGGTTTTATTTTTTTAATATTCATTTTTAAATCCTAAAAAAACTTTTTCAGCTTTAAATTTGATTTTGCATCTTAGATTTTGAGTGTACTCCCAGACTTAGGGATTCCACTGTTTATCGAGTACTCTCAAAAGGCTGAAAAACATTAAGATTTAATTCATAACAGTCCAAGCTTGGTTTGATATCCAGGGAATGCATGAACTCATATCACGTATACCTTGATTGACGTATAAGTCTCCTTTGACCAAAGCGTCTACAAAATGCATAAGTTTAAGTTCAATTGATTTAGCTATATCACCCAGCTCAGGGTCTACATATATTGACATTTACTAGCAGATAGTCTTGTTGCCCATGATGCTCCACAGGGTCTTAGTGTGTTTAGCAGCAATATTGTCACAGCCCAGCAGGAGCAGCAAACAGCACTAAATAACAGTCCGAAAAACAGACCTCCTCAATACGGACCACATAGTAGGTGTGAAGTGCTATTAGCCCCCTGAACCCTCCTCTCCCAGCCCTCCATAATGAACGAGCCATCCAGGAATTGTCCCCCATTGATTGATATTGATTTGCATACATAGAGGTGAGTGATCTGGCCCTTCTCCAGCAAATTAAGTTCAATGTGTCCAGAGCCTTGCTTTGAATCCGAGTTGCAAAGTGGCAGGGAGCCCACTGACCAGAGCACCGTGGAGCCAGGATTAGCTCCTCTGCGGGTTATCTAGAGGTCACGGAGGGATTTCTCTTCCTTTTGCATTTAAAGTGCTCCCAGCTCCCCAATAAGTGCCCTAATACTAACCCCCACCATTGGTGTATGACCTCACACACTTCTCTTTGGACAACTTCTGACTCTTTTTTTTATGCACTGTATAAAAGGACTACTTAACTAAAAAGAAATTAGGGAACTGAAAACTTTTTAGCAAGAAAGTCCTAGTATTGGAAAAAGATACCCCTTCAGGTTGTCGTACATTTGTATTTTTTGCTGTAAAATCAAAAATCAAAGTAAATGTAATAATAACTTTAGATATTGTTAGTAATATTTCAAGATGAACACTTATTGGACTGAAGCAACTTATCAACTTGATTATCCATTCTTAATTAAAAAAAAAAAACATGTTAAAATGGTAAGTATCAAGTATGATAAATTAGGAACGTTAATTGTTCATTTCATTTCTCAATCATCTCTATATTGCATTGCTTTATATGTTTTGCCCCCACGCTTAAAACATAATCATAAATCTAGATATTTGAATATCATCTTAAGATATTATTGGGAGAGTGACAGCTTATAGTTAATGTAAATAGTTGCTTTACTGTTAGAAGGTTGTCATTGATTTATGTTACAAGCTATCAGAATAGCTATCTTTTTTGCCATTTCAATAGCAGCAACTGCCCCAAATTGCATATTTTTGCTCAGTTTGGGCCTCTGAATAAAGTTGAGAGGTGATCTATTCTTCCTTTAATATGAGCTCCGTACTCTCATCCTATAATACTATATGATCGTAAACCTGATGTATCAAATATGTAATACTTAACAAACCAAAAAAACATGCAAAACATTGTTCAGCGTAAAATTGTTTGTTCAGATGAATCCATTTGGGACAACATTTAGACAGGTTTTGAACAAATATTTGAATATTTAAGTCAATTTAGCAAATTTTGTTAGCCAAATGTTTAGAGTATTCTTGTTCAGAAAACACAAAATAATAGACTCAGTTCGAGCTACTTTTTATCTATTTGTTAGGTATTGTTTTTGCAAGATGTTTTTTTTATAGTGCACTTCTAATATTGTTAGTTTCTTGTGATCAGGGTTTTCACATGGAAAAAGTCAGAAATATCTGGTCTGGAAAAGTAATGCAAATAAATAACATATTGAAAAAAACATACATTTGAATTTAGATTTTTTTTCTTTCAGTACTCTCAGTTCTGATATATTTCATTGGCTTGAATTCTGTATGCAATCTCTATAATATAATTCATCATTTTATAAATTCATTGGTCATAATGTGTGACAGCCATGATTATTCATATGCTTAATGAAAACAATGCAAATGACATTGATTCATCTTCAGTATTGTTTTACAACCTATTCTATTGGTTCACACAAAGTTCTGTTCTTGACTTTGTTGTTGATTTTTTTTAAATCATTGCTTATATGGAAAATCTGTTTCCTGTGTTGAAGCTTCTAGATCTGTTTATGGTGTGGGATTGGTCCACGTACCTGGCAGACTACGGACAACCCACCTCAAAGTACCTGCGGGTTAACCCCTCCACTGCACTTGCACTTTTGGAGAAGTACGTATTGTTTTCTACTCTTTCCTTCAGCTCAGTGAAGAAATGCTAAAATCAAGCTGCATTGAGCTTCTCAGAGTACTTAACCATTATGGTTATCATGCTGCCTTAGGGTGTGTTCACACTTGTAGTTCACTTCTCTTGGTTCTTTTGATCCAAACCAAAAAAGATATCAGGAGCGTTTATGCTGGGATGTGTAGGTTGCGCGGTGACATGTAACTTTATTTCCATTTCATGGAAATCTGTTATGTGTGTTTTTAAAGGAAAAACGCATCTCCTTAGCTTTATCCTGGAGTTGTTTCCCCCTTCCGCCTATGAAAATGATATATTTAGTTATCGTTCGAAATAATGGCCGGAACATGCGATGTGAAGGGTAGCACCCATGGATGTATCAAGAGAACGGCAGCACACAGTAAACACGAGTTTGTTGTATGGCTTGTTGCTGGGGTGACATGCACGTTCCGCGTGCCTGCACAGTGATTGGTTCGCTGTGCCGCTGCTCACCGCTCACAGCCAACATTCTCTGGCAATCCTGTAGCTAAAATGAGCGACGAAGAGGATCCGCCGCAAGAAAAGGATGATTTAGTACCAAAAAGAAAGTCAAAATCAGCTATTTGGGACTATTTCGGCTACAAAAAGGAGGATGTTGACCAAAAACAGGTACTTTGCCTGGAGTGTTATAAAGTTGTGGCCACAAAACAAGGAAACACCACCAATTTGTCTGATCACTTAAAACGGCACCACAAAGCTCTTTACGATGAATTCAAAGTCAAATCTGGATGTCAACCACAACAAAAAACTATTTGCGATGCCTTTGCCAGTGTGACACCTTACCCGAAAGGCTCTCAACTACATAAAGAAATAACAGACGCAATAACGTTTCATATCCCTAAAGATATGCTGCCATTAAACACAAAATATTGTGAACCAAAATGCTTATAAGTTGTTTTATAAAAAATATATTTAAGTTATATTTTTGTAAACCAATCAGGGGGTTGGTGTAAAGCTGCTGTTTTATTTAAAAATGTGTTCTGCTTTTCTGTTTACAGAAATATGTTCTAATTTTGGAATAAAATATTAGGTGACCTTTTTGTCACTTGTAATGAAGCTTGCTTATTAGTGAAAATATTAATATCATGGTATGGTAATTATTGACTTTAGCCTGGATTGATGGCTCGCAATATCGCAATATATATCGTTGGGAAAAAAATATTGCAATGTAATTTTTTTCCAATATCGTGCAGCCCTAGAGTGATCTGAACAATGGATCTCTGCTTTGTCCTTTCAATCTAATATATAATCTTCGTCCTCTTTCTTTCTTTTTTTTTTTTACTAACCAATGCCAGAGTCAACAGGGGGTACGTAGATCCAACATGGATTTCTCTCTCTCCATAGTAATGTGATATGCTGCATGAATATCATTCTTAGAATAATAATTTATTTTACCATCATTTATTCATCCCACACCCATTTCAGCGTACATACTGTACAGAGTAGCTGAAAAAAATATAATATGAATAAATCACATATCATGATACATAAGTCATGCATCACTATATCTTAACTAAATCATTACTAATGATTTTAACCACTCTGAATATTCAGCATTTGATGTAGCATATATATCATGAAACATGTAAAAGTGACTAAAAAATCCTGTGTAAATGTATATGACTGTATGTATGTATGTGTGTGTGTGTGTGTGTGTGTGTGTGTGTATACATATATATATATATATATATATATATATATATACACACAGTATCTCACGAAAGTGAGTACACCCCTCACATTTCAGCAAACATTTTTAGTATATCTTCTCAAGGGACAAAACTATAGAAATGAAACTCGGATATATTTCAGAGTAGTCAGTGTGCTGCTAGTATAGCAGTATATATATTTACTGTCCTGTGAAAATAACTCAACATACAGCCATTATTGTCAAAATAGCTTGTCGTTTAACCATGCAAAGCCACATGTCCTATTCATCATTTTCATGTTTTTGTCTGCTTGACAGGACCATACAAATGTGTGTATCTTGTATTAGAGCAGTTAAAATTTGTGCTTTGAGTACAAATCTCTCATACTGACCACTGGATGTTCAACATGGCACCTCATGGCAAACTCTCTAAGGATTTGATAATTAGAATTGTTGCTCTCCACAAAGATGGCCTAGGCTATAAGAAGATTGGTAACACCCTGAAACTGAGTCACAGTACAGGCCAGGGTCATACAGAGGTTTTCCAAGACTGGTTCCACTCGGAACAGGCCTCGCGAGGGTCAATCAAAGAAGTTGAGTCCTCGTGCTGTGCATTAGGAGCAGAAGCTGGCTTCAAAAAACAGACGCATGAGTCCTGCCAGCATTGCTTTAGAGGTTGCAGAAGCAGAAGGTTAGCTTGTCAGTGCTCAGACCGTACGCCACACACTGCAACAGGTCGGTTTGCATGGCCGTCGTCCCAGAAGGAAGCCTCTTCTGAAGCTGGCTCACAAGAAAGCCTGCAAACAGTTTGCTGAAGACAACCTGTCCAAGAGCATGAATTAATGGAACCATGTCGTGTGCTCTGATGAGACTAAGATGAACTTGTTTGGCTCAGATAGTGTCCAGCATGTGTAGCGACTCCTTGGTGAGGAGTACCAAGAAAATTGTGTCTTTCCTAAAGCCGAGCATGGTGGTGGGAGCATCATGGTCTGGGGCTGCATTAATGCTGCTGGTACTGGGGAGCTGCGCTTCATTGAGGGAAACATGGATTCCAACATGCACTGTGACATTCTGAAGCAGAACATGATGCGTTCCCTTCAGAAACTGGGCCGAACGGCATGATAGCGACTCCAAACACACCGGCAAGATGACAACTGCCTTCCTGAGGAAGCTGAAGGTGAAGGAGTGGCCAAGTATGTCTCCAGACCTGAACCCTATTGAGGACCTGTGGTGATCCTCAAGCGGAAGGTGGAGAAGCGCCATGTGTCTAACAGACAGCAGCTCTGTGATGTCATTATGGAGAAGTGGAAGAGGGTCCCAGCAGGAACCTGTGCAGCTCTGGGGAATTCATGCCCAGGAGGATTAAAGCAGTGCTAGATGACAATGGTGCTCACACAAAATATTGACACGTTGGACACAGTTTTGACATGTTCACTTAGGGTGTACTCACTTTTGTTGCCAGTTATTTTGACAATAATGGCTGTATGTTGAGTTATTTTCAGAGAACAGTATATACTGCTATACATATATAAAATATATCCAAATTTCATTTCTATAGTATTGTCCCTTTAGAAGATATACTAAAATGTTTGCTGAAATGTGAGGGGTGTACTCACTTTTGTGAGATACTGTATATATTCACACAGTAGTTAACATTTGAAGTGGATCAAACGCCTTATATCAAAGTTATACATGAATTTTTAACAATACCCGTTCGTGTGTGTGTGTGTGTGTGTGTGTGTGTGTGTGTGTGTGTGTGTGTGTGTGTGTGTGTGTGTGTGTGTGTGTGTGTGTGTGTGTGTGTGTGTGTGTGTTAAAGAGCTATTTTCTGAACTGTTCACGTCTTCATCATAAGCTCGAACGCTGTTATAAACTGTTATATTTTCGTCTCATATTGCTTTTCTAGGATGAAAGACACAAGTAAAAAGAACAACATCTTCTCCCAGTTCAGAAAGAACGACCGTGACAAGCAGAAATTGATCGAGACGGTGGTGAAGCAGCTTAGAAGTCTGGTGAACGGAATGTCCCAGCATTCCTAGAGTCGTTCACATGAACTCCAAACACTGGGCAGGTTTTGACAACGTAACTTATAAACTATATTATTATTCTTGCTTTGGCCCTTTTTTTAAGTCGCTGTAAGGTAACAACTCTCAAAGTACTGTGGTATATTTTGACTGCATCCTCCATGTCTTCTGCCAAAATATTCACCACTGTAGGCTAATAATGTAAATTGATGAAGAGAAAAAAAACAAAAGTTATGCAGTAATTTTTTTGTAATGTATTTTTAAAGGTTGAGAATTATGTTTTGTACGTTGTGAAAGTGCAATGACTGTAACACTACACTTGAGAGAGCGGAGGTGTGTATGTGACTGCTGATACTGATGGTCATATTGCAACCTGAATGAAATTCTCCCTAGTGTAACAAGGATGAAGTTTTTATTGTAAATATTTTTAAATGTATTTAACACTGCAATGGAATCATGCTTCCCATCCGTCTGCCTTGAGTTGAATTTGACTCAGATTAGGTGACTTATAAAAGATAAAAACATTTGCATGAGAATGCTTCATTTTTTTCTTTTTAAATTGGCAGACTTTGTTCAAACTTGAGCACACAAAAAGCAATTCTTCATGTAAAAGAATCTAAAGTAGTCAGCTACATTTCACTGAATGATGATTTACAGATGCGCCACAGAATTATATCTAATTTTTATTTTCTCAGGGTGAATAGAAAGCTTTGGGTTCAAATGCTTTACAATCTCATTTTAAGGTGAAAATAAATAAGCAATAATTGGTCCAGCTACAGCATGTGCAAAGTTGCATTGGAAAAAAATCACAATATTTCATTACCCACTTTTGGTTTTATTTTGTTTCTTAAAATTTATTTTAACAGGCATTTTGCACTGAAAATTATTTAAGTTTTAAAAAGCAACTGTATGCTTATGTATTTAGAGTACCATTGTATATACCACAATATTTTGTTAAAAGGGGGTGTGGTGAGGGGGTGTAAAGATGAAACATTTGTCATTAACTCTGAGAGTGTTTCCATATTTCCATTTCATGGCTGTAACAACACTAATATTGGTTTCGCTTTGAAATAACTCTCATGATTTAAAGACTTCCTTAACAAATCATTAGTTCCATAATATTTAAATATCAAAACAGATGAATCATGGTTTCAAGACATCACAAGTATTTGAATGTACATTAACCAATGATCTGTTGAGCATTATATAATGTTTGTTAATGAAAGTTATTATAAAGTGTCACCCTGATATTCAACATTTCAATAAGGCAGACAGAATCACAATATCCATAAATCTCTCTCTGGCATTACCTGGAGTTACACAAACCCAAGTGACTTCAGTTGTTTTCAAAGCCCACTCATTTTTATTTGTGTGCTTTAATAAAATATTATCACAAAAATACATTTGATAATTTTTTTGCTTCTTAATATCTTAACCACAGTCTTGTTGCTCTGTGATGTAAACATACAGATTTCACGTCAAATAAATGTGTGTGTGTATAATACTATATATATATATATATATATATATATATATATATATATATATATATATAAGTGTATTTTAACCTACTGTGAATTATTATATTACAAGAATAGTTTTATTATATTTTTTTAATTAATTAATTTGTTTGTTTTAGAAGAATGCATTTGAATTAATATATTTACAAATTATGAACCCCCTTGTTGAAGCCACTGCCTGGTTGCCTAATCCTAACCCCACCCCTAATCCTAAACCTACTGGGGACTCAGGGGATAATAATGTGGCGGGGTCAGAATTCGGCACAACACCGGCACCTCTGGGCCCTGGGCTGGACCATCGCACGGGACTCACTCGAGCCGTCTGCCCTTCCCCGGGGGCTCTGTGGGCCGGCCGCTCTAGTGGAGAGATGTTGCACTGGCTCTTATAGGTAGGGTGAATTCAGAGGGATTGGGACACTATTAGCCAATGAGATTACTGTCCCAATCAACCTAAATTCACCCTACTTCAGCATCTCATGCACCTTTGCTTTATTCAGTAGTCTACACCAGAAAATAATAGCTTGTTGAGCAGTGCTTTATAAAAACTGTTTAGGGTATTTCTTCAACAACTTTGGGTTTTTTTATTGGATTTTTTCAGCTCTCCATTTTTCATTTTTGATGAATGAAAGTTCCCATATAAGTGACTTGATAACTTTTTTCCATGCCTTCATCCTGTATTTTCGTTACTTTTCAAGTGCCTTTTATTTAGATGTTTTATCAATTTTTCCCTTGTCACTCACCCAGACAAAAAAGCTATAGCCTATTTGTATATAATATAAAATAAAATATTATGTACACTGTAAAAAGTGATCAGTTGTCATAACCTCAAAAAAGTGAGGAAACCCGTTGCCTTAAGATTAAGTAAATAAACTGTATTGAATGTGTAATTGAAAAAAATGAAGTTATGTGAACTTGAAAATTCCACATAACTTAGTTTATAACATTTAGCCTACTTGATCATTTTAAGGCAATGGGTTTCCTCACTTTTTTAAGTTAATTCAACTGATCCCTTTTTTACAGTGTATAGGCCTGGTTTCACAAACAGGGCTCAGATTAAAGACAGGGTTTGGCTTTAGTTCAATTAGGACATTTAAATTGCTTTTAACATGCCATAGAAAAAAAAAACAAGGAACTCCCGCACACTATCAATACTTGCACATGAGTATCAAAACTTTATTAGCAACGTTTCGGTCTCAGAGTCTCACGACCTTCATCAGGCATTTAAGTACCGAGTAGTGTAAGGTAATACATGGGTTAAGGTTAGGTTAAGGGGTATGTTCAGGGTTAATAGTGTGATTACTATAATAAGTACATAGTATGTACATGTGAAACAGAGACTGTAAAATAAAGTACAGAATTACAACACGATTACAGAAGCTGGTCATGCTTAAAGTTAAATAAAAATTATCAAAATTAACTTCAAGTTGACATACCTAAAGTGAACTTTCACTGAGCAATGAGCAAGGCCATAACTTCAGCTCAGCCAATTTTGTTATTGATCAAGGTATAATAATTACATTTTTAAGTGCCTATAATCTTGTCAGGAGCATATTTCTAATGTTTTAATCCACTATACTCTTTTATAGAAATAATTATTTAGATTACAGCTCAGTGACATTATTTTTTATATATATATAATACAAAAGCAAGAGCATTCAAAGCCACTACAGAACAGGAATGACCATATAAGGGTTTTTCACCCATTAGTGACACAGTTAAGAACGTTTTATATACTCTGCCATTTAATCGTTTTGTTTTGTTTGGCAGGGAAGGAGCCTTTAATAGCAGCAGTATTTTTAAATGCAAATAAAAGACAGAATGAGGCTCCAGAGGCTGGAGGTTAGCTTAAAGTCAGTATTAAGTCTGACCCTTTAGTGAACTGTTTGGCTGTGCTCTCGTGACCCCCTCCTGCGGTGCTCACGGTTCAAACAGCGTTCGCTGGTCTATATGTCATGTAAACTCATAAATCAAAGACAAATTCACTACCTATAGCTGTGCCACGTGTCACTAATGCGAGTCATTTTATGCGAGGAAACAACAACAACAACAACCAGTAGCTCAAAAAAAAAAAACTCAAAAAAAAAAAAAAACCAGGAGCTCCAGCAGGCTGCGTACACGTCATCCAATGTAAAGAAATGCCGGTTGGGGCTTGGATCATATAAACTCTGAAATAGCTGACAATAAACAATTTTATATGATCTAGGGTAGGCTATATAAAGTAATTTCAACCGAGCGTAGGTATATCTTTATACGTGGTAATAGAAAACGATTCATTTTCATCACGGTCTGAATTATGTGGGGATGGGGGAATCTGACGCCACTAATTAAAGGGATAGTTCACCCAAAAATGAAAATTCTGTCATCATTTACTCACCCTCAAGTTGTTCCAAACCTGTATGAGTGTCTTTCTTCTGTTGAAGACAAAAGAATGTACTTTGAAGAATGTTTGTAGCCAAACAGTTGTGGGGAACCATTGACTTCCATAGTAGCCTGATTGGGTTACCCATATTCTTCAAAATATCTTCTGTTGTGTTCAGGAGAAGAAAGAAACTCATACAGGTTTGGAAGAATTTGAGGGTGAGTAAATGATGACAGAATTTTCATTTTTGGGTGAACTTTCCCTTAAAGGCTTGGTACTACTTTTTGTTTTTATGCAGCCAACATTTTTAGTCAACACAAAAGTTAGATTACAAGTCAGGGCGCACAAAAGTGTTTTGTTTAAAACATTTAAAATGGTTGGCGTTTAACAAAATACAAGTTGTTACTGCGCATTCGTTACAAACCCACATCTTGTGCCCTGGAAATTCCTGTCAGAAATGAATTTACAAATTCTACCCCTTCTTAAAGTCATTATATAATTTGCAGACTCAATTTTACCACCATTTTTTGAAACGGCCTATTCCTTGTATAGCTAAATATAGGCGACGGACCTCTGTGATGAAAGGGGTGAAACTGTGATAAAGGCGACGACCAACATCCAAGGCTCCAATTAAAACTCTCTCTCTCGTACACCAGTGAAAGGCTGTTTATCTCTTGACCCAATTAGAACATTACTGTAAGTGGCTTTAATGATGCCCTTGATTTGATTTTTGTGATGGACAGCACAGAATAGATGGCAGTGTGGATAATTACTGCTGCTCAGGCTGCGTATCTCGTTATTTGATGGACAGTGAACTTGGCGAGCTTTGTGGCCGGAGTTCACAGAGATGTCAGGGTCCGCGCTGCAGGGTCACTGGCGGGTCAGCAGCACCCGGGAAGGAGCACTGAGATCAACACACACTCAGTGTTGGAGATTACAGCTCATACGAGACACGCATCGATAGCGATGACTCAGATTACTCTCAAGATCGCTGAATAAACATCGAAATGAGAAATAAATAGAGGGGGGAAAAGCGTTGAGGCAACTCCCTTTGGAGTCTGTTTAGTAATGAAAACTTAATCACTTTCATTTTGCATTCAGATGTTTTCAATATAAACTGAAGCTAAATCACACAGTATTTTTTAGACTAAAATGTTAAAGAATAGAACATTTGGCATGTAAAATTCAATTCAGTTCACTGGATTGTCAGGACTATTAGATAGTTCATAATCCCAAGTGTTTGCAGCTGTATCACATGCACTGTAAAAAAAAAAATCTGTTGCCTCAAATTTTTAAGTACAATCACTTGAATTACATTAAACTGATTTTTTTTTTTTAAAGCTGGAATTTTATAACCTAAAAAAGTTGAAAATTACTTAACACATGTTTTTACATTGATTTAACTCATCAAAATAATTTGTCAATTTATTGATCATATAATTTTTTATAGTGTTTATTTGGGTCGGCTCAATGAAACCAATTGAAGATTTTCACACACACACACACACACACACACACACACACACACACACACACACACACACACACACACACACACACACATACACACATACACACACACACACACACACACACACACACACACACACACACACACACACACACACACACACACACACACACACACACACACGTGTTTTCATGTTTAACGGGGACTTAGGAGTTTTATACTGTACAAACTATATATTATATCCCCTTAACCTAACCCTACCCCTAAACCTACCCACATCACTCAAAACGTTATACATTTTTACATTTAAAAAAAAAAATCACTTAGTATGATTTATAAGCTGTTTTCCTCATGGGGACCTGAAAATGACATTTTGCCCCAGAATGTTGAGTTTACCAGATTTACCAGGACACAGGATATGCATACATTTATGGATCTATGACATGTATCACATATTCTTCCCAAGGGCAAAAATGGATGGAATTAAACAGCTTTATAAATTCATATAAAATCCATTTTCAAACTCAATGGTAAAGTTTGGTTACAAATGTTACCAGTGGATTAAATGGATTAAAGAACAGCACTTGAGAGTATCACAGTTTACAAATAGAATATAATTGTAATAGAAAGAAGCTATAGGAAGAATTTATACAAGCTTTCTTTAGGGAACTATCCTTGAACTTCAGGTTGCATTGCTCTTGGCGCCGGTTGAAAGAGTTTATTAGGTTCATCAAAGCATTTCACACACTTCTACGACTCTTACGAGGGAAAACAGGACTCATAATTGCACAAATTCACAAAAAAGGCCAAGTTTGAAGGTTCGCTTAGGGCATTTGGCACGGTCGGGTCATGTCGAAGAATAAATATGGCAACGGTCGTGTAATGGGGTAACATATGAATGAGTTGCTTACATAGACACATACCTAAAATACCGGCTTAACATAGATATGTCATGCGTGAGTTTTCCCCATCCCATCACACAGGATGAAAGGTGAAAGGCAGGGCAGACACACATCAAAGAATGAAGAGAGGGAAAAATTTGGAGCCATCCTGTCTCTTTAATTGACTGCCTTCCCAGCTTGTTTTTTCCACGTTATGGCTGTCGTAAAAACAGTAATTCAGACTGCTGTGGGTGTTTGCTCTTCATGTATCGTAACCTTGCTCTGCTCCGTCACTTTTTAAGCTGACCCAGGTTTGAACCCGCAATGAGACAATGTTCATATTTATGATATTACGGCACACACTGCTCCACATGAAAACAGCATAACATTTATGGCACTGTTCCAGGTTAAAGTCTAATATGAAATCAGATCCAGTTCACCACAGTACTGACAACACATATATCTGTCATAAATTATTTCAAACACTGATCTCAGTGATGTAGATAAACAGACAGAAGTGCATTATTATTTTGCAATGTATATAGCTATTGTTATCAGATCTAGCAGCAAATACCAGAGAATAACGACCTGAATCAGCTCTGTATCAATGGGTTTTTAAGCAAATCAACTGTACATGTTTATATTATTAGAAACAGGACATATTGTTGGGTAGAAATGTCACTATTATAAATAATCTTAATTTTTTTATATATAAAAAAATCCCAGAGTCTAAATGTTTTAATATGAAAAAAAATCTATATAATAAATAAATAAATACAGATAAATACCCCCATTTAACTTTACAGGTAAGCTGTCTAACCTGTGTAATGGCCTATTAAGGACCCCCACGCCAAAGAAGGACAAAAAGAGGGCCATTTAAGGGATTTAAAATGTAAAAGTAGAGCTTCACAGTTTAAGCTCCTCAATTAAATCCTCTGCGGCATTTCTGATGGCACACAAGCCCAGAGTAATGAGTGTAAACGACGGGAATATTGGCAACAAAAGAGCCTCGGATGCTTCCTTTTGTGTTGGGGGAATTAACACCTTTTCAAAGTGAAATCTCAGGATTGTCTGCCTTCTACGGGAGGTGGTATTAAAATGCGCCTATAACAAATGGTTCAGAGTTTGGAGCAGCTTCTGCCCTGTGGGCGGGGCGAGATGACACCACAATTAAAGATGAACTTTGTGTGAACTAATTTATCTGAGGAAGGTAACAGGAGGAGACCTGCGCGCAATGGATATATAAGGGCGCACAAGCGAGAACGCTCTCAGTCTACGCGTAAAGACGCGTCTCCTATCCAGAAGCTATTTGGCGATCGTTGCGCTTTTCACCATGGGTCTGTACACTGTCATAGTCACCTTTCTCTGCACCATCGTGCTTCCCGTTTTGCTCTTTCTCGCCGCGGTTAAGTTGTGGGAGATGTTATTGATTCGACGGGTCGATCCGAGCTGTGGTAGACCACTGCCGCCAGGTACAATGGGCTTACCCTTCATTGGAGAAACGCTCCAGCTGATCCTCCAGGTACGCGTGCACTTTTATTGCGATTTGCACAAGTTCATCTGATTGTACTTAATTGGTAAATGCGATGCTCACAAATGTTTTGTTGTGTTTAATATCGGATACATGTGGATCAAAACATGCGTTTGGAATCTTTGTGCCAATAACACGTTGTCCTTTTACACAGAGAAGGAAGTTCCTCCGGATGAAACGCCAGAAATACGGATGCATCTACAAAACGCACCTCTTTGGGAACCCGACTGTCAGGGTGATGGGAGCTGAGAACGTGAGGCAGATTCTGCTGGGCGAACACAAGCTGGTCTCTGTTCAGTGGCCAGCATCAGTGAGAACTATACTGGGCTCTGACACCCTCTCCAATGTTCATGGCACTCAACACAAAAACAAGAAAAAGGTAAGGATGCTAATCAGTGCTTTTGTGTATTAATATTGGGTGTAGTCTACTTTAAAAGACAACTTTCAACTACACTGTTCTCTGAGGAACTGATAAGATGAAACTCATGCGAGAACTTTGTTGTATCTGTCAGTGGTTGCTCATGTAAAGCTGCTATATTTGAAAGGTTTTGAGGAACTTGATTTTCAACACTCCTTGATTAAATAATATAGAATATTTGAGGCATCATCAAAAAGGAGCCTAGAAGCTCTTCAGATTTTCTGAGCGACCTTAAATGTTTTTTTTCTAATGTAAATCTTAAACCTTAATCTTTGTATTGAAATGAGAAATTATGCATTGATTATTATTTTTTTTGTCCTGTTTAGGCCATTATGAGAGCGTTCTCAAGAGATGCTCTAGAGCACTACATCCCAGTGATCCAGCAGGAGGTGAAGAGTGCCATACAAGACTGGCTGCAAAGAGATCCATGTGTGCTGGTTTACCCGGAGATGAAACGCCTCATGTTCCGTATAGCCATGAGAATCCTGCTTGGTTTCGAGCCGGAGCAAATCAAGACGGACGAGCAGGAACTGGTGGAAGCTTTTGAGGAAATGATCAAAAACTTGTTCTCCTTGCCTATTGATGTTCCCTTCAGTGGCTTGTACAGGGTAAGTTATTGTATAATAACAGTCTAAAGATGCATTTTAGGTTATACGAAATAAAGTTCATGTAATAACGATCTGTAATTTGTTTGGCAGGGTTTGAGAGCACGCAATTTCATTCATTCCAAAATTGAGGAGAACATCAGGAAGAAAATTCAAGACGATGACAATGAAAATGAGCAAAAACACAAAGATGCTCTTCAGCTTTTGATTGAGAACAGCAGGAGAAGTGAAGAGCCCTTCAGTCTGCAGGTAATTATTTCCCATTAGACTTGTCAGATATTGTTTTATGCTCAAAAGTGAAGTAGGATCCAGTCTGCAAACATCATTAATGAAGTGTTTTTTTTTTTCCTCAGGCAATGAAAGAAGCAGCTACTGAGCTTCTGTTTGGAGGTCATGAGACCACCGCCAGCACTGCAACCTCACTGGTGATGTTCCTCGGTCTGAATTCAGAGGTGGTGCAGAAAGTTAGAGAGGAGATTCATGAGAAGGTATGACCCAAAAAGTTCTTCTCAATCTCATTCTCTCAATCTGATTCTTCTCATTACTCGACCAATGTGTGGGCTAATATCATTTTTTTTTAAAATTTTTATCCACAGGTTGAATTGGGCATTTACTCACCTGGAAACTCCTTAAGTATGGAGCTTTTGGATCAACTGAAGTACACTGGATGTGTGATTAAAGAAACTCTCAGAATCAACCCTCCTGTACCAGGAGGCTTCAGAGTTGCTCTCAAAACCTTTGAATTAAATGTGAGTTAAATTTCAGGGCTGGTGATTTTAATATTACAGTTGACCGCTTTAAAATGTCCTCTATTGAAATACTCTCCCATTTGTTTAACACTGAATTCTTTTATTTGCTCTTCAGGGTTACCAGATACCTAAAGGATGGAATGTCATTTACAGCATCTGTGACACGCATGACGTCGCCGAGGTGTTTCCTAACAAAGATGAGTTCCAGCCAGAGAGATTCATGAGCAAAGGTCTGGAGGACGGCTCCAGGTTTAACTATATCCCCTTCGGAGGCGGTTCCAGGATGTGTGTCGGCAAAGAATTCGCCAAAGTGTTACTCAAGATCTTTTTAGTTGAGCTAACACAACAATGCAACTGGGTTCTTTCTAACGGACCCCCGACAATGAAAACGGGCCCAACAGTGTACCCTGTGGACAATCTCCCCACCAAGTTCAGTAGTTACGTCAGAAATTAGTCTGGAAATGAGTCCTGAACTAACATGAGCTTTGTACATATGTTTTTTAGATGAGCTGTGATGTATTGAATATTTTATATTTTGTTTATATAAAAGATGTGTATATAAGTCTATACAAGAAAGCAAAAAACGAGGGCACTACTTTTTCATGGATCACTGTAATTCTACAAAGTGTCTGTGATGTATATTTATAATGTAGTTGTGTTATATACCTTTTGTACTGTATGCAACTTATTTAACTTGCTCTTTATCATATGGGTTTTATTTAATAAAACAAGTTGTTTCATTGCTGGGATTATGTTTTAAGAATTGATCCACTTGGAAACACATGCATATGCAAATTTCAAGATAAAATGTGATAGTGTAATTGCCCGATCCTTTCTCATGTTAAAAACAAAAAAGTATGTTATCTGAAAAGGCTTTAAATCTGCAAACAGGAACGTTGATATCTCAGACATCTAAAGTATTATGAAATGCAAAGTACCTGGAGCCCTTAATTTAAGAAACCGTTAACATCAGGATAATGGTTTTGAATAGAACATGTAGTCAGACTGTTTGCATGGAGATAACTTCATCACAGTAAATAATCAGTGGCAATTAGATTAAACATCCAAACTGCTCTCTTTCTGGAAGTAGATCGATGTGGAGTCCTGTTTTTAATTGTACTTAACCCTTAAAGTCTACTGTTTCATTGATATATGAATTTCTAATTTATAAAAAGAATAACACTGGAATCCATACATCATATTTTAAAATCATGTAAAATATGTGTATCAAATATAATATATTAGGCTTTTGAGGAATGTTTATTTGTTCATCTCTAAATGATCATTGTATTACATTGCTTTAATGTGTTCTGCCTCCACAATAAATACTAAAATATAATTTAAATATGTTCTTACTAAGATATATTATTGGGAGATATATAGAGTGACAACTGATATTTATATGTAAGTGGTCTGCTATACTTCTATAAAGATCTGATTGATTTACGATACATGCTATCAGAATTTCATTTTATTTTTTGGTAATTTAATCAGCAACTGCATCAAATTGCAGGTTTTGCTCAGTTTGGAGCTCTGAATAATTTTTTCCTACTCCTTGAGTATGAGCTCCATATTCTCATATATCATACAGGTGAGCCATAAATGCCTGATCTATCAAATATGATACTCAACAAAAAAAAGTTTTATTTATTTATTTATTCAAATGTTTTGTCTAAAGGTTCAATTCTTCAATTTAGAAAAAAATTGACATTTCTGACAATTATTTCATATGTCAGGCTTTACAAGGTTAACTCCTAAAACACTTACAAGTGTTCTTGCTTCAACATTTTTACTGTAAGTTTTGAAAAATAACTTAATTCTTAAATTTCAATCCAAATGTTTGTAGTTAAACAGAAATCATCAAGTCATGCAAGAGTTACTTTGGGAGAGTTACATTTTATTATTATTTTATTTTATTACTGGTATACCGTGCTTTTCTGTCACTTCTTTTTTGAGTAATAATGTTTTAAGTATACTTGCAAAGGACATGTGTTACAGTACAGTCATCATCATTGCTCGTTTCAAAAGCTCATTACGCTGCCGTACGGTTATTCTAACGACCTCCAAAGGCAAATTTGCACAAACGCATTACCTCCGGAGGGGGCGCGTCTCCCAGCGCACAGGGGTCATGTAGAAGGGACGTGTCCTTGTGTGACACGGCGAGGGAGACAGAGAAGGCGGTGAGATGCTGGCAGATGCCTCTCTCAGCCGTTTCTGGTCTTTTCTCTACTGCTGATTTACACGCGTCCCGCCGCAGGGCTGACACCTTTATGTGCAGCCACCCTATCGCTGCAGGTCCAGGCCTGGGGAGAGATGCAGCTGAACTTTTCCTCCTATCACCTTGTAAAGAACGTCTGTCCGGCCTATTGTTTGACATCTAGGGGCGACAACAAAACTTTTTATTCCCGGAGCCATTTTTTCTCTAAATTTGTGAGTATATACAGAATTTATAGCAAGCAAATGAAAGAGGCCTGTTTTTATTCACTCCCCTGAACTGAGTGTAAATCAGTGTAATTGCAGGGTTTTTCCCCCCCAGACACTGAACTGCTTGTTATTTAGCATAAGGGAAGGGGACAAAAGAAGCATTTTGAGCTGAAAAGCCTGTTGTTGTTTTTTTATGTTGTTTTTTTTACATTTTCTGCACAAAATATAAATGATTCCAGTGTAAAATTCACGGTACTGCAGCCAGAACTATTGCAATGCATTAAAATTCAGAAATATTGTTGAATTGACTGCACTCACAATATCAGAAATGAACACTAACATCGACATTGTTACAGAACTGAATTGAACCAACATTGAACAGAGCTTAATGCCTTCTATAGAGCTGAAATTTACAACATTAGCATGTTATTTTTCCTGTTTATTTCTGTGAAGCTGTTTTGACACAATCTGTACTTTATAAAGTGCTATATGAATAAATGTGAATTGACTTCGCTTATTAGCACAACAAGCTGCATTATAACATATAATCAGGGTTAGTGGTTCATTCAAAATCTAATGTCAGCTAAACTTACTCCACAGGGGAAGTGTTATAGATGTCTGACTGATATGGCTCTCCAACACTGAAGTGAAAATGACTTTTTCATTAGCACAAGGGTCATTGAGAACGTTTCTAAAAGCATTTACACGTCTGCTGCCCTCTTGGCCTCCTGCTGAATCATATCAGACTTTTCCAGCTCTCAATCGGATTAACTATTAGCAACCCATTGCTATTATTTATAATCAAGAGGGGGCTTTTCACGGGTCTGCAGGGTCAGGAAAAGTTCAGTCATTTACAAAAAGAGGCATGACCTCACAGAGGCATTAATTTATCCATTTCTCGTGAGCTGGAAGTTTTACAGGTCTGTTTTAGTACTATTGATGGTGAAGATGAGTTTAAAATTATACGAGAAAGAGTGAAATATGTGACCTACTTCATTTGTGATGTACACATCATTCACACACATTTACACTTATTTTTATATCATTTTTAGATCAACAGTTCTGCAGTGTTTTTATTGGTGTATACTTTTGCTCATACTTTGGCTTAATGATTTTTGCAAACTTCTAACAATATTAAACTTTAGTCAAGTCACGTTTATTTATATAGCGCTTTATACAGATGTTTCAAAGCAGCTTAACATTGATAAACAGGAAAATAACAATGTCAATATTGTAAAATTCATTAATTCAATATCAGCTGTAAGCAGTTGAAGATAGTAGTGTCATTATTCAACTAAACTTTGCTCAATGTTGTTTCAATTCAGTTCAGTAACTGTGTCAATGTTGCAAAGATCATCAGTAATGAAACTAGTTCAATTCAGCTATAAGCAGCTCTAGAACCGACAATAGAGTCATTATTCAGCTGAAGTCAGTTCAATGTTGGTTCAATTCAGTTAAATAACAGTGTCTATGTTGCAAAGTTAGAGTCATTATCCAGCTCAATTCAATAAAAATGTTGTACTCATCTGATAGTCTAGGTGCAGTTAAATCGCTAATATTAAGTCAAGTCAAGTCAAGTCACCTTTATTTATATAGCGCTTTTTACAATACAGATTGTATCAAAGCAGCATCACAGTGATAACATGAAAATAATATTTCAGAGTTTGTTTCTAAAAGAAAATTGAGTCAACGTCCACCTTAAGCAAGGCAGATCAATAATATTATTGAATATTAAATGTCCCCAACTAAGCAAGCCAAAAGCCAAGGCAACAGTGGCAAGGAACCAAAACTCCATCAGGTGACAGAATGGAGAAAAAAACCTTGGGAGAAACCAGACTCAGTCGGAGGGCCAGTTCTCCTCTGGCCAACGAAGGAACAGTGCATGATTTATGATTCGGGCAGGATTAGTCAGATTGGATCGGAACATTTAGAATATTTATCCATTTCCATCTTTTGGAAGTCCAAGTAATCACGCCGGTGTTGAGACGAGTTGTTGAGGATCAGTGCCGTCCACCATAGAGGGTCCATATCGCCGGTGTTGAGTCGTCTCTTCACAGGCTTTGTGATTGGCGTATCTGAAGTCTCTGTGAAAGGCTGGATACAAACTGGAGCTGACGAACGCCGTTTTTCTCGGGACTCGCGTCCCGAGATAACAGCAGAAAAGCAAAAAGGGGAAAATAATTAGTGTAGCTGCTGTTCATAATGATTTCCATAACACGGGCGTAAATGATAAAAAACATGAAGACAGTGATTCTTGCGTCCCAGAGTCACCCCCCTCCGTCCCCCACTCAACTCAGCCCTGCTTACTGACCTCTACATCCCTCCTGCTGCTGAGACCCAACCACAATCTCACAATCTCTCCGCAACCCAATATTTGCGGATATTACTGAATAAACTGATAAAACCTAATATTACTGAATATTAATCGTCTTAAGCGAAAAGTAACAATGGCAAGAAGACAAAAACCATCAGGTGACAGTAGTGGAGGGGGAAAAAGCTTGGGAGAAGTGTCCAATCCTGCTACTGGAGTTCCCCTTACAAAAAATAAGTATACTTCAATTCATTTTAAACGCTAAAAATATACCCATAATGCACGGTTAGAGTCGCACATCTAATTAACTCCCACGTCTCGTCAGAAGATCCATCCATCCATTTTCCAAACTGCCAATCCAATGTGGCTACAGCGTTATATCATACAGGTATAAATTCCTTTTAAATGATTATTATAGATAGATATTAATAGATATTATATTAGAAAGTTTTCATTACAGAGTTCAAGATAAATCTTTTCATTATTACTGGAGCTGCCAGTTTACTTAGTTTCAAATAATTATTATTATAAAAAAATTATAATAATATTATAATAATTATAAACTGCAACACAAACTATGCAAGAGCTGCAGCCTTTCCGGCGCACTAAGTGTCCGAATTCAGTCACTCGTTTTCATTCACTCCTTCAAGTGGACTATATTAGTGGAGTAATGTAGGGAAAAGTGAATGAAGGTATAGGGGGCGATTTCGGACACAGCCCAATGACCACCCCTTCATTTCGATGCAAACCCCATTCAAATTTCCTCTAGCAATCATCAAAATCTACTTGGCTATGATCAAATACAAAGCTCTGTCATGAATCTCTAAATGGCGCAGGCTGATAGGCTCTTAACTCAATCTTCTTGCAATCACACCATTCTACATAGGGCACCACCTGATTGCTTCCTGTTGTATCAGTAGCCAATGAGCTCACTGCTCAACCTTCAAATACTGGTCAGCATATTCTGTAGCAGTTGCAGCGTGCTTTCAGAAACCCTCCACCTTCCCCAGCTCCACCTGCATTAATCTACTATGGGTAATTAACAGCAGCAGCAGCAGCGTAGCAGGTCTATTCCCGCCAAGACCGGACATATCAACATTGTCATATCCATTACCATGCCAAACACTGAGAGAGTTCCCATGACAGAAATATATCCATAAATATATGCATAATATAAGTTTTACACCACAGTAAACAAAGATGACCCAGACAGCAACATAGTGTCGGCCCGGATCAAGCCCACATCTGGTACTCGTGGAATCCACATGTACCAGATGTGACCCGGATCTGGGCCGACACTATGTTGCTGTCTGGAGATTAACTCTCTTTGGTGAGGTCCTTCTATCACGCATGAGCTTTTGTCAAAGAAGGTATCTGAGTGAGAATCTGTGGGCAAAGCTAATGACGAATGATTTCTCTGTTTGAGCGTGTATACGTCCACACCCGACACAGCTCAAGAGGCAGCTTTACACTGGTCGAGTGACGCGGCTCAGGTTTCTGACTCGACCAGGAGCATAAACAGTAAGCATGCACCATTTAGTCCTTAGAATAACAACAATGCTAGCATCCAACAAGTGAAAACAAATTCCCCAAATCTCCTGGAAGACCTCGTTCCAGTCTAGGCAGATAAATATCAGGTGCCCATTGAAAGTGAAGATAATTTATTGCTTTTACTTGTGGCTTTCAGGTTAAGTTGCATGACTATAACCAATAGTCAGGTTGTTTTGACTTTATATCCAGTGGGGATATAAAGCTATGGTTTAAAATAGTAACTTCCCAAGACATGGTCCCACTTTATATAAAGTGTCTTTAACCATACACAAACATTTAAATTAATCGTTTGATAAAACCCACTTATTGTGTGAATACATGTTTTTACATTGTACTTATATTTAAAGAACACCTGCATGTAAAACATTTTTAAAGATGTAATTCATTTATGTAATTTCATCTTTAATTACAATGTTGACTCTTTAATTACAATGTTGACCCTTCCCTTACTCATTAAACCACCGTTAAAGGGATATTTCACCCTAAAATTAAGATTTTGTCATCACTTACCCACTAGGAAAATACTATGGTAGTCAATGGCTACCAACATTCTTAAAAATATGTTCTTTTGTGTTAAGCAGAAGAAATAAACTCATACAGGTTTGTTTTTTGGTTTGGTTTGGTAAAAAAAAAAAAAAAAATTGGGGGGTGAACTATCCCTTTAAATCTACCCATACCACTAAACTTGTCCTTAGCCTTACCCGGTCACCATAATTTTGCCAAGTAAGATATTCCCGGATCAACATATTTTGTTGATCCTTGAACAACAATCCTGTCCAAAAATGTAGACCCAACCCAATCACTACCGCCTAAACCAAACCAGAGGGAAATGATGGGTGAATAACACTGATGTAGAAGCACCTAACTCTGGTTGTAAGACTATACTTAACATAAACTTTAATCTTGTCCCTCAAATCTGATTGGTCGCTTGAAATGTTGTTCCAGGATCAACAAAGATGTTGATGCAGGAACATGTTGTATGTGGTGAAATCACGTTCGCCAACCTTACCCGCACCCTACATTAATAACAACAAATGTGTTTTGCAATACAACATGAACACAATAATTGTACCTAACATTTTTTTTCTGATGTAAGTTGTTAAATACACCTAGTATAAAGTGTGACCCGAGATGCTCATAATTTTAAGAATAAGCTACCTTGCAAAAAAGTAGTTTACTAAACTAAAATTTATTAAGAAAAGGAAGCTACGTGTATTTAAGGGGACAGTATTTCAAATTTCAAACATACAACCTTCAAATTACATCATTTATTTATGCAATTAGAGCAGTATTTTTTTGGAGTTAGTGTCACATTACACATGAATTACACTAAATTAGCTATCATTTAATGAATGATGCCTGAATTTAATGACTTTTTTTAATTAATGATACTTCAATCTTTCATAATGTTGAAAAGATAAACAATTATGCAAAAATTATAAATGTAATAAAATACATTAATAAATTATTTGTGGACTTGTGAATCTTTGAAATAAGGCTTGAAAATTAGAATATTCAAATGTAATTTCCTTTGTCAACTAGCCTATAAGACGTAAACAGCAATTATCCTGATATCGAATCCACTTGCCTCCCAAGTACATTTGATTTTGACACAACCTTAAAACACCTCAAGACATCCAGACAAGACGTAAGACATCCAATTACTGTGCGATCTGCTGAGGGTGGGAACTAATGATTGACTTTCGGAGACAACATCTGCTATTATGGCCTTCTGACGCACTTTTAAGGCAAGTTCAAACAGTCTTCAGAGTTCATGCCTCACAGTGGCCTCAAGCTGCTCATTCTGAGGTTTGCGGCGTCTCTGTGTCCTACACATAAACCTGAACAAACGTACGTTAGTGCCTTAGTTTCTCTTTACAACACAGCTCAGTTACTGAAGAAACCCGTAAAAACATGAAAAGACTTCTTTTCCCTGCATTTTTGTTAGTTAAAAAGCCCTTTAAAATGTTGTTGCTGAAGGATTTGTAGCAAACAAATACAAAGAAAACCATGGAAGCCAAAGAATAAAAAGGTAATTAACTTTAATCTCACAATTCTGACTTTTTTTTGTCGCAATTGCAAGTTAATATCTTGAGCAAGTTAACTCTGAGAAAAAAGAATTCTAAACTCACAACTGTATGAGATAAAGTCAGAATTGTGAGATATAATCTTGCAATTGCAAGAAAAAACTGAATCTGAATTGTGAGATAGAAAGTTGCAATTACCTTTTTTAATTGCAAGATTATATTTTACATTTCTGTATTTTCTCCTTTGCAATTCTAAGATAAAATTCAGAATTGTAAGATATAAACTCGGAATTGTAAGATTTAGGCCTGGTTTCAGAGACAGGGCTTAGATTAAGCCAGTATTAGGCCTTAGTTCAATTAGGACATTTAAGTGGCTTTTATAAAGAAAAGAAAAAACATTATTGGTGTGCATCTAGAGACAAAACAAGTGCACTGACACATTTTAAGATATGTCAGTGCAAGTTGCTTTCAGTTAAAACAGCTCAAACATGCATTTTAGTCTGGGACTAGCTTAAGCCTGGTCTGTGAAACCGGGGAATAAATTTGGAATTGCGTAGTTCTGACTTTAAAACAGGCAATTGCGAGTTTTTCCTCACAATTATGGCCTTTTTTCTTGCAATTGTGAGATATAAACTCAGAAAAAAAGACTGAATTGTGAGAAAAATTCGCAATTGCCTACTTTTTATTGGCGGAAACTTGCTTCCATTGAAAACCCAAAATATATTGTAATGTAGTGAATGGCTCAATAATTGTGTTTCGGGGTTCTAAGTAAAGGTTTATGTGTTGAGCTCAGCTCTGATGAATAACAGCAATAAATCTTTAGAGAGTTTTGTTGATGTTTAGCCGGTCGGAGCACTTGACTTTCAGTGGCAAATCAAAGGCAGATAACCTGCGAGATCCATGTGAGACCTGAGCAAATCTACTACTGTATCTTTATGCTACATGTTCGATTTGGACTCCAGCACAAAGCCACATGCCATCGAAAGTTCAAAAGTTCAGTCTAGCCATGAACTTTGTCAGGACTCAAGTTGTTCTGCAGTCGCAGTATTTTCACCCACGCTCTGTCCTGAGTAACACAGATTTCTGTGGAGAACAGCAATAAAATGATTGTGAAAATAATTAAGCAGGTTACATTCCATTTCATCTAAATGCCTATTTGCTTGCTTTGAAAAAAACGAATCCATTTGAGCATATTCTGTGAAGAATGGCCAAACAAACAGTATAAGGAATTAAAAACAACAATAAATGTGTCATCCTGTTTTATCTTCTAGTGTTTTATTACTCTGCACACTTCAGAAGTGGATCAGGGTTGCTCCCGAGGTCATCCGAGCCATAACCGGGCCGAACTTCATCCAGATAAGATGTGGAAACCTCTCCCTTGTCATATAGTTGTGAATGAATACGTGAAAATATCGTATTTGTCATAAGAAGACTTCACAAGGTCAATGTGAGAAATGTGTCAAGCGATGACAGCTTCCGTGTTCATGGTTATTTCATATCACACATGTATAGGATATATAAAATCATCTAAAACTAATCAGTGGCCTTAAACAAGACACACTTTTTTTGGGATCGCTTGTGAAAAAGAAGTAGAATTTTCTATACTTTTAAAAAGAGTTATCATATTCTACTTAAAAAGAGTGCAAACTGAATGTAATATTTGAAGTCTTCAGATGCAAAAACCTCTACATCCGCCTGACTTTTTTCTTTTAAATGAGCATTTTTATGTTTTTACTATTTTATTCTTAACAGTGACATTTTTTTAAAATAAGGCATTTACATAATTGACTAATAACCTTTACATTGCCATGAAAGTGAAATGACTGAACCTAAGCCCATTCACACCAAGGACGGATAACGATAAAGATATAGTTCTAAAAATAGTTCTCAGTATTAAAGAATAGCAAAGTTCGCACCACAGCTATAACCATAACGGCACAGAGAAACGATATCGCTGGAATACAGAACGATTTTATCCACCTGATGAACGATATACATTGACAGCCAATCAGAATCAATCCTGCAACTAGCGAGATTGATGATTTAAAGTGACAGAAAACAACGCGCTAAGAAGAATAAACAGAACGATATCGTCATGGTGTGGAGGATGCTAGTTGTCGTTCATGGTGTGAACAGGCATTGTCATTTTTCACAAATAAGTATTTCAATTACCTTTTCATTGCCATTAAAGTGAACCTAAACATAAATGGAGCCCGATAAAATCCTCATTTAAAAGAAATGTCAATCAGACTTAGAGGTTTTTGCATCTGAAGTCTTCATTTTCAGACACTTAATTGCATGGTATTTACATTTAAATAAAAATGTATTGTAGTTTAAACATATAAAATACAATTAGTTGAACTTGAGGGTGTTTTTGACCCACTTAAATTGGAATATCTTTATAATTTCATACTTCAATTGTCTTTGAAATACGGTTAGACAATGTACTGACAAGCATTTATGGTCAACTAAAAATCTATTTTAATGTCTTTTCTTTATTGTCAACTTATTGGCCATATTTGTAATTGCATATTTGAAATTATGATGCAGCAATTTAGTAAATTTACAATTTATTAACTTTAAATGTATCAAATAAATACATTTAAAAATATAATCAAGAAGGCCTACTTTACATGTGCATACTCAACACATCAAAATAAGTACTTATTTTGAAAAAGGATTTTCTTAAAAGAGTGATTTTGGTCATTATCACAAAATGCACTTTTTAAAAGATGTTAAGAAGCGTAGTCATGAAAGTATACTCTCTTTTTATTTCATTAATAGGGATGTTATCTGCATGTAGGCCTACAATTGTTGTTGTTTTTTTGAAAAGTACACTACAAGTGCATGTTCAACACAATAAAGCACACTTCCTTTTGACAATGGATAACCACATTTTTAAATAAATGTAGATGTCAGATTTGTATATTTCTTTAGCCCTGCACTCTTCCCATCATTCTACTCAGAATGACAAAAGCATTGCAGGTTCATTTACACATCAGTGTACACATTTACACATCTTCACTTCCAAGCAGCGAGTCTGGTTCCTTCAGGCCTCCTCTGAGAGCAGACGGAGAGCGTCTTCAACACTGTTGATAAAAACAGACTCTGTGTCGACTGTCATCTCACTCTGGATCTCACTAACCCTCTTACCTCTTAGTTTATTGTGCTGAAGTGAGCCAAACCATGGCAGTTCATGGATCTCCTAATGACATCATGCCTTTATAAACATTTATTAACACTATCAAAAAATATTTTTTGGAAATGCTTGTAGATGCAGGGACATCAGATGAATATGTTTCGATGGCGATGCTTTTATATTTATAATTTCCCACAATTAAGTAAATACAAATGTTGGTATCTATTTTACATTAAGTTTGCATTACATTAAGTCATTCACAATAGTCAAGCAGTGAATGTGAATTATGGAAACCCATGGGGAAAATTCCTATTGCTCAGTGGTTGTAGCTACTTTCGTATCTCATATGAGATTTCACTGACCTTTCAACATTTGTCTCAGTAACAGAACAAATAAAAATGACATTTAAGACAATTGAAAGACAGGAAAGAACTGAGTTGAAGGAAATGAATGTGGATCATATGGCTCAGATCATTTGGTCTGGCAAGAATTCCATGGGAATTGTTCACATCGAAACTCAGACATACAATTGCAGACTGTGGGATCTTGGAAAATCTGCACATTGTGAGACATTATGCAAATTTGCGTTCTCATGCACTATAGTGTAAGTGTTTTCCACGGTCAAAAGTCCAACAAGAAAGTGAGCTTTAAATATAATTAACCAAAAAAATAAATTGTGGGAAGTTCTTCAATTCCTGTATTAGACAGGTAAAAGCATAGATTACGTAATATTGAACACAACTCTACTGAAACTCTTTTTTCATCAGAGAAACAGGAGTTTTTCTATTTAATCTCATTCCTTTTACAGTTTCACTGAAATGCGAAACACCTGATGCTGGTGGTTTCTACCTCTTCATTTTGTCATGTCCTTCCCTCCCCCATCCGCACTCAGTTGGCCTGTACATGAACTCTTGCTGACTTTTTACCCTTCACTCCCTACCTGCTGTTTTTCTCTGTCCTCATAGGGATTCCTTGTGATAAAGAAGAACATTATAGCATACTTTTAAAAAGAGTGCTTGTTACAGAAATGATATATCATTAAGGGTGATCTCTATGCAATGTTTTTGGACACTTAATTGCATGTTATTTAAAATGAAATGAAAATGTATTACAGTTGAAATTGATACTAAATGCAGCTAAATCAACTTTTATGTCATTTAATTTCATATTTCTGTTGTCTTTGAAATTATGGTAAACTAAAATAATGTCATTTGTAATGTCATTGAAAATGACATTATTATGGTAAACTAAAATAATGTCATTTGTAATGTCATTGAAACTTGTATGTCATGTACTTAAATATTTGTAATTACACATTGTTTGTTCAAATGTAGTACATACAAAAACTTTAAATGTAATATCAAATAACACGACAGTTAAAATTAAAATCAAGTACTTTATATGTGCACATCACACATCACTTTTTAAAAGTCTACTTAAGTTTGCTATAAAGCACAATATTATATAATCGTATTAATGATATAATGTTTTTTTAAATGTACTTTTAAGATTTGAAGTGCACTTCAAGTGCACATTAAATGCACTTCTTATTCACAAGGGATGTACTGAAATGTTAAAATAACAATATAATGTACAAACGCATTTACGTTTGTTTTGTGTAAAATGAACAGTTTGTTTCACCTGATCGGGATCAGAACCAGCTTATATTATCCCACTAAGTACAAAATAAAACATAAATGGCTGTTAAAGCTGAAATGATTTTATTGTGTGAGAAGAAAGAGGTGAATAACTCAAATGCCTGTAACAACAGTCAGTTACACACAAACTATGTTGACCAATCAATATCAAGTTGAACACTTGTAATTGGTGTAATTTGAATAAACATTATCATTTTCATGATTCCATTATCATTCAGAAAGTGAACGTTTTGACTTTTTAGTGCCATTAGACACACGATGCTTCATGAGCAAATTGTTTTCTGGAGGTTGAACATTGCTCAGTGTGGCTCGTAATGAGTTAAAGAGCACAACATCACAGGTAGAGGTATGTTCAGTCGTTTCGGTATGAGGAAACAGAATACGGTGGAGCTTCCCACAAAGAGCTAAAATGATTAATTTGCTGTTCCCATCAGAAGGACGGTCTATGAACAGCTGCTATGGACTCTGAAAACAAGTGAGGAAGACTGGCCCAGTTCATTGGGAGGGCAGAGGCGATATAGAATGGTGTGTCTGTGACATTTGTGCGCACACACACACATATGCTGAAAGAGTTACCTCTGTATCTCCCATTACCTCCTTCACGAGAGGAACGCTTTGCAACATTTCACCCTCATCCAACCTGCCATTATCTTCTCTTCGGGTTCATTCCCATGCCAGACCCAGCAAGCAGCGTCATTTATTTTCAACATGCGTCGTTTCAAAAAGAAAACACAGTTTGGCTCTACTGGGGAGGCTTTCTAATGCCAGCTTCTGCCTCAATGATCAAAAACGATGAGCTATTACTTGAACGCTGAAGGTTTAAAGTGACACGAAGCGGTGGGGGCCAGTGAACTGTTTTTGGAGCTGCTTTGGAAGTGTAACTTATCAGTTGGGGAAAACTCTAATGGTGGATAGCTTTAATGGCTCCTCAGCCACCTCATCCCTCATTCCAGCCATCCGTCAAGAGCCACCTTTGTCTCTCCATTTCAGTCCTGTCTTTGATTCAGCAAAGTTCAGTGCTGAGTCTTTCTTTACACTATCACTGCCTGGAGAACGTGTGTCAGCAGCTTGAGCCAGACTTTTAACCTCATGCTTCAAGTCATGATTTCCCCTACAGTCCTGATTATGCTGGGGTCAGATTAAGAATAAATAGATATTGGGTACTTAATATTTATGCAATCTGTATTTAAAGGGTTAATGCGTCAAGCATATCTGTCAAATCAGTTTTGGTTACTTTATTTTAGGATTTGAAGGGAGAAAACTTGCTGACATCTTTGGGGTCTTTGGGAGGCCAAACATAAAGACATTTAAATCAATCTCAGAAGAACCATAGATGTAAATATTGCGGCAATATAGTTTGTGTGCTGTTGTTATTTATAGTGTAGCTATTTTGCTATTTAGACTGGGTTTAATCTCCTCTGTAGAATATTTACTCCACTAATTATAATCGCAGTGATTGTCGCTTAAAGTTCGTTCATAATACACTATCCTTTGGGGTCAGTAATAATATATATATATATATATATATATATATATATATATATATATATATATATATATGTGTATGTTTAGGTGCTGTCAAATCGATTAATCACATCTAACACACATGCGCACACAAATATATATATATATATATATATATACATATATATATATATATATGTACAAATATATGTATACCCACATATATGTTTACAAACTTTTATGCTAGATGTGATTGATTTTTAAAACAAGTCTTTTATTGATTATCGACATCATATATAAATATATACATTTATATGTGTATATTTATATATGATGTCAATAGTCAATATATAAAAGCCTTGTTTTAAAAATCTTCACCAACACCAATAGTGTACTCAAACATTCCATTTTTCTTCTACTTTTCTGCAATTACTTCAGCTCATTTATTAGCATTTTTATTACATTTTTGTTCATGCCAACTTTATACTTTTAAAGAAATTAAGTTTTAAATGAAATTGTATTCCTTTTTGAGATTATAAATTTGAGAAATAAGTTGAGATTAAATAACTTAACAATTCAAAATGCATCAACAGCAATGATGCCATCATCAAATCTGCATAATGAATTCTAGTGGTCTTTTCTTTCTAATATCTAGTAAAACCTTTTACTTGCCACATTATGTGTCGATTCTCATGCACAGCTGACGCAAAACAAGACGCACAATGAATGTCATGACATGACATCCTGAAATTGACATTTTTAAAATGAGTAGATATCACCTGTTCATGTTTACTCTCTCTCTCTCGGTGTGTCTTTACAAATCACGTCTGCAGTGCAACGAAAGACTAATTGGCGTGTGGAGACAGCAGGGTGAGACGTGAACGGTGTGGATGTTGAGTGTGGTAGGTGTGGTGGGGAACACTGAGATGAGCTCCTGCTGAGACAGACAGGGACAGATGAGGGCCGCTGGCGTTCACAGCTGGGAATCCAGTCAGGGCCAGGGAGTCTATCAGTGAACTCCACAGCCCTGCTCAGACCCTTCCTGACCTGAACATAACCCCACTGATGCTAATCCTTATTTATTGCCTATTAAAGAGCAATGCTTCATCCTCTCAAGCCATAGTGTGATTTAGCACTCCTCAAGTCCAGTGTCTCACCTTTCTGCTGCTTCATCATGTTAGCACTCTGCGAGCCGGCCAGTGCTCACTTTTGGGGCTGCTTTTGAGACATTTGGAAAATTTTACACATTAAAGAAAATGTGGTACTACAAAATGTACCTTTAGGTTTACTGGGGCAGTACCCTTACATTTTTAACTTTGTCTACCCTAAAAGACGCATATTGGTACCTAAGAGTAACATGCACCCTTAAGAAAAAAAAGTGCTTGTTTTTTAAAAAACTGTACTTGCATATAACATATTAATGAAATAAAAGGTCACTTTGATGACCGTAAGTAATACTTTTAAAAAGTGCACTTTGTAATAATGTCAAATTGAAAGTTTTACTTTCATTGTTTAATAACTTTTTGTAGTGGTTTAAAGAAGTCCACTTATTTTGACGTGTTGACTAGCACATGTAAAGTACTTGATTGTAATTATTAACCGCACTGTGTTATTAAATATTTATTTCAAATTTAAATATTTTTACTTATACTAAACTGTAAGTTCATCATTACAAATGTGTAATTAAAAATATATTTAAATACATGACATACAAGTTTCAACAGAAATTATATTAAAGTATATTTCAGTTTACCCTGAATGCTTGTCTGTATATTCGGCAGTACACGTTAACCATATTTCATAATTATGAAAAACTATGTATAAAGATGCACTTTAAGTCCTACTTAAGTGGGTCAAGAACAGTCTTAAGTCGAACTATTTGCTTTTAATATAAATGTTAACTATAATACATTGTCATTCAATTGTAATTAACGTGGAATTAAGAGTACAAAACATAACATTCAGTTTGCACTTAAGTATTCTTTTAAAGTATATTATTTCCAGAAGTAAAGTATGCTACAGTGTACTTCTTTTTCACAAGGGAAGGTATTGTTTAGGGTTAAATAGGGATGAGTGTTTCTTAGGTCACAGCTGCAAAGAGAAATAGCTGGAAAAGTGGTATAAACGGAGGAATGCCTCTGTATGAAAAGAGTGTCGTTAACAGCACTTGGCACAGGGCCGTCTGAAGAGGTACCTGCTAAGTGCCCTCATTAAAGTTGGAGTCAAAGTGTCTACAGGACTTCATTGTGCACCACGGCCCTTGTTTCCTGTCAGACCTGGAGATGTGAATTGTCCCGGGGCCCTCCAGGTTGAACCAGGGCTGGGGGCAGAGACGGGACAGAAGAACACAAAGGAATGAGAGAGGTGACGGTGCGAGTCTAGTCACCCAGTCTGACCCTCCCACCCGACCCTCTCTTATCTGGTTTGTGACTGGCATTAGGTCTACAGTAGCAAGCATTTCACACTTTTAGTTAGGGTTGCATTATGTCGCGTGACACCTCACCTGCTTGTGAAAAGCGGAGACACATTATCACGGCGGGCCCCCGTTTCTTTGAACTGAAGCCCCCGCCCCGGTGACTTCGTTTGCATTTTATGCCTGTGTCAAAGCAGTCTGATACACGCTGACGTCGTAATGACGCTCTGAACGTGGTGTGAGACGCGTCCTCAGATCTTCAGGAGCCTCAGGGACTATTAAGGTGGTGCAATCAAAGAGGTTCTCTTCCATAAATTGGCTTTTATACTCAACTTTATAGGCCCTGATTTGTCAGAAGAAGGAGTGAAAGGAGCCGTGGTCCGGGGTTAACTACAGTCCATCTCGGGAAGGGACAGATAAAGATTCTGTGGCACAGTTTCAGACGGCTCACAAAAGTATGTGATTGTCTCATTGGGGCCACAGCCCATATATCATTTGTGCTTTTTTTTCTATGCTAAACTGTCAACTCTTCGAACTTTGAATAACAGTGGGTCGTGGACTAGAAAGTTTCGGTCGTCATATTATCACTTGATCTGAAATTAAATGGCCTCAATTTTGCATGCATTTATTTTCTATAGCCAAATTCGGATTCACAAGGTCTCTATGCAGTGTTTAGCTATGTAGAAGTTTGTTCATTTGGAATATGCCTTCAAACACAGGAACATGATGGAGGTTTGAGTATGATGACAATTAATACTTATGCAAATATATACAAATATAATAACAATTAATATACATAATTCAATTATATATTTGAACTATATATAAATAAATCACATTTAAATAATTAATATCAATTATTAATACAATTGTGCAAATACATGTTTTTCCATGTACTGTATATAATACATCCATGCGATTTTAAATAAAATAAATAATATATATTTTAATGTAATTATATTTAACTTTATACAAATTACATTCAAATATTTTAATTATTATATTCTTTAATACAATCAGGCAAATAAAAAAACTATTTGTATACTTTCATATAGCCTAATGTATATTATATCATGTGAATTTATATAAAATATATATTATCATATATTTAACTGTATTTATATATTTAACTACATTACATTGAAATATGTAATCAATCTAAATGAATAATATGATTATGCAAATACATAAAACATCTATTAATACTTTAATATACCAGATATAATACATCAATTTATATCAAATATATATTACTATGAATTCAAATCTAATTATAAAATATTATAGATTATTAATATAATTAATAAAGAGAAATACAAATAAATATAGTATAAGTGTAATACAAATAAAGAGAAAAATCAATTAACATACTTTCAAATTCTGAATGTATCCATGAATTTATGAAAAATTTATGAACAAATAATTTTTTTTTTTTAATTAAATACTTTCATATACTGTAAATAATACAACCATGTGACTATGTGATATATTTATATATATAAATTAATATTATTCATAATATTCAAAACAAATTACTGCAGTGATAAATTACTGCTGCAATGTTTATTACGAAAATAAATGTGATTTGGTTATTATTATTATTTTTTAAATTCATTTAGCTGACGCTTTTATCCAAAGCGACTTACAATTGCTATATATTTCAGAGGTCACATGCCTCTGGAGCAACTAGGGGTTAAGTGTCTTGCTCAGGACACATTGGTGTCTCACAGTGGATTCGAACCCGGGTCTCTCACACCAAAGGCATGTGTCTTATCCACTGCGCCATCACCACCCCAGATTATCATACATATGCTATGTGCCTCGTCATGATAATCCCTTTGTAACAATCTCATATTGCTTTATGCCCATTAATAACTGTACAGAAACCATACCGTAGGTGAATTAGGCAGAGTAAAAATGCTGGGCCCTCCTTATCACATATTTTATTTAGCCAAATTTCAATTTCTAGTGAGGTCCAGTTTTCAGAGCACGGTCACAATTGGATCATTCCCCAGAACTGCATGAAGTACTTCCAAGTTTGTTGCCCTCATTATAGTTATAGTATTTCTCCATGTGCTAGTCACAATGGCTTGGGCAAATAGTAAGCAAGAAAATTAAAGGTGAAAAGTGTAATTTCTGTACCACTAGCATCAACAAACAGAATTGACAAACAGGTTTCATGAACACTTCATGAACACGTCTATATACTTAAAGTCGTGATGGAACAGAGGTAGCACCAGGTCTTTTCTTCTGTATTGTGACAGAATCTGAGGGGTAATTTGATTATCAAAAAAGAAAAAATATTGGGGAGGTACTTGGTTCTATTCATCAGTTGTAAATTGGATTTTTAGATGTGGCCGTTCCACTCAAAAGTGAAGGGAGATGAATGAAGAAGACAATACTTCGACAATACAGTTAATTCTCTTTAGAGAAACTTTTGTAAATAACTATGCTAGTGTGCATTCAATTTTCAGTAATCCAGCAGTACATCATCAGGTATTTCTTATATTAATGGCACTTGCATATTGTCTCTGAGCATGTTTAATGATCCATTCAGGCTGGCACACGTCTGTCCAGCAGCAGTTTGAGATGCTTTTACAAACACATTGCTTCAGTACTTCCATTAGCTTCTTCTTTTCGCGTGTAGTCCTCTACCCCCGTGTGCTTGCTGGTGCATTTATCATCCATTTTCACTTTTGTTGAGGCCATGCATCAAATGATCAATCATAGCCGAGTGTTTTCCTTAGCATTGGCCATCTTTCATTGTCACCATCAAAGGTCTCGTCTCCTTTGTGGGAGTGAAAAAGAAAGAGAGGGGGTTAAAGGACCGGAGCGCCGGGTCTCATCCTTACACGACACCGAGAGAAGCCGAGGTGTACAGTCGGTAGCAGCGAGGTATCTCTCTCTCCGTGCTTGCTTCGAGCACTGGGTTTTTCACTGGCCTGCCCTCCGATTCACCTTGAGCCGTTGCCGAGACCTCCATCCCTCTCCATCTGTCACCAGCAGAAAAGCTCTGTTTTACTGCGGCTGGAACCGCGAACAGCAGATCTGGGTTCAGCCAAGATTCACTAGGAATGCGTTTTAACCACACACACTGCATGTGACCCTTTAACACTTATGAGCTTTTATTTATAGACTAGTCAATCAGAAAGAGAAGGAGTTCGGAGGTTTATAACATTCACGGTTAGCACTGGAACAGTCCTACCCTGTGGAAGATCAGCCATAATACCATTACAGCTGTCCTCTGGAGCTTTTAGTGTGCATGTTACAGAAACGACACAAATTTGGTCGTTTAGGTGATATGTTTGAACAAGCAAACATTTTGAATAATTTAAAATGTGCTGGAAAAAATTTCCCTGCAGTATATTCCTTTTTTTCTCAGTCACATTTAATATATTTTACATCTATGGGTTTACTAATGCTGCAAGATTTGAGGGGAAATCGAATTGCTATTTTTCTGAAAATAAACATGAAATAAGAACAAAATATAATTGTAATATCTGTAATATTTTACTGTAAAATAATCAAGTATTCAAGAAAATAATATGATAATTATTTTAGTTAATTATTATTATAATAAAAATGATTATTATTTATTTTGCATTACAACTGTAAAATTGCGATACGACTCATCGGCACATTCTCCATCACCAGCAGCCATCTCTGCCTGTTCCAGACAGGACTTATCGTCCCAGCCCAGAGAGTCCTGGAAGGCATGAGACTTCTTCTGTTGTGGACCTGATTTGAATGCCTAAGCCTACAACGGAAACAAAGCCAGAATCAATGACCGCCACGGACCACATGCTAGAGCCACCTAAGAGCCAACCAAGCAGCCAGAGACTGCCAACAAGTCCATCTAGTCCAGCTAGAGCCAAAAGCCATCTCAGTCCTGAGGCCAGAGCCAACCATCAGGTCCATCCCAGTGTCCGCACGATGAGGGCAGTCCTCTCCCGAGGAGGACTCATTAACTTCTCAATGGAGCAAGCTCCGACCCTTGTCCCTGAACTCGCTTCAAGGAATCCGTTAGACGATCCAGTCCCACCCTGTCACCTGCTCAGCTTAATGTCTCCGTCATCACAGCTGGCTCCGTCCAGTTCCATGGTTTCACCTGCTCTGCTTTCTCGGCTTTGCACTCGTCGCTGACTCCCTCTCACCAGCTGGGCTCTGTGAGACGGATCCCCTGGCTGCACCTCGGGCCTCCAGGCCCATGTCTCCACCTTGCCCTGTCACTCCCTCAGCTCTATTGTGGTCTGACATCACTCAAGCTCCACCAAGCTTCCTTGTCCGTCCAGTTCCAGCTTGGACTTTCGTCATCCTGGTTCCACTGCAGAATTCCGGGCCTCTGGCTGCGTCTAAGGCCCTTCACCCTTTTGGATCCACCGGGTTCCTTCTTCCCTCCGATGTCACCCCATTCTGCCAGACCCCCGTATTCGCCTCGGTCCCTCAAACTGGCAGCATCGCCTTGGACTTTCGGGCCTCCAATGTCACTCCGGTCCGTCATCCATTCGTTTTTGTCTGGGTCTCCACCTTGACCAGCTCCACCTCTGTCGGTTGGCCCACCAGGCTCCATCCAAGAGACCATCAGACTCCATCAGCTCCGCGTGGTGTTCCCCTCTTCCGGCTCCTCCAGCTTCCTGTCCTTCGCCAGCTCCTCGTTCTCCTCCAAAGCCCCCTCCCTCCATTGCTGGACTAAACTGTATGCCAAGAGGACATGCCTTTTGGGAGGAGGACTTCTGTCTGGGATTATGTTTAGTTTTATTGTGTTTTTGTTTCATGTATATCCTTTCAGTTTAGCTTTCTTTGTGACCTTATTGACTCCATGTTAGTTTTATTAGTTACTTGTTTCTTGTTTAGTTCACTCATCAACTCTGAGGTTGATGAACAACATCAACTTCTGTTCAGTTCATTGTCAGTTTATGTCTTGAGTTAAGTGCTGTTAGTAATGTAATTCTCTGTGTATTTTCCTAGTTATTCTCTCCGTGTTTATAAAAGTATCATTGTTATTTATTCTGCGTCACGCATCTCCTTACGACCACCATATACGTGACAACAACAGTGCAAATATTTTATTACTTTGAAATTCCTCATTCATAGCACAGGAGACTAATGTGCTATTCAAGTGGAGTTGAAAATATTGTTATTATGAGTTCCGAGCACATGAATGGCCCTGCAATTTGAAGTTGTAGGGAAAGTGAATGAATTCTAGATGATAGACAAGTTGCGTCATTGGATAGTGTGTGTCAGTTTGAAACATTGCAGCTTTGATCTATAAAATAGATAATTTCATATAATATGTCTAAAATATATAAATATCAGTAAGTGGAAAGCAAGTTTGTAGTGAATTATAATGAATGCTTTTGTAATATATAATAATAATTATTTTGTTTTCTTTAGGCTACTCTGGTGTTATGTATCCGACTTGAATGCATGACATGACGTAGTAACGAACCAGGTAAAAGTTTCCCAAAGTTTATGTTTCAAGTTTCCCAGTTTTGAGAGATCCCCTCTGCAACTCAACAGAATGCAAATGTGAGAATACTTGGATCTTTTTTTAAGGAGAAAAGGTCTCAGTTTGCTCTCCATTGAATCCAGATTATCTTCTCAGAATCAGCTGTTATCTGCAACTGCTTTGTGTTTTACCTTTCAACGAGAAGCATTTCCCTGACCCAAGTCAAGCCAGTCAAGCGGCAATGACGGGCACCTCAGTGTCAAAGCTAATTGGTAGCCGATCAAAATAAAGGCTTGAATGAGAGTTGTTTCTGCACCCAGAATTACCCTGAACTATGGGTGAACCCAGTACTGCCCATCAAAGAGTTCACTGGAATTGTCCATGTGCCTGAAATCATCTCACATCGACCTCAAATTAAACAGGGAAGTGCTGTGTTTCACAACTACCCATTCAGCAGAGATGAGGAGATGATTGGATGAGTGACTGTAAAAACCTGCCTTGATGGTGCCTTGATTAACACCTCTTGAAAGAGGCTAAGTTCAAAAGACAGCTGACATGACAGTCGAGTAAAAAAAAGATGATTGTATAATGATGTCCAAAAAATGAACACAATCTAACGCGCTCAGTTATTAATACATTTTTCCTTTCCCACTGGTATGAACTTTGAGTTTGTTTTAAGAAATGGTTAATTTTTATACAGTGTTTGAGAATGAGATCAACACATATCTGCCTTCATCTGTGTAAGATCATCAGTAACAGTCTAGCAGCCAGCCACATACATTACAGGCACCATCTGCGTCCTTTGTTATTCAACATAAAAGGATGAGGCGTTGATTTAAGTTGGCTGACTAAATGGGGAAATGAACATTCATAGATAAAAGATAATAAATTATACCATAATGAATTTCAGAGTACTGAACTTGGACTTATTGAACTTACTGTCAATTGCATCTTTGATTCCAGCAATAAAACATGTGCAACAAGTCAACCACAAATATTGCAATCCATGTTTTTAGTGCTGTCTAATAAGGCAACCATCACTATTACTAGTGCTCATTGACCTAGTTCCCACCTGGTATTAAAATACGTTTTCAGAAATCCGATCAAGTAGTCAGTTATTTTAGTATCATAGAGATATATACTATTGAGATACTTTTATTGAGATAATATAGTCTTTATTAATACTTAATTATATTATGTCTATACAATTTTTGTTAAATTGTATTTCAGTTTTAGTTGTTTTAGTACATCAGGTTAAACAAAATGAGAAATGTTGCAATAAAATCAGCTTACTTTTTCTTTTTTTTCAGTTAATGTCTCATTTATTTCATAGTATTTTATTTGATAGTAACCCTGGTCGAGATGCATTTCGACCAGGTATTAACAAGCATTTCAAATGTTTCTTTTGTGTCCACATGTTTTCAGATTTTGTTGAGACACTCCACTCTTATTTTGCCACATTCTACATCTCAGACACGCTTTACACTTGGTATTAAAAGGCGTTTTGGTCGATCGAAGTAGACAAGGGAAAAATATTCCCGTTAACACCTGGTGTTTTAATCCGTCTCTTTTGCTCAATTTCAACTACTTCTGTCTGGATTTCTTCGAGGGGAGGGTCTATGGGCGGGTAAATGTATGTGTTTTTTCAGATCTTTCGATCTAATGGACAAATATGAATATGAATATGGATATGACTGGAGACAACGGAAAAACACACGGAGAGCATCATCTTTCGTTTCTGCTCTGACAGCCGCTAGAGTGACACACACTGGACGTGATGAGTGTGTGTCACTCTATCAGGAATGGTGAGAGAACATTGTGCTTGGTGAGTATTGTGTTCAAACCAAACTTGGGTCTTAAGCCGAGTGAGCCGACAAAGTTTAAATCCCATCTGGCTAGCGCGCTTCCCATAATGTTTACACATTAGGTCAGTAGGTGGAGAGTAGACGGTCTTTTGTGGCTGTTCGAACACATCCGACCACATGAGCGTCTACACTACGAAAGCAATCCGGCCGAATGCGTATTCGACAACCTCTGGAATTGGTCGAAAGTGGACAAAATCAAAACTTTTTAGACCCTCTTTACACCTGTATTTAGCGTGGTCCACTTGTGAACTACTCGACCAAAACGCATCTTAATACTAGGTGTAAACAAGGCCACATTCGAGGGAATGGCGAGGGAGTGCTTATGGTGCATGAATACTTTTTAGCTTATGAGCTAATGAGCCAATTGGATCTCTTGGGGTTCTAATGGAGGCCCAATTTCAGGAGAGGGCCTGATAACTCATGACACCAGGACACATTCAGGACAGATGTTGACCCTGTTTCCACCTTTATTTAGTGCTGCCCGGAACGCAAAACCCATATTAATTCCAAGTGGAAACAGAACTAAACTTAGTTAGTGTTTTAAACAGATTTTGATCTCATCCCAGTGGTGCTACTTACACGAGATTGTGGGAACAATAATACCTCATATCATTCAATTTTTTGAGGAAAGGTGTGCTTTTACTTTTCTAGACTTACGATATTTACAAAAAACGAGCCCCATCTGGACACTTGGAAATCATAGAGACTTGAAGGTGGGCTATTTTGACTTTGTCCAGTAAGAAATCACCTAGCAGTGAGAACATCCTTGCAATGCCATAGAAAACACCCAGAGCTCTTTAACAACTGCATAGCAACATTGTATCAATCACCCAGGGGTGCGTTTCCCACAAGCATCATTAGCAACTATGCTCGCAAGTTCCATTGAACTCTGTTGGTAACGACAGAACTTGCAACCATAGTTGGCTTTGGGTAATGCACCCCAGCATAGCAACGCCCTGGCAACCACCCAGAACACCCTAGCATTGTGGTTTACTTGGTTGCTACTGTACATAATAGCCATTCTAATGTTCTCATTTGAACAATTAAAAAAAATTGTTCTTGCAACTGCAGCAGCGGGCAAAACGCCACCTGCCAAATGGGCAACACTCAAAGCAGTTGTCTGGCTGCCTCTCTCTCTGTGCAACTGTCCTGGCAAATCTCTATCGTGAGCCCCGGCAGATGCTTAGCCAGAGAGATAAGGGCCCAGCGGCGTTTGAGACGCGCTGACAGGATGCTCCATTACACGGTGTAATTACAACCAGAAGCGGCACCAAGTGTGAAAGCGACTGATAACATCAGGTCAACCAGTGAGCAGGGAGTTCAGCGGGAGGTGGAGGGGAAAGATGCATCCCTGACGAGTTATGTTTCCACAGCCCTCAATTCTGTGAGCGCATGCCCGACAACCCACACTCACGCCTCCCTGTGTGTCCAGTAGTGCTGTTGACTCTTACTGTGCCAGGACACTGAATATGTTCATGCTAAAGAATATTCCAATAGTACTTGGTCATATTCTGACTATGCAAGTATCATATGAACGCATAAGCCCGATTGTCATGATTAACACGTAAAAAAAAGGCAAACATTTGATTTTAGAATTTTAGATATTTTAAAAAGCTTATTCAGAGTATGTTCAACATTTGATGAACATTTAACAAAAAACTGGAAAATGATTATGTAATTTATATTAAATACAGACAGTTTTTGGTATAGAAGTTCAGCAACTGCAGACACATTTTTGGAGCAATGAAGAAACTGTATTTTTAATGTTATAAACATTTTATAACATGACCGACATTTTGCAATTTCCGCAAAATTATTTGCAGTGTTTCTAGCAGCCCAAGCTTATTGGAAATACATGCCTGTGGTGAAATTACTGCAAAATATTACATTGCTTCTTGGACATTTTGCTACACTTTCAAATTGAAATGTCCAGTAAGTGGTGCTAAAACCGTGATCAGTTTTATCCAAAACAAACGTGAATCTTGCAACATTTTATTACGTTGGTTGTTGCAGCAGTTCGTAATTTGGCTAAACCTTACCCTAAACCTAACTAATAGTTCTAACAAAAGCAAACGTGAGGGAAAAAACGCATTTACATTGCGTCACAAGTGCAATACTGTACCAGGTGAGCTACTGAGCTTTACTACATCAGAAATGCCATACGCATGGAGCTGATTATGTGATACATAGTTTTCAAATCTGGCACTATGGTAAAAGTGTTTTGAGGTCATAACATCATAACAAAGAAGTTGTTGATGTTTTACTAACACTAGTGGTCATTCCAGCTGAAAACGGCATTCAGTTGTATGTATAGGGTTGGTTTTTGATTTTTGCAAAAGATTTAGCCACAGCGAGGACAAGTGTGCATGTCTTTGTTCCTATTATGCAGATTGTAAGACTATAGCAATATTCTGATCACTGTATAGCATAATCACAATATGGGCCTTAATGGGTAAAGAAAAGATGCTGTGGTCACTCTCAGAACATCAGCACTTGCTGTACTGCAGTGTATAGATGTGAGAAACCCCAACACAGGTGAAGCATCCCAGTGCCACAAGGTCAGCGAGGGGACAAACACAGGAAAGCTCTCATAAACTCAAACACAGAGGGCAGCAGTATGGCCCTCTCTCTCTCTCTCGCTCGCTCGCCTCTGTCCTCGACTTACCCTTACCCCCCTCCAACCCGGCCTGGCGACACGTGCTGATTCCACAATCAGATTTGTCCGTTTTATTTTGAGGTCCTGACCCCGCCGCCTTTGGGAATGTGAACTTTTCTTGTTTATTGGTGGCCATCAGGCCAAGAACAGCTGTGTGTGTGTGTGTGTGTGTGTGAGCATGTGTGTTAAAGAGAGGGAATGAGAAGGAGAAGCGTGCAAAATGCCTCCATTTGGCTGGACGTGGATTGCTCCTATTAAGCAACAAAACCAGTCCAGATTTCACGCTTGCTGTGGGATGTGTAGCATCCAACAATTTGCCACCAGAGCATCCTTATCAGCATCATAAAAGCCGGCTTTGGATGGATGGAATGAACCCCAGAGAAAATGAACAAGCACAAAAATCAGGAAGGGTGCACTTGATTCCTTCACCTGTGCTCAGTCCTGCTGGGATATTAGTTAGGCTGCTGCTGGGCTGCTTGTATTGAGAATGGGTGAGGCGGAGCAGAGGTTTGCAGGAGCTGAGGAGGAACACCGTCTCCTGTCGCCAGGCTGGATTTATGATGCTTCCTCTCACTTTGAAGGGCAGCTCTGTTTGCTTAGTCCCCGCTAACTACTTTGCATGGCCTGTCCCAGTGCATGTTCATTCACAATAACGCTCCAGTGCCGCCAACCCTCAGGAATAGGCTGACGTGCTTGAAAAAAGCAACATAGGTCCTTTGTTTTTGTCCTTTATCATTTCTAATATTTTTAAAGCGAACCCTCAAGGCAAAAGCCTGTCAGGAATATGTCCAGGTCATATTTCACACCAACAATAAAATATGAAATTATATTTTGCATAAAAAAATTACATTAATTTTCACAACAGTTAAGCACATTTACTTCCACAAACGATCACTAATGAAATGTGGGAAAAAATGTATTACACTAATATCATATTAAGAAAAATACATCATGATATAAAATAAAGTTTTTATACATCATGATAGAATTTGTTACTTTTCAAATTTGTTGTCTAATAATGTTGTTTAAATCTCTGCACGGCTTGGCTCCCCCGTATCTCTGTAATCTGCTTCAGCCCTACGCACGACTCGCTCTCTACGATCCTCCGACTCTAGCCTTCTCGTCGTCCCTCGGCATCGCCTTGTTTCGATGAGGGGCAGATCATTCAGTGTTGTAGCACCCAAAATATGGAACTCTCTACCCCGATCACTCTGTTCTGTTAACACTCTCTCTGAATTCAAATCCATGCTCAAAACTCATTTATTTGCTGAATGTCATAACTCTTAAGTTGTACTGGAATGCTTTTTTTCTTTTTTTTCTTCTAATTTCTCATTTTCTGCATTTTCTACACTATCTACCTACTGTTGTTTTGTCTGCTGTCTTTGTCCTCTGCCTTTATCGTTGCTTGTCTATTGTAAAGCGTCCTTGAGCTCTGGTAAAAAAATAAATAAAACTTATTAATAAAATTGTTTTGAAATGATTTCTTTATTACTTTAGAGTAATATGAATTTGAGAATTACCATTGAGAATGCAAACAAAGAGTAAAACATCTAAACACAGAAATCTAGGCCAAAATGTGTCACAATGCAACTTTTTTTCATTTTATTAATGATCATTTTTTTATTATTTGTCATTATTTTCATTTCAATCAAGCACATTCACACTCCAATAATTCACAATACTGTAAAGTGTTAAAAAAAAAATTTGGTCACACTTTAGTTTAGGGTCCAATTCTCACTATTAACTATGACTCAATAAACTCCTGATTACTGCTTATTCATAGTTTGCAAGGTAATTGTTGAGTTTAAGTATTGAGTAGGATTAAGGAATGTAGAATATGGTCATGCGGAATAAGAAATTAATATGTGCTTTATAAGAATTAATAAACAGCCAACATCCTAGTAATATTCATGTTAATAAGCAATAGTTAATAGTGAAAAATGACCCTAAACTGAAGTGTTACCAAATATTCAAATATTATTTGTAAAGTATTTATACATCATGGTAGTATTTGTTAAATTGCCTTTCATTTCATTTCATTTTGATTTGAAAAAAAAATAAAAATCATTACAGCATAACCATTAACAATACTGAGAATTACAAGCAAATGTAAAAGTAAAATGCCCAGATTGTGGTAATGAGCGTTTTTCACCTATATGATCATAAAACATGCTTTATTTCTTTCTGCAAAATTTAATTTCATATATGACCTGGACATTATCTAATGAAATTCACCCCTTAAAGCCTCATCTTGCACTAATCCATTTACACTAATATCGCCGCAATAAAAGGTTTTTAGGAAAAACAACACATCCTGACTGTTTGCAGCACTGACATATTCACCCCAAACAAATAAGTGCAAAACCAGGGGGTGATAATAACAGCAAATCTGATCATACGGAGCGAACTAATGGAGTTTCGAAGCGAGGGAATGGGAGGATAGATCGTGCCATCTGCACCTCTCCACGGCACAACACACTGTCTACAGCAGCAACAGGAAATCTCTGCAAAGTTCAGCCATGGGTCAGTGTAGACATCGCTCCTCCCTCTGCCCTCCCTCCACCACACACACACACACACACACACACACATCCACCTGAGCGGCCTTTGAGGGGTCACGAGGATTAGCGACGGGGCGGGGGCTGGGGAAAAGGGGACACAACTACCATATAATTCAAACAATTAAGGAAACATTTAGTTAATGGTGCAGTGTGTGTTAAGTGTGTGACTGACCTTTTCCTGAACCCATTTATGAACTTCTGTTTTGGTGTGTGTACATGAGCGTCGCACGGATCTCTGAACGTCCAAACTCCATTTCCCCGCAGAGAGCGTAAACTTTAGCCAAATATTGTTTGTCTTGCGTAACGAGTGGCACAGGTCTTCAGATAACCGCTGATGGGAGGTAAACTAAACTGCTGTCAGTTTGCCGAACGCTGATATGCCAGCAAAGTTTGCACGCCGCCAGCAATCACTAATGTCTCTCCACACAAGTGCTTGTGAGATATTAGCGTGCAACTGGTCATTCCCATGCAGATCTCTTGCTGGGCACGATAAGGTTACCATTATGACTGAACAGGCACACGCGATTCCTCAGATGACGGAGAAATTACCCACGCTGCCTGTTATCTCTATAGAGCAGCACTGTATGATTCCATAGCAGAACATGAAGAGTCAGCAGGGGCTGCCTGACCTCTCTCTAATCGTGAAGTCAAATCCTGGTCAAACCCTGAGGGACAGCCGTGACGGAGGAGGCCGTCCTGACTCCATACATGTGTTTGGAGCCGTGATTAAGCATTCCAGGAATGTGGTATGAAAATAAGCAGCTTTGATTGAAAACAAACAAGCAAACAAAAGATTATTCATGTAATCTGACCAGGACGTTCAGTCACATGGAAAACATTCATGTGTCGTTAATGGAGCTTGCTGTCAAGAAGGCTTGAATATGAGCCTTTCTTAATATAGAGGACACATTTTTGTAGGCAAAAACCCAGGAAACACAGTTAGCATTTTAGCACTTCCAGCTCAATCATTCTGAAGTCATGGGCCTTTTGAATGAGTTTTAAGTTAAATGGCTGAAATACAGACTGTTAACACAAGCGCAAGATATTTTCATGTTTTTATAAAAAATATTTTTAAAGCTTTTACTTGTCTTGAAAAAAGTTGGTTGCTAACAAGTAACTAAATGGGTCTACATAGTTTGTTGGGGATATTAAACATAATCACGGTATGGTTAATTCATCCACTACTCACTAGTCTGCTTTCACGTCCTCGTTGTGTTTATAATCACTCTCTTGCAGACCATTCTAACTCAAATTTGCAGGGAAAATGTTTTTAAATAAAGAATGAAAGAGTTGTCGGAAGCTGACGTTGAAGTCAGTTCGTTTACAGCTTAGGCCTACATTTAGCTTTTTACTTCTGGTGATCGTATTTAGGCTTCAAAACTCATGAAAACTGTGTTCATTTGTTGGTTCAATATCATAATGAACAAAATGCAAGCCCGCAGAGCTTATTTTCTGCAATAATCCAAAAGCCAGTGGAAAATCCTATTGTGTTTTTTGTCAATGAATGGAACCATGGTGATACTCACTTATAGGATGGCATACAAAAATACATAATCACCGCATCACTCTGTAGACCCTGCATGGGGGATATTTAATAATACTTAATAATGCCTAATCTTAAAGGGGCAGATTCCACAATACGACAGGGTGGACATGGACAAACTCTTCTTTTTTATTAAATGAATATATTTTTATAATAAACTGATCAATACACTCAATTTGAGTTATATCTTATTAAACAAAATATTAATAGGAAAAAATAAATAAAAAATAAATATGATTTGACTGTTTTACTGTCATTCAAATTTGATGAGCAGTGCCTGGGACATAGCAAAATAACATACATCCTCTTATACAAAATTATAGAAAATCTTGAAAATGTATCTAAAGAGCCAAATAATGCTACTGCTATGAATAAATAAACTTAGCCTTATATAACACATCCTTTCATAGTCATTTGTATGTTAAGTTATAATGGAAAATTAGTTATTTATGTTCAGGACACCAAAAGGCAGCCTACAGGGATATTGACCCTTATGTTAAGACTTTTTAAAGAAAAACTATTAGATCACAATGTCCTTCCAAATTCATAAGAATTCACTCAGCGGCTATCCAGCTCAAAAAGACAAAAAAGTACCACAAAGTGTTTCATATGACTTCGGAAATCATTTGATGTAATATGTGATTGAAATTAAAGCTGTTGTTTAGTGAAAATCTCTCGTGCTTCTAAAATCTCAAATGCACGTTTGTGCAAATATTCAGAATTAGCACGTGACTGCATGACATGAGAGAACCAATTAACGGTAGACATCGAAAAGGCGAGTCTTCACGCGGCACATTTATTCAAAATCATAATATTTGAAAAGCAGTAAAATCTTCAAAAACTCACCTTTTGTGTACCACTGGAGAACGACAGTCATATTATTTACTTTAGAACGGCATTAGTGTGCGTAATTGATGACAAAACTGACATTTTGGGTCTTGAGACCTGTCACACAGAGGCAAGCACATTAAATACATACTGTTATAGCGCCCTCTAATGGACATATAATATAGAGCAAATGCAGTCTGTCATGACAGTTCTACCAGTGTAGTAAAATGGACAACATTTGACATCTCTAGACTAGAACCGCTGATAACTGCTGAAAAGCACTTAAAAGTGAGCCAAAAGGGTCAAAATGTACCAAATGACTAGTACATCGTAGGTAGCCATAATGATTTCTGTCAGTTTGATTTAAAAGCTGCACTAGCAGCCAAACCTCACTGCTGCCTCAACATTCACTAATGAATTATCAATTTAAATATCAAAATTCAATCAAACGTGGTAGTTACTGATAAATTAAAGGTTACTGTGGATTGTGGAATGATTTGCCTCTACATGTCAGATTGGACCCCATCCTTCACATTTTTAAATCACGACTTAAAACTCACTTTTATTCATTGGCCTTTAAACCTGCATGAGAGTTGTATTCTGCATTTTTATTTTCTAGTTTGTCCTTTGTTTTAAATGTTTGTTTTTGTTATTGGAATGACTGTCATATGGATTGGAAATTAATTTACTATAAATTACAGATTTTTTATTATTATTTGATTGCTATATTGCTTATTTGATTGACTTGCTATAACTCTGGTAACAGAGTTAAATTGTTGATGAATGTAGTCAAATAATAAAATGGGATTATTAAAAGTCCAAATGATGTCACTTCGAGAGTTCGAGACTGGAAATTTGAAACATTGGAACTATTCGTGGAAACTTTTAAACGTACCTTAACAAAGTCTGTCATCTAGTGGACGATGCGCGTAATGACGATCTACATTGTAGATCTACAATAAATACAGTATTGCATGCCTTTGAAATCCGGTTATTGTATTATGCAGTTTTTCAAACCAAATCAGAGTCTGGAAACTTAGGAACATTAAACATTAGGTAAGTGTTAGAAGCTGTCCCATTATATTTGGTGATGAGAGTTTCAGTCATCTTCACTCCTCTGCTGGTCACACTGAAGCTCAAGGCTCAGGTTCTGGTCATGAAATCTTGACTTTTTCTTTCCACAAGAACAGCACTGTCCTAAACTAATTGCAGTGGTGCTTGATGATATACAAGTCAAATATTTGTACACCCCAAGCCATTCATTATTATTACTGACTTTTAAAAAATAAGTAATTAACCAGCATTATCAAACCGTTTTCAAGAGTTTACATGTATGCTGGATACTGTTTGTAATTCATGTATGAACCTTTTTTAAAGATTAACAAACGTATGCATGTATTCCCGATGTCATGAGATCTATCTATCTATCCACACAGATCTGCCTGTCTGTCTATCGATACAAATCTCATCTATCCATCCATCCGTCAATCCATCATTTAAATGTATACATTGCTCTTAAAAAGTGCAAAAATTCATTAATATGTATTCATCCATTAATCCATAAACTGCTCAGCATTAGAATTATCATTTGGTTATATATATATATTAATGTGTAAAACAATGTTTAGCAAAGAAAAAAACATTTGCATTACAATATTCCAGATTTATTCATATTTTGTATTCATTTTGAATGACACATCGTTCCACACAACAGCACAGTTACATGCACACCCACAGAGATGTTATATTAGTGTGATCTTTCTCCCAGATAAAGAGCGTTCTGCATGGAGACCAGCAGTGAAGGATTTCAATCCAGGATTTAAAGAATGTGCAAAAGGGATTTCCTTTAAACCCACCTACCATCAATAATAAAGAAAACAGTCAGCTTTTTTTCTCTCTCTTTTTTTTTTTTTTTACACATTTGAAAATTGTATTAAAACATCTAAAAAGTCAACAAGAACGCAACACTGCCTTTTGTTCTCTTTGGTATTTTCTCTATCACTGATTAGAGATAATTTTGGTCTGATGCTGACAAATCACTGTCAACTTTTGAAGAATCAGAATTATTACATAAACTACTAATGTAAAAATGACTTAAAACATATCTAAAAGGCAGCAAAAAATGAACGAAAACAGAAATATAAAAACCCACATCCAAAAAGAACATTCCTAAATGCAAATACTGAAGAAAAAGACATCTGAATGTCAAATTCAGACCAATAAAGCCATGCATTACAAATACAGCGATCAGTCAAACCCCATACACTTCAAGCTCATAATACTCATTGTATGTACACATTTGCTGGTAGAAGTAATAAATAGATCTGTTGGTATATCCTTGAAAAAGTATATAAAAAACAGTCCACAGCCCTTATGAGAAGAGAAGAATATGAACACACTGGTTGTCTGATAAAGTGGACACATCTTCCCACACATCAGTAGTCAGCTCAGTTCTCCATGCTGGTGTATGTCGAGGCATTGAGCGCTTGTCTTTTCCTCCCTTTGATCTTCAGAGATCCATAACGTGCCTGCGACCAATGAATGACAAGCATTTGTTACCACAACTAAAACCACACATTCCGCAAAGGAAGAGGCGAGCTATAAACAATTATAATTTCAAGAGTATATAATACGATGAAGAGATGTAATAACTAAATGATAAAAATGGCACAGCGAACTTCCATCAGTGACGTCCCTTTACAGTAATGGGTGATCTCACGATGCATAATTTACATTTGACTATACTATTCTTACCTGTAAATGTAACCAAATCAAATTCATGTGAATATTTCAATTTTGCGTGAGTTGCGACTTCTTACACCGCGTGCAACATACGTGCGTCATCAAAACGCAATGCAACAGAGGAAAAAGGGCATAAGGTTTTACATTAACTGAAATTTACATTTAATGCAATAATGTTTTTGGTACAACAGTTTCTGTGATATAATTATGATTTTATATTTACAAACAAATTACAGTAATGTGTTGCCATGTTCAGACGAGGAAATATATTTTTGACCTGCTGCTTTCAAACTGTGGACAAGCGAAAAACTTTTATATTTTTATTTTTTAAATAAAATATAGAAAATAATGTGGCTTTTGAAAAATGCAATTAGAAGTCTTTTAGGGTGGATTGCACCAATAAGGATTCATCTTAAATCTAGATTAAATCAAGGTTTATCTAATAATTCAGTTGCACCAAACTTTAATCCTTGTTTTAAAATAAGCAGGTTTACATTTAAACCATCATTTTAATCCTGGATTTAACGGCCCTCTGAAATCTAAATTTAAGCTTTTTAGCTTTTAGTATGAATATGTTACCCTTAAGGTTATTAATAAGCTGGAGTGTTCCAAATCAATGACAAAATCCACATTTTGGAGATGTAAGAATTCAAAACGTACAGTCTCTCACTTCCGTTGAAATGGATCACAGATTTTTATGACATCACAGCAGACTTCAGCTTCTCATCACATCTTCTGTCCAATCAAATGCTCTCTAGAATCTAAAGCTCCGCCCCCTATGCTATAAATACCACCAGGCCAAAGCAACCATGACACATCACGGAGCAATGTGGGTTGGAGATGTGTGTTCGGTTACTCAAACGCTCGAGTTTTATTCCTTTTTCCAACTGTATGTTGGTTATGAATGAAATGGCTAGAAATTATTCACACCTCTAATATTGAATCCAACATATGATCAGCGCTCGGATTCGCTTCCATGGTGCTGTCAAGTACAATGTGCAATCTGTGTGCAATTTGAAAAGCGGGAGGAGCCATTCAATATGTCCCGCCTTAGCTTCCTGTTTCAGTGGTAATTGCCTGCTTGATCAGTAACAGTTCTCTACGTAGCGGTTTAAAGACAGCTGACATTTTACAAGTTTATATCTTTTATCAGCAAGAGCTTCTCATGTCAGAGAGAGTGTTTCTGGTGGTCAAAAAAGAAGGAAATGGAATGCTAACATCAGTGTTGTGCCTGAACGCGTTCATTGAACGATAGTTAATGAACTCGTTCATATTTTGGGCGAACGTGAACTGAACGTACTGTATTACTGCCTGATGAACGTTATTGTGAACGCGTTCATTCTGGTGTCTGTGAACGCACGCTCTCTCAGTTTAACTTCGTTCAGTAGGGTGCCAGATTTCTATAGAGTCTTCCAGGCGAAAACCCGGATAAAACACACGTAAACAGGCCTTAATATGTAGCGAAAAAACACCCAATCCGGCAACACAAGCCACCAGTGTCGCACTGAGGCTGCCACATGCGTCATCAAATCAAAAAGCAGCATGTAGTTGACAAAGCAGCGAGGAGGCGTCGTTTTGTATGATCACTTTTAAGACAAGGTCGGTGAGGATGGGAAAAATCTTACATTTCTGTGCAAACTTTGCCCGCCGGTAAAATAACCGCTGTCTGTGGTTGTATATGGGTTGTGGCAATAATTAAAAAAAAATAGCTCGCAGCAACATATGGAAAAAAAGAACTATGAACTAGTTAATTTTTTGGAACCGTGAACTTAATTCAAAATTGTGAAGTATGAACTATGAACTGAACTAGTTCATTTTAAAATTTGTGAACTGACCTTTGAACCAGTTCATGTAGAAAGTGAACTTTCCCAACACTGGCTAACATTGTTGCCGTTTAATTACAATGGCGAATCCATCCATCAATCAGTTCTTTAATCACAGGTTAGAATTCTAATCCCCGATTTGTTAATCTGTGTTTAAAATTAAATGGTACAACACAACTCAATTTAAAATAAAGCAAATAAATCAACAAATCCTAGATTAGCTGTAAACTGTGCTTAATTTAATCCTTATTGGAGCAACCCACCCTTTAATGTAATGTTTATTTAGTTACTGAGTCTTGGAAGAACAAAATGGAGATGTTCTATCGGGTTTAGATGTACTTACATCTCTGCGCAGTTTTGAGCGGGTTATTCTGACGCTCTGAGATCGTCTGAGCCCATGATGAGACACAGCTTCATCTTCAGAGAACACAGCCGTCCCCTCGTCATCACTTCTGTCATTGTCATCACTATGATAGTACTCTACAAAAGAAACAATTTGAGTTAAGAAAACAAGATGAACATATAGATCAGAGTATGAGCATACATAACAGCAGACAGAAGAGCAGGTATGATCGAGATCAGTGTTACTTAAAAGTTTATCCTTCAAGACACAGAATTTACATCAAAATCAAGTGGAGACCAAATAACAAAGAACTAAAGTTATCTACTACACAAATATGTTCTACATTAAAGACATTTATGCATTTTGCGATAATTCTTTATAAACCGATAATATTTGAAAGCCGATAACCGATATATTGGTAAATATATATATATTTCGATAAATCGAAATTTAAGAATTTTTGAGAGCCTAATTACAAAAACAAAAACATTAAAAGCCATGTTTTATAAAGCACACAATTATAATGTTCTTATTATAATCTTATGTAGCCTATATGACAGACTTGCGCTGCACTTAACTGTATTTTCCAAAGTGATTCCAATCATATTTCAAGCAATTCAAAAGCATGATGGCAAACAGTGTGCATCTTAAGTGTCTCAGATGAAGGAAATAATCCACTATATATCAGCTTTAATATATCGGCCAAATTTTCTTATCGAGCTGCTATCGATAACATTAAAAATGAATATATATATATTGGCCGATACCGATTAGGGCTTAGCGATTTTATCGATTCTGCGATATAAACAAATATTTTTTTCCCAAGAAAGTATCGATTTTTAGGCCGCGAGTATCGATACATAAGTCCCATTCAAATCCCCCATGTTAACCCCCCTTCGCGTTGCATGAAGAGTGATTTGGTCAGCCAGCCGCACGCGTGCATCGATATTTACGAAAATCCAGTTGTATTCAAACAATAACTTAGCTCTCCTTGTTGGCTAGGCTCCTTGCATGCTGGCTAGTAGCTTTTTTAAAAGCCGGGTCTCCGAAATTGACAGCGCTGTGTTGGACAGATTGATGCAGCGGTGTTCCTTGAGTGATAAAGTGCGCGAAGTACAGATGAGTGTGTGTGTGTGTGTGTGAGAGAGAGTGAGAGAGAGAGAGAGAGAGAGAGAGAGAGAAAGAGAGAGAGAGAGAGAGAGAGAGAGAGAGCTGTGTGAATGCGCTACGGCCCTCTGCAATCAAAAAACGATTTTTAATAGGCTTAGTAAAAAAAAAAAAATCGTATTCGGTGGTGGAAAACGCCTGCTTTAGGCGCATGGTGAACGCGATGGAGCTGTCAAAGAAAATGCAATGCAAAGAAACTGTTCAGAACAGGCCACTTGCTGCACTTTTTAACTATCCATTGTTAATTGCAATACTGCACTTTTTTTACATTCCAAAGGCTTGTAAGCTACAGTTTGCACTGTTGTGTTTCAATAAATATAACTAATTTTCTCAACACATATTTGATTCATTTTGTCCAGCATTTGCAAGCTGTACTCTCTGTCCAGTCAGAGACATATATTGTGTAATTGATGTTCAGTTTTCAGTTCAATTAATTCAATCCAAGTAAATGGAAGACTCACAAGATGTCACCAAAATCACTCTGTCCCCTTTAAATCTTTCAGAAAATGATGTAAGTGTATCGAATTATATCGAATCGTATGGAATCGTATCGTTGGCATATACTGTGATATATATCGTATTGTCAGCCGAATATCGTGTATCGTATCGTATCGTGAGATTAGTGTATCGCTACAGCCCTAATACCGATATGGTGGCTGATATAACGTGCATCTCTACATTGCATTCAAGGCATACATTTTTATCAGTTCTTGCTTTCCCTGGTAATCGAACCAATGACCTCACCGTTGCTAGCGCCAGATTCTACGGTTTAAACTACAGGAAGGCTAAAATACATTAATATTACAGCATAGAAACAACAATATGCAAAATGACTAAGGTGAAATTATGCTGGATAGGAAACCTGTGTAAGTACACAAACAGATGAACTTGTGACAGATGAATTTGTTCCAAAATACAGCAGAATTTGATTGGACGTCAACAACAGGGTATGGGAAGCGTTTTCTCATTTTAAGAAGTTGATAAGCCTACTTATTTATCCAACTGTTCATGGTTATTTGTTTTATTATTTTGCATTTAGCATTGCTTGTCCTTGTCCATGACCCTTTAAGAACAGATCTATTTTTGGGACACGACTGACCGGTTGAGAACCACTGATCTAGTTTATTGTGAAGGTCGGGAATGTGATTTCAGCCGCGGAGAAAGGACAAGCGGGAAGAGAGAAAGAGAGAGAGCAGTGCCGGGTACAGGCCGCTCCTGGCACCATCACCTCTGGGCTCCCCGGTGGCGCTGGGAGCTAGGCAGAGCCAGCCTGTGCCAGGACGCCTAAAGGCAATCCAGCCGGAGCAGATTCACTGCACACTCCATCACCAGAATGATACCACCAAAAGACTACAACCAGACCATACTGCACTGCACAGAACAGAACAGAACTGTAGGCTTAATTTAGTATTGTGTGCAGTTCTCATTTCCACCATCAGGGGGCAGAATAAATACAGAAACCAATGGTTCTGAAAAGCCTTCCTTTGTTTGTTTCCACACCCACCGCTGTTTTCAATAACTGAAATATAACAACTTCCGTGGGATTTGGAAAACTATGCAATTCATTTTCCAGAACAATTCTTTTCAGGCCCTTTGCAAACTAATCAGAAAGAGATTTGAAAGACGACAAATATATAGACACAGCTGGCATGTCTTTGTTATTTAGACTGTTGTCTGCCTTATAACCACGAGAGATACAACTTCTCTCAACCTTGGCATGAATTTTATTGAGCATCGTAATAACAGTCGTAATATATTGTAGGCGATACAGCTGATTAATGTGTGTGTGTATACATACATACATTCATGCATACATACATACATACACATACACACACTAATTAGCTGTATCGCCTACAATATATAAATATATATAAAATGGTTTCCGTTTAGGATAATGGAAAATTATTTACACACTCTAGGAAAGTTACTGGGCAAATAAGAAGCACATTAAAATCATTGCAATATTCACAATGCTTAAATTTACAATGCTAGCAAAACCACTCTAATATCAGATCCCTATACTTGTGTGAATGTGATTGACAGGAGAGCATAACAATCTATACAGGTATGTTTTATGTCATGCCTGTTATTCAAAGCGTACTTCTGCATCTTTAGAAAAAGCAAAACCCAATATTAAAAGCTAGGCGAATAAATAACACACTAGAGCCTCTCTCTTCATAGGCTACCCCCCGTTTTTAAATTCAAACTGCAATTAGCAGCTCGTTTGATCAGTCGGGATCTTTCACCTTGGCTTTGAGCCTCTGAAAGGCAATGCCATTTTGGAGGAGCTGGCTTTCTGATGGCTTCATCGCAGACGAGATGGAAATGACCTGGATGCCAGCGGAATTTCAAACGCGGCGGGCACATTAGCATACTAAGATAGAAGCACATTAGGTATTCTGCTCAGAGGCTCCCTGAGCTGTTTTTTCCTCTTCTTCATCTTCTCACAAAGCGGCACTAGACTATACCTTTCATGCTAGGAATGTGCCTTTATTACTTCTAACCCTCCGTTGCTTGAGACAAACACCGAGTCCATCCATTTGCTCGAAAACCAGTTAACATTGCAGTGATTTCCAAAAGCGTGTGAGATTTGATTGATATAACAACCGCAAACCGCTATGGCTTTACTTGCGCAACAGTCGCTTTCCCATCTCCAGGTAGCTGTGTTTTTATGTCACACAAAGGCTGTGTCTGAAACCTCGCAGGTGACAACAAAGCACATTCAGAATAAACATGAAGCCTGATGGAGCAGTTATTGCATAAATCTATAGTTTAAATCTTATTGATGGTGAGCATTGTTGTAATAAAATATCACTTCTAAAGCTCACTTGAATATGTTCGACATCATGTTGTAATGCATTGGAAGCTCATTTGAAACATAGTAGCTTCATAAAAATAGTCTAAATTTGTGACTGAACAAGCATCTGCCTTCTGTTGTGGACGCAGCAGAGAAACAGCAGTGCGAAATGAAACAAAGGATGGCATGTTAATAATTAATCTGAGGTAAGATATACCAGCTCCGTCGGGTTGGTCCATGATGGCTCTTCTGGCAGGATTGGAGCCGTAGGATGAATATCCGCCGTCGTGAGGGATCTGGGTAAGGTCGTGCATGCTGAGGCTCCTGAGCTTCTCTGTGATGGCACCTTGACCCTGTAGAGACAAAACAACCCCCAGTTATGATAAACATGTCAGTGCTGACAACACACAGAACAGCTTTGACTGAGCGTAACAAGACAGCATGGGCTTCCATGATGACATCATCACGACATGCATGTATGGATGAATGTTAAAAAGATTTGGGCTCTGTTCCAAATGTCCTGTTACCTAGTGACCTGCTCTGTTGTCAATTGTCAAATGGACCTCTGGAACAAATAGCGCTCCTCACATGACTCGGTTTAGTTCAACAGGGTTGCCATTAGCATGTCAGCAGTGAATTTATTAATTGAACAATGAATTAGGGCCGGTTCACACAGAATGTATTTTTTTTTCCACTGCGCTAATTTTACATTGTTTTTCAGTGTAACCGCGCTAGGAGGATATGTTTTAGCGTTGCGCTCACGTCTCGCATCTCTAGGAGCATCCTGTGCATGACGCAGGGTTCTAAAAATGTTAAATTAAGTTAAAATCAAATAAAAATTTATTAAAAAACGCGTCTCTAGACCGTGCATATGTTTTCACTTCATTGATCTGCGTTTTTAACCACAAAAAGGCTTTGTATGAATGGACCCTTAGAAGTATATTAACATGTCAATTTTATTGTTTCATCTGCCATCTTGGATGGATTTTTTTTATGACAGTGTATTCTGACATTGCCACCTTGCCAAGTCCACACAGCATCAGAATACAGTTGTCAGTTCTGTATAAAATGTCCTTAATATGGTTATTTATGAGTGACAACTGCATTCTATTGGCCGATTCAGACAGCACAGACAAACACCAACAAACCAGTTGGCCGTTGGATTTTGAATTTTATGAAAAATAACTGTCATGTGCAGTGTTCCTGGTTTTGGAAGAGAGCTTAATTGAAGATAGATAAATAAATAAATAAAAAAATTTTTTGGGATAGGAACATTTTAGGCCTCATAACACAAATGTTTTAAACTGATAATACCAGATAATGCAAGCAGTACTTAAATACCATGTTTGAGTCAGAAAAAACAGAAAAACTATTTTAAAAAAATGGAAAAAGAAAACAATGAACTAAAAGTTGTTAAAATGATATTAACAACATGCTGTAGACACTATGGAATTACCTGCACTGGAGAGAGCAGGGCTGCAGTATTCCTATAGGGCAGTATATGTCAGTACAAGGTAACAAGAAAAAGATCATCACCAAAGAGATTTCACAAATAAAACAGAATGAATGTGCCAGAAAGAGGGTAAAAGGAAGGAGAAGGAGATAATATGGGGAAAATATGGTAGCTTTCAAAAATAGAGATTGACAAAAGCCTTTTACAAGCTTATTGGCTCAACTTTAGAAATATCTTTCAATAACGGCATCCTTTCAGAGAGTCTGGGCAGGACAGTGGCCAAATGAAAATTGGAGCATTGTTGAGCAGCCCTGTGATCTGCTTCTGATTAGTATATCAGCATGATTTCCTTTACGAATACTAATGGCCTTGGGTTGGTTTCACAAAAGAACAGTGACCTTTGCTTGCAAATGAAAGTCATTAGCATGTCATTTATTGCTGGTATTGCAGATTTGTGCCAGCGCACTTGTGCTCTTTGCTACATTAGGAAAAGGAAAAGGGAAAGAGTTTAAGGTCAATATGAAACATCATTTGCAACACTTTTATTTTCATAATGTGATGTACACTACCATTCAAAGGTTTGGGGTTAGTAAGATTTTTTGAATAAAGTACCTGATGTAAAAAAAATATATATATATTGTGAAATATTACTACAATTTAAAATAAATGTTATCTAGTTTAATATATTTTAAAATGTAACGTATTCCTGTGATGGCAGGAATTGGTAGAATTTTCAGCAGCCATTACTCTCTACATTAGTCTTCATCCTTCAGAAATCATTTTGATATGCAGATTTGGTTCTCAAGAAACATTTCTTAATTTCAATGTTGACAACTGTTTTGTGCTGCTTTATATTTGGGGGATATTTCCAGGATACTTTGATGAATAGAATGTTTAAAACTAAAGAACAGCATTTATTTTAATAGAAATCTTTTGCAACATTAGAACAGTCTTTACTGTAATTTTTGGAAAATTGTATGTCCTTGCTAAAAAACCCTGCATGCATTTACTTTATTTAGAATCTAAATAACCCCCTGACCGCTTTTCAAATGGTAGTTTATTTCTGAGTGAAACAGAATATATAAAAGAGTAACCTACTGTGTTAACTATTCGCAAGATATTATTATTATTACCAATAAAGGCTGCATCACCTACAGCAGTCTGTTAAATATTGCATAAATAGCTATTTGGCTATTGGTTAACATTGTTTTAGAGGAAAAGCAAGTTATCACATTTAGATGAAAGATTACAAAGACAAATATTGATACAGAAAATCATGAAAGTGCATTAATAAAAAGTAAATAGGGTCCATTTCATTTCATTTTGACTTATACACAGTGTTGAAAACAGCTCTCTCAAATTCTGTTTGTCCATCTTCAACACACACACACTTGCCTTGACAGCGGCAGACACAGCAGCAGTTGCAGCAATGCTCAATCCCTGCTTGCCAAAGTTCACCATGGTCTCGTAGCTTCGCTCTTTTGCCTGGATTATGTAGTCGTCAATTTCCTTCAAGAACATTAGGACAAGATTGAGCCCTTTCTGGTCTTCAGGCACAGTATCAAACAATATAATATAGCAATCATATAATAATACAGCACTGGAAATGAAAAGCAGTACTAGACCACTGGTGGTCAGTTCTTATTATTTTTCCCTGTTGTTCTGCAACCTTATGTCCAATTTCACCTTTCATTTTGCAGTATGATGAATACTAACACAATATAGGTGCTTTGCAAACCCATTGCTTTAAGAGGTAGATAAATGTGAAGAGGAGATTCACCCTTTCTTTGGAGGAAAGCAGAGGATGGAGGGCTTTTCTGTAGATGACACTAGCTCCTCTCGTGTAGGGAGACAGAAGCCAGATCACAAACGCAACCTTGATCTCGTAATAGAGGGGAAACCTTTAGAACAGAGGAGAGAAAGAGAGATACAAGGAGCCCCGTTACATCAGATTAATCAGCTGACATAATTACACTCATTAAAGCTGTATTCCAACAAATTAATTTGTGCTACTCTAAATTAAAACAGCAACTTCTTTTCATTAAACCCTGATTGCTTCCCTGCATTCCTTGGTCTAGGGAAACAAAAACAAGGTCTTAAATGAAACGGCTTGCTTCTTTAGCCTGACATGAATCAGTTGTAATCAGGTAAACGTGCCGCTGGTATGAAGGAAGACTCGAGTGTCAGACTCACCAGGCTATGGTTAGATCTGAGACGGTCTCCACTACTGTAAACAAGGCAAAGACAATCCAGTACATCATCCATCGCACCTGAAAATGGAACAAACTATAGATGTTAAATTTACACAGTTTATGTTAAGTGCACTGATATAAAAAGTGTGACCTATACCAGTAATCAATAATCATTTTTTTATCTTCTTTTTTAAACAAACAAACAGATATCGACCCCCACACCGGTTATTCACCATTGCATAAAAATAACTATTGGCCATCGATGTCAAATCAAAATTTGCCCTAAATCCTGTTTGTTAAATTAAAAAATTAAAAACGAGTGACCTGGTCACTGTTGCAAAATAAACCTGAGGAAAAGTGTTTTTTTCCCCCCTCAAAATAAACCTGTACATTATCCCACTATGAGAGACATGAGACTAACATGCTGAAAAATTACTGCATGTGAAAATGGTCATATATACAGTTTAAGTTTTTGCTTCAAAACATATGTTGTAATGATTCACTTTGTATATGGCTGGTTTAATTCATGGCTATAACACCTTTAATTAAGACTTTTAAAATTCCTACGGGGAAATACTTCTGGAATCAAGGTCGCTAAGAAAGTTGGCAGGCACTGTTGCACTCCGTGATGGACTGATGATCTAATGTTTAGTGAAAAAAACATCAACAACACGTTATATATATATATATACATACATACATACACACACACATTTTGAATCCCAAAGTGCAATAATCTCTACTCTTTATGCTACTTTTTCTCCACGGACCGCTGGCTGAATGTCCGATGCATATGCTACACTTAACAGGAAACACTTCAGGATTTTCAAAGTTGTCATTTGATTGGTTGAATTCTACAGTATGTCGGGGAGACGTGTGTGTCGCTTTCTTAATCGGTCCGCCTGGAAACAAAGATGCCGTGACGCCAAACCCCCTCACGGAAGAAGAATGCCGTTGTGTTTACAACTTAGACAATGAGCACTTATAAAGATCAACTAAATGCTGGATTTTCAAAAGTATCTGAAGTAGGTGTAAAATTTGCATCTCATATACATTCAAAAGTTTTGCACACCAGTCTGTTATTTTAGGGATATCGACGTTACATTTTCACGCACCTAAACATGACATAGAACAAAACAAACTGTGATTGGTTGCTTTACATGTCAGTCAGACTGCCTCTGGGCGGTCCTTGGCCAATGAAAGCTGCTATGGTGTCCAGACCTTCTGCTATCAGTCTGAAGGTCTGGCTACACGAGACAACTCTATGTCACGCGTTTTTTAGGCCAAAACATTTTTTGTCACATTCAGCAAACATCTCCTCACTATCCGCTAGCTGCCTGTCCCCTGAACACACTTTAAAAAAAACGCAGTGTCTGCAGACACCCCAGGCTCCACAAACGGCAACAAAAACAAACTGGGCTAACCCGCACAACGAAACATGACAAAGTGTTCCAGCCAATAACCGACAAGAAGGATTTGGGGGGTTAGTGCGCGGATGAGGAGGAGGGAGGGTCTAGCTAGCCTCTGAGCCCAAAAAGTGACAATTTAAACATGCTGTAAAAAATTATCTGTTGGGTATTTTGGGCTAAAACTTCACATACACACTTTGGGGACATCAGAGATTTATTTTACAATCTTTGTTTGACAATACTTTGAACGTCAACAAGAAGTGACGTCACCCGACATCGCCTAGAGCAACTTTAATGCAGCATTGATCACCTAATGCCAAGATGCACCACAGTCACCCAAACATAAAACACCTGATACCATGCTAAAGAAAATATATATTGGAGAAAAAAAAATCATGCATTTTTTTTATTCTATTCAAAAGCGTGAACGACTAATCTTTCCACACAGAGTGGCTTGCTAACACAAATCCATGCACACCTCTTTTCCTAGAAGGAGACGGAAACAGTATAGTGTAACAAAAAAATCATTATGGCCGTGACATTAATTTCCATCCCAGCTCTCTGTGCGTGTCTCTCTGCAGCAAGACCTGTTTGGTATGCTCTACCTCTCCTCTGCTCTCAACCACAGCGCGCTTTCAGCCAGCTTCTTAGCATTTCAATTTCAAACACCCGTGCAGACAGTCATGTGATCCCCAGCCTTGAGCTGCAGCTCTCGAAGGTATTAGGTGATATTTTCAGCCTCACTGAACAAAGTCAAATGAATCCATGCAGAGGCAGCATTACCAGCCTGACAGGAGGCGTCAGATTTAATTGGTGTCCTCCCAATGAACCTTCAGCGGTCTGAGAAAGATCAATGCGTTGCATCAGCCGCTATAAAGCTGCCGCTCCGTGACAAACTGTCAATCGAAATCCACCAGCAGTGATCTTTTCTAGTAGCCGGAGCGCTTTGGTTGCTGACCGCATCGATACATGAAATCTAATCAGATCTAGAAGCCTTCCACCCATAATCCTCCAGACAATCCTATTTATTACAAGTCTGCAATTACCTGGCTTCAATTAGAGAAGTATAAGAGATGCAAGCAGAATTTCAAGAGCATCCATCTCGCTGTAAAACTGGGTAAAAGGCGATTCAAGAATGGGCCGGCGCCCAAGACAAGCATGCCTTTCCTGTTCAGCACTGCATGTGGATAAGGAGTTGTGTAGACTCGATTTCCAATGGAAATAAAAGCCTTTGAAGAGTCCTGATTGTGAATGGACGTATTCCTTTCCTGCTCCGCGTGTGCACCATGGAGTTTCTTTGTTCAAACATTTAAACGGAGCAGTTAGACATATGAGCTGACCCACTCTGTTTATCTAACAAACAGGAGTTGTAGGCATTGTACAGATTTGCTCCGAGTGGAAAAACCGCAGTGTGGTTTCTAAGAGCATCTAGTCTATGCTAGTAAACACACGCTTTGTCAAGCTCCTTAAACTTTATTTTAAGTCCAACATAAACCAGTGACTCCAGTCGACCGGTCCTATAAAAAGGCCTGCAGCATAAAGCATAATTTGTCCAGTTCTATTTTGAAAATAATTTGAAAGAGGTTTCTCTATTACCCGTCTGCACTCAAAGGCAAACGCTGCAACGGTTATGACATGTTTTCAAAAAAGCTGCTTTTGTGGTCGATTGAGCTTTCTTCTTTTTTTCCAAGGGTTTGCTATTAAAAGTCTAAGTTTACCGAAATTGACTTTCCACTCGAACATTCAGGAACATTAAACATTCTAGCAAAGCATATAAACATCCGTGATCTTGGGCTGCCGGTGTCCCTTCTCCTGAGTTGAGTAATACTGCAGTTTACATAAACGTGTCGTTATACTGTGTAATGCATCTATCTCCAGATCAAATATATTATGGGCTTGACAGTAAGGTTGGCCTAATGGCTGGCTTAAGAGTGATTCAGGCTAGTATATATTAAATATTAGTACAATAACATGCGACAAGTTTGACAATTGTATATTGATATTTAACAAACATTCAAGCTGCACATTTAAGCTTTGAAATGCTCCAGAACAATGGCATGGTTTACTTTTACTGTAGTTGTTACTGTAACCACTATTATTTAATTTTTTTGATAAAAAAATATATGCATCAACTAGGGGTGACCCCGAACAGTCGAAGATTCGATGCATCGATAGGAGGAGCCTGATTCGACTACCAATCTCACAGTCGAATCTTCGCAGAGGTTATAAGTGTGCTCAATGTCTGATTTCACATAGAACTACTGGTTTTCTGTCAATACGTTAATATAGGAGCCTATTATGATAATGCTGTAAATTAGGGATGGGCATTCGATTAAATTTTCTTAGTCGATCGTCGGGAGAATTAACGATCGACTATCGATTAATCATTAATATTTTATATTCAAATTCATTATTTATTTTTATATTATATACTTTTTATAAATTAAAAATGCAATGAAAATACAAAAATACAGCGCGTTTTTCCTCGATTGAATCTTTATTACAAGATGATCAACTTGTGGCAGTAAAACTGGACGTTCGGTTAGGCTAAACTTGAAGATATATGCGCTGCGGTGATCGGAAGCAACGGAACCTGCAGCTGCGAGTTGGCGTTCTTAAACAGAGACCCTCGTTTGTTCCAACATAATAAATAATAAAAAAAAATCATGTTAAACAATAACTTAACCAAAAACATAATAATACTTGGATCTGACAGGTTTTGTCAAAATGTAACTCAAAACTATCCAAGAACGGAGTCGAGAAAGAGGGTGAGAGAGATTAGCCTACCTACTGTAACAATCAATTCGGCTAGGCTACTTAACAAAGCCTCATAAAAAATAACTAGTAACTCACATACAACTTCTACACCAGTCTACTGATTTTTGTTGAGAAAGATAAGCATGTTGATGACATGATCTGAGGTCAGACGCGACCGCAACCTGACCGTCAAGCCTCGTTTACACTTTCGCCTGGCTCTGCAGCGCGAGTCTCCACAGACTGCGCGCGCACCTCCCCAAACAGACGAGGCGTTTATACTCGACGTGCTCGCCTGTGAAACACTGAATACCGCAATGACGTCATTTTTGCCGCGCTCACCTTCGCGCTCGTGCGGACGCGTCGAGTGTAAACAAGGCTTCAGTCCAGCCGCTGAAAACACCCGCTCTGAGGGGACTGACGTTGCCGGGATGCACAGGTACCTCCGCGCTAACTTGACCAGCCCGGGGAACACGTTCACTTTCCACTCACACTACGCAACGCAGCAGCATTAGTTTAATGATAATCGATAACAAATTAACGTGATCGACGAAATTCTTAATGATCAATAATCGATCGTCGATTAATCATGCCCATCCCTACTGTAAATACAAATGTGCAAAGGAAGAAGCTTTAAATAAATATTTTTAACGTGCATGAATAAATCCAAACACCCCGTGACAGATTTAAGTTTCACTTTCGATACGTGACCGAAAGAGGAGAGTTTTGGCGGCAGGGATTTAAATCTTTAAAAATGTCTGGGATAAGTAAATCTAAAGAGTGGATTCACACCATCAGAAAGGATATTTTCCCAAACTGGATTTAGCATCAGGAAAACCATGATCGCACTTCTGCAGGCCAGTTGGTTTTCCTCTGGACATTCTAAAACGCTTAACGTGAAAAAAGCTTTCAAAACGCTAGGGCACTTTTACATGGCTTAATTAATGTATAGTAGGCTACCTCATTAAGAAACCATACAATGTGCAGATAAGCAAATGAACCCAGAATATGAACGCAATGCGTTCCTCCTATAGAAAGTCACGTAAAGCATTTTCTTTATAATAACGGTTTTCAATGGGAGGAAAATTAGCGTTTAATTAAACGCGTTGCGTTCATATTCTGGGCTCATCTGCTTTTCTGTAGGCTATACAGTGAGCTAGATTAAAAAGGTGTGTATACAATTTGATCTTTTGATATAACTGTCTTAGGACATTAAGCCGTTAAACGTTTAACGTTAAACGTTCATGTTAAGTGTTTTAGAATGTATTTTATCCGCGCACACAATTTGAAAAGACTCAAACGGACACAGAGACAGACAGAGTGAAAGACTAGATTTTTACAAGTGATTTCAAAAAATTTCAGCCGGTTTTAATTTGATTTTTGGATGCTGTGAACATGTTTAGATAAAGTGTCACTCGAGTTCAGCGTTTATTGTTGTTTCTGCAGTTGAAAAGACAAGGTTGACCATTCTGGCTATACTTTCGATATTTTAATAATATCTTTATTTTTATTTATTGATCACTCAGGGTAATCTAATTTAACTATTTGTGGCTTGTGTTTTGAATATATGTTCCCCTGCACTTTAGGCACTTTGCACACATTTGTTCTGCATCTTGTGACTTGTTTCAGAGTTATTTCATTTTTTTTTTTTTTTTAGAAAGGTATATTCTGTTCTAATTTAATTCTGTAAATTAATTGTTGATTATTTTTCGGTGCATAGATGTTGCGCTCTGTAGGTACTTAGAGCCTGCTCGCACAGGCAATTTAGCCGATTTAATTTGATTTGAATGTGAAATGCAAATCCTGTCTGCAGTGTGGCCTTTCTGCAGTTATTTATGTTATTTCTTAGTTGTATTGATCCGAAATGTTTTTCTACATTTTTTTCTATATCTTTTTGTGATGTTCTGTACATCGCGGCTTTAAAATGTTAAAGCCCCGCCCCCTCCCCAACCCCACACACGATTCGACTATTAGTCGACTATAGGGAAGACTTTACGATTCTGATTCGACTATGAAAATCCTTAGTCGGGGACACCCCTAGCATCAACATGATACTCTGTGCTACACAGTAACAAAATGGTCATAATTGTAACCGTGAGGAACTGAGTAAAAAAAAAAAATTTTTTGGAAGGGAAAAGAATACAATCTTATTATTTACAGTGTGACAGTTCACATGTTATGGTTTTTCATTTAAAGGGGACCTATTATGCAAAATTCACTTTTGCATGGTGTTTGGACATAAATGTGTGATGGCAGTGTGTGTACACAACCACCCTGCAGTGATAAAAATCCAACCACTCCTTTTTTTTAAATCCCCATAAATCATAAGCAGTGTCTCCCAAGGACCTGTTTTCAGATTGCTGCTTTAGTGATGTCACTACAGCCACAGCCCATGAGTGTTGACAGACACTGCCGTTTTAACATAGAACCGACCTGATCGAGTTCACAGCGAGTTGAGAGTTGTACACATCCGCCATTTGCTGCACTGACGAGAATGTCTCCCAAGCGTTGTCGTTTTTTTGTAGCTGGATGTATTAATCCACATAGCTCTATTTAGTTACTGGAGCGATAGGCCTAACGTTATTGATCATGGCAGTAATGAAAGTGAGAGCACGCACTTTATAGTTCTTTGAATATAACGTTAGCACTTTATAGCGTGAACTTTACAGTTCATAGGAGTTGTTGTACGGATATACAGTTTACCAGTTTATTAAGCCCCCCCTGAAAAGGTGTGTATATATTTGTTTACTGTTAGTTGTAACTAGATTTTTTTTGTACTTCGCTCTGCATGTTGATTATAATGAAAGGGAGAGGGAGAGAGTTTATGGATAAGACTTTAATGCGGACTTCTTAAACAGTGTTTATTCAGCTCTTACAATGATTTTCTGGAGTAAAATTAACGCTTCATCTTTTGTGTGATGTACAATAAACTTAATTGAACTCATCAGTATATTTTTGGCCAACATTCGGACGCGGTCCGCTACAACAGGCTTGTACTAATAGTTGATATAAGCAAGATGGAAAAATAAGTTATAACCGTAATTAAACTAGACTAGACTATACCCGTTCCATCTACATACAGCATATATTTTCTGGCTCTGTGGGCTTTATTGTCCAACTCCGGGTCAAAATGAACACCGCTACTGATAGTTTCTGTTTTGATATATTATCATTCCGTGAGATGAGATTGTCCTGACTGAGCATGAGCTCGTGAGGCTCCGCCCTCTAGGCCGGCAGCAGCTGCTCATTTGCATTTAAAGGGATGCACACTAAAACGGTGCGTTTTTCTGAGCCCCAAAAAGTGAATTTAAACATGCTGTAAAAATTATCTGTTGGGTATTTTGGGCTAAAACTTCACATACACACTTTGCGGACATCAGAGATTTATTTTACATCTTGTGAAAGGGGGCATAATAGGTCCCCTTTAAATATATAAATTAATTAAATAAAAGTTTCTTCTTAGTTTGTCTTGTGTCAGTTTGTTTCATCTTATGTTGTTATACATTTATTGCATTATTTAAGTGTCGTGTGTTACCATGCTCCATGCTCTGTTACACTGTATTTAAGTCGAAAGCTATACTTGTGATGAACTTTGATTCATTATGTAGCTTTCTCTACCACCCATGTTTTTATGGTGGGTCTCAGAATATTCTAAAAGTATAAAATGGATTTTACTACTTTGGCATATTAACAATCAGTTAATCAAATATACATTTTTAATGCTACCGTATTTTGTATGGCAAAGCATAATAATTTAACAAAAATTTCGCAGATTTTTTTTTGTGTGCTCAACATGCCTGTCGAAAGGGCTTAATCTGATAGTGAAAGTGACACGTGATGGCCAAGTATGGTAACCCATACTTGGAATTTGACCTCTGCATTTAACCCATCCAAGTAAGTGCACACACATTAGGAGCAGAGTAGTGAGTAGCGAACATACACACACCCAGAGCAGCAGGCAGCCTTGAGTGGCGCCCGGGGAGCGATTGGGGGTTAGGTGCCTTGCTCAAGGACACCTCAGTCATATTCCTGCCGGTACTGGAATCGAACCAGCAACCTTTGGGTCACCAGTCCAACTCTGTTACCATTAGGCCATGACTGCCCATCTGCATTGAACACAGATATCCACACGATATCCTCGCTCTGTTCCCAGTGTCTTGACAGAGTGAATACAAATCAGAAATGTTTTGCATAGAATTTTGTTGGTTTCCACCAGATGAAGCCTTTCATTAGGAAACATTTTCTAATGAAATGTTAATGCTCAGAAAATCATTATTGTTGATACCCATGACTTGATACACCATTTTTGGCTGCAGGCTGTTACAGTTTATGCTAAGATTTGTCAAATCAAGAAAAGTTTTCAACTGGGATTTGGTTTTAATGAAATGTGCATTCTGCAAGTAAACAGGAGAAGATTGAAAATAATACAGGAGAGTGAGACCTGGTTTGACAAATCCATAAAGGTTCCTGGCATATTTTCTGAAACTTTTGGACTTTCTGAAATATTGAGATGAATGACATATAAAACAGTCCTGTTCATGAGAGGTAGCATTGGCGTAGCTTATACAAGTGAGAAGCAGAATGCTTTTCACAGCTGAAGTAACTCAATGCAGCACCGATACAAACAGGCTCTAAGGTTCCTAGAGTAATGAAATACTACCAGTACAGCCACTAAAGAAACCTAAAATTAGCCGTCTGAACTAGACAAATGCATACGAGCAAAGAAAAAGAAATGTTTAAAGGGATAGTTCACCAAAAAATAAAACTTCTGTACATTTACTCACTCTTATGTCGCTTCAAACCATGAAACACAAAAGGAGAACAATTAAAAAATCTTTATTCACCATGGAAGGTGAGTAAATAAACTTAAAAATACACAATTTGATTTGAGTGAACCATTCCTTTAATCATTTCACAAGAACAAAGGCACACTAACAGAAGATCATGACAGTTTTTCCTCAATGGGGCAACATATTTTTCTTAATTATATCTTGGTTTGCAGGTTCACCACAATGATGATTAAAGCTTTTGTTGACTATAAATAACACTGACTCTGGCCAGACCTGAATTAGCATTTCATTTCATTGATCTCTCTCCTGAGGATGTAGGATGAGCTCTCACAGGGCGGGTCCTTTAATAAGAAGTAAGCGCAGAGAGAAAGTGTCACCTGATCCGGACATACAAGCCAACGCACTCTCCCTCTCAACATGCTTGATCATGCACAGAAACAATAAGGTGCTTCTCTTTTCAAGTCCCATTTAAAGGTGTGGTATGGCTTTGTAGTTAAAGATCTGGACTAGTAACACAAAAGTTCATCATCACTGAGCTCTTGAGGTCACTTAACCTCAGGTTATTTCAGAGGGGACTGAATTTGTAGTAAACAAACCAAACTGGTTTGAAAACTCAAATGCCTGCTAAATCAAAAAACAACAAGAAACGTAGGCTACATGAATGGACACTGTGTTTATACTTACGTATTCTTTGACATTTTTGGTTTTCACTGCTTTGTAGGAACAATACGCTGGGTACAGGTTTCCAAAAACCAGCCTGTGTAAAGAAACAGAGGGTAAAATAAATAAAGGAAAACAACTGTAACACTCCAGATATTCTTCAAAAGCAGGACTAATGGGTTCGGATAAATCCTGTCTCTATGTATAGCTCTATTAAAAGCCACTCACTTCCTCGGTCTGATTGTTTACAAGTTAAACAATGATTTCCTTTTCTTTCTTTTCCAAAAGAAAAAAATAAGGGCAACAGAGGGGACAACAATGCAGGAGACACAGTCTAATTTAAAACATGTCCTAAAAGAGATTAAAGAGATTAAACTGCCGTCCATAGAGAGCAAAGGCTGTGTGTGCTTTTGAATGGCTTTTTGGTTGAAAATGGCAACAATTACTACATAATATTAAGGACAGAAATTCATCTAAATGTTATTTGCAAAAATTAATTACGCACAATTCTTCTACTAGAAGTCATCATTGATGTATTAACAAAAGCCTGGAATAAATTACATGACTTTTGCACAGATTTACTGGTGCTAGTTGCCGTAAGCCAGAGCCAGTCTGCAGTTTTAAGTTGACGGATTTCACAGAAAATCGTGTAGTGTATGATGGGCACAGACTAATATATTTCTTTTGATTCCATCTAGGGGTGGGCGATATGACCAAAATCGTTATTTTTGCTTTAAATAAAGATTTTACGATATCAAAATTCGATACCATTGAAATTTCATAATCTTTATCACAACTTTTAATATTATTCAAAAAACGAATACTAGCATAAAAAAAATCTCAAGCTTACTGCAGACAAGTCAACGGTGATAAAGAAAGAGCAAAGAAAACAAACTACAATTAGAACAAAGACATAAATGAAATATACCTACCTGAAAAACTTTGTAAACTAGTAATCAAATGTATAAAAAACAATAGTCTTTAATGAGTAAATTAAATATACATCTATTCTTATTAAAGTTACAAAAGTGATTCAGTCAAGAACAGTGAGAGATTTTCTCTTTTTGTTTTTTTGATTAGCATTAAAGGTGACATTATGCCCCCTTTCACAAGATGTATCAGTTTTTCCTGGCTCAAAACAAGGCGGAGGAGGTAAAATCCTGATCGTGTACGTATTTTAATAATAAGATAAATAATTTTGTATTTGTCATAGACCATCATATACTGTTTCCCGGTGGACCTCAGTATTCTAGGGGTGTCCGGGGGCATGCGTCAGAAAGGGAGCGAAATCAGATCAGCTTAGTTTTTGACATGCTGGCAGAGAAAGGCTTACCAAAACAAAGTTCTGGGTTGTCACTTTTCACATTTTCAGGGTTGGTGGATGCACAGGGGACCCAAATATAGCATTAAACACAGAAAAAGTCAGATTTTCATGATATGTCCCCTTTAAAAATGACATTTGGATGCTGTCAATTTAAGACCGACTGCATGAATCCAGTATACTTGTGTGTTTTCTCTCTCAAATGTTAACGTTCACTTAAGACGTAAACAGTGTTGGGGAAAGTTACTTTTAAAAGTAATGCATTACAATATTGCGTTACTCCCCAAAAAAGTAACTAAGTACGTTACTTAGTTACTTTTTATGGAACGTAATGCGTTACACTTTTGCGTTACTTTTTCTCACCTGCATGGGCTTGTTTGTTTGTTAGCTGTTTTTAATAACAGCTAAAACAATCTATTTTTGCCAATTGTTAAGGCCCTTTCACTTCAAAAGTTAAATGAATAAGCCTAAGGCTGAAGGAAATGCATATTTACTACTGTACAGTAGAGGGCGCCGCTCAAACAAACCTTTCAGCTGCTGCTGTTCTTGATTAAATAACAATAGGATACAGGAGAAGGAAGTTCAACACTCTTATTTCTAAACCTAATCTAAAGTCATTTTTGCTTATTAGAATGGTTGAATTAGATCATTGTAGGTCAGCAGCAAAGACATTGGTTAATAAAGTGAGATTAAATACATAAAGTATATTTATGTAATTTAACAGTTAATTATAAAACTTTTGCACAAAATTCTGAGATTGCATTTGACTGTTTTTATTCATTTTGAGGAATACTGAATGTTTTTGTGCAAGTGAGATGAGTAAATGCATGTTCAATGCAAATGCACACAACACCTCACTTTATTTCTCTCAACATGACAGGAGAGCTGTCAGTCAATAAATGTGAAAAAGTAACTAGCATTACTTATTTGGAAAAGTAACTCAGATATTTTGTTGTAAATTGAAAAAGTAATGCGTTACTTTACTAGTTACTTGAAAAAGTAATCTGATTACGTAAATCAAGTTACTTGTAATAAGTTACCCCCAACACTGGACGTAAATGACTGTTTACTTGCAAATACATGGTCACTTTGACACATAGGTGTGTATATTTAACCGTTCATGCCCATTTAGGCAGCAAAAAGCACTCAGTTCACTTCTCAATCACTCTATGAGCAGCAGCTTAATGTCGCGAGTCTCAGTCAATGCTTAAAAATGCATGCACAGCAACTTCACGTGAGCTTAACCGCGATAGAGAAGATAGAAAAACGTTTTAGATCCCATTTACAACTGTATACTTGTGTAGTCGACTTATGATCCGATCGACAACAACGCATCTTAATACCAGGTGTAAACTTGGCCTCAGTGTGAGATCCCTATTCATTTATTATATCATGCCCAGTTTTTCTCTTTAACCATTATAAAAGTTGTCAAGTTTCTGAAACCTACTGTTATAAAATCTGTTCAGATATTAAAAGTCAATCAGGCCTGGTTTCAGATACAGGGCTTAAGTTAAACCAGGATTAGGCCTTAGTTAAATTATGACATTTAAACATGCATTTTAGTCTGGGACTAGGCTTAAGCTGACTTTAGGCTTAAATCTGTGAAACCAGGCACTAGTGTAGTTAATAAAAGCCTAATAGTTTAACAGATCTGTATACAGAAACTGTGACCAATAATATAACTGAGAAATTATCCAGTTTAATTGGATTTAATGTAAACTTGGGTTGGAGATGGAAAAGAGGTCACACTGATAAGTTCATTTCAGTGAATCACTAAGATATTCCATTTCATCCTATAAGCGACAGACCTGAGACAAGCCAATAAACAGGCAGATGGGCCCAGTGCCAGCCCTTCATCTGCGGCCTGTCACTCACACTAGCCCCATTTATTATGTTCCGCTCGGCTAGATTTGTTTGGGATCTTGCGGAAGAGCACATACTACCTCCAGCTTGTGCAAGACTCCCATTGTCACAGAGCAATAAGTGCACGCTCAGAGGTGCCAACAAATCCCTTTCTCATCTGAACCCCCACAAATAAGTTAATAAACAATGCAAAAACAGGGAGACACACAGATCTGGAGCTGATTTCTGGCCCTAAAGTGCCTGTGGCCCAAATTCCATATGCTAACAGAGGAAAGCCGCTACTAGCATTCATTTTGACATGCCACGCAGACTTTCAGAGGTTTCACAGGCAGGAATCAGCCTTGATGTTTCCCAGATGATAATGCTGCTCTCTGAAACCAGTGTTTCACTTTCATACCAAAGCTGTGCCTTGAAAAATGGCATTTCCCCAAGGAATGAGTCCTTCAAAGTAGCTTTTTGCTGAACTCGGGTTGAAGCATTCCCTGATTTAGAAGTACTGTCTTTGCAGACATACAGGCTTCTTGACTCAGCAGTGCATCTAAATTTGGGGACAGCTTCTGCTGTTTTCGCTGCCAATTATAGACAATGTGTTGACCCAGAAATTCAGGCCACTCCAATATCAGCCTGAAAACTTGACTATAGTGACAGTAACATATCTGTCATTTATTTCTATAGTGAACGTCAATAAACAGCTAGATTAGAAAACATAACCAATGAATATTATTTCACATTTGCTGTAGTGGTTCTTGCACAAGCAGAACTCAGTAGCACGATGCTAGGGTGTTCAGGGTGGTCACATCATGTGGCTCATGTCTCTAGAAATGACTCTTTCACTTGAAGTCTATGGGTTTAATATAGGGCTGCAATAACTAATCGATAACAAATCAGATTATCAATTAATCTTGTCTATGCAAGGAAAACATCTGCCAGTCGTGTCACTTCATAGAAGAGAAAAACACATTTCTATGTACAAAACACATCTGGAAAACAGAGAACTCAGAGCGAGATGATTCTGAACCCAAGTTTGTCCTAAACATGACAATGTGTCATATTAAGTACTTTAAACAAAAGCATAGTTTAATGCAGCTTGCCAAAATTATTTATATCCGATTAATCACAGAAATAATCCAAAAATGAATCTATTATCAAAATAATCTTTAGGTGTATTATTTAGCATTAGGGGTTTGTTCAGATTACTAATCCCAAGTAAGACAAATAATAGTGTTGTTTGTCTTAGCAAACACCCAAGAGGGCTTGTGAGCATTTTAATACACAAGAATTATAACACTGTGCAGTGGATGAGCACAGCACACGTTCACACAGTTCTCCCTGTTGCATGGTCCTCATCCAAGGATCCACCTTGGCAGCAGTTTATTTTCCTGTTGCCATAGAAACAGCAGAGGCACCAGGCTGTAACAATGGTGATGGGCTCCACACATCTCTCAACCCTTCCCCCCTCCGCTCTCCCTGGAGCTCTGTAATTTACAGATCTGTTACTCTCATTCATGTTGCTCTGTGCACCTAATAACTAGTATTTTTCTTCATTAGACGATTGTTTTAATCAGCGCCAAATGAGGAAATTCACCTACAGTGTTGTTAAGATAAAGCGTTTTTGGAATTTTTCGGTTTGCTAACCTACCCGAGGGGATAAAATAATAGGGGTGTAAATCGGAGCCTACATGACGATTCGATACGATACCGATTTCTTAAGCCGACGATTCGATTATTTTCGATACTTCAGAATTCGCCACGATGCGATACGATTCAATTCAATAATCGATATTTTTACATGATATCTATTAAGTTTCTAATAAATCAACAAAAATGTTTATAATTTGCCTTTTATTGAGAAACAGGAACAGTATTCTATTCACATAATGTGCATGTTGTGCTTAATACACTGCAAATAGAACAGCAAATATAACAGTTACTGCATACAGTTCAAAACTTGATTCTATCGAATCCTGATGCGTTTCCGTGCATTTTACGTCATCGCAAACGTGCACGACGCATGCTAGAAAACAGAAGGCGGGTGAATATATTGTGTTTTTTTATTTTATTTGGTGCTATTATGCACAGCTGAGTGAACAACACCGGTTTACTGTGTGTCGCATTTGGCTTTTTGCTGATTGCAAACGCAGGAGACAGTGGATTTCCATTAATTTGTTGCCCTGAGTCCACATGCGATGTGTGTGCGAATACACTGCAGTGGTACCCCAGTGCGCACCCGGGTCCGCATGACAGACAGCGTTTACATAATTAGCGATTTTTCATGCGAACCGTGCCCGTTCCGTTCCGAGTTGGTGTGAAAGCACCCTAGACTTTTCAAGTAAGCTGTTGAAGTAGCCTTTTGTACATGTAAGCGCCTGTTTGTTTACGTTAGTAACTGCTAGCTTGGAATTCGCCGACTAAGTGACTGACGGTGCATTCACACTGGCAGTTTAGTTACGTTAGCCCAGTGCATAACAACAATCGTTTGTACGCATATGAGCGGATGCTGAAAATGGACAGGCGGGAAAACAAACACATTAATCGAGACTCTTGCGGACCCATCGATGCATCGAATCGTCGGCTGTATAATCGATGCATCGATACGAATCGATTAATATTTACACTCCTATAAAATAAAATAAAATTCTGTATCAAAATTTACAGACAAGTAGTTTGTTTAGGCATGGTTTGTAAGGAATTACAAACCTGCACACATATATTCAAACGCACATAACTATAGAATCAATTCTTAAAGGGATAGTTCACCCAAAAATGAAAATTCTGTCAGTATTTACCCACCCTCATGTTGTTCCTACCCCGTAAGACCTTCTTTTATCTTCGGAACACGAATTAAGATATTTTTGATGAAATCTGAGAGCTGGATCACTCCTCCATACTAGTCCATAGGCTTCTTGAGGGATTAAAACTTGCCGGCCTCGAAAACTTAAAGACATCGTTAAAATAGTCCAAGTGACTACAGTGGCTCAATATTAAATTTATCAAGCGGCGAGAACACTTTTTGTGCGCAAAAACAAACATAAATAACGACTTTATTTCAACTATTAATTTCCTTCTCTTTGGGCCTCTAGTCAGTTAAACTAGTGTAATTGAGTAGAGCTACGTCACACGTGACTCACTATTGGCCGACGCTGGTCATGTGGGGGATGCGTGTGACGTACAAAAACAGATCATACGCTGTTAAACTAGTAACCTGACTCGAGGCCCAGAGAGAAGGAAATGAATAGTTTAAATAAAGTCGTTATTTCTGTTTTTTTTGCGCACAAAAAGTGTTCTCGTCGTTAGATAAACTTAATATTGAGCCACTGTAGTCACTTGGACAATTTTAACGATGCCTTTAATAACTTTCGAGGCCGGCAAGTTTCAATCCCTCAAGAAGCCTATGGACTAGTATGGAGGAGTGATCCAGCTCTCAGATTTCATCAAAAATATCTTAATTCGTGTTCCAAAGATGAACGAAGGTCTTACGGGGTTGGAACAACATGAGGGTGAGTAAATACTGACAGAATTTTCATTTTTGGGTGAACTAACCCTTTAATGCGCATGTGAACACCATCAGCGTCTATCACCGGTTCGCGTTTAAAGTCTGTTTAGAGAGAACGGTGACGTCTTAGCGGCCCCTAATTTAATAACAAATGATCATTTAGATGGAAGTGAATCAATCAAAACTAACTTTAGCTGGAAAAATCATTATTCAAGAACCACTATAAAACTAAACCAATCTCTGTTACCTTAAATTATATGTTTATCTCTGTAAAGCTGCTTTGAAACAATCTACATTGTTAAAAGCGCTATATAAATAAGGATGACTTGACTTGACTCAACAATTTATGGGGAGCTGCAGTAGGCTAGACTGACTGTAGACAATGGATAACAGGGTTTCCCACAATTCAATTCTAGTCTGTTGACCAGGAACCAAACTCAAATAAACAGACAGAGGTTCTATCTTCTAAACAAGCGGAACATTTCCAGGAGCAAGTCATTTGTCTTTCTACACCGAAAAAGAAAAGGCTGTATGATGCCACAATCACAGCCAATCAGAAATATTTGGAGAGGGATTTAACCTATGAGATGCCACTGTGGGTGGAGCTACACATTGTTTGTGACATCAAAGGTTCAAGTGATCGAAAAATTTGATAAACTCAAAAACAGGTTATTATGTTAAAGCCTATTACAAAAACAAAATACTGTAAACATTCCAGTAAAATACTGGTAAATGTAAAGCAAATTTGAGCAAATGAAATGTGTTTTCTGTAATTTTTCATTTAAATTTGCAAAACTTTGCAACAATGTTGCTGGTTGTAACGGTACCAAACTTTTAGTAGTCACTCGTCGGTTAATAGTAAAATGTTGCAGTCCTCAGTACCAATTTCTGTACCACAGCAAAAACTGTTGAATTAAAAATGTTGTCTTGTTTTATCTTGTCGGTTATCACTGTCAATCATAAGCACGCTTTTAAATATTTTTATCATTCCAGACACTTTTGGAGTCTACTTGGCAGCATAATCTCTAAAGCGCAAGCTCACTGAATTCTGCACTCTCGCAGAAACTCCCAATAAAAAAGAAGTTTCAATTGTACAATAAATGTCTTATTTACATCGTGTTTACAATTTGTTGGTTCTAAAGGATTGTCGACCAATTATAAAACAAAACCTCATACCTTTTCAGTGGTGTTAAGCGGATTCAGACTAACTTACTGACTAGCACCTCTGATATGCCATTGCGTTCACGCACTCAACAGATATGATTCTGATTGGCTATCATATTCAACGCTTGTAAAAACACGCTGTAAATAGAAACCTTTGACACTCAGAGAGAACTCAAACAAACATGGAAATCTTGGTACCTTCAACTTTGTTTTTTTTAGTACAGTGGTACTGGTAGTCAACCCTTAACCCTAGTTGCTACCGTATTTTTACTGTAAACTTCTGGCAACTAGCTGCTGTTTTACAGTGTACTGTCTGCTTGTAGCATTTGTTGATGAAATGTTTGCGTTACTTCATAGGCAGAAGGAACAACTTACAGTGCAAGTTATGTAGGATGAAACTAATGAAAGAATTACTGACAAAAAATAAAAACAAATGTAGTAGGCTAATTTCTTAAAGAATAAAATAATTAATTAACTACTACAAATAAAACTAGTTTTTCAAAATAGTAATAACCCTGGTTAGGACATAGTTAGAGAGCCGCCTAAACAAAGACAGAAACTTTCTGAAGAGTTATTATTATACTTTACATTTATGGTTTAATAAATTAATTAAATGTCCTTTAACTGGATAAAAAGTCTACTGTTACTATTACTCAACCAAGCAAAACATGTAGTTTGGTGTTATCACCAACAAACCAACAGCTCTGCAACTTTTTAGATATCAGTCATGCAAGTTATTGCTGACTCATTTGTCATGGAAATCCAAATATATATAGGCTATAAATGTTTAGAAAAGACTATAGAAACATGTCTGACGCCATGAATAATTAAATATGCAGGATGAAAAATATAAAAGGCCATCCTCTCTTTACCAGTGTGGAAAAAGCTGATCAGTGTGTTTTGTCAGACGTATTTCATGTATTATATAAATATTGCACAATTTTGAACAATTAGTACTTAAATTCTTGATAAAGGCCACTTATTTGATTATTTTTAACATTTACTTGAATCCAGGTTGCAAGCCACATGATAAGACTAATAGCACGTGAGTGTGTCTCACATTATGTAACACTTGAGTTAAAAAATAAAAGACTCCAAACATTAACAGTAATATTATAAAAATACGAAAGCTGTTAAATAGCTGATATAGCCACACCTGCCACTGCATATAAAGTTAATTCATTATGAATGCGCTACGCTGCTGCTTGGCAACCCTAAACTAAACTCTGCTTTGTGTTGTGCCTAACAAACACCCCTTAATAACAGGTTCTACCCCTTCTTAACTCGTTTGGGACACATCTCACTCTACCGGTTAAGAGGTTTATATCGTTGCAGGGTATATACTGTCAGACCGCCCAGCCCTAAGAGTGTGCAATAAAGCCATAAAATCTTCTCGACTTGTAGGTTTAGCAATCACTTTGTCGGAAGGCTTTGATTCTCCTCACTGTTTGCCTGTGGCCTCTCCTCCCACAAAAAAACTTGCACTGCCCCTATGAAACACAAATAAATGTGCTAGACATCAGTCTTTTATTGTTTTCACAACAAGGAGTTGGTTTTCCTCCAGTGGGCCCCTGGAGGAGACGGGACCTGCACTGAGTGGTCTTGAAAGTATTTTCGTGAAGCAGGGTATCGTTCTCAGGGTGTGCAGCTGAAAAAATAAAATCTTCAGATGGGCCTTGACACTCAGGTTTAGGTCAACTTTGAGTTTCCTGCTAAGAAACGGCAAGGCAATGCTCACTCTGATGATGCTGCTGATTTGAATTACTGTGAGCCAGATGCTGAGAGTCTTCTAAAGCACATATGGTTCAGCTCTTGGGACCAAATGTATTTTGCCTAAAAAAGCCTGACAAGGTGCATAGCCATAAGTCTATTTTATTTTAATACTTAACATACAGTACATTGTTAAGAATAGCTAAATAACCCACGTGGGTCTATTAGAAGCCTTCTATTTATCATGTAGCCTAGTATTATTTATTTAGGTGATCGTGATCGATATCAGAGGATACTTCTTTCAGTGATCAGCCCCAAAAATCGTCAACAGAGCACCCTTTTATAATCTTGGTAAAATCACTAGAGATGCACCGGTCAACCGCTATCAATCAGAATGGGCTGGGGTTTTTTTTAAGCCGATCTCTGTTCTGGACTTGCACACAAACTGCATTACAATCATTATCTAAAATGTCATTTGTGCGAAATATTTCTAGGTTTCCAAACAGGACGTTAAAACATGCCACAGACGGGACACGCTGAAGGAGGATGCAAAGAGAACACATATGCGCCAGCAGAGCAAATACTGTACCAGGCACTGCAAGCTCACTGTTCGCGATTCTCAAAATATAGGAAGAAAAATATAAATATTGAATTGGGAGTGGGGGTATATATGAATGTATCTCTGAAGGGAAGTGACTGTCTTCAGAAAAGTTTCGATGGCATTTTCTTTTCCTCTTACCTCAGAATATTAAAATAGTGTTTATAAGTACAGGGGAACCCAAAGAAACACTGCTTTTATATAAGCGCCACCTACTGTCAGAGAGTGAATTAGCATTTTCATTCAGTCCGTCCGCTGTTTTTGTTTTGTGCAGTTGTCTTATGTAGCATAATTTCACGATATAGAGCAAATAAACAAACAAATTAGCTTAAAGGGGTGGTATATGCCTCTTTTTACAATATGTAAAATAAGTCTCTGTTGTCGCCAGAGTGTGTATGTGAAGTTTTAGCTCAAAATACCCCACAGATTATTTTTACAGCATGTTAAAATTGTCCCTTTCTGAGGGTCAGTAAAAACACGTCGGTTCGTGTGGGTCCCTTTAAATGCAAATGAGCTGCTGCTCCCGGCACAGAGGGCGGAGCTTCAAGAGCTCTGTTAGCAGCTCCGATTACCTCACGCAGACCGAAACTGTTCTGCCTAAACTGGAGTCGGACAATGATAGAGAGACTCAAGAAGAAGTGACAGCATGTGGAATGCAACAGGACGTTTCTGAATTTGATGAAGTTATATTGCTGATGTGGAGTTAACTATCTTCAAGTCTTTGATTAGCATATTCTGTCATGATAATCTATGCTGATGTTGTTTATGCACAAACAGCAACATTACACACTAACTAAAGTTAGAAAAGTGAAAACATAATCAACCACCTCTTTATAGTAAAAAACAAATCGGCAACAGAGAGGTATCAGAATCGGCCAATTTGCCTTTATAAAAACGGCAATCAGAATCGGCCATGAAAAATCATGATTGAGACATCCCTAAAATTCACTTGTAATAAAAAACATTAAGTAGAAGCTAAAAGAAAGCCACTGCAACTAAATATAGGAATCAGAAAAACGGCTCTGAAGTTGATGCATAAACACCAGTGATCCGGACCAAAGAAAATGAGGAAAAACCTGTTTCAGACATTTCTACATTTTCCCCTCAACATTAGGATTTACCTGCTAATATCATACGCTTACTGCAATTTAAAGAACAGTGAGAGTTTTGGGTGTGTATTCAGTACATACATAGTGCTTCAAAATTCAAATAGAAAAAAAGGCAAAGCAGGAAAACACAACACAGTCACGAAAGTGTCTACGCAGCACAAAAGCCCACAGCATCATTTCAAACAGACAATGTGGTCTTGATTTCTCATCATCTTGCCAGAAGCTTACAGTTATTGTCCTATATTTGAACTTCTACATCGTCTATGCTGTAAAATCCTAACCGCAGAATTATAACCTTAAACTCGCATGGTGGACTGTAATTGGTACTCGCTTGTTTCTGTGACTGACTACATCTCCTACTAAATGCTTGCTAGTGACTTTTGGACGCTGTAAGGGGACCACGTTGCAAAATGTGTCTTGCCCACAAAATAAACCAAAATGATCCTCTTTCTGCTGTTTGCAAATGAGCTACCAAACAAGGACAGACACATCAATCATTCAAATCTTTCCAACCCTAAAGGCAAATGTGCTCTTTTTGTTGTAGAGATCGTCTGACATTTTTAAAGAATAATACAGATTATTTTTTATGTTTGAGTGTTCAATAAGCGCTTTACACTGATTGTTTATTATTAATTAATGTAATTATTAATTGTTTGGTGTCAGCTTCCGACACAATAGTTAATAAAAAAAAAAGATTACAACAATAAACTAAATTAATTGCCCAGTTTCACAAACATGGCTAAACCCTAGTCCCAGAGTAAAATGCATGTTTCTTTTAACTATAAGCAACTTGCACTGACATATCTTAAAATATTTTGTTTTGTCTTTAGATGTTCATCAGTAATGCGTTTTTTTTTTCCAAGGCACATTTAAAAAAGCTACTTAAAATGTCCTTAATTTAACTAAGTCCTAATACTGGCTTAATCTAAGCCCTGTCTGTGAAACCGGACCAATACAAATTAATGATGACTATAGCTACGCAAAGTTTCATCTAAATGGGTGCTCATATATTGTACTTTGTTTTAGTGCATGTCTAACTTTTCTGTTTAAAATGCTATATGTCACACAATTATTAACAGATGTAAAAAGCTAAATAATTATGCAAGTTACCTAACAAACACTGTTGTTTTCCTTTACGGACAAATTCATTTTGATGTCATATAGTGACAGCCATTTAATTAGAAAACTGCAAATCTGTAAGGGGGGGTAAAATCACTTTCTTTCTATATACGTGTTCAGGCCTGTTAACATAAGGTTGAGAAAATGTTGAGAGAGAGGAGTCACACGTTTATGACAGCTCCACCTTAACCAAAAAGTCCCAACAAGAATCTTTGTAAAAGGCGTCAACATAAAAACATTCACTGACACGTCCATTGCTATATGAGTAATTTGACTACTGACACAATAACCTCTTATACAGCGGTCCAGTCGTGATGGCAAACTAGATACTTATTATAGCATACAAACACTGGCTCGTTGCTGCTGGTTCTTTTTCTTCCAAATAACATGGATCTTTCCCAAAGGTCAGGTTTAAAAAACGTTAAACGCTTAAATTGATCAATTCAGAGCAAATATAACGTTACGTTCGAGAAGAAGATAAATCTACCTTTACAATCTTCAATTCTATCATGGATGCTACTAGGCTAACCAGTAAAATTAAGAGCTTATTAAACACCCAAGCTTCAAAAATAAGCTACATGTATGGACACAATGAGGATTAAACTCACACGACAGATCTTGATATGATCCAGGACACCATATTTTCCTCAGGATGATGGAGCCGAGCAGGGAGAGATGCTAGCTAAGCTAACCTTACTTCAACTTCAGTGTACAACTTCAAACGAAGACAAACATTAACGGTCTCCTGAGAGCCTCCGCTCGTTCATTACTTAGTATTACGCACAAACATATCGTATAAAACTACCTATGAAGTCAAAATTTGTTAAAGTAATGGCACTCTTGTTGTGCCCATCTTCTTGCTCTCGACCGACGCCGTTTCTGTTAAAGGTGCGCTTTCACGTTGACGTCAGAAATAATTTGATTTAAGGGCTTGATCTTCCTGTTACGTGATTGGCTAATGTGATTTGTTTACATGAAACTCGGGCATGGGTTGGCTAGTTAAAATGTTGGTTAAGTGACGTAATTTCTAAAACGCAAACATCAAACGCTCAACGCATTCGATGCTGATTGGTTTATAGACCCCGAGAGGAGGTACAGACCAATCAAATATAAAAGCGTTGAAAATAAAAACTCTCTGATCTTGTTGGCGTTCTAATGCAAACACAGATTGGCGGAATGTTGTCAACCTGCTTAACCCATTAATACCAACACTTTCTATTCCATTTCTATTCGTTCTAAATTAAAAAAAACACCTTGCTATATACTGTGCTAAACGAAATGGGACTTGTCACAGGACTTAGCCTATATTGTTGCTCTTTTGTTTGTGCAACAGCTTATATTGTTCTCCTCATCTATCTATGTATCTATCTATCTATCTATCTATCTATCTATCTATCTATCTATCTATCTATCTATCTATCTATCTATCTATCTATCTATCTATCTATCTATCTATCTATCTATCTATCTATCTATCTATCTATCTATCTATCTATCTATTTATCGCTGTGGGCTACATAATAGGCTTTCATAAAAACGGAATCATGAATAGCCTACCACCAGTGTGATTTTAATTTGCGTTTAGGCTAATTCTTAAAAAGGGATCAGAGTTCAAAGTGAGAGATTTGCAAAACAAAAAAAAAACATTTACACATTTAGAAGCTATAATATAGATTAAATGTATATGCATTTTATGCAAATAGTTCCTGAATCACAATAGTTAACAACTGTAATTTCCATCTTTTATAATATCCTCTTTCATATAGATTAATACACGTTGTGTATTATATCTCTCAATGTCTAGCGTATAATAATAGCAATCTCTCCATAAAAGGAAGGACAGTGATGCTAACTGATTGATATACATCAGGCGTATACACACATCCACCAACAGATGACATCTGTGAATTGTGGTCTCTCTTGGTAATCTTATTGTTCCTATCCAAAGAAGAGAGACATTCTACGTCTTGCAGCTTCATATAGCCTAATTAAACATCTGAGGTGTTCAGAATCTCATTTTCTTTTTGTGTAAGCACACCTTGGGGTAATATAATATCACTTTTACTCTTAGCAGAAGGTATTTTTTTCTTACACATAGCCTATCCTTTCTTTCATCTGTAATATGTTTAATGTTGACATAATAATGGGTCTATATTAAAGTGAAGCCTTGTTATGCAATAAATTCAACCATGCAATCACAGTACAGTACATCTTGTAATTATGTGCACACACATAATTATGAAACATAATCATGAAGAAACATGAAAAATGTATTACTATTGTGTGATTTTTCTTGTATTCCCTCCACTGCTGCTTTCTATCATTGATTTTTAAGAAGCTTCTAACTGTAGTGCCCCCCGTTTGCATTAAACTTTTCAGTCAGACAGAGATAGCCGTCCTCCTTTCAGCAGAGTGTCTGCAGGACCAACAACCATCTCAGACGCACTCTATGATTTGTGATTCTATCAACCATGAGATATCTGTCTCCATCTTCTGCTCTGACCTAAAGGTGACGCGGACTGACTGTGTCCCGTGGATATGCTTCCCTCTATCAGCACTCCTCTTTTGCTCATCTACGAACAGCCCACAGGTCAACTATAAACTGCCAAAAGTGTGAAGTGTGAACCATCTGTATGGTTGTATGACAGAATGAAAATTAACATATCTTGTGTATTTTCATAGAATTATTAATATCTAAATCATATATGTATAGAATTAGATTACATCAATCATAGTTTTTATTATTTTTAATAATATTTTTGATTTATTTTCTTCTCAAATGTTTCAATTTGATTTCCAAACTTGATTGGTTTATTGATAAGATTGTGATTCCTATTTCATTACAACGGCAGGTCATTTGTCAATTACAACATTAGGCTACAATCATTCATTGTCATAAATATTTATGGAATATATCATGTCTGACAGGTTTCGATCGCTGAATTGATCGTTTGCAATTGATGGCTCACACGATGAAAGAGTGTTTAAGTTGTGAAGAGTTTGACAGTCTAAATGAGAATCAACTAATCATTTGATCAACAAGCCATGTGCAATTAGTAATTCTGCAAATTGTAGACTTACTCCTTTGCACACGTATGCCACAGCTAATGCAATTTGCTTAAATTAATAAGAAAGTCAAATCTGATATGAACAATAAACTAATTGTTCTGATTGAGATCTAAACATTGTTTTGAGAAAAAAAGTCTAATTTGAGAATTGAGCAAAAGCGATTGAGAAAAACTGTAATGTCATGAGGTCAATTACATAGTATTGAATTTATTTATTGATTAATGTTTATTTTTTGTTGTATGTATACCAAAAACAACAACAACAACAACAACAACAACAACAACAACAACAACAACAACAACAACAACAACAACAACAACAACAACAACAACAACAACAACAACAACAAAGCACTATTTTCAGCACACTGGAGTATAGTAGAAAATCAACTAGTCTCCCATTGAGAATGAATCTGTCTGGCGGACGTAGAAATCTCCCTGTTGCGGTATTACATGATCTTGTGAGTTGTTCAGGCGGAGGGATACCAGTTTTACGTTCACAGTGATACGGTCCTGTGTTCAGTTTCACGGAGCGCGAGAGCGTCCATTCGCGGGTGGAGGCTGAGAGAAATTTAAATCCCCCGGGTTGAGGTTGACACGCAAAAGGCGAAACAAATCACGGTTGTTTCTTTCTTTTTATTCAGAACGCAGTTTAACGGTGTAAATGTGCGGTCGGTAGGCTGCGAGTGTTGAAGTTCTCGAGGGTTTTCGCCATGGTGGTCGGGAAGCGGTTCCTGTGCGTGAGCGGAGAGGAGCCGCTGGAGCCCGCGCACATCGCTCGCTGGTCATGGCGAACCGGAGTCATCCGAGCCGTCACTCACCGAGACCACGACAATCCCGATCTCACGGTAAGACAATGGCTTACATTCTGAGGAAATTACTTAGGAGCGGAGGATCTTAGTGAGAATATGGCATTTTTGAACAGGCTGTTAAACGTCAGAATATTCTAGCTTTTGATCGTTTGGTAACGTTACATGGAAACAGGCTTGGAAGTCAGTCAGGCTATGGTGGAGTCGTGTAGTAGAGCTATATTTGGATCTCAGTCATCGGTGGTGGATTGTAATATTAGTTGTCAGCTTGTGACTTTTATACCTTTTGAAATCCGAATGAAAACTTTTTTTGTATAGAATTAACTAGATTTTCAATTTAGATTTAACGTTGGTGTTTTTGCATCAGGATTTCTCATTGAAATATCTAAAATCCTTATAATAATTTTCCTTTGTCAGGCTTGTTGTAAACATGATAGAACATTTTGCAAACAGTTGGACCCACATGTAACAGATCTGTGTAAATGGCCAGGGTCATAAAACAATTCTGCCATGTTTTCATTCATGATGAATAGTTTCATAATTTGCTTGGCCCTCCGTTATGTTTATAGATCATTTTAACGTTAGAGTTATTATTTTGTCAGTGGTAAAATGTAATAACATGAATATGTCTACCCACCTTAAAATGTTGTAGTTTTAAAACAATAATGCGGTTGACGTGATTATAGGTCCTCTACCCTTAATTCTAAAATTTGCAATGACAAATATTGTAACATGAGCATAAAATACAAATACAATTTAAAATGTACATGGTGGTACCTTTTTCAGGATTTTTTTATCAATAGAAAGTTCAATGGACAGCATTTATTTGCATTTATTAAATATATTAAAGCATTTATTAAATAGAAATCTTTTGTAACATTATAAATGTCTTCACTGTCACTTTTGATCAATTTAATGCATCCTTGATGAATAAAAGTATTGTTTCCTCAAAAATGTTAAGCAACAAAAGCTGTTTTCAACATTGTTAATAATAAAAATAATAATAATAATAATGATAATAACAATAAATGTTTCTTGATCAGCAAATCAGCATATTAGAATTGTTTCTGAAGGATCACATGACACTGATGGCTGAAGTTTAGCTTTGCCCTCAGGAATAGGCTAAATAAAATTTGGAAAACAATTATTTTAAATTGTAGCAATAATTTACAATATTGCTGTTTTTACTGAATATTTGCAGCCTTGATTAGCATATGATAGTTTTTTCAAAAACATAAAAAAATTATAATGTTTTCAAACTTTTGACAGGTACTGTTTATTTCAAATGTAGGACGTTACACTAATTCCTTATCCAGTTGAGCAAAATCCTGCTTGTTCTTTGATCAGTTCGACCGCTCTCATGTGGTGGAGATGATTGGAGCGGCTCCTGTCATTGTGTGTATAGAGTAAGTGTGTACAGTACGCTAGCCGTTTGTTTTCAGGGCTGTGTCCTGAGGTCACCAACTGCACTGCTGCTAATCAGCACACAGAACTTTCCACACTCAATAGCTGCCCTGCAGCTGAAAGTTCAAGCTGTAAATGCTTTTGTCTGCCTTTTTTTTGTGGAAAAGTAATAATTAAGCTTGTAGTCTGGTGGGGCATTTTTGTGTGTTGCGAGAAATAGAAATAGAATATGGTAACATGGAAACTTGTCACTTAAAGCAAACCAACAAAATTCCATAAATTAGGCTACACTAAAATTAGAAAAATTACTATAAAAGCCGACAAGTTGTTTTTATTGTTTATAGTCCAAGTCCGATGTAGAATATTGTCGAAAATCTTAAAAGTATTTACATGATCTAGTCTATTTACATAAGTGTTTCCATGAAATAGCAGACTTTTGTACAACCATGTAATGCATGCAGTATATATTTAGTATACAGTAAAATGGCCCAAAACCACGTATCATTTTGTTGTGAAATTTCCTCAGCTTTTTCCCCGTGACATCGCACCAGCGTTATTTACAAAGATGTCTGGATTGAGGATTGAAAAGTATCTGATTACAAAGAATACCAATGCAGCTTTCATTTACAGCCCTCAATCACATTGACAACAACTGTCTGTAAAGCGCTGGAAGTGGCCATGTGATTTGTGGCTTAAGAAAACAGCTCGTAACATGAGACCGGGGGTCGTTCACCGCCCTCCCCCACTGCAGCACAGCATAAAGGCCGCTATGTTCAGCCGTTCCCCTGAACCAGAGTTAACCTACAGAGAAATTGCTCTTTGTTCAGTCTGACTGACACTGTCTTCCTTTGACAGCGAGCCTCCGTTTCCATATCTTCTCTAAAAAGATTTACTGAGCCCTCTTCCTTTGTGCACCTTTACTTTGGGAATGACAAGAGTTCTGTCTGAGGCCAGGCAATGACACATTTCCTATCTTAATTGTCAGTGGATTAGGCTTACATAATATAAAGAACCCCTCTTGTAATCTTTCGCGGTTGTAAAATAGTGGGTTAGAATGAGAGACATAACATTTATCGACGAGAGAGGTTTATGGCTGACAGGCCTCGAGTTTAAACATTAAAGGTGGCCGGGAGCGTTAACCTGAATGCAGAGCATTCTAGCGTGTTCCCTTTCAGGGACGGATTGCGACAGTAGTTTGCCAGGAGTGTTGAAGGACGCCATGTAAGTGAATGCAATGAGGTGGAAAAACATTGAACTTTTGTACTTTATTATTGAGTTAGATAGACTCTCTCTCTCCTGTACATTTCATTGTCTGTCTTCTCATGAAATGCAAAAAACCTTCAATTGAACGTGTTAAAGACTAAACCTTGTAGTGGACAGTCCGTGACTATATAAATATGTTAATAGAATCCTAGCATACTGCTTGCCGCATATTGTTTGTTCGTATTCAAAAAACCAGCTTGAAAAGGATTATTATTATTATTTTTTGCATGCATTTGTTTGGTAGGGCCCTATAATTTCCACGATGTTGAAAACACAGATGGAATCGTGGAATCTAGTCATAAAAATGGGGGGAAAAGGGAATTTGGGAAAAAAATTAAATGGAATCTATAGGGCCCTAGTGATGCTACTGCTTTAGAAATGACATATTTCACCTTTAGTCTAAGCTTTGTAGCTTTTGTCATCCCAATCTAATAATCATAATGTAGATTAAATCTCACAGATGAAATGTTTCTGCTTCATTTGGCATTAGAAGGCCAAGTTGATTGCATTGTGGATATGGTATTCTGTGAATTGCCCTCTGGTTGTATACTATATATTTGTGAACCAGCTCACTTGGGGTATTCAGTGCATAGAAAACAAATTAGCAGAATATGCACAGTATGCATACTATATAATATACCACGTGCTTTTGTAATCGCACCCAATGTATTCCCAAACAAACATGCAGCTGTATTGGTGAAATACACTGTTTGATCACTACTTTGGTGTATTTGTCATTTCAACTTATGGGTTTGAATGTTTAAACCTTTAAATTTTCACATCTTTCCACTGACAAAACCTTTTACGTTTTTTCTGTAAGTTCTCTAATATAGATCAAATAATGCCACACTGATGTTAGCTGACACATGCTTTTCCCGGAATCTTTCCTGTTTAACCTGGACTGACTCCTGTCCTGTACCAGCCAGTTTCCTCTCTGGAAAAAAACTACTCTTCATTCAAATGTTACTGAGCTCCTCTTTTACAAGAACAATTACATGATAATGTTTACTCATTGTTGTAGCAATATTATGCACTATGTAGTTGATTTTTTATTTATCTGCCTTCGTATTATTTACTGTGTTCAATTAGACATCCCAATTAGACTTGTCATGACTTACTATGAAGTATGTTACTTCAGACAATTCAGTCCTGATAAAGTGACCTGGGATTTGACCCGGGTTCGTTTGACTTTGGTTCATTCACACTGCCAGTGATTTTCCGAAATCCGAGAGTGTGTTCACACTAGTGTTGTCACAATACTAGAATTTCTAACTTCGAAACGATACCTTGAAAAATATCGATATTCGATATCATTTTCGGATACCGGAGAAAAAAACTGCCACAATATTAAGGGGGTATTTTTTTTATTTAAAGCTAAATATAACAAGTCTAGAACATGACAGTGAGGTATATTTTACATGAACTAAAATGTCCTGAGGTAATGCACTTATTCAAAAGCCTCTCAGATTGCCATACATTCAAAAACCAATAAAGTGAAAGTAAAAAAAAAAGGTATCCTTAGGTATCCAAAAGATACCTAAACTTCAAGCAAAAATAAAATCAGTGCAATCTTATGCATCAAGTAACAAAAGTCGTAAACAAAATAATTAAATGGAATCTGTTGCTGCATGCAGTTATATGCAGATTTTCTCTACAGAGGCGAGTGATATTGACAAAAAAATGAAAAATATTTCCAAAACATTTATTAATCTTAGTTAAAACTGTTGATCGATAATTTTAACATTTACTAATACATGTACTAATTAAAATCCAAAGTTCTATCTGTTAATATTTTTTCACTGGACCAGAGCTAACATGATCCGTTGTATTTTTATTACCTACTGTTATCAAAGATTAAAATATACTGTAACAAATGCATTGCTCATCATCGGGCATAAATGCTGGTTAATACATTAACGCTATTTGATGAACAGATTTAAACGCAAATGTGCGTGCATCACACTCGAAAACAATGCTCACCGGATCGACATCAAGTCACCTTTATTTAAATAGTGCTTTTAACAATACAGATGTCAAAGCACTTAACAGTATCAAATAGAGTGTCAGTAATGTATAATAATAAGATTAAACATTAAATTTTCAGTTAAAGGCATTTCATTATTGAATTCCGAGATGTCCTTGTCTAGCTCAGTTCAGTTTAATGAGTATCTGTGTAATCAAATTGATGATGATCGCTAATGAAGGCATAGCGATTGCAGAATTAAATAATATTTTTTTTGAATAAAGTTAAATAAGCACAAGTTAATTTACATTTGACCACAGTTAAAATATTTAGGCCTACTTGTCTAACATTCATCAGTCAGATTATATTAACTTTAAGAATTAGGGTGAAAAAACGAGTAAACACACACTCATATCAACAACAATGCTAGGCCATCTTGGTTAATGTTTCAGAAATATTAAAATGAGAGGAGTTACCAACCTCTCGAAATTCTTTATATAGATCCGAGTGTCGGTCTTTCAGGTGCTTTGCTATATTAGAGGTGTTAGCGGGGCCTTTTGTTATAGCACTGCTCTGTAGCATCTCTTGCATATTGGCTTGCTTGTGTCCTTCGGCTTTCCATGTTCATTTGCTCCATATCAAAAATATTTCCAGATATCACTCCTGCTGTGTTCTTTCTCAAATAAAGTGCTAGCCGCGCTCGCCATCTTTCCATTCACTTCACTTTTGCTATTTAACCAGAGCGAATGAGACGTGCGCGTGTGGTGTTTGTCAACGCGCCTTTGGAGAGAAGTGAAAGTGACAGCTCGGCTAGTATCGATACTTCGGGAAATTAGTATTGGTACCGTTCAGATATTTCAGTATCGATATTTATCGAAATATCGACATTTTTGACAACACTAGTTCACACACAACCCGTAAAAATCCCGTAAAGACACGTGACATCGATGTGACATGTAATGTCTCAGCAGCGTCTATAGTTTGCCATCCTTTACGCCATCATTACGACACGGAATTGATTACGGCTTTTGTTCACACAGCGCGCGTTCCAGGACTGAACACGGCAATGTTACTAGGTCCCCAACCCGTCATCGGTCCCGTCATCAATCCCTGGTCGTGTTTGCGTTCACACAGAAGGTGTTCTGGCAATTTCCCTGCAATTTCCCGGGATCAACGCGCTGTGTGAAAGGGGCTGTAGTGACATCTCAGTCCAGTGATTGGACTGTATCCGATAGCAACAACAGCCCAGCGGTGTGAATCACCGTGCAGGTTTGCACTTAAATCTCAAATGATGAAACAGACACATTTCATTAGGTTGAGCCACCATACCAACCTAACTCACCTTGGTATGAATGGTATTTTGGGGTTACAGAAACAACAGTTACCATGCTAAATACACAATACTAACATGAACTGTTAATGAATCAAAAGTAAATTGCTCCTGATGAATAGAATGAACATCATTCCTACTTGCAAATCCTTTTCAGCCATAATGCAAACTACCAGTTACGTAAGTTATTGGTACGTTTCTTTTGTTGTTTATATATAGTGAAGTGATATACACTGCGGCTACATGCCTCTGCACTTGAGCATGCAATTGAAGACGCAAACAATTGTGCAACGCTACAAGCACAGTATAAAGTCTGACAGGACAGTAGAGTGCTTTTCTTGAAAGACTTTTTATTTCGTAACGTGACAATGGTAACATTAAAATAATGACACTGACGTATAGCCTGACAACATCTTTTTTCAGTCGCAGAATATACTGAATCAGAACAACGTGTTTTTCTCAGGCTCTCCTTAAACCGCTTCTGACAGAAGAGTCAACAGCTTTCATGCACGGCTTTTGAAATAAAAGTCTCGGTTCAGAAAAACATTTGGAATTAAGTTTTTTGTTTTTGTTTCTTTATAGACGTTCCATATCGCACACTCCTACTTAAGCGGTTCCTCTTTAGTTAGGATGCTGCCCATAGGAAGCACACAGCAAGGCTACTCACTAGGTTTTGGAACAGCGCTTATGTCTTGCTGTGAAATGGCTGCACTACAGAACGGTTTAGTGCAATTATGCATATTTAAGCATTTAATTGTGCTAAATGTACACAGGTGAAATCATTTAGGAAATCTGTACAGTCAAAGAATAAAGTATGTTAGTACATTTATTGGAGCTGCATTTGGCTGACCTCTCTCTGTGTGTACGGACACATTGGCGATGGATGTCTGAATAGCTCTGGAGCGATGCAACGAGTAAATAGTATCATATATCCTGTTATGCTCAGCAGTAACACACACAGAGCCTATTCCTCTATTTCTTAATCACACTCACATTAGAAAGCAGGGAAACTTATTTCTCTTGCTCAATTTATGTGGGACTTCCTGCAATTTCGGATGCACTGGAAGTGTTAGTGTGGGTTTCTGTGATGGTAGAGTCTTTTTAGCTCGAGCTAAGACTGCAATCGGTCAGCAATGAAACACAAACAAGGCTTTCTGTAGGCGGGAATGGAGCACTGAGCCAACGCAGGCTTCCAGCCCTATCTCCTTGTGCTGATCCTTCTCTGCTTTTGTTGAATGTGCTCTTAAGCGAAACCAGATGTCTGCCTTTTAGGCTATATTGTGTATTCGTTTTCAGCGCATACTTTCACAAATCAAATAACTGGACTGTTACTCTAAGGTCTTGGCTTTTTTTAGCACTTCCATCTGAGGTGGCAGTTATGCTACTTGACGAGCCTGCTGGAATATGCTCTTAATTAAATTCGCTCCGAACAAGTAAACTCTTGTTGGCTCATAAAGGTAATGCAGTTGCGGCATGGATGATTTTTGCATGTGTGATTTTCTTTGAGAAATACTTTCCCACTTCCGGATTGCAATAATAGAGAGCAATATCTCAACTTCCCTCTTTGAGTAGTCACACATGTTATTGCCCAATGATGCATGTGGAAGTGTTGCTTGGACACGGGAAAGCAGAAGACAGGTAAAGTGTTGTAATGCTGCTTGATGTAGTAAAAAGAGTAGTAACACTTAATTTTACAGTGTCCTTGATGGCTCTTAAATGTAGTTACTATAGTAATATCTGTAAATTATGCATAATTATATGCAACTAACCCTAAATCAAACCCTAATCCTAACCCTATAGTAAGAACATGTATTTATTTAATCTTACCTAGTATGTATAATTACACTGTAGCAAGGACACCTTAAAATAAAGTGTAAATGAAAGAGTCTTTGCTCAGACCTTTGTAAGCACATACTCTGTGTCTAAACCCAGTCTATATACATCTGAGTCTAAGTGGTTGTTTTCCCTAGATTTGTCTCAATGTCATGACAGCTTGGCAGGATCTGAAGGAGGTTGCTGAGAGCCCACATTTATTGAGTTTTGTTTTGCCTGGGGCTAAAAACCAACACCCACAAGCTGGAGGCGGCATTGTGGATCATGACACACCTTTAAAGAGAGGCCCAGTGGGAGGTGTGTACACGCCTGGAGCTGCGACAGCCTTTGAGATGTACACACACACACACACATCTACACATACCTTTGGCATGTAATGCATGGCATGTGGCTGCTGCACTTTAGATTTAGTGAAAATCTCCAGGGAAATTTGAGTGCAATTACTGCGAGCAAAGGATCGTCCAGAAACAATGCTGAAATCTGGTCTATTCATCATGTGGTGGAACTGTGTCTGCTGCTCTCCAGAAACCTTTGATGCAAACATGTGCCAATTTTTACAATTGTCGAGTCTAGTATTGTTCTTTGTAGTGGCTGAATATCCCACTATGAATTATGGCTAGGTTATAACATATTGTGCAGCAATAGAAATTAATCAGCTGGTAGAGGATGCAGTTATTAAGGGGTTTTAGTTGTTTATGGCGTTCAAGCAACAACGTATCTTGCATATGAATGCATCATTTATTTAATGTGCAGTCCTCAGGTGTGAAACGACTTGTGATCCGATAACAAAAAACAACTGATAATGCCAAGGGGAAACGGGGTCAGAGACTACAGATGTGGCCCATCCCGTCAGAATTGAGATTCAGGATTTTCCATTTTATAATATTGGTTGATTTAGTTGTTGCAGCTGTGGTACATATTGTGAAGCTGTTCATGCACTGATGCCAGACTCGTTAAATTCTTATGATTAATATCTTTTGCATTCATTTATCAAGTTCCAAATAGAAAGATACATTTTTATTCGTAGAATATTTATTTTTCTAGATCCAGAAAATTCATTAAAAAATCTCTAAAATTGGCATTACCATGGTTATTAAAATATAAAACCATTTATTTGTGTGAAAATTAGTTGTTATATATAGCATAGAAGTAAAATAAAATTAGGTTACTCAAACGTGGAATGAGATTGTGGTCATATTGTCCACACCCTACAGGAAAATGCTTTAGGCTAATAGTTCGTTTTTTCTGATTGTTGAAATATTGCATAATTCAGTCGTTGTTCAGATGCTTCATCAAAGAACAGTTTTACATTTGAATGATCACTTTTACTTGCTTTATATGATAAAAATACAATAGGTCATTGTCAGTTTTCAGAAGAAGCAGTAGACATGATGTAGTGAGAATGATCAGCCACATCCAACTTATGTGAAACTTACGACAAATAAAAGTTCAGTCAAGTTTCACATATGTCTTTTCGTTGGTTGTCCAATGAATTGTGGGTTGTCTTGCCTTAAGGGGATTACTGAGAGCATAAAATCAGTGTCCTTTAAATGAAGGGCAAGGTTCCTTCTCTAGTGTGAAACACTATTCTTTGTTTGGAAGCTCTATGGGCTTCATTGATTGGTTCCATACAGTGGAAACCTGACCTTTAGCAGATGTTTGAGGTCTTGCCACGACTAAGCGTGATCCCCACACTAGACAGCTTTCTCCTTGTTATGTTGACCAAGGGGTGCTTATCTCTGACAAGATACAAAAAATTCAACCATTGACGTATTCAAATGAGGAAGTCATTCAATCATCACAAGGTTCAGAGGTGGTTATCTGTAATGAACATGGCTGATGACCTGAATACAGCCCTGATGTTCTCAGACAGATCCTATGTTTGATTGCATGATGCCTGATCCGAATGGTTTGTATTGTAGCTTATACAGTGCAACCCCCCAACCCCCCCCCCCACAAAAAAAAATGGAATTCGATAATTGCATTACCATATCGCAATGTTGGCTTTATGCCGATTAATCGTGCAGCCCTACACCCATATGACCTACTACGTTTGCATTATTCAGGCTGAGTAAACTGCACCCAATATTATATCCCACAATGCAGCATTCTCGACTTGAACTTGCACTGTAACACCTAAACCAGATACAGCCTTGTTTTTTAAAATCTCTTTTTGAACCTTATTTACGCTTTATTGGCACTGCTGTGAATAAGGTCTGTTGTGGAATAATGTTTATGGTTTTAACTCATAAAAAATAGTATAGTATATCGATGAAAATCTTAATGTTGAGTGACAGGAGGCTCAACACATGCTTTTAGTAGAACAAAGTAAATGTACCTTGGTTGCTATGGTGCAAAATGTTTAACACATCCAGATAATTAATTGCTTTGTTTCCTTTCCACCATCTCCACAAGCTAATGGCCCCTTTTATTTGTGATTAGCAATTAAAACCATCTTGAGGGTGAAAATTTGCTGTAATAATTGAGTTAAATCTGGTGATATGGGCTACAGTGTGATTAAAGGAAGCTTTTCAAATACACAAAGCGTTTGGCCCCTTAAGCCTAGCACGAGGACCACTTCCACTGGGCAAAGATGCTTACAACACAATAACTTAGTATTAAATCTAATTAGGACAAATTAATGCTTCATCAAAGGGGAAATAACACTGAGGAAATTCACATGTGGATTTCCTATTACATTCCCAGCTCATGCTAAATGGGCGCTGACGTTTGCTGTGTCGCTTTAGCAGCCTGTGCTAGTGTTTCACCACGGTGGCAAATTTCACACGTTTCAGGGGTACCGTGAACCCGTCCCGTGACCGCAGATTAATCTGGAGTCATTACGAAGGCAGAAGATTCACTTGCACAAAGAATGACACTGTTTGCGCTTCACCTTCTTCAGAGTCTTCAGGTCTGATTGTTTGTCATTTGCGTGGCAGATTACATAAAATTATGTCCCACAGAAATATCACCATCTGGATTATGGATTCGCTACTCGCACCGAATGAGCGGATTCATATCTGCGGATTAGTCTGTTTTCTCTTGGATTTTCTCTGCGCATGTCATGGATGAGCTTCCACATAACGGCACAAAGCAGAGACCGCAGAGATAAGGATTTGCCATCTTTCTCAGCTCCTCGCATCTCTGTTTCATGACCCAAAATTCATTTTCATTCTCCGTGCGGATCTTGTTTGCAGAGGAAAGCAGATAATCAAACAGACTTGCTTATGACATGCCATTTGGAAGTCTGGCAGCGTGAACAGAGTCAGTGTGCAGGATGTTGTGAATTTGATGTGAGCGCAGCTCCCTAAAGGCCGGCTTAATGGGATGGGAGCAGACACGGCTGCCTTGTAGAGGGATTTAGGAATGAACAGTGTGCACTCTGTTTTTCTCAAGCTTGCTTCATCCCAGTTTCCTGCAGAACCACAGGAAAGCACAGAGCCTTTGTGTGTGTGTGTGTGTCTGTATCAGGTGTGTGTGTGTGTGTTTGTGTACATGAGCATGTGTGTGCATGCAGAAAAACAGTCTGGATGCGTTCGCATACCCACTGCTGGAATTTTCTTTCCTGCAGGTGGTTGTTGGCAGTAGGGCACTCCATGTCAGGCATGATAGAAAAGAAAGGAACGCTGTGAAAATATGGAATGAAAAATGGGCCCCATTGTTCCATGGGTAATAAGACATGCTTTGTGCTGTGCTCTATTGTGAGTTTGTCTGCTGCTACAGACTTTGAAGAACTAGAAAATGGGAACGTTTAGTGAGGAAAAAGAGAGCTCTTAAGAAACAAAACATCTGAGAGTGGGATTTGTGCTCCTAAATATTAGACCAAACAAAATCCCTCATGCAAGTTATGTACTAAAGAAGAAGCATTACTCTTTGATAGTAGTTTTTATGCAATTCATTGTTAGTGTAGATCTCTAGTCCTACGCAGGTGATGAATTGTGTCTCTCCAATCCAGAATAGATACACTTAACTGAGACAAAGTAAATGACTGATATGTTGTTTTTGTTTTAAACCTCAAGGCAACACTTTTTATTTTCTGCTACAAATGAACTTAAGCCTAGTTCACACTACATGATTTTAAAACGTCGGGCTGAACTGTGCGGTTCACACTACATGACTTGCTCTCTGAGAAATCAGGAGTGTTCAAGTTGTTGAGCTGTTCACACCACACGACACAGCGTGATTGATCCGCAACAGGAGGTAACCCACTACACGAGTTGACAACAACTCTGTCACCCAACGATTCTATCTTGTCTACAAATCTATCTGTCTAATGTCTATCTTGGCGCGAAAACAGCACGCGCCAATACACAGCAAAGAACAACACAACACGCGAATATGGACGTCAGACAGAAACTAGTGCTGCAAACTGTTTGCGCGATGATTTGCTCTGAGAAAAAACGCAAAAAAAGAAAAAATAAGAGAGTATGGGGGAAAGAGTGGATCTGCATACGCGAAGAGCAGGTCTGTGCTACAGAGAGAGTTGGAGGTGAGTACAGCATGTTTATAGCCTATCGGAGATGTAGCTGCATGTTTATGTTTAGCTGATGGCAAAAATCACGTATTTACCCGGTGACCTCAACTCATGCGTTGCTGTGATTGGCTGTTGCTCATGACATCAGTGAGATTGAGTTGTGCGACAGCTCTGGATATCTAGCATGCTAGATATTTTTCTAGGCTCGGCGACGCGTCTGCGAGGCGTCTGCGAGGGTCTTTGATGCGTTGTTGGCTCTTTCATACTAACAGATTGGCGAGCGTTCATCGCTCGCTAATCCCCCGCGATTTGCACGCGATAACACCCTGACCTGTCGGCGAGCTCAACGATTTGCAAATCGGGCTTAAATCGGGCTTAAAATCATGTAGTGTGAACTAGGCTTTAGTTGTAGTCAAATGAGATAAATTAGTTGGGTTGGGGGGGGGGGGGTTTGGTCTGTGTTTTATTATGTTGATTATAGTGAAGAATATAGTGATAGTAGTAAAGAAATAAATAAAAAATGACTCCTCTGTTATATGCTATAGGATTTCACTGGAAGAAAAGCATGAAAAATGTAACATGTCTGCTGTGCTTAACTCAAATCTTAAAATCCTCATGGATTCGGATGGATCTCCACCAGAAAGCCCTCAAGAATTAGATAATTTAGCCTTGTTGATAAATTTAATATATTAAATTAATTAATGGTTAACTTTAAAGGTGCATTCAGTAGTTTGGTATGAATTTAAAGTTTTAGACTTTTAGAAATATAACTTATGTTAAATGTTTTTGTGAAGAGTCATTTAAATGGTCACTCACATGAGATGATGACTGTGCGGCCAAATAAGATGAAAAGGTCTGAAGCCAGAAAGACAAAGACATAAAACAAGCATGAATATTGTTGCGGCATACACTAGGTGGAAGGATTTGATGAAAGAGAAAATCCTAGTTGTGATTCCCAAGTTGCTTCTTCTTTGGTTTAAAACAAGTAAGGGAATTAATTTCTATATAGACTGCTCTCTAAAGCCCACTAATGTCTGTGTAATCTACTTAAAAACTGAGAAGCGATCATGCTGATCCACGTCAATAGATGGCAGTGCAGTGTCTAATACTATTGTGGTGATTTAAAATAAGAAAAACAGATTGCAAGCTTAAAAACTACTGACTGCACCTTTACATTTTTTAGTCTTTGTTGTAAGATGATCTGCATTGTTTGTGGGAATGGTTGTAAATTTTTTTCTAGGGTTGCTTGTAGCAACTGGATGGAATTTCTTTAGACCCAGTCTGACATCCTGCCCTATTGCCTCATCTGGAACTTTGTTTGCTTTTGCAGTACCCAGTCCTCTTCACGCCGCTCCCCTGGGGGCCTGCTCCGAGTATGTCAGAGTGCGGTTTCATCTGAGTGTGGGCGGCACGCTGAAAAGACCCGTTGTGCTGCGGCCTTGTGCTGCAACGCAGACAGCACAGAGTCCCGTGCTTTCGTTAAGCGCTCGCAACCTTGAGAAAATGGCAGGAGACTGTTCTCAGCTCGTAGTGTAGCAGTCAGCGTTATTTTTATTCTCTTCACTGCCGTCACAGACTCATATATTTTGCTGAATATAAAGGAAGGAAAAGACATGGTAAATAATGTGTAAATAATGTGTGTTTCCCCTCGTGTGGGGGAATGTTTCCTGTAGATGCGTGGGACAGTAATTTAAGGCTGCAATAGGGAGACATCCCTGAGTTCACACAGATTGCCAGGAGGTCTCGGCAGTCTTGCTCCGGCTGTAGCTCAGGCATCCCAGGAGGCCCCCGATCCACCCACACTCTTCCCACCTCTTTTTTTGGCGCTCCTGGACCTCAGGGTCTTCATCTGTGGCTTTTGTTTTTCTTGAATGCATATATAGCACTTTTTCTCACCTCTTTTTTGCTTCTTGCATTTGAAGACCTTCCTTCAGACGTGGCCGTGGTTTGTAATAACCAGTGGTTTGTAATCTTGCACTGCTAGAGTCTCATTTTGCATGTTTAACGCAGTTCTGTGCCATTTAACCTAGCAATGATCTTTTTAAATACGATTTAATGCTGCTATATTAGATTATGTGAACGCCGGTGCCTGCAGACTTCACCTGAGCTGAACTCTACCGCAGTCACTGTCCCTAACTTTAATATACTAGTCTCCGCCTCAGTCGCCATCCCCACAGTTGGTTCTCTGACTGTCTGATGCTTGTGTGCACAAAACTGGAAAGCGTGTGTGAAAATCACAGGCTCCTATCAGATTGCCTGACTGCGATGCTGCTTCCGGGAGTCGTGGTGAATGGGTTTCTATCAGTCAGCCGGGACACAAAATTGTATTTAATAGCTTCTGAGGAGGAACTAAACACTGGATTTGAAAACATTTGTAGGGTTTGTGGCTTCAAATCTTTGAAATATGCTTTGAGAAGAAGGTAAACTAGATATCCACAAGCAGAAGTGTCTATTTTGATTTCCAGTGTTTTCTTTACAACCATTTGTGGATATTTTTGCACAATATTCGGAAGGATTTTTTCTCCTACAAAGATTTATTATCCTGTGATATTTCTCAGAGCTGCCTGACACTAAATGACATTGTAAACACTTTGGTTTACATGTCAATCGGATGATCTGTTCATGCCTAAAGGTACAGTCACACTTACACTTGTTTGGTGAAATTCTGCAAGTGATTCCCAGTCATTTAAATAGAAATCTGGATTTTTCTGATTGAGTGAAAATGTTTCCCAAGCAGGTTTCACTTGTTCAAGTTGGTCACAAAAATTCGCCACATTGACCAACAGAAAACTGACTGGTTTGAAGGTGATTCACATTAATGTGGCCATACCTTAAGCGTGTTTGTGATTTGAGTGAGTCCACCAGACATAATGCCAATAGTCAAAAGTCTGGCCCGAGATAATTTTAATCTGCGGTTTTGGCCGTGTCCACATGAAATGTGATAATGGAATGCAAGTTTTTTGGGCTGAACTCACTTGCAGTGCTTTGCTGGAAAATCCTGTCTCTGAGAATCAGGCCAGGCCTGAAATAAGTGCAGCGGCAGAAGGCATCTTAATACCAGACAGAGTCTGGACTACTGCCACTTGGTCTCCTTAAATGTACCCTTATTTTTATCCTTATATTGTATGTGTGCAAGATTCAACTGCTCAAGTAACAGTAAAATGCAAACGCTTTGACATGTCAAACGTGAAATGCGATGCTCGTAACAGGTTACATTAACTTCAGATGTTAAGGACTGTTTTGGACTGGACCCAAACATTCTTCACTGATAGTCATTGTTACTGACTCTTTATCACCAAGCAGCTAAAGCCACTGTAATTACAGGTGTGTAAATGTAACACGACAAGCCAGTACAGCAATCATGTTACAGCATAACAAAATGGGCCCTGATCAAATGCAGGAATTTAGTTATATGATTAGAGTAGCTTTTGTTTATTAAAGAGAGAGAGAGAACAAGAGACAGAGAGACCAAGAGGAAAGAGTGGAAATGAAGTTTCCATTCCGTGGTGCAGTTGTTTGCCTTTGCTGCAATTTGGCGGGGATCCTGTGGCCAGACGTCTGCCTTCAATTAGGAGGCTGAAATACCCCACTGTGTTTCTACTCTTGGAATCAGGATGTATACATCATCTTCAACATTTTGAAATTGCTTGGCTGGTGTTTGCCTGTTTATTGAGTAACATGTCTGCAAGCAATTGACACAGCTTTTTGTGAGTGTTTTCAATTAAAAATTCAAATGCTGTCCTGCATGAGGTCACAGGCTATTTTCATGACTTTGCATTTTTGCTGTTTTCAGTAGTTTGGTTTCTGCTGTTATGGTGTTTATCTTGGGATATTGTCTGCATCCTTTTGCCCAGGGGTAGACTACAGATGATAAACATAGTTAAGCATACAGGAACAAACAAGCATAATCATTTTACCTTAAGCGTGCTGTGAACTCTACACCTCATGTTATTTATTGACTAAATGTAGTTTGATGGACACTTTGCCATTGTTTTAATTAGTCCAGACAATGAATAGAACATTTTAACTTCTTAAAGGGGCATTACACAATCCAATTATTATTATTATTATTTGTATACATCGTATTAATATTTGGACTATATCTGTAAAAGAGCTGGGTTAAAAATCAATTCTCATTTTGAAGAACTGATATCGATTCTTAAAACCCAAGAATTTATCTTTCAGTCTATTCTGTTTTTAGTTGATGAATGAACACAACTTTGTAGTGTGCCTCCCATTCATTTAATTGCAATAAGCTTTGTTACTTCTGATATGAAACAGTCTCAATTTTATGATGAAATTCGAACAGTAAATACCATTTGGTGCTATTTAATGTGATGTGACAGATCGCTGTAGCTCCTCAGTTCAAGCGAAGCAGCAGCACGGAGCGCACGTGAACTGATCCTCTCTTGCACTTTACTACTAGTTACAGCACGAAATAAATATGAATGAACATCAGAAGGTATGTTGAAAGACACTATTTTGTCTGTTTGTTTGAACAAATCTGTCATGTTTTCTGTCATGTCAGAAAAATAATTGTCCTTAAAAATGTATTATCATAATGTATAATGTGTAGCCTACAAATCAATTAATTTAAATGTTTAATTTTATAGTTAGGCTATGTAACAACTGGGGTTCCCTGTATTGCATAGCCTATAGGATTAGTTGAGAGATTTTTTCTTTCCTTGAGGAAGTTTGCCATGTACTGTACCTGATAGGTAAGTAATTGATATGAATCAAATTGAAATAGAATCAAAATGCAAGCTTGTGAATCAAAATCGGATACAATGGTGAAATTGTTGTCAATGCCCAGGCCATACGTATGGTCTGTGTGTATCCAGACATCACATATTGATTCACTCTATTCGGGAAGCGTATGCATAATCATTCACAGTGATTAGCAAAAGCAGGCATCTGACATGTACTAGATTCTGCAGCTCTTTGGTCGAACAGCTGAAATTCATTTAGCTTGATTTACACAGTCGGCCCCTCAGAATGTGAGTTGCTTGTTGAGAAATATAGTGGCCTCTCGACAGGAAACACAGATAATGTCAGTAATGATTGTGAAAAATGGAAAGTCCCCCCCATGATTGCAAGCCCCAGCCCTGAAATGAAAATAATTTGTTGGGGTGTGTGTGTGTGTGCACATGTTGTCCTAGTAATCATGTTTCCTGTTTCAGGGTTCACCCGACCTGCTCAACAAGCACATGCATGTGTTGTAAAGTTTCACTGCTTGAAATTTTGAGAAAGTATTACAACTGTCCATCCAGCAGATCCTTTCCTTATCACATCCTGTTTTCTTTGGTAACCACCAGAACATAGCAGAAGCTCGGCACCATATGGCAGGAAAAAGTCAGAGAAATTGAAAGAACTAAAGAGCTTGTGAACTGGGTTGAGTTTGTCTAGATTTCTTTGATAGCTGCAGGAATTCACATTTCTGCTCACAGCTGAAAGACATTAAGACCTGAGCCCTGTTTTAGGACCCCCCCCCCCACACCATCACCACGCACCCAGATAAAGGTCACCCAATGTCCCGTCATCAACAAACACTCTGAGCTGTGAGATGTGCACAAACAGATGCATAATTATGACCTAAATCAGTTTATTATTTTTCATAATATTATAATTGTGATTGTTTTGATTAATAGATTTGACATAATCTATTGTTCAGCGTGAAGACTGTTAATGTGTGAGTTCTGCACTCTCATTTAGTTTACACCTTGTTGATTGTAAATGAAGCATTTCAGTTTTTTTCATTTGACATTTGAATTTTGAGCTTTTTGGTTTTCTGTACTATATATGAAAGCATTCTCCAGTAAAATGAACAATATCAAACCTTTCTTGAATAATTGTTTGGAGTCGTTGTTATTGGGTCTCTAGTGAGCAGACATACAGAGCTCCAGCATGTTCAAAAGGGATTTTTGCAGTGACATTTCCCTGTCCTGAAAGCACATCAGGAAGATACTGAGGCAGCATGTGCTAATTCACAGACATTTTTCGTTTTGATGTTTGTTTTTCCGCCTGGCATGTCGTGAGGAAAAAGAAGGCAGTGGTGTGTTATGCAGTGAGTACATGTGGTACTAATGCTTAGCTAAATGCTGGTGCTGTGACAGATGGCCGTCTCATTCCGTTACTTTTTTTCCCCTTCCATCATCCTCTTTTTTTTTTCACAGAATGACACCACTGATCACTGCAATATCATTGTTGTACCAAAGCAGGACATTATAGCTCAGTGTTAACAAGCCTGTTTTAGGTCACTCTTTGTTTCTTGGTGTGCTTGCATGTGTTCATTCATAACTTCTAGTTGTGTGGTTAGATAACTGTTTGAATACCCAATTATGAAGGAATGCAGCTGACCTGCTTTCCCTGGTGTCGAATAAGGACTCGACGTCTACTTCTTACAAGACTGGCCACAGCTGATAGCATTCCCAAAAGACATTCCAGGATCTTACATGTCAAAACATTGGGAATTAGAGCTGGACAGTACGACAGCATACTGTATACCATGCAATGGTCAAATTCTGTTAGCGTAGAGGTTTTGCTGTTCTGTTATACTATGGAAGGTATATTTTCACAGCTATAATTAGTCAGGGCTCTGCTTTGCATTATTTATACATGACAGAGAAGAAGAAACATGGTGTAATGTGAAAATATAGAGCAGGACGAGTAACATAATTATAGAATATAGTCCCTGTTCTATTAATACGTATATGTGTGGTCATGTGATATGTATATTGGCTATTTCTCAGCTGTTCCATTGGTTTGTCTAATCAGAATTTAGTCAACTGTGGGTTCTATAATATTAGTTAATAGTTATACTGTTTTGAGTCTTCAAAATTCTAAGTTTTTGAGAATGTTATGAGATTGTTAGAAAAAAAACTTTTCAGTAAAATTCTTTGCCGGAATTCAAGTTCTTCTTAGATTTTAACTTTAGAATATTATAAAAAAAAGATATTAAGAACATTCTTAAAATGTTTTTGAGAATACAAAATGTTCTTGTGTCCAACAAATCAACAGTATTTTATGATAGTGATGTTCATATAAAGTTTATAGTATCCTGCTGCTGTTATAAATTTAGTTCTTTATATGTTACAACAATATTCCCCTGTGTAAACAAACAGATATTGTAGTATGATGGTGGTCATTTATTGCATCTGTTTAGAGAAACTAGCTTATATGCAGTTAGATTTGAGTTAGTTTGACTATGTTTCCTGCAAGAGGAACATTATGATTATGTATTCATTTTCATAAGAAATTTTTTAGAATTATAAAATGGCGTACAAAATGCCTGTCAAGATTGTCCACGGCGCCTGTAAATTTTCCCACAGAATGCTAATGTTTGTTCAGGGTTTTCCATGCAATTGACCTAGCTATAGAAGGGAACCTTATCCCAAGATTAACCTTAAAGCAGATGTTGTGGCTGTAATCCAGCCATACACCGGCATCAGCGGAGTTCTTGAAACGTCCAGCTAATCATGTAATCTGAAACAGACCCACTGCTGTGTTGTTCCTCAAGTGGGAAGGCCGTGATCTCACTCGGACTCCATCTCACCCCCTTGTTCTCATTTCCGTCTTCAATAACTCAGACCACCGTATTTCAAAAGCTCGCAACTACTCCATATCTACTTCCGAGCTTTTGAGTCCACATTATCATTGTTCTCACGTCAACTCTTGTGAATCGCCAGGCCTCTACAGTTGCGTTCAGCTCAAAGCAGCAGTGCTATAATACAGCCTGGTCTCTCATGGGCTCTCTGAATTATTGATCACAAGCTATAAGTCGGAGCTATAGATGGATGAACTAATCCCGCTACCCGTGCCAAAATGAAACTGTGCTTGCAATGGAAACATCTGGTCCTGTGCTCTGCATTCTGACAGATGTAGTATGGGTGCCGTTTTATGACCTTGTATTTAGGCAAACATCTCTCCTTCTGCTCGTTCGTCCCCATCTTTTATAGGTGGCACACTCAATTTTATCAGCAGAGAGAGAGAGAGAGAGAGAGAGAGAGAGAGAGAGAGAGATGCTGGTGCTGTTTTATCATTTCAAGCCTCAGACCCATTGAAGCTCTGCAGAGAGTATTTATTCCATATTTGTTTTTCTCAATCGATGGACTTAAGTTGTGCAATAACTGAGATCACTAGTGAGCTTTTGGAAAGAACCTCTGAATAAGGTTTTAACAGTACGATACACTCTTAAATATAATAAAGTTATTTATGGGCATCTATGGTTCCATGAAGAAGCTTTAACATCCATAGAACCTTTCCATTGCACAAAAGGGTTGTAGTGTTTGTTTTTGTTGTGAAAGAAGGTGCTGTAGATTATTAAAATGTCTTTTACACTAGGAAAAACGGGTCTTCAGGGCTCGATAGTAAGGACTGGCCGATGGCTCGGGGCCAGTGTGAAAGACGATCAGGACATTTGATGGATTTCGTCATCACAAAAGCTGCATTTGGTTTTGATATGACAGCAGTTAATCATTAATTAAGTCATTAATGTTAATCAAACAACAAAAGACGAATAGAAAATCACTCACTGATCTTGCCTGAACACCTTTTGCAGCTTTAACAAGGATTCATCTATATTTATTTTATTCAGGGAAGACTATGCAGTGCTATTTTACGTTTGATTTTTACATTTTTGTACCTGAATAATACTAACAGTGTACCTGAAAAACTGTTTATTTAATTTGTATCTTTGTTCTGTTGTTTTTATTTGAGCTGTTGCTTGTAATTTGTGTGTTCTTATTTTATTATTGAAGGCTCATATGTAAAGGCAAAAAATTGGAAGAGAAAATGATATAAATATATCCCATCTGAATACAGAGCAGTCAGCCAACATTTAGAAATGTGCTATTTTGATAATGGGGCCAAAATCTACCAGCCTTGTCAATGGATTTTCTGTGAACTTTTCAGCACATCTTCTGTTTTAAAATCTATCCGGGAAATTCTGAGAAAAATATATTGTGTAAAATAAATGTTCATTTGAATTAATCTCATTTAATAATTATACCAGCCATTTTATAATTATCCACCTTGATCTCTATGTCAGTATCTGCACCGGCCACTGAAAACCCCACATCAATCGACCACTAATTAGAATCTTTTGTAATGCCTGAGAGCGATTTAATAAACTCTTTATGCCTTTCTTTGATGCAAATGGCTTGCTGTATTGATAATCTTGTGTAATCAAAACATCTCGATCATCTGTTCCACCCATACAAGCAGCTCTCTTGCTATTAATCTGCTCTGTGAGTAAAGGCTTATATGAATAAATCAACATCATTAGTCTGGCTGCTTTGTTTGGTTGCTCACAGGGGCTGTGCGTGATGATCAGTCAATACTACGCTGGAGTTGGCATGCTAGCTGCAAACCTACATAACCTACAAATTACAAAAGCCTTGTGGGAGGGATGGCGATTGGAGCGTGGATGTTTTTCCCTGCCTTTTGAAAAAAATCATCTTGTACAACAGCTAGTTTGTAATGCAAAATGAAATGTAGGCTCTCTTTTATCGTATGCACCAATACGGATGACAGTGGGTTGAGCATGTTGTATTCAAGTCTTGCAAATGGATTAGTGATAGACTGACATATTGCCCTGTATTTGACCATGTCCACTTTGCTTTTTTTTTTTGAGTGTAGTTTTAGTTTAGGTAGCCAATTTTGTAAATTGTGTAGTAGTATTGTGTAAGATATTACAACAAGACTTATGTTAATCATATACCAATCAAAAGTTTGGGGTCAGTATTTTTTTTTATACAAATACTAGAATACTAAAGTATTCAGCAAGGATGCATACAATTGATCAAACATTTATAATGTTACAAAAGTTTTATTACAAATAAACGCTGTTCATTTGAACTTTCCATTGGGGTGCAACAAACTATTATTTTGATAAATTATTAATCTAACAATTATTGGAACGATTAATTGAGTATTCGTTGATTGTTTCACAGATTAATCAGTAGGCTTTGATCGAATATTCAGCTTTTGCAATAAGTTTAAAGATTGAGTTACACCTATTCTAACTAATAAATAAAACAAGGAAATATCTCCAGCTTTTGAAAATTTATTTTTAATTACTTTGAGCCAATTGAATAGACCAATCTCATTCAGGTTTTCTGTTCTCAGAAGTCATTAATAGGCTAACTGCTTTGTTTAAAACGGAAACTGAAACAGAAAAACAAAGAAGCATTTAGGCTACTCCAGGACACATAGAGGACTAAAATATAAATCAACAATCAATTGCTAGATAATCTGATAATCAAAACACTACTGAGCTAGATCAAGCTTTAATCTATGCAAACCAAATTATCACTTTACTGTAATATGTTTTTGTTGTTGCATACAAAAAAGATTTAACACCACTCTTCCTTCTCCTCTTATGCCGCTATATTTTCTCTTTATTGTTCCAACATGTATGTTTTGCTCCCATGAAATGAGTTCCGTCTTGCATGTATTACACATGACAGAATTGTTTTTGTTTGTAGTTATGTTAAACTGTCCCACATTCTACTGGTTTAACTTCGTTTGCACTCTGAAGCTCCATGTCTGTTGGATTGCCTCCGGGAGGGCTGCATTACAGTTGTTAGCTGCAGTGCCCAACTGGTCAAACCGCATTATTGCAGGCCCTAACACAAATGGAACCCTGAGTTCACACTTTCATGACGTAATGCTGCTTTGACTGTCGGGTAGAAGTCTATCGCAGCGCTTGCTTCAGTGGAGGCTTTGCAAAAGAGAATTGAGGTTGCATATAGACCGCTAAAGGGGGCACTTGTGGCCGACTTCTGAAACCTAAAATGACAAATAGGACATGTGGACTTAATGGACATGCGCACACAGCGGCCATTGTAAGTCCACAAGACCGTACTTATGACATGCGCCATTTAGGGCATGGACTAGGTCATATGAGATCAATGTTGAGTTGACTAATCATTTCAGCCCTACTTTCTATCTATTAAAGATCCCTGAAAAAAATGTATCACATTTTCCGAAGAAATATTATGCAGCACTTCTATTTTTGACATTGAAAATAATAAGAGCTATTTTCTTGGGCACCAAATCGGCACATTATAATGTAGGGCTGTTATCACCCAGTCGACTAGTTGATTTATTGGTCGATACGTTCCGGCACGACCAAAATTCTGATTGGTCGATTTTTTGCCGCGTTAATTTCATCAGGTGGAAAGCACTAATTGCTAATTGGAGTGTTTTCAGAGCACCCCTGTTTCACAGGTAACACTCTGTCTTCAGAACACCCCCCTTGTTTTCACTTTTTTTGATTAGCCCAACCCACTGTAGACAGATTGAAGAAAGTAGCTTATAGAAGGCCTTGGTCTGGTGGTTTGCTGAATATTTATTTAATGATGAGCGTTTAATTCACAGTCAGTCCTCCTTTACCATGTCAAAGACATCGGCAGTGTGGCAGCATTTTAAAAAGATAGATAACGGAAAAAAAGTCGAATGCAAAGTTTGCAAGCAACAGTTTGCATATCAGAGCTCGACTACAAACATGGCATATCACCTAAAAACGGTGAGCTAACTTGTCTGCGTTAGGTTTCCCCGTCTGTTTTGAGTACGCTATATGAACATATCAGAATATGGCACATGTTTTAGTCTAATAACTTACTCGTTTTATAACTGCAGGCGCACCCGGCCGCAACGACGGTAGCATCCCCCAGACACACACAGACCACGCTGGATGTTAAGCCTCCACTATCATCCAAACGCAAAAATAATATCACGGAAGGAATTGTCGACTTTTTTTTTTATTAAAGTGGACGTGCCTTGTGCGTTTAAGAGTAAAAGCTGTAAGTTAATAGTCTACTCGTGTCTCAGCCGCGAAGCTGAGCTTCAGGACATGCACAGAGCAGCTGAAATGATAGTGTCTGTCAGTTATTATAACGTATGACAAAAACAATTGTCTAAATTGTTGGATATTCCTCCACAGTTCTTGTGCTGATATCACTAGTTGACACAGTACTATTTTCGGAAATCATAGGCTATGATATTGCGCTGGTGCACGTGATGCAACGCTGTCAGAGCCGACAGAATGTGTCATTTCAGTGCAAAATAATTAACGTTAGGTTAAAAACGGTTTAATATACTGCAAATAGCCTCCTAGTTTTTTGTTTATTTATAATTCATTTAGGCGGACAAGGCTACCAAGTACTGCGTAGCTAATTAATCTAACGTTTTTTAATCTAAGCCCCCCCCCCCCCCCCCACTCGATTTTAAGTCGAAATTTCAGGACTTCAGTCGACCAAGATTTTCTTTGGTTTATTACAGCCCTATTATAATGATTTCTGAAGGATAATGTCAGACTGAAAACTGGAATAATGACTGCTGAAAATTCAGGAATAGATGACATTTTAAAATATATTAAATGGATATTTGAAATTGTGATATTATTTCACAATATTCCTGTTTTTATTTTCATTTTAATCAAATGTAGCCTTGGTGAGAAGTGACTTCTGGCAAAAGCATTTCATCTTATCAAACTTTTGATAGTAGATATATATTGCCATTGCATACCACCACACACATATTTGTGCTACAGGCTCATCAAGTTCTGTTCTTACACTGGTGTCTTGTGCTGGGCCTCATGTAATGTGATGCTAATGGGTGCTGGGTAACAAGAGTGATGTCAGCCGTCATTCACAGTCTGCGTGGGGGCCGTCGTCTTTCAATTCAGTCTGATGAGGTGGAGGATGAACATCAAGCCATTTGCAATAATGAGATGAACCTTGGAGCCAATGCTTTGTCCATTATTTATGAACGCCTTCATCTGGAGAGCAAAACCACTGGGCCTTGATCAGTACGCTTGACTGCTTTCTGACATCACATGCAATGAACAAATCCAAACTTTAAAAGCACAAGGCCATTTGTTCACACTGCTTTTATGTTTCTATCTTTTTGTGCTCTTGTTTGAACTGCTGAATCTTGGCTCTCGGTTAACGCCTCCTCTCATGTGTTATAGCAACTCTACACCCATCTCCATGTGGAGACTTGAGCTCTTGGCATTCAGTGTAATTATCATGACCTGCATAGCAACCCAGAAAACTGGTTGTGCTTGACTCAAGGCGAAGTTTTTCAAGTTTGGGTTTCACAGCCATAACACAGGAAACTGTTTTCCCAGGCTAGGAAGAGGGGGAGGAGGTGGAGTTTAGGGCAGTTGCTGGAAGACAGCACACTTTATTTCTTCTGAGGTGCTGCTTTCGTGTGTGTGTGTGTGTGTGTGTGTGTGTGTGTGTGTGTGTGTGTGTGTGTGTGTGTGTGTACAGGCATAGTGAGACAGCAGTGTGGTAGCCAGGGGGCTGGGTGCGCGAAAACAGGTCGGCCACTCCCTCCACTTGTACCAGCCTGTTCCATAATGAAGCAGTGCTGTCAGGGGATCATCTTTCTTCAGCCCCGGTTTGAAAGCCAAACATTGGAAGGCGCCTGAAAAATGTGCAGGGCGCTTAAAGAAACACTAACCTAATATGCTCCTTCAGCGAGCACATGTGTAATGAGAAACAGAGGCCCTCTTTGTTCATGAACCATGTGGAAAATCATTTTTTTTACAATGTTATTTTCCTTAAGCTCAAATAGTACAACATGGTACTAACAAGTCCAATGCAATAGGTTTGAATCCCAGGAAATGCATGAACTCATAAAAATTGTATTTGTATACCTAAAATACATTTTTAGTCACTTTGGATAAAAACATCTACCAAATGCATAAATGTATTTTGGCTCAAAAAGGTCAAAGTGGAAGATGACACTGTATTTTTTTTCACTTGAGCTTAGCACGCTATGTAAGACTTTCAGGTAGAGCTGCACGATTATCACAAAAATTATAATTGCCGATTATTCCCTTGAAATTGTAGTTGCGATTATTAATTACGATTATCAGTCCCAAACTAGTTTTTGTTAATACAATGTTGATATGAGCCACCACAGTCATTTAAAAATATAAAAAATAACACAAAGTGAAAATAAAGGGGCATTTTGGGGTTATGAAAACGACAGTTACCATGGTGAATACATAATACTAACAAGAACTGTTAATGAAACAGCTCCTGGTGAATAGAATGAAAATCATACCTGTGTGCAAATGCTTCTCAGCTAACACGTGATTTATTGGTATTTTACTTTTATTTCGTGACTTAGTAATTTACATTGTAACGACGTTGCATGCTCATAGTTTCTTTTGCACTTTATACAGTGAAGCGATACACAGCGTGCGCCGCCACATTTGCGCGTACAATTGAAGAGTGCGCGCTACGAGCACAGTATAACGGCTAACAAGACAGTAAAGTCTGTTTTTCTGAGGTGAAAGTCTTTTTATTTCAGCGTACACTTACGTTACTGCCTGGTATGTCATATTATGCTGGGTTTTCTGAAGTAGTCGTGATTCGCCTTTCATAACATAATTATGCTCTAAACACACACACACAGAATGGATTTTCTTTTGTAATCGTGGCTTTGAACGATTACGTAATCGTGGCATCCGTAATCGTAATCGTCATTAGAAATTCGATAAATTGTATAGCCCGACTTTCAGGGGTTGATGTTTGGGAATTGTTGTCCAGAGAGTCAGAGGCACCTCATCCACCACCGTTCCACAGCGCACACACATGACTGGACTGGTTGCAACTTGCTCAGGGCTGTGCAGAAAAGATGTCTTCATATGAGGGAGTGGACCTGTCGTAAAAACACCTAAATGTGTGTGTGCGCTAGGGGTCAAGGTTATTAGGGAAAGGTGATTGCAGCTTCGCTTGAGCTGACTTAAATGAGCGCCACTTCACCAGTGGCCAAAACCGTGATTACTATCCAGCCTAGTACAGCCATAAATCGTCAGTTACCATAAAGTGTTATAAATTAAAGAGCATGTGAAAAAATGGACACCGATTGAAATAGGAATATAGAAACATGCCTTGAATGTCATATGCCATGCATGTTTCAATATTGAAGGAAAGTCCGTTTAGATAGACCTTTCCCCTCTTTTGATGCTCTAAACATCATCTTATATTTCATTTTCAGTCATTTGACTGCTTTCATGACTTTAGTTTATGGGAGCATTTCATAAAATGGAGATGATTAAATCCTAATTCTGAATCCAGTGGGTTATGATCAGCTTTGATGTGGTATAGCAGTTTAGCTCAGTGAAGGTAAACAGACTGCTTCATGGGGAGTGTGTCCTGGTGCTGCGCTTCTAAATGGTGATTAGAAAATAATGGTGATCACACAAGTCTCGCCTAGATAACAGTCATTTCCTCTTAGTAAATACTCTCCCTCTCTCTCTAGGTCCTTCCAGTCAACCGAGGCTGAGATATTTCTGTATGCCAACAACCTAACATTCTGTTGTGTGTCTAACTCTATTATTCACCAGTGATGCTGCCCTGTTGCCAGATCTACAGCTTTACAGCAATTGAGTTTTGGGCTTGTAGTCTAAATTGTATGTAGTGATACAAAAACACTGACTTCTACCAAAGACGATAGATAAACAAAGACTGTGCAATCCTATTACTTATGAATAAGAGAAACTGCAATGCGCAATATGGCGGAATACTCATGCTTAAGACTGCACATGCGCTTTGGATCGTCTAGCCTGAAAATAAGCTTTAGTGCTATTTGAGCATAAAAACTATGCACACACAACAAGCGCATTTATTCCAGCATTGTGTTGGATGTCCGGTAAGTTCCATCTCAAAATAGGCAATACATCATAAAAGCCAACCAATCAGGTTGTGAACGTATCCCTATGCCTTTAGGTTCGGTATATTTTGGTTTGGTGATAAAAATGCCAATCTGAGCACTAATTGGACTACCAAAATGCTTCTTTTTTTTTTGGGTCCAGACCAAACAAAGCAAGTGAACCGAACTACAAGTGTGAACACAAATAACCTAACTCTCTTTTGAATTGTCCTTTCTGCTTGCACGCAACTGCAACAACAAATATACTATAGACACTAGACGTGTCTGATTCTTTAATCAGTTGCTTTTAGTAATTAGATGTTTTTAATGAATCATTCAAAACTATTCTCAAACAAGTCTGAATCAAACGTACAAATTATCGGTCTGAATCAGTCAGAGTGATCACTGAATAGCAGCTGACTCACTTATTGAACACCAAATCATTATTTCCTGTAATGTCAGACTCAACATGAGCTGAGATCCACTGTACTGCGTTGCTGTTTTTTTAAGCAAAAAAAAAAAAACACCTACCATAAAATGGATTTGCTAGCAAACTGATTTGATAATGCCTTCAGTTCCTGATTTTAAATTTGATGTAGTAAACATGATGCAATTAAAGTTACAGCTGTAGGTGTAGTTTTAGCATTTATAGACACAATACACTGGCTATTTTCAGAACCACTATATGATTTAATCTGTAGAGTATTGTGTTATAATAATCCGAACAAATAAGTGTTTTACACTATGGTATAAAAGTTAGCAATTTTATTAAATGTAATGAAATGTATACATAATTAATAATAAATCACATATTTTATAGACTATATGATGCTATATTAAATCAAACCAATTTGAAATAAAAACTCTGAAATAACAATAAAATCTGTCAGAAAACAGTGTTTCTCTGTGTGATTGTTGAATATTTATGAAATGTAGTAATTCAGTAAATTTCTCTTCCTGTCATTCCAATTCAAATTCCAACTCATACATTGAAAGGAAGCCACTTCTTAATTTATGAATTTTGTCCAAACCTGGTAGGAAACCAGGTTTTTCTTGTTGCCTCGAACAAGTTATTCCTGAAGAGCTGTCTAACTTGGTGTAGGGGAAGGCGAGTCCTGTTGATGAGTCCTGCCCATGCCATGCTCAAGCTTGCATGACTGGATTCCAGTGAATTATTTGCTTGTTGCATCCTTTTGCATAACACACATGCTTTTATACCAAAACTGACCTCATAGTTTTGGACAAAGAAACAATATGTGAGAAAAAAAGTTAGAAACCACAAATGTCATATTGAACTTATTTTATTACTTTTAGATATTTACCTTTGTTTGTGAAGATCTCAAATGATCACGGGACTAACTGTACGTACACACCTCTGCCGACTTGAGCTGCAAAGAAGCTCTGGCCGCCCTGTCAAGGACGCTTGTCCAAAAGTACGGGGAAGCTTGTTGATGCTTTGGCCGGTGTGACGTAGCAGCATTCAATGTTCGAGAGAGGAGAAGTGTCACAACATGAAATGTAAACAGAAAACCTCATTATAAACTAGAAACCTTTTATAATGACAGCATTTTTATAACCGTTTTGGTCACATTTGATCAAAAATAAATAAATAAATTATATATTATTATTATTTGCATCTAGTGCAATTGGTCAATTCGGTGTTACCGTGAGCAAATTAATTGCATTCCCGCTTAAAACGAGCGTTCGTAAATATTTCCAATAAAAGTTGCCCTCATCCTTGCTGCTGTATTGTATTTGTGGTGAAGACGTCGGACTCGAAAGGAACGAAATTTAGGAATGAAAGTTTACATCGTATGTTTCTCCGGAATCAGCCAGCGCGAAGGACGTCTATATTCCGATTGGTTGCTGGCGTTTTGCTGCTGCTTGCCGCTGAACTGCGTCATAGCTCATTGCCATAAAGTTGTGCTACTTTCAACTTTCTGATTGACGCTCTGGTCGCTCAAAACGCGACGCCGATGGATTAGACGCTCCTTGCAGCTGAGAGAAGCCAGCTTCCATTGAAAATGAATGAAGTCGGCGGCGGTGTGTACGTACAGTTAAATGAACAACAGATTAGAGAATAATTTTGATATTTTCCCTAGCACTGTTAGAAAACTGTTGCCTTGTGAAGGCATGTACTGTAATGAGATGAGCTTGTGTGGCCAGTTAGTTTACGTTCGGCTCTTATCAGCTGGTCAGAATAATCACCACCTTCCTGTGGAAGGAGCACTATCTAACTCACTCCCTTTGATCCACAGGAAGTAGACTATGCATTACATGCAGTGCACAACATGTTTTGAAGAGTCAGTTTTACATTACGAATATGCTTTTTGTCTTGTGGCCAAACCAAAACAAAAGCATCCTGGTGGAGGAGGAAAGTATTTTCCCATGTTATGTTTAGACTGCCCTAGATTTCAGCAGCATCTCATCTGGATATACAGGCGTCTATTTTTAGAGCACTTTGTTCATTGGAATAAAACGCATAACAAACCAATAAACGGCACCCTTGGTGAGCTGTTTTGTTTTGTTAACAGATGATGTAAATGTGTAAATAATGCAATATTTAAACAAATTACATGCTCTGCTGACAGGCTCCAGAATTTACTTTTTTCATTATTATATCTAACACCTGCCGTTGTTGGTACATTAAGAATTTACCGACATAAATATTCCTTTCGGGTAATGAAACTGTTTTCTAATCTTTTTTATTTTATACATCATTTAAGCCCCTATGATAATAGAATTATGATGTTTTTTCTTGCTTATTTCTACAGGTCATTGTGTCACTGACAGTATCATATAGCCAATGAGATGAGTCTGTCTTTGCACCTGTTATGTAAATCATAAAAGGGTGTTGTTGTTTTTTATACTAGTGGCTTAATGTTTGGAATACTCTATATTTGTTTTCCAAATGTACTTCTAGTGACAAAAAAGAGTGTAGGTACTATATTAATCTGATCCAGTCACGTGACCTTTCAGCTCATCCACCACATTTATGGCCATCAGCGGGGCAAAGTAATTGCTGTGAATACAAAAACACAAGAACAGAGATACCAAGAAAAAACGTTACAGATCTCAAGCTAGCACAGACCCAACGAAATCAAAAAAAAAATGGTTTAAATTGTTTGTGATGCTGCTTCAGTAAGAATCAGACCAATTCAACTTAAACTATGTATTAACTATCCATTCCTGGTGAGTGTTTTTGGGCCATGTCTGCTGCACTTCTGAAGCTTTGGGTTGATGTTTTTGTTTATTATTCACACTGGATCCCGGATATTCGCTGTGCATGTTTGGTTTCTACATTATGCAAGACTCGCATGAAAACAGACTTACAGAACTGTAATGAATCAAGGCTTACATCAGTGGAATCAAGGGAATCAGTGAGATTTTATAATAACAGAAGCTCCCTTTACACTCTAGTTTGAGCATCAAAGCTACAGAATCCAAATTTTTTTTTGTGGTGATCTTCTCCAGGGGTTTACCAGCTCTAACTCATGTCTCTCTCTCTCTCTCTCTCTCTCTCTCTCTCTCTTTCTCTCTCTCTCTCTCTCTCTCTCTCTCTCTCTCTCTCTCTCTCTCCCTCTCTCTCTCTCTCTCTCTCTCTCTCAGAGTTTTCTGAGATGGGCTGACACGTCTGACCTTGATGCTAAATGGATGCTTCTTGAAGCTGTCACCAAGCATTTCTTCAGACTCTGTGCCAGACATGTCATTCAGAAATGCTTTTAACACAATTTTTCTTAATCCAATGAGAAGATGGTGGAAGAAAGATTACCAGAGTTCCATTATCATTTTTTTTCAGTTTATTTTTGTTTTTTGTTTTTGGCAGAATCCCTACATCTGTTTGCTTTATGATGACCTCTGTGTCTTTGAATATCTCAAACGTGATTCAGATTTCCTCATTGCTTTAAGAGCTTCATTTAAGCTTCCATGTGCCTATTTAAATTGAGCCTTCACTTACCTTCAACGAGGATATTGTTTCTCAAACACTCAGGCGGCTTTGTCATGGTGCTCTTTTGCGGCATTATACGCTCCGATTTAAGACCTCTCCAGGAGTGAAGTGCCAGGAGGCTGGCTTGAACGGTGTAAGACAATCCTTTTGAGTACCGTCTTCTCATTGATTTTTATTATCAGGATAAATAGTGTGCTGCAACTCTCATTACAAGACTCTGTCTTTACTGATGTATCTCTAATTTCTCAGACATGGCCTTCTGACTCTTCGGTTACTGTAGACATATGCCAAAATCGGATCGAAAGGATTATATGAAATGCTATGAGATATATTTAGCATTTCTGCTTCTCTCCATCATGGTCGAAATTCATTGGAGTGTTTTTGTCTTCAAGTTCATCAGTGACATCGGCACTATGAATCTAGCCTTTCACAGTAATGATTTCTGAAGACACTCTGATGATTAATGGATAGCAAGATCGGTTTTAAAGGTGTTGGAATTAAATAGAGCACAAATGCATTAAAAATTTAAAATTTCTCAACAAACCCTTGCAGTTTCCTTCCACTTCATCAGTAGAGTTGAAACATTCTCTTATTCATCAACAAATTGCAGAAAATTGACTACTGGTCACACAAACCTTTTTATTTTATACTTATTTTATACCCTACAATCTGTCTTTAAACCTGTATGGATTTCTTTCTTCTGTGGAATACAAAAGATGATATTTTGGTGTCGGTGTTTATTTATTTATTTTTTTATCCAATGCTGGTTTGAACGCTACTGACTTAGGGTAGAGGCACACCAAACCGACGCCAAAGAACTAGTGATGAAAGTTGAATGTGTTGTTTTCCTCGCATCGCCTGCGTCGGGGCAAAAAAGCTGTTCATGAACACACCGAGAGAACTACAGCCTACTGTCAACTAGCATGCATGTTCTACGGCTCCGTGTAAATGAGACAACTGTCTATTTCTACAGATATATTAATCTATATTTGTCATTGAAAAAGGGAAACCGATGCTGCAGACTGCAGATACACAAACCGGAAACAAAGCAGCACGTGCTTACCGTTTTGAATCTCAATCCTACTGATCACTTTCTTTATTCCACTCCGCTGCTGTTAATATTAAAATATTTGCCCAGGAACACTCAGGTAAGATGACATAAAATTAGAACAGCCTTCTATCTACAGTGACTTCTTTGCTCACTGTTTGCTATTATTCCCATGCTCTGACTCATTCACTGAGCTGAACAGCCAAACAGAGTACTCTGAATCGGCCAAAAAAACAGACAGCGTCTGACTAGAGCCAATGGTGCGGAACACGACGAAAAAACGAAGTCGGCTGACACTCAAAAATGGCCCGACGTTGCCCGCAGCCGATTGTCGGCTTGGTGTGTCCCGGGCTTTAGATTGTTAAAATCAGTTGACACGTTCTTTCAAATATAGGGTAGCCGCTTTTCCACCGGAATTACCCAGAACAATTTGTCCCATTTTTTTTCCCACAGACCTGTTGCTGTCTACGTTTCCATCGCAGTCAAAAGTACCGTAAAGATTAGGCAAATTAGTCCGGTGATATAGGACTGCACTTTTTAGTTCCAGCTGGATTTCTTCCTCCGCATATAAGATTAATCTAGCCTGAACCTCGTCGTCGGTCCATCAGTCGTATTTTTTTATCCCAATTGTTGATTCGAATTGCAAACTACTCTTACTGCACGCACCGGAACAGACTTTTAAAAATGGTGGTTGAAATAAAATGCTGCATGAATCCAACCAATCAGCATGTTCAGCGCCCAAGTCCCACCCCCAAAAGTTCATGAACTTTGAAAAAGTACTACCTCGCGAGCAGGATTTCCTGAGGGGGACATTTTTACCCAGAACTTCATTTAGACGCTGGTCCCTGCAGTCGAGAAACAGAGTTCCACCCCAAAGACCCTAGTTCCTGGGGAAAGTTCCTGCGGTTGAAACGAGGCTTATGTTTTATCTGCTGAAGAAAGTCTGGAACAACATGAATTAATAAATTATGACAGAATTTAAATTTTAACTCTACAGGCAGCATATTACCCTGAAATGATAGAGTTGTACCTATCTACATTTTATTAATTTAGCTGATATTTTTATCCAAATTACAAGAATGTAATACTGTAATAAATTGCAAGGAGATGGTAATATTATTCCTGTAACACAACGTTGTGTGTATTAGGCTAATATCTAATGTCCAATCTTGCATTCTTCTAACTCTTAACTCTCAAGGTTAGCCGTGTTGTTTATCCGCAGTTGCTTGTTAACGGCTGATATTGGAGAGCGGTGTGTGTATAAACGCATGGATCAGTTTCGTGGAGGATGTGGTGTCATTATTAGCGTAATAAGACCTGTGTTTTAAAGCCCATTGGCTCGGCTGACTGACCTGCACTAGTTTAAATGCAGCGTTGGTGTACAGCATAGCGACCTGCCGAGCGACAACCTCGCCAGCACTGCCTCCGCCAGGCAGGAACGACTCAGACACAATGGATTTGCACTGCAGCCGGCAATGGCAGAAACGACCGCATTCTTCTCACTACGTTTATTTCACGATTCTGGTGATCTGTTCTTCTGGATCGTAGTTGTATGATAACATTTTGTCTGTATTCTGTTAATAATCGAGAATGATGACAAGCTGTTTCCCACTGACCACGAAACCGCCCCTTATCTCCTGTGGCATGACGTGCTTGTCATTTGTATGCACCAGAGGTAGACCAGAAACCCGCGTCCCAGTCTATTTGCCATGCACACAACATACTAACCTGCTCAACATGCTAGGAAACGATAACCTTTCAGACAGCGTTCATGATTGAAGCAACAAATGAATGACCTTCGCCAGCGCTCAAAGGGAAGCTGGTGTCATTAGTTGTATTAATTGTTTGTTAAATGATTGCTGTGTTGGAACCAAAGGCAAAGCGGTGTGGTCTTGCTCTTTTATTCAGCTTTAATGGCACTAGCAGCTGCAGTCACGTTGAGAACACAGATGTGTGTGTGTGAGAGAGAGAGACAGAGTTAATTGGGGTGTCTCATTGCCAGGCGAGGGGAGTTGTGCCTTTTGGGAACGACACGGTTCCAGAGGTGCAGCAAAAAGTATTTAATTGGATTTGGCAGAAATTCTTCTGTCTTTTTCTTTCTTTCTCTCCCTCTGATTCACACGGTGACTCCATCGGCTCTAACAAACCCTATTAAATTTTGCTCATTAATTTCCACATGTAGTTTGCAATAGTATTCCGAAAACAGTAAATCTGACTTTTTAACGAATTGTCTTAAAGACAAGACCCTCCTGTCCGTCCTGTGGAGATCCTCATTATATTGGCGAATGATTGACACTGTATGGACATATATACACTGCAGTTAAACATGGTTACATCAACAATACATATCGTTGTATTGTGATATCTCGATATAATGATGTATCATTACACCTCTAATCTGTATAATAGACAAAACCAGTACAATAAGCAACAGTTAGTATGCCAATGCCTTATTAATAAATGGAGATTAGATAATTATTCAAAGTAAGACTAGTGTTGTCAGGTTAGCAACATTTCAGCAATTGGTACCAATACCAGTAAAATGTCACGTTTTTAGTAACAACCATATCAAAATACTGAACTACCTAAATATTTTATTTAACTATATGAAAATAATTAAACAGTTTAAATGAGTTATGATAATAATTCTACTAGGTTAATACATTATAACAGAATGTTGCCTTCATTTCTTTTATTCTTGTAAATCTCTTATTTACATCATGTTGTACTATAATATATAGACATTACCAATAGTCAAATATTGGAATTGTTAAACAAAAATATTAGCTAACGTAACTAAATTTTAGTGCTGAAACCACCACTATTACGCATGTTTCCGCATGTTCTAATTAAGAGATCTACAAAGAAGTGAACGCTTTTTACAAGTCAGAAGCTTGTCATGACTAATTCAGACATGACGTGAAAGCGCCTAAAATGCTTCCTTTCGCTGACAGAATATCAAATATTAGATTATTTTGTAAAATCTTTTTGTCTAAAGAGGATTTTCCCTCTATTTTTTGGTTTTTATCACGTAACAAATTGGCTTATGGTGTGTTCATCCTAGAAAATTTGCATCAAGTTTTGCACAATACTTTCAATGTATTTTTGAATTAATGTGTGTTGAACTCTACAACAAAACACAAACTTCTTATTTTTTAAAAAAAAATTCTTTAATAATGCATAATAATGAATATTAATACAGCCATGCTGTAAGTCCTCTCAGCTTGCTAAAGTTAGTTTGGTCCAAAATGGCAACCCCCTACCTAACGGGTTTAACTATTGCCGTCCATGTTTCTTGTTTACAGTAATGAGGTGCCAAGATTGTGCTATCGATATTGCCATCACAACCATCAAAAAATCAGGGTAGTGCGAGTGACTCCTTTATTCCATAAAAAACAGTATTCAGTCCTGAAATTTTGGATGTGCTCTATGATAGATTATGAGATTTTGGACCAGTCTGTTAGCATATTTTCTGAATGTCCTGTTTATGAAGCTCGTCTTTTCCCTCATCAGAGAAACATAGCCTGCTTGCATAATTTGTTGTAATATCTGATTTATGTGAAGACTGTAAAGGAGCTGTTCATGTTGACAGCCTGCTCTATCCTTGTGTTTAGCGCTTTTGGGTCAATATTTCTCAATCCTATTGGTGTGGGGGCATGTTTTAATGTGGCTGTCCATTTGACACATTCTGATATCATAGTCTTCCAGCATCTCGCAGAAGCTGTGGCAATAAAACGACAAATTATATGGGCAATTAGAGGTCGTAATGTGAGATGTGTGTCAAAGCCCTTTTGATATGTTCTTAATATTATGATGGGCCACTTTAATCTGGTTTCAGTGTCAAATTGGCTGTCAGGCCTGCTGTAATGGAAGCAGACCGTTTTTCTGATTTGCTGCAGCAGTGGACCTCCCTGATGTAAACACACACACGCTAACACACATGCATGCTTTCGACCACAGATTGTCGGCATTGTTTTTAATATTGCTGCTGAGTGGGCGGTCGTAGCTCAATACAAACAGACCTCTGTGTATGAGTGTGTGTGTGTGTGTGTGTGTGTGTGTGTGTGTACGCAGGTGCCCTTCCCTGTCACTCGCTCTCCTCTGACCACCCAAAGACCAAAACACACACACACACACACACACACACACACACACACACACACACACACACACACACACACACACACACACACACACACACACACACACACACACACACACACACACACACACACACACACACACACACGCACAGAGCATTACTTTCAATAACACTCCAGACGTCGGAACGTGATGTGATGATCTTAACTTCATTTATAATAATCCTAACTACAATTTACAATAATGTTAACTACATTTGGTTGAACAAAATGTGAATGGTGCTAGGGTGTTTTGGGTGGTTGCCAAGGCACATCTGTGCAGTTGCTAAGGTATTTTGAGTGGTTTCAAGGATTGAATGGATTACTATGTGTTCAGGTTGATTGCATGCTGTAAACCTGAAAATATTAGTGTATTATAAAAGTTAGGGGTGGGGGATATGACTATCATTATTATAATTATCATTATTTTCTCAAGCCTGGTCAAGTCATGGAAATGTATGTATTAGTATAATTTTTTCTAATTTTACTTGTAGAAGTAGCTCTTTTTGAGTATGATTTCTATGAAGTCATTTTTTAAAAATCGAACACAGGCGGAGGCTTGATCTGCCTAGGTTGGGTAGCCTAGAAGAGGCTGTCTGCATCAGAGTTTGTATGAATAATTGTTTGCTAGTAACCGCACACCTGCAACATGCAGGATGAGTTTAATACAGTCTGAGCAGTAGTAATAGTGATTTATTTCTGTCACAGAAAGAATCTGTTTTGATGCAATATTATGAGCCGTAATTATTGAACGTGACTCCCACACTGTATAGACTAGGGGTATTGATTTTGAACGAAAACTTATAAACCATTAAAGCCAGACTTACTGTGAGCTACAAGGTTGTTAATTGATGGTATATGCTTTTGTTGAAACCATCAGCCTTGTGTGTAAATGGTGTTTAACAGTGGAATTCCTGGTGAAAAAACTGCATTGCCCATGATTCTCCAGAGAAACCTAAACCAATCAGAGAATGGCAACAAGCATATCGCTCCCATGAAGCACTGCAAATGATTGGGCCAGTTTCCCTACACGTTTTTAATCAGTTTAAAGTCCCTCTGTTGTCAATTTTTCAATAATCACCAAAGTTACATATTTAAAGTTTTTTTCCTGTGCATTTTTTTCTTTCATGTTTTAAAATAGCTTAAATAAATTTCTACACCCTTGATTCAGTTAGTATACGCGGATCTATGAATATGCAAATTAGCCCCGTCTCTTCACTCGCACGAGCTCAGAGATCTACTTTACTCAAGTTACTGCAGTAAACGACGCACAATGGTATCACTCTTTACAACGTTGGACACATAACGGTAATAAATATGATTAGCCTTTTGCTTGACTGTTATCAAACAGCTAATTATATGTTTCTAATGTTGCACAATTCATGTCCCCATTCGCCATCTCAGTCTGCCTTCTAAAAATCAGTATCTTTAAAAATGCTTTGAACATCATAGAACGTCAGAAGAAAGACATCATAACATCGTAATATACATCATATTCATAATTCATCCGCTATATTGCTAAAAGATTTTTCATTACATAAAAATTTACCAGGATATCCTGGCTTCTCTTGAGACTGCCTTGCTTAACGGCAGTGTAATGATATGCTAAAGCCCGCCTGTACGTTGATGTGATTGGTTACAGGGTAGTTTGTGACGTAAGAAACACTGGCGATTTCAAACAGCGTTTCTTGAGACTACATTTTTAAGGAGAAAATACTCAGCAATGATGTTAACATGAATTTGCACATGGCTTGTCTTAAAGCATTTTAAATAGGGGTGTAACGATACACAAAACTGACGGTTAGGTTTTACCAAGGTTTTGACGTCTCGGTTCGGTTTGGAAAGCAAATTTTTTTTTTTAAACAGTGGTTTAATGAAAAAATTGTGTCTGTCTTTAAATTAATTCAATTACAATTAAACGTTTTGCAAGGATTAAAAATCTGCTAATGCTGTAAACTATATAGGGAGCCACACATTACTATAACATTAAAGGTTAACAACAGAGCCTAAATTCAGATGCTATTTCTTTTTTAGATATAATAATCAACACCCAACGCATTGTATGAAAACATGTAAACTGAACATAAGGCAGTTTTTTCATTAACTTTACTCTAATTTGTTATTGAAATATAATAATTTACACAGTTGCTGTCGTTTTCATGAAAGATATTTTAAACGTACATTAAATAATCAAGATATAATTAACAGGTTAAGTAATATATAATATATAGGATAATATAGTGCATTTATTTAGTGCAAGAGTTCATCTCTCTAGGAACCAACAAGTTGTGGAAACTGAATCACATTCCTGCTGAGGTAAATATAATTCTAGTGACAAGCTATGCAGTTTTATCGACGTCTTTACGCTGCTTAAACACTGATTGAGCGATTACACGAGTTATGATGCCTTTCAGTAAGTATACTGTAGTTTTCAACATACCTTCAGGTGTCCATTCATGTTTACTCTGTAACTGAGGAAGAGATGATCGCGTTTACTCGCGCTCCGCACTGCCACTTGCAATGAGGAGCTAGTACAGCGATCTGTCACGCCACATCAAAGAGCGCCAAAACAGGATTTATTGTTTGATTTTTGTGATCAAATAGTCAGAATTTGAAGATTACACCTTGCTTATTATCGAAAGTAACAAAACACGGAGCTTGCTAGTTGGTGTTAATGGAGGTTAGGCTACAAAACTGAATTCGTTGTGTACACATTCCAGGTCCAATGAGCCGGGCTGGGCGGGGCCGGGGTAGCAGGGGGCGGGGCGGGGCGTGAACGGTACGCCATGAGAGTATCGCGATTCGAATCGTGGGTTCTGTATCGCGGTTCTTAGGTTCGGTTCGAATATCGTTACACCCCTAATTTTAAAAACAGCACATAGACATGTGGGAAGACTCCCCAGGGAGTCTTTAAATATTTGTATGCTTAATGTGCATATTTCGTCATTCGCAATGCTTCATAGGATTATAGTTCTTTCCCTCATCAAGCCGTTGCACGTTCTTGTACCTTTTGCTTTGATCTGATTTTCAAATACTTTTTTTTTTGCTTCAAATCAACATTTGTAATGTTGTGATTCACATTGTGGTTGGGTTGGCTTGGTTCATGGCTTATAACTCTCTAATGAAGATATTTATAAAATCCCTATGGGAAATTGAATGGGAACAATATTTTCGGAACTGAAAAAGTGGGCAGGCACAAAAGAGCTTACTAAAGCTTTGTGCTGATTTAGGATGGTTTGCCGATTGCTTCTCTCCCTTTGTGTTTTTTTCTTTTATGATAAAAGAAACTTTTAATGGTGTGATGGAGATTCTATTTCACAGCTCAGTCAGCTCGAGCAAATCAGATTAAATTTGGCTAGGAGGGCTGTGCCGTGAGCATCTCACCTATTATTCGTGTGAGGAACACATAAATGGCCTGCAGAAATACGCGTTTGGAGGTGTAGGGGTTAATCAGTGCTGAGGTCATCAGAGGGAGACAGGGATTGATGGCTTTATTAGGGGCCTGTGGAAATCCCCTTCCTTTAGCTGAAGCCTAACACATGAGCGCTGCTTTCTCTCACGCGTGATCATGTGAGTTGCATTAGCACACACACACACACACACACACACACACACACACACACACACACACACACACACACACACACACACACACACACACACACACACACACACACACACACACACACACACACACACACACACACACACACACACACACACACACACACACACACACACACACACACACATTCCTTTAGTTTCCAAGACTCACAAATACTCCCACTCCCCTAGTTCTTTCTGTTGGTCTTATTCTTTCTCTGATCATATCCATTTATCGTGTTCCCTGGCGTTTATACTTAGGAAAGGACATGTAGGAAACTGAGCCAGTTCAGTCTGAGCTCTCACACCTGGGGCCATAGCTAGAGCATAACAGGGAACACCCACTTGTTTTAGTGGCCTTGGTTCTGGAAGTCTTTTTCCTATTTATTTTCTCAGTATAGAATCAATAAGCAGTTGATTTAAAGCAAGAAACAGGAAAAAGATTAGACAAAACTGTTTGCTCAAAGGGTTAGTTCACCCAAAAAGTAAAAAAAATATATATTTATTTACCCTCATGTCATTCCAAACCTGTATGTCTTTCTTTCTCCTGTGGAAAATATAAAATATATATTTTGAAGAATGTTGATAAACTAACCATTATGGTGACCTTGCCAGAACAACCCTGAGACTTTCCTCAAAATATCTTCTTATGTTCTTGTCATATGTTTCCCAGAAGAATGGGTTTTACTTCTCTTATTCTTTATACGAGGTAATGAACATCTCGTCCCATCCCATAAAGCATTATGTATTTCGTTACCACAATGCAGTGTTGGGAAAGTTCACCTTCTACATGAACTAGTTCAAAGTTCAGTTCACAAATTTTAAAATGAACTAGTTCAGTTCATAGTTCATACTTCACAATTTTGAATTAAGTTCACGGTTCCATAAAATTAACTAGTTCATAGTTCTTTTTTTCCATATGTTGTTGCGAGCTATTTTTTTTTAAATTATTGCCACAACCCATATACAACCACAGACAGCGGTTATTTTATCGGCGGGCAAAGTTTGCACAGAAATGTAAGATTTTTCCCATCCTCACCGACCTGGTCTTAAAAGTGATCATACGAAACGACGCCTCCTCGCTGCTTTGTCGACTACATGCTGCTTTTTGATTTGATGACGCATGTGGCAGCCTCGGTGCGACACTGGTGGCTTGTGTTGCCGGATTGGGTGTTTTTTCGCTACATATTAAGGCCTGTTTACTTGTGTTTTATCCGGGTTTTCGCCTGGAAGACTCTATAGAAATCTGGCACCCTACTGAACGAAGTTAAACTGAGAGAGCGTGCGTTCACAGACACCAGAATGAACGCGTTCACAATAACGTTCATCAGGCAGTAATACAGTACGTTCAGTTCACGTTCGCCCAAAATATGAACGAGTTCATGAACTATCGTTCATGTTCAGGCCCAACACTGCCACAATGACAACCACAAAACTACTGAATAGGGGTGGGCGATATGACCAAAATCTTATGTCTTACATGAATAAGTTTATATCACAATAACTGTATACAATATAGCTCTTTTTGTTATTTGATCTTTATTATAAAAACGTTTAAAGATGCACATTTTTTATAGGTTTAACTTCCTATACAACAGTATATTAGGCTGTTTTCACTTTAAAACTTAATGCAAGGATCCAATATACTGACACACATCCTGTTTCTTTTACGGTCTGTTTACATTCATTTAAACTATAACTGACCTTGTACTTGAACACTTGCCAAGACAGGCTTGTTGACATAATTTTGTGTGTATTTGATGTTCAAGTGCAATAAGCCGTGAAAGAGACCTGAATTTGAAATTGAGGCGACTTGAGGCACGCTTCTGGTGTGTCAGTCAGGACGCGTACCATATTGAGTTCTTTGAGTTCTTGTGCTTAAGTTTTTGTTAACATCAAGTGTGTCCCACACTTTATTTTCTTACTTTATTTTCTTTCTTATTCATGTTTCTTTATTGCTCTAACGTGTCAATAACTTTAAAGGCGCTGTATGTAATTCTTTCACTGTACTAAAGCATAAAATAGGCTACCATAATATGTTTGCAGATATTTAGGAAACATGCTAAGTTCACATACTCGTTTCTCTGAAAAACAACACAAAAGCCAGTTATTTTACACTGAAATGTGTGTTCCGTGTCGGAATGTGTGTTTTTGTTTTGGTCTGTGCGATACCTCATGTTGCCTATTTACCCAATAGTATTTCGACACCCCAGGTTGCCAGTTGGTGGAAAACACAGCGTATTACAGCCATGAAAACCAGCAAACAAACTGGGTCAACACAATCTCTATCGATAGACACTTTTATCATCACCACATTATATATTGTCATTCCCATCAGCCCTACTTTTAGCTAAATTTGTCAATATATTGAGTATTAACACTCTAAACGTGATTGGCAATGTCCATCTGCTGAGCTGTTTTTGTTTCCATGGTAACAGTGACTTCTCTGGTGAATCTCTCTACAGGATTAAGGGTGGTGTAGTTCTTCACAGGGAATTAGTATACAATTAAAACTGTTTTGAGTTTCAGTGTCCGTTTTATTATTTAGTTTTGAAGTCCAGAAATGCTGATATTAATGCTTATTCTGAGGTTCAGCGAACTACACGAACACTTGTTGATCAGAGATGTGTTGTTACTTTTCTAAGTAATCGAATTTGCAATTACTGCTTTGCAGACGATGGCTAAGAAAGCAACCAGCCTCATACACCCTAGCGACTGCATAGTAGTGCTCTGGCAAACACATTGTGGTATTGACTTTTGCCAGCACCATTCACATCTTCTTTCAAATTTCTTTAGGTGCTCTGCTTTGAAATATACATGTTCCCTCTCTTATACTTTCTTTCATCAGTGTGCCTTGCCACATCTTGATTTTCACTGAGGAAAGACTTAAAGAGTGCTTACAAAGACAAAGAGAAGATGAGCGCGTGTCTGTGTCTCCAGTGGCCTTTTGTTCCTCGTCTCGGGCCTGTTTTTCTGCTCAAGGTGCCGTTAATCTCAGCTGATGTCAAAGCACGTGCTCCAGTGAGAGTGTGAGAGGCTCTTCTCTTATGCAAGTGCAGCATTATCTCTGTAGTATCAGTAAGACGGTGAGGATGTGTCTCATGACGGCTGTGTTTGCTGTGCCGCAGGAACTCTGAGCTCTATGGCTGATAGATAAGCCCAATAGACTTGACCTACTTTTGTTTGTTTACTTTGGGACGCTCCTTGTTTCCCTGGTCAGTGTTTGTCTGCAGCGAGACTTGTTGTTTCGGGTGACATGTGGGACAATGTCCTTGGCTGTTTCGGGTGCTGTTTGTTTTTCTAACATGGCCTCAGTCCATCAGATGAAAGATCATTTTGATGACTTGTTGTTCAATAATAATGTGCTTTACATGGGTGGCCTGAGATGATTTATTCTGTATTAGAGTGGCATATGGACATGGAGTTCTTTGGTCATTTATGTATGTATGAGCAATATCACACAAGTAGTTTTTTTTATTTTCTGACTACCCGTTTCACTCGGATGTACGTCACAATATGGAAGAAAAGATTTTTTGACATTTCCATTACATTGAGACTTTGAACACCGTGTGCATTCAGTGTTTGGTGTTTTAACTGTAATGCAAGTTAAAAAAAATTTTTTTTAAAGATTTTTAAAAACAAATGAAAGAGCTGACCTCACAGTGATATTTGCACAGTGAATTGAATTGGTCTTCTGAATTGCATCTTATTTTAGTATTTTTTATTACATCCAGGCTTACTTAAAACTTCCAACACTATTCTTTTGCTGCCTTGCTTTGTGGGATGCAAATCTGAAATGTTTCGACTATGGAACACTGATATCTCTAATCATCTATGTGATGTCATTTGATCTCTGTTCAAGTGGTTCTTGGCACAAAACGGAGCTTATCGCTTTGACATATTTCATCACACCGCCATGATGAAACTGCCATCATTTGTGTTAGAGAGGGTCTATTTGTTGTTCTGTCAGTTGACATTGCTGCCCCGCCAGGCCTTGTCTACAGCTGAGCTCAACAGCACCGCAGTGTTGACCGATCTCTGTTGTCATGTGGGAGGAAGAAAGCGCTCGTGTGGCTACGCTTTAGCGTAAAGGTGGTAAACAAAGGCATTGTTTTAATCTGGAGAAAGTACAGAGCGTGCTCTCGCTGCAGATGTTGCCTCGGGTCACGGCAGAGCACGGTTCTCTTAATACTCTCTCCTCACATAGCGGTGTTTGTTGTTATTTTTGTTGCGCTGTCTCTTTGTCAGCGGGTTTGTAGACAGGAAGTACAGTGAGTTGAGGTTTGTTAGATAAAATCTTACAGCTGAAGAGATTTGTGTGATGTGGTTTCATCGTGGAATCTGAATAGAGCATGCAGCTCGTGAAACGTTCGATTCCTGGTTTACATGCTAATATGCCAGATGTGAATAAATATGGTGAAATTATGTATGCTCGTCTTGTTTACGTCTTGAGCTGTTTTAGTTTAGGAAAAACCCAAAATGAAACCAGAAAAAATGTGTTACTCTTAAAAGGGCTCTCATGTGGTTAGCAGTCTTGCACAACAGGCAGTTTTCTGTATGCTTTCTTTTGTTAGCTCAGATGCTAACACATGTTCATGTCCATTCCCCTGTCTGATTATTAAATGATACAGTAAATGCCTTTTTTTCCCCAAATGCAGTCTGGTATCAGTTATGTAGATGTGGCCATTAGTGATGCTAAAGACTCTATGACAAGGTTTGGCAAGTGCAGTTCTCTGTTGATGTATTCCTTATTAATACAAAATAAAAAGCTAATTAAAAAATGTGCTTATTGCTAATCATCAGTGGTTGGTGGTATTAGAGGGACACATTTATGTGTGTCACTGAGTGCCAGATGAGTCATCATTGTTTTTAGTCTATTTTAAAGACTCGACAGAGAGGGACTGTTCTTTTTTAATCTGCATAAAGCCTAATTTTGAGGACACTCGTTTATAGGTAACATCTGGATTAGAGGTTATAGATAATGATGTGGAATTAACATCTAATTTTGATTTCATAGGGTCTACATTGTAGACTGACACAAGACCTCAATACAGGCTGTTTACACAGATAATAAAAACAACGCTGACGCTGATTGGATATTGTTGCAAACGTGTAAACGGAAAAATCTGCTTGAGATAAAATGTTTTTTGCATCCGTTCTTCCAAATGTGGTTTAAAATCAGATACAATATTTGGACATCTGATCAATGTCTAAAATGTTGCAATAAGCAGATGTGCCTGTACACACTCGCACAAACTCACAGCTTCTGTTATTAAGGAGGAAACTTGATTTTTAAAAATACACATTTCTCATTAAGGAGGTTGTAACATTACTGTTTTTTAAAGTAATTTTACTCACAGCTTCACTTTAGTGTAGAGCGGCTCCACAGTTCTGACTTCTAGATCTAACGATGGATAATCAAAGAACCATTTGACGTGAATTATATGAATAATTTGATCAATTAAATAGCAGAGACATTCAAAACCCAAGGACCAAACGTGTTGCTGATCACCGATATCGGATCTGTGACACAAAATCGGATATGGTCAAAAGATCAGATCAGTGCTTTAAGCCTCGCAATGTAAACACATCTATAGTCTTCTCAACAAATGCTGTCCTGTCATATTATCTAAAGCCGTTCAAAAGCATTGAGCCTCGAGGCTAGATAACTGATGCCGTATGATGAAACGGCAGCGTAAACAAGATACTGTCCTTTGTCTTTCCCCAAGGCTCTGAGGAACACAGGATTCTGTCTGGCCCATGAGAGCGTGTGTGTGTGTGTGTTCACGAAAGTGACAGATGTAGAGAAGATGTGACGGCCCATGACAGGCAGAGGAAATCAGGACACTGTGATATCTGCAGCAATGCAGGTTTGCTCACCGTATGCATTGTTATTTTGTCTCTTTTATGTTGAAAAGGATCAACACTGGAGGGATGGTCCCCACAGGCTATAGTTTGAGTGACATTAACATCTCATTTCATCATCTCCGTTGCTTCGTATCGTTCTCCTTTCACCGTGAGGATGCTGTCTACAAGCCGAGAGCCGCCGGCGTTTCTGCGCCCAATGCCGCAAAATAAGCTTTCCTCCGCATTAATCTGATAAAAAAAATAAAGAAATCACTAAATCCTTCTCTCTCCTGTGCACTTTCTCTCTGCTCCAGTGATTTGAAAGGCAGATTTGTGGTTGTGCGAGGTTAGCGTTCAACGTCTGGGCCCGCAGTGATTGGACTGCAGCGGTCTGAGCCCAGCCAGTCAGGAAAGTCCTGCTGCTGTTAGTGAGGGGCAGATTTTCCAGCGGCGTACACACTAACACGGCGCGGTGAATGATAATCACTCGACTGTCTGAAGCGGCGGGGAGGATGTGCAGACGTGCTTTTAGAAGTCATTTATTGATGAAAGTGTTCTTTCTGTGAGCTCTCGGAAATGCCACTGGGCTTGTTATGAGCTTGTTTTTTTTCACATTTTCTTTGTTCTTCCGTGCGTATGCTTATGTAATCTACATGTTGACACACATTTATCTTAATTATAAAGCACAGGTGATTCTTCATGCGAAGTAATTTAATCGTTCCCAATTGGGTAATAAAAGTATACTTTCAATGTCGTTGGAATTACTCGATGCCCTTAGAGGAATAATTCAAAGGAAAATTCTGTGAGGAGTTACTCATCCTTACATTTTTCTAAATCTATAAGAATTTTTTACACCCTTGAAAAAGAAATGAAGATATTTTTTAATGAAATCTGAGAGATTTCTGTCCCTCCATTACACCAAACTTCGGTACAAAGTTAATAAATACGTGGTAAAACAAATCCATATGAAATGAACACTGAGCTTCAGTTTACCATATTTGATAAGCTGTACAAACAGTATGTGCATTGATCAGTATTTTTATGTGAATCAAAGCCTGAAGTAAATGTCTTAAAGCAATCTTGTATAATCAAACAAACCGATTCATGTCGATCTGATGTTTTTATGAACTTTTTGGAGCATCACTGTTTTGGTGGAATTGGCTTTTGATGGACAGAAATCTCCTAGGTTTTATTAAATTATCTTCATTTGTGTCTCGAAGATGCACAGAACGTCTTATGAGTTGGAATAACATGAGGATGAGTAAATGATGACAGAATTTTCATTTTTGGGTGAACTATACCTTTAATGTTCTTTTCTCCACAACTTTCCTGAAATCCATTTATAATGTTACTCAAGGTTTCTTTTTACCCTCTGACTGTTACAATTAAATAGGCTGTTTGTGCTTCTGTATGTAAAATTCTTCTTCTTGATTAGTGTTTAACTTAAATTTTAAGTGATTCGCCCAAAATCATCATCCACACTGAATCCCGATCTAATTATTAACAGATGCCTCAATTTTAAGTTGATGTGTCATTTAATCTGTTGCTCCAGGATTGTTGTTCAGTGACACTGTTCTTGTGTGTCACTATGTGCCCAGTATGCGTGTGTGAAAGTACAAATCAGATATGAAAGCTGCAGCAGACAAAATATTTTTTTGTGTGCAAAAAGAGCAGCATTGACATTTGGCTTCAGTTCTCCTTGTAAGTGTTTTTCATTTTTGGCTGCACTATCCGTTTAAATGTATCGAGCATGTGATGGGTTGATTCTCTGGCACAAGGTGAATCAGTGACAGTCGTGGCTATCGGAGGGGTCATTTCAGTTCAGTTCTTTTATGATGCACCCGGTACGCTCTGCTCTCTGATGAGTCCAGTAAATTCACTGACCCACAGCGAGTCCAGCCGCTCGCCACGTTCCCCAGGCATCCATTGAGAGCGGACATTGTCCTTTTGAAAGAAATCCAGAATGGAGAGAAAGATAAAGATGGAGCGTTCTGGTCTATGTGCTGTTAGTTGCATAGCAACCAGCTCTTACATTTCGTAATGTCTGCACATTTTTTGTGTGTATTTTGTATCCCTGCGAGCAATCGCTTTAGAGATCCATGTGTGTGCTTCAGCACGTCCACTTCATTCTCCAAACCAGGACAATGACTTTTCCTCTTGGCTGATATTACGGTGTAGTGAATTTTATTAATCTATTCATTATTCACAATCTGCTTCACATTAAGAACGATTAGTCGAACAGTAAGTGTTAATGTAACACTGTATAATTGGTTGGTTTGGTTTGTTTATAAACCGTATCTGGCAATTTAATTCAACGTAAAGTCTTGTGGCTTTTCTCTGGTCTGCCTCGTCACAGGAAGAAAAGACTAACAACGTAATTTAACACATTCAGTATATAGATATTACTAGTATCGCCACAGAAGTCTGTTTATTATCTTTATTCATACATTATTATAGTATCACAAAATCAAAATCCTATATAATCCTATTGTGCATATGCAATTGAAATTCGATTCAATTTAGCAATTGTGACTCTGATATATCTGATATATAATAGTGATTCTGAAAATCTGTTTCAGTCTGACTGCTCTGATCAGATGTCACTTTCCCACGCCACGTAAATTGTAAACATCAGACGTTACGGGAAACATGCTGAAAGTCGCTGCAGAAACAAGGTTGTGTTTTTGCTGAGTGCCAAACGAGCAGAAAATGATAATATAACGGAGACATGTTTTGAAACCGACGGAGACTACAGAATGGAATAAAGCCACACATGTTTTTTTTGTGTATACCTTCTAATATCATTGCTATAGAAACCAATGCAGATATTCCAGAAAACTAAAGAATGGCGCGGACACACAAATCGGATCTGAACATTGGCGATACACAATGTGGACAGTCAATCATTTTAGATCAGATTCCAATCTGATACACAAATAATCGGATTTGGAATGATAGTGTGAACGTAGCCTAATTCATATATATTGATATATTAGTACACAAACCAGTGTCAAATACCTATGTATATATTGAATTAAACATGTCTTAAGTATTTTAATCTGGCAGTTACCCAGTTTTGCTGTTGAAATCAAGCCCCAGCCTGTTTAATTAAGTAAAAGAACCTGAGACACATTATTTATATTAAGATTGTGTGGGTTTGTTCATATGGACATATGGTGTTGATTTTATTTTTGCAGGTTTTAAAAAAATGACATAACTTCTTGTGTTTGATTACAAAATTCTGCAGGTACACCGATACAAGGATTTTAATGACTCTAGGTCTGATTCTGTTTCTGTAATATTTCTATTTGAGGAAGACAGTATGGACGGTGGTTGTGAAAAGGTACTTATTGCATTCATTCTCTGCAACATGTTGTGAAATGAAGCCATTTCAGATTACAGACGAAAGAAATGTAATCAAAAATAAATTGTATTATACAAATTGTGAGTAGGAAAAATGTTATTACCCATTTGGAGTCTTTCCATTGATTTTATACAGTTTTAATCATGGTGAACAATGAATCACATGCTTAATGCTGTTTGTTGATTCTCGTGCTCTGCAGACAGAAGACGTGCGCTGATCGTCATGACAACAGCAGAGTTTCAAGTGGCTCTGATACATGTACTGAATAATTCTGTCAGACTTCTGTCCACATTGGCGGAGAAAAACAGATGTTATATCTATTAATGGCACTGAATGTTTGAAACACGAGAACTAGCAGATGTTCATCAAATTGCCTAAGTATCTATAACCTTTCATTACATATATATAGAGACCTATGGATTATACATAATAATGAGATTTTTTTTTTCCAAACAGCAGCATTTGAAGTAATTGTTTCTGATGCTAAAGCTCTGATTATTTTGAATGGCAGTAACTGTTGTTACACCCCCTCTCCAAGACATTAGCCCCTTTCACACAGCGCGTTGATCCCGGGAAATTGGCGGGAAATTGCCAGAACGCCTTCTGTGTGAACGCAAACACGACCCGGGATTGATGCCGGGATCGATGCCGGGTTGGGGACCTAGTAACATTGCCTGGATCAGTCCCGGAACGCGCGCTGTGTGAACAAAAGCCGTAATCAATGCCGTGTCGTAATGATGACGCTGAAGTGAAGTGAAAGCAGGCTAGTGAAACGGTACGTAATGCGCTAGTTTATGATCGAATCAGAGAAAAAAATGCACAAGCGTGGTTTCTCGAGAAAACCTCATAAGCAAACTATAGAATTTTCCGGAATCTCTGTGTGAAAGGGGCTTTTTTTCTGTGTGTAATTGTGTCTTTGAATTCCCTTTTAAGCACTGCCACTAAAAAATCTCACTAACTGAACTATACAGTAAATGACTAGTTGGTTGCCAGACAACTAGAACTGATCTGTTCCTACTTAAATCATTACCGTATTGTCCAGAATAAAAGTCTAGTTTTTTTAACATCCAAAATGTGCTGCAATTTATTTTCCAAAGCAGCCTATATAATGCAATTAATATAAATGTTGTTTTAAAGTCAATAATTTTATTCCTTAAAACACATCTTTGATCACCAAAATTACATATTTAAACGTTTTTACCTTTCATTTTCTTTCATTACCAGCTCAGAGATCCAATCGTTGACGATCACATGTTGACGTGATTGGTTACAAGGTAGTTTGTGATGTCAGAAACACCAGCGATTTCAAACTGTGTTTTTGAGACGGTCTTTGGTTCACTGCAGTTTTAAAGAGAAAATACTCTGCAATAGTGTTGGACTTATGAATTTACACATGGTTTGTCTTAAAGCATATTAAAAACACCACTTAGGCATAAAACAACATTAAAAGCTTGATTTTCACCACAGGGGGACTTACAATAATACATGCCACTATAATTTGTTAGGTTCTGTATTTTATATGGATTGTTGTGGCGTGATGGGAACTAATGGCGCTTTTCCATTACCAGTACCAGCTCGACTCGACTCGACTCGCCTTGGCTCGCCTCGACTCGGCTCGCTTTTCGTTCCGTTTTCCATTGCAGAAAGTATCGCCACAAATAGTACCCGGTCGTCATAGCGACGACTTTCGTTCCTCGTTGCCCCATCAAGCTCTCGCTGGATCCTCTCTTCGGCAACCAAACAAAGGAATGTCTGCACCTCCTCGTTTGACCACGGCGTATTCTTCCGAGTTGCCATAATAATAGTAGTAAGTTTAGTAACTATCTCTGGCTAAACTATTTAAAAAAGGCGGGGTTATTCTGGATACTCCATCTGGCGCGTGCAATGATGACGCAGTGAATAGTGACGATTCTCTCTGACCAATCAGCAGTCGGCATTGTTTTCACGTCACATTTTAGTATCGCCTTAGCTCGCCTCAGCTCGCTTAGAACCTCGCCGGAGGTGGTACGAAAAAAGTACCCGAAAGCAGGTACAGGTACAACTTTTACACAGTGGAAAACCAAACAAAGGCGAGTCGAGTCGAGCCGAGCCGAGCTGGTACTGTGTAGTGGAAAAGCGCCATTAAATACATGTCTATAAGTGTCTATAAATGGTTCATTTTATTTACCGTTGTTTTACCTTATTTTTGATTATACAGTTGGAAAATACAGGAATTAATTCAATAAATGCAGTGAATTTATTCACCAGGGGTTTACTTGCCCTGGCTGCACAACATGCTCGATGACTCCTGTGGCCAGATTCCAGAACTGTTTAGCAACAAGGAATTTTGCAGTCTCGTTATTTTCCATTTTCGGGCATTTCCATAGCCTTACATAAACCGGTCAAATCCTGGATGTGCCTGGCCCATGCAACCTAACTGCTTTTCTAGACCTTAATCTAGTTGTGTAGGGTTCAACAACCAGGCAAGCAGCTCTCATCTCCCCGAGCGTCTGACTGAATACAGTTATATAACACCCCTGCTGCCTTCATGATTTTGGAGTCTGTACAAGCCTCATCTCTTATGCATGGTCAAGCAGACCAGAGCTGACCCTTTAACTGTTCCCATTAAAAACATTCCTTCTCTCTCTCTCTCTGGTCTTGCTCTGCCTGTGTTGTCTGTGAGTTGTGTATACTGAGTTAACCCTCTGTTATCTCTGCTCTGCTGTGTAGTTGGCACTGGATCCATAATCAGATTAAACACTGGAGGCTGACTTCGGTTTGATTCTGTTGGTCACAGCAGAGGCACGTGTGTTGGCTTCCTCCATCTGGATATGAGATGGGGAGGTGTCATCTGTGTTCAGCGTTTCCAGACTCTTCCTGCTTTTGTTCTGCTTGTTATCTTGGGTTAACCCATCCTGCTTTCATAGAATGTGCTTAAGTATTTTAATCAGTGTATTGCTTTAGTTTGCTGTCATGTGTTTTGATCTATATTGTGTTTCTCACACTTCTCATGTAAATAGCAAATCATTAGTTTAGCAGAGATCAGTAAGCTGGGTAAACCTGTTCCGAGGTCAGATCTGATCCTGGATCAGGTTTTCAGTGCAGTTATCCTTGTGCTTTCAGCTTTAGCACGGCCCCTTTTCATCTGTAGTTAAGCAGATGGGGCGGAATGTAAAAAAGCTCTGGCGTCTTACAGGATTTGTTGCATCACAAAATGTGTTTCTCCGCCTAAAAATGTTCACTTCTTGGAATTGAAATGAAAGAAATAGTTACTTGTGATCATGTCATTCTATACTATTTTCTGGACATTATCTTTTTATTTTCCTCAGAAGAATGTCCATGCTGTGCTTTTCCATACATTGAAAAATATAGTGACCCTGACCAAATTGAGAATCATATCCCCACAGATTGAGAATCTCATTTATGCTGACTAGTGGTGTTTGGGGTCACGGATCAAACCTGGCATTTCATTTTTGAGTATTTGAGAAGTACAATAAAGATTATTAGCGAACTACAACTTAACAAATTAAATGTAGCTTCAGGAGACTTGGAATATTGAGAGTGAGTATGTACTCATGTACTTTTTATCTTGCTTTTTATAGTATTTTTTTAGCTTGACTGCATCCTACCTCATTCACTTGCAATGTAAAGAAAGAAAAATAATCTTGTTTGTTTGAAGAAAGGAGGGTTTGGAATGATGTGAGTAAATGACACACTTTTCATATTTGATTGAACTATGGATTATGTACCTAAACTTTAGTCATAGAGTCCATGTTTTGTGTCTGTTTATAACAGTTTAATTGGTTTGTTAAAGTTGATGATTAATAGAGTTCAGTGTCTAGATGGAGATAAAGTCAGTTTTAGATGAAAACACTTAAGACTAGAAATTCCAGTTGCTCTGTTGAAATGACTGAAATAGATTGAAATGTTTGTACATTTTGGCAAAGAAGCATCAGTGCACACATTACTACTGAGAGAGATGGAGATCTGGCGTATTTGACAGGAACTTATGGAGACGGGACATAATGACCTGCCCCGAATCACTTTCTGCTACTAACAGACACTTACACTTAAAATATTAGCACGACATGAGGTTTGTAGTAGTAGTCTAGACTTGCATGCAGGAAGGTTTGATGTTTTTTTTTTTTAATCGTGTGCTCGAGGGCTTCCTCTCCGTTCAGGCTGGTAATCAATCTGAGCAGCTCAGTGTCTGTTGGGTGAGTCTTCTTCCACCCTGCTGAAGGAGCAGAACTGGACCATCTGTCTGTGTACTGTACCGCTTATTTACAGCCTGATTCTTCCAATCATCCTGCTGCATCGCTTAGTTTGTCCAAAATGTAGTATTTAAGAAAAATAAAAGTGTTGAACAGTGAAATTAGTATAGTAACATTTATGGCTGATTTCATTTCTTTATTTTTAAACTTTAAACCATAAAGTTTTAATTTTGTTGGAAAATTGCACGGAAAGCTTCTCTTTTGTTGACAACAGCCGGTTTATAATAGTTTCTTATTACAAGAATTGGAAGATATTTGGCGCATGTTGCATTCCTAAATGCATGTTAAAGTGACCCGAACTCAGAGCACATGCAATGGTTTTATGTTGAAACGCATTTACTGCAAACAGAGCTGCTCTGAAACACTGAAAACACCGGATCATGAGCTGCTCGCGTGGAAATAAACACAGTGTCGTGATTCACTCTGAAACATGCAAAGTATAGTTTTATTTAATTAAATCGCAGCCTTTGCAATTTGATATTTGCACTAAGCCATATAATGATTTTGGTTTTATTTTGATTAATTGTGCAACCCTAATTATAGGGTGCTATTTGTGGCAGCGGTGTATGGAGCCTCTCACTAATACCAGAACCTCAGGCTTTACAGGTCACTGCCTGAATAACCAGCATAAGAAGTAACTGTGCCCTGTGTATGTACACACACACATACTCATTCTGGCTCTCTGCCCCATGTCAATTTTTAATGAGAGTGAATTTTTCATCTTGCCACCAGCAGAGACTCAACTGTGAAGGTGGGTTCAGCAGAAACACAATATGAAGTTAATGTTTCATTCTGAGACAGAGAGAGGGCGAATGAGGAAAGCCGTCCTCCATGATCCCTGCAGTGAAGGGGATTATGGGAGGGAGGGGTCAGCGGGACGGGGGAGGGGAGAACAGAAGTCGGTCACATGTGTCATTACAGGAATCAGGGCTGGACTTTACACACACACACACACACACACACACACACACACACACACACACACACACACACACACACACACACACACACACACACACACACACACACACACACACACACACACACACAATGTAGTAAAGCAAACTACTTATCCTTTTTGTGCATGTTCAGATGTTCATATTAGTCATTTTGGAGGTGGAGAGAACACTTATTTTTCTTTATAATGACATGGTTGATGAATTATGCATAGTAAGTCAATGGACTTTAATGAATAGGTTTATAAGTTGAAAGGATCATTCTGTATGTTTTCTAAACAACATTTGAGCTACAGTTATTAACGTACGTACTTAGAAATACAGATGGCAAAAGATGTTTTTTTGCAGCGATACGATACCATATAAAAACCATTTGGGTTCCGTAATGAAACTTTCAGTAAACAGTTCTTAAAATAATCATATTTTCCTTAGTGTAAAGAAGATTTTAATAATATAAAGAACCCTTTTTTATTATTAAGAACCTTTTTTGAGAGTGTAAATCCAGATGTACAGATGCTGAGGTGGGGGTGTCTTGTTCTGTTGTCTTGGAAGGTCATGTGCTGTTCTGTTGTACAAGGATGTTTGCATCACATTTGGTTATATGACAAACCAACACACTAAACATGGTGGAAAAAAACATTTCTGAGCTTTTTGACTGTTTGTGTGATTATATATTATTTTTAATTCTGCATACGCATTTTCTTAATTTGTACATTTTACGTTACTTTTTTGTTTTCTACCATTCAAATGATTTAAACATTTAAGAACTAATAGAACACTAGCTAAAATGCTACTTTTAGATACAGGCAAGCTCCATTCACTTTGGTTTGGTATTAAATTGTCTTCTTGTCTTTCATTAATTTGTCACTGGGATACCGTTGGGACAACACCCCTTTTTGTTGATTGGAGAAATGGGATAGGTTGTTGCTTCAAGCGATGCTTTAAAATTGGCCTTTTTCTTCAGCTTAGCCTGCACATAACAGGGGGGTCCAGATGTGAAATCTGCCCTGACAGGTCTGTTCTTCACTCGTTCCCCTCCAAACACTCATTAGAGCCTCACAACCCCAGTCATGGTGAGAGAACCACAACAGGCAGTCAGTGAATAATTTCTGGTATGAATCCACATGATGAAACGCGCTCCTGTTACTGCACGTTGCTCAGCACTGGGGTTGTGCAATGTGCTCTTGGCTGACTCACTCACGCTGATGATTCCCACAGCTAGCAGCACTAGATCTGTGCATTTCAAATCATTAGCTGGTTGCTTTCTGTACGCACTTTAAAAAAGTGTTGTGTGCGGAATCGTATTAGTCAACAGATGGACTTTGTCCAGTGGAGGAACAGTTTTTCCAGTTGGAAAACAGGCTCAAAAATAGTGCCAAACCTTTAGTGCAGCTTATTTTTTGGAAACCAGTTCTCCAGCCTACCACGCGACGCCCGCCTTACGCACACACACGGTGAAAGAGAAGACTTTGACAGGCCAGAAACATGCTGTCTTCACGACATGCTGCATATGTTGAAAACATCCAGCAGCTCAAACACATGTTCTCCCTCTTGTTTCTGTCTCACAAACACAAACGTCCTGCACACCAGCTCCGCTTTGAATCACATGGCTGTGGGTTGTTTCACAGCTAAGCACAGCAGCAGGACAGAGGCACAGTTTTAGCGCCATGACTGTGAGGAAGGCAGGACATTCAGTGGGTCTGCAGTGACCACGTCTGTCCATAAAATCAGACCAAAATGAGGTCATTTAAGACCAATGAGCTTTTATGGCTGTGAAATTGCACTGAACTTTTTTCTGTTACAGTAAGTTGTTGTTTATCAGACGCTCTTGTTAAAACACTGTGAGAGGGGTTCCCAAAAGGTTTTTGTCAGTAGAACCCCTTATATGGAAAATATTTACTTGAAGTAGCGCCTTACATTTTAAGTTAACATTTCAATTATTGAACTACACATTTATTTGTTCAAGGTACTCTGATGTGGGTTAATGATCACATGATCACATATTCATCATCAATGACTATTCCTGATGTAAATTCGAATTTTACTTTAAAATAAAATTATTATATTAATTTTATTTTACACTGCAAGTTACAATACTCACATTTGTCTTAAATTCTTTACTTTTAACAAACACTTTTAATTCTTCCCTAGTGAAAAAAAACTATACCAAAATGTATTTAAAATACATTTATTTCATACTTAGTATACTACAAATCCATTAACATATTTACAGACATATTGCTTGAGACTTACTGATATAAATATTGTAATTAAATTTTATTTTGAGTACTTTATTGCACAATGCAGATTTCTTAATATTAAGCCTAAAATTATTGTTAATATCACTATTAGTAAGGATAGTATGATCACTGTATAATATCAGTCTTCAAATGCAAGATATTTAAAGTGTACCTAAAGTATACTTGCAATAGTTCCACTTTAGCACAATCAAATATACTTAAGTATATCTTTAGTTGTACCTCAGCACTATTTCCGGATAACTAAAGTGCATTAAGTTAAAAATTAGTTTTCCGATTTAGCAGACTTTAAGTTTACCAATTAGTATACTAAAAGTACAATTGCAGGGTATATATATATTTAGTACATAAATATGTAAATGTATTTGTAGTATGCTTAGAATAAAATAAATGTATCTCAAATATGTGTTAGTATAGGCCTATTTATTTTTCAATAGGGTTTACTTTTTAAAATCCGGAAGCTTGTAACATTTCAAATTCTCTAGCTTTTATTTTGGCGGAATAACTGTAACTTTTTACAAAAACGTTAGAAATTATGCTAATGTGTAACTAAACTTTGCCCGTGTTGCATTCCCAAATGCACTTTAAACTCACAGCTCATACAGAGATGGTGGTTGCTGCTTGCTGCTTGCGTGTGCACTGAACACTTCACTCTGAACATGCAGTTTATAGTTATAAGATGTCCTGCAATTTAGATGGTACATGCTATATGTCAAGAATGTAAACTGAAGCATGCTTGTTCTAAAGACTTGAAGTGTTTAGATTATGGGTTTTTCTTTTTTCTTTCCTTCTTTCTTTATTTTTAGTTAGACCACCATGGTGTATTAAACCCCAAAATGCCCTTAAGGGGGTAGATTTCCAATTCCATCCATTTTCTTGTATTATAAAATGAAATTGAAATCATAGTTTTCTTAAAACCAGTGTTATCTATTCTATGTTATTCTATAGATCTATGTTACAGGCAATGTCTGTATTTGGTATCTGAGAGGTGACTGAGGGTCTGACCCATGTCTGGAATGCAGTAACAGTTTTTTCTCATTTAGCATGTCCTTGTTTTGTAATTAATCAGTTTTAACTTTATTTGGTTGCACTTTATTTGAAGGTGTCTTTGTTACAGTATATTTAAGTACTGATTAATATTAATTAACATGTACTTATTATAGGGTTAGGGTTTGGTTGAGGGTTAGTTGCATGTAATTATGCATAATTAACTGTTATTATGGTAAGTACATGTAGCATATGTAACAAGGACACTGTAAAATAAAGTGTTACCCGTTATTCTTTATTCATTTTATTCCGTACCCTCTGTGGATGTAGATTTCATGTTCTGTTCCAGTGAAGTCCTGACAAAAACTCAACCTTGAAGGAAAAATATAATCTAATTGCGCAAGCACGGGTTGTTTATTATTTTTTTTAGAAGCATAGTGGCTTACGTATATAGGACATAGTGTGTCAAAGATAATGTCTTGGAATTTTTGTGCTTTAATATGTCAGTGGCAAACAACATCAAAGTTGAAATTGTATGGCAATTAAAACATGATGTAATTACAACACAGCTTGACCTGACGCTTTACTCATTAAGGTTCAATGCAATGGGTAACTTTGGCTACGTTCACACTGCAGGCTGAAACGACCTAATTTTTTTGCCCCTATGCGACCTGTATCTGATCTTTTCATGACAGTCTGAACGACACAGATCCGATCTTTTCAAATGCGACCCAGGCCACTTGGGTATGTGGTCCAAATCCGATATGTATCCGATCTTTTGAAATAAGACTTCAATCTGAACGGCCAGGCCACATGTATCCGACCCGCACGTCATTGATATGCGACAAACGTCATAATTCTGCGTAGAAGTAGGCGGGAATGAGAAGATAAACAACAACTATGGCGGACGATGCTGAGACCAGTCAATGGAAGGGAAGCAAGGTTTCTGATTTAATTAATATTTGGGGGGACAGCTCTATTCAGGCCATGTTTAGCTACTTCCGCAAACAACAAGTGACGTCGTTGACCGTTGAGTACTCTTCTGTGCATGCGGGTCACTTCTGGGTCATTTCACGTTCACGTTCAGACAGGAGGTCACAAAAGGTCGCATTGAATTGGAAATGTGAACGGCCTTGCAAAAAAATCTGTTTTTTTCAAAAAATCGGAATTGAGCATTAAGCCCCTGCAGTGTGAACGAGGCCTTAGATGCGAATCCTGTGAAAGTCCTTAACAATTCCATATCAACTAAAAAAAAATTCTTTCCACACCACTTATATGCTTTCATACATTATACAGCAGGAGAACTTCTCTAGCATACTGCTTAAGTGGGCCGTACAGGACGAGGGCTCAGAGTGCTAATGTGACCAAGCTTTGACCCCTCTTCTTGCTCTTTCCGCAGGTGTACGTGGAGTTTGACGACCTTGAGTGGGAGAAGCGTGAGTGGGTCAAGGTGTACGAAGACTTCCAGATCTTTCTGCTGGAACATCAGCTGGTTTGGGCCAAAAGGAAGGAGGGTGCCCAGCTGCAGGGAACAAAAGCCAAGCAGATCCAGTGGCCAGCTCTGGTGAGTCATTCCTCCCAAGATCTTTGATCCGGAGATGTGCTTTGCGTTGAGCCGCAGCTGTGGAGCATTTCAAGTCGGAACAATAGCTCTGCGGAGGCAATGTGACGGGATCCTTTATGTTGCTGGAATGATTTGGGGTTTGGATGACTCTCAGATCAATGGCTCATGTCTGACAATAAAATCATTATTTGTTTAGAAGGCCTGCTGAAAAGATGGGAAATAACAGAGGGTTTGATGTCCTTTAAAAGAGACTGAAAGGCAGCGAGCAAGAGATTGTAAATGTTTCACGGCTCACGCTGTTTTGATTATGTAACGTTAGCAGCAGCACAGCGCCATCTGGGCCATGAGCACACGATACAATATTTCAAAGTGAAATCTTAGTATGCCACACGGGACGGTAGTCATAGCGCCCACACATCCACAGGCCGACGACCCAGCATGTGTCATGGTTCACTTACCCTCATCAAGAACTCGTGATTACTCCGTAAGTTTTCAACCAGGGAGTTTTTCATATTCATGAAGTTTACACTACTGTAATTTTTCTCCTGTGTTTTAAGGCAGTTAAAGGTACGGTAGGCTATTTCGGAGCAGCTAGCAATAGAAAGTTCCCCAAGAGATCCCACCCTCCTTTCAGAGTGCTCTCCAAAGCTACGCCACCTCCAAAACTAGGGATGGGTACCGAGAACCGGTATTTTTTTGGACCGGTACTGGAGATGCACCAATTACAATTTTCTAGGACGATTACGATTTTTCATTGAGTTTGACCCGATACCGATTTTAGGCGATTCCGATTTCATTTTTTCTAACCACTTTACAGCACACACAAATATTTATTTTCTCTCTTTTCTTTAGTAGAACATTTTACATTTTGCATAGAACATTTTTTGAACAGTAATCGCTATAAAATAGAACTATATAAATTAGGGATGTTAACGATTAATCGACAATCGATTAATTGTCGATAATACATTTAATCGATAAAATGTATCGATCATCGATTAAGCAGGTTCATGGACGTGCGTGCTGCTCAACCGCGAAACATGTAAAGCGAGCGTGCCGGAGTTATGTTTGGGACCATTTTACACCATCATGACTATAAGTTTGCGTGTGCATTCGCAGCCTTTTGTTTTGTGCAAATATAAGTTGTAATATTGTGTTTCTTTTGTGTAGGCCTATCTATATATGATTAATCGACACATCGACGAAACATAAATCATACTTACAGGTTGTGGCCCCTAAACAACAGCTTCTGTTCTTAAAGTCCCTGTAAAGTCAAAATTAAGAATGTGTTCTGAGTTTGTCATATCACAGAAAAATGTGTTATTAGCCACCCAGCCAAATTTGAATGATAAAAAAAGCCGGCAAGTACATAAAATAAGCTATTAAAATCTTGAAAAAATGAGCAGTAGTCTCTGCCCTCAAACGCTGGGGGCGTGTCCGCTAGCTGCGCTAAAAACCACGCCCACTCGTGGTAAAGCTGCCGTTGCCACACTCAACTGTCACCCGCTACAGCCGGAATGGATGCTCCTAGCAGCTTATTAGGTTAATTAATGTTATAACATAAGCACACAAACTTACACTCATTGGTGGGCACGCACTGCCGATGATGGCACCAGTTGTCGGCGCGACGGGAGGATGAAGGCCGAGGTGGGAGATAGTCGGTTCGGCCCCATTCACCAGTAACAGCGGATTATCAGTGAATCCCAGTTGTCTCCGACGAAAGTTTATAAAACTATCCCGTGTAAAATGATCACTACAGAGGTGGGTTTTGGTGGTTATCCTCAGCTCTCCATCAAGGTGGCTCTTCACAAAATTAATCCACCTCTTCTTGATGTGATCGTTTTTAGGAAATTTAAATAAGGACACCGATCTGTTTTGTACATGATCGCATCCAGGTAGTACGCATTTCCGTGACGAAGACATAACTAGCAAACTGTATGCTGTAGTAACTATAATAGCACTGACAGTAACTCGCGATTGTGCGCCAAACTGATGCGAATGTGCTCTATTTATATTGTTAGTGGAGCGGCCAGCCTCAGTGGCTCTAGTGCGTCATCGAGTAGGGGCGTGTCCAGGAGCTCAGGGGCTCCAGTGCGTCATTGAGCGCCGTTTTAGACCCGCCCAAAAAATCCGGAAAATAGCAATGTTGAAAAACTGTTTAACGGTCTAACTCCACAATTCAGTACTTCACAGTTCACAGTCTTTGTAATATGTTTTAGCAATACTTTTCTAACATTAATAATGTGTTTAGAATTTTTTTTTAAATTGCCTTTACAGGGACTTTAAAGTTGGAACTGCTCCATCTTTCAGCACAAGCCGTTGTGCGAATCCTGCATTGAACTCGCCAAGATTGTGGAAGCTTTCCTCCGTAACGTGCAGCACAGAGAGCGAGATTTGGGTAATAATTAACCATTGATCCCTAACCCCCGCGACCCTAGGAAGGCTGAACAAAGTGGACCTGCAATTCGGGCACTGATGAAAATAACAGCGTTTCGACGACATTGCGGCGGCAACAACACAACACAATAACTCTTCTCCAACGCAATATAAAATGGCCTCGCCCCCCTTATTTCGTATTCTCGGAGGAGGGGTTTATGAGGGGTTTATTGGGGTTTTCTGACATCGGCAACACTGGAGGAATGTCGTGTAGTCCAAAACCGGCTGTTTGCTGTAGTCCTTAGAAGCAAATATCTCCGTTTGCTTTGAACTTTGAGTGCTGTAACTTTGCAGATGTTGTTAATGCTCAAACAGCAACATTACACACTAACTAAAGTTAGAAAAGTGTAATCGTGTTTTACCACCCCTTTAATGATATTCAGCTAAAATGAAATCTTTTGCAACAAGACTTAAAACTTAAAATAAGATATTAGGCAACAATAAGTTTTTCTTTTTTTTTGCAATAAGACTTAAAATAAATGTGAATGATATCTACGTTTTTTTATCTTTTACCTTATTGGAATCAGAATCGGAATCGAAATGGTTAAAATTTAAATGATACCCAACCCTAGCTGTGGTATGCTGAGAATCTCTCTCTCGGAAGGGCCTTTTTATTTAAAAAATGTGCTTTATGCCTCTTTTTCTGTTTGCTTAGAGAAATTTGTAAACTGCGGTACTAAAGTTCAGCAGTAATAAAATTAATTGAAATTTTCAACATCTTTTCACATCACGTCTTTTCGCACCAAACTATAGAGAGTAGTATTAATAACAGTATCGATAAGCACCGGTATTGTTACGAACTACTCTGAGAAGAGGGTTGAGATCCAAACGCAGCTTTATTTGAGGGCAATCCAGAGGCAAGAGAGTAATCCAGGGAACAGGGCAAGATATCCAAAACCAAGAGACAAGAAAACCATAAGAATGCTCAGAAATGCAGTGTAACACTTAAACAAGACTTAGCGGTGAGTGAATGAATGAACATGGTATAAATAGACAAGGACTAACAGGGTGATGAGAAACAGTTGAATGCAATCAGAGACCAACCAGGTGATGAGACACAGGTGAATGAAATGATGAATGCTGATGAATCCGGGGAGTGAGTTATGGGAAATGTAGTTAGTGAGGAAGTGATCAGTCTATTGTGGAGCGCCCTCTGGTGGCTCTCGAGGGCACTCCAGCTGGTGATTGTTAAAGGTATCGATAAGCAGTATCGGTATCCATCAAATTGAAACGATACCCATCCCTATACAAAACACATGAACGCACAAAGCAGAGTCTGCAAAGCAGTATGAGGCGAGAGACTGCGTTAAATTACCTCATCTCTCAAAGCACATAACATTATAATAATAATGAACGTAAACAGAGCTCTAACCTGTACCACCTGACTGCTGCAGATTCATTCCGGCGTTGATAGTGTTGGCATAGAAATGCATAAATCCGAGTCTGAGGATGAAACACCTCTTGTTAGAATGTTACGGGTTGCCATCTCGTAAATATAGTTACATCATGGCATGAATGCAGCATAAGCTCGTTGTTTTGGTTCTGGAGGAACTGTAAAAGTTGCCTGCTGTTTGTTCGTGGCTTTTGGTGACTTTGTCCACAACTTGCTTAGCCTTACGGAAGTGCTGATGACGTGTGATGTCTGCGCGAGCAGGGTGCACGAAGGTATGGAAATGCATGTGTTGACAGGCAGTTAGGGTTCCACATAAGATATATGTACATGTTTTAATATTTAGACCACCTCTATTATTGATTGCTATCAGGATGTGAATAGAGTTTTAACCAGTATAACAAAAAGTGTTGACAAATTGACAAAAACAAATTGCCTACCCCCCCTATTAATAGTTATTTTTGTGTGTGTGTGTGTGCGCTGTGTAGTGAGATACAGTAATATCACGAAATATCATTACAATTTAACAACTGTTTTGTATTTGAATATATTTTACAATGTAATTTATTCCCGTGATTTAAAGCAGAATTTTCAGCATCATTACACCAGTCTTCAGTGTCATATGATCCTTCAGAATTCATTCTAATATGCTGATTTGGTGCTCAAGAAACATGGAAACCGCAATACACTTTTAATTTAATTGTACATTGAATCAAAAGTGTCAGTAAAAATTTCCATTTCAAATAAATGCTGTTCTTCTGAAATTTCTTTTCAGCTAAGAATCCTAAGAAAATTATCATGGTTTTTCTCAAAATTATTAAGCAATTTTCAACAATGATAATAATAAGAATGATTATCTATAAAAGAATTGAATGAAACTATAAAAAAAAATATTACCGAAAATAATTGAGCCCCAACTTTTTAGAATGATTTGTGAAGGATTGTGTGACACTGAAGACACGGTAGTGTACACAGTGACTAGGTAAACTAGGTCAAAGCTCTTAACATATTGTGTATTTTAGCTTGAATGGAACAACAATATATTTACAAATCAGCATCCATTCCACGAGCATAATTGTTTGTTGGTTTTGGATGGGTTAGTCGAAATTTGTGAACTGGAGATTATTTAACTTGAGAAATATTTAATGTAGTCAATAGACTGTTGACAACGCTTGGTGTTCAGAGAAAACATTCTCTGTCATTGTGAATTTGCAATGTCCATGCTTTTTGTGTTGCTTTTTAAAACTGGGACCTATTTTGCACTGATTTTTCCTGTTCTTTACACTTAACACTTATCTGACTTATGATGGGTTTGTACAGTTGTCAAACAACATAACCTAATTACTTTACTCAACGCCTGACCAAACAGCAATTTACCAACAAGACTCGCGGGATTGTGTTGTTCTCTGGTCTTCTTTGAAAGCTGTTATTTTTCTATCGTCTTTCTCTCTTTCAAGTTTCCTGTGTCCCTCGCTCACACACAATTTCCTTCACGGCTCCATTATTTATGGCTGCCATTGGAGGAGAGTTTACTGCCACCAGATCTCCTATCTCAGCACTCTCTCTCTCTCTCTCTCTCTCTCTCTCTCTCTCTCTCTCTCTCTCTCTCTCTCTCTCTCTCTCTCTCTCTCTCTCTCTCTCCCTCTCTCTCTCTCTCTCTCTCTCTCTCTCTCCCTCTCCCTCTCCCTCACCCTCTCCCTCTCTCTCTCTCTCTCTCTCTCTCTCTCTCTCTCTCTCTCTCTCTCTCTCTCTCTCTCTCTCTCTCTCTCTCTCTCTGCAGCACATTTTGGCCAGTCTCTGTAGTTCTGTTGATAGATGTGGCCCAGCCCAAGCTAGCTGATTTCTCCTGTGTTCAGATTAGCACACTGGATCTTTTGTCTGAATGTGACCCGAGCAGGTTTCTCCAGTGTTTCCTGCACATCTTTGCATTGATTGCATAGTCATTCCCAAACATGCAGTATGACCAGTGTTGTCTAGTTTGTGGTTCTTTTAAATGAATCAGCAAAAACTCAAATTCATGATGAATTAGTGTTTTGAGTCAGTCTAACGACTCGCTTCAGAGTGGTGACTGAATTAACACTTGACTCACTGTCTGAACCACAAGTCATTACTTTCAGTCATTTCAGTCTCAATAACTAACCGACAATTACTATTATGTGAACTCTGACTAGTTGTTACCTTGACAATGTTTAAATGTAATGTATGGTATTTCTCAATTACAAAATTCTTTTAATAATTGTGCTCAAAAAATAATTTTTGCATTGAGCAAAAGTGACAGTAAAGACTTTTACACTGTTATAAAAAAAGTCTATTTCAAATATTTAGCATCACAGCTCTTTTCAACATTGATGATAATATTCAATTTAATTCACATTAATTTGTATTGCGCTTTTCACAATACACATCGTTTCAGAGCAGCTTTACAGAAAATGTATGTGTCTTACCATTTAGAGTGATCATCACCGTGTCCAAGTTATGCATTTCAGAAATGTACATTCAAATTGCACAATTATTTGAGCCTAACACAGATCCTTGCGGCACTCCATAATTTACTGACGTCATCTTAGATTTTTCCCCGTTTAAATAGACAAAATGGTTAACGGTCTGATACGATATAAACCACCTTAATGCGTGTCCCTGAACACCAGTGTAATTTTGTAGTCAATCTAAGAGTATTTTAAAATAGTGTCGAACGCAGCACTAACTGCCAGCTTGAACAGTCTTGGGACATGACCTAGAGACAGAGACAAGTTAATAATATTGAGAAGAGGCTCTTCTGCTACAGGTAACAACTCTTTCAGTAGTTTAGTAAGAAATAATAAGAAATGTAATGTTTCTTGAGCAGCAAATCATCATATTAGAATTATTTGGAAGGATCACGTGACACTGAAGACTTATTGCAAGTGCTTAGTGCTCCCTTTATATGTGTGTGCCTGGCAGTTGTCTGTTTGCGATAAGTTCAGTGGTGCGGCTTGTTCACAACTCTCACTCCTTCTGTCTGATTATCAGTGATGACTGTAGTTGTTCATTCAGATTGGACTGTGTTCTACAAACACAGCTCTTCCTGCACAAACTCCACAAGGCCGTTATGTATTTACGACATCCTGTAAACCGTCTTTGTCAAGTGCTGTATTTTACGCATTCATGCTGATGTAGCTAACTCTCTGATGGTTTAATTGTGTTTAGCCCTGCTTGACCCCTGGCCTTAAGGGCGATCTTTACTGCTGATAAACGCACAGACCCCTGCCCCGCTGTCTTGTTTAGTGAAAGCTTTCTGTCTTCATTTTGCTTTCAAGGGATGAAATCCTTCCGCTGAAGGAACAATGCTGTGGATTAAAATCTTCAAACCCATTATTTTCATCAACCCACATGAGTGACTTTAATAAACGGTTTGGCTTCTATGTTTTGGCTTGATCATTATGATGTGAAAAGTGTGTGTTTGAGGCCTTATGCTGCAGAAACAAAATGAAAACCCTTTTTTCCCTTTATGTTGTTTGCGGTTAACCAATCAAGCCCAGTAATACAAGTTCTCCTGTTAATATTAACTGTAAATGCTGATTAAAGCGCAAAGGTTTGGTAGCTTAGACAGTGAAATGGATGTTGTGTAAAACGCATGTGGTTATTTTTAGTCATTTTGTGATGGGAATCTTGCCGAACAGCTGTTGAGCTGATAACACGTAGTGATTGGTTTAGGTTTGCTCATGTGGCACAGCAACAGATCTACAAACACCCAGAGAACGTACACCAGGTGCTCGCTCTTAAGGTCCTTGCACACTGAGTCTGAAATTTTTGTATGCGTTTTTCGTATTCATCATTCGGTGGCTCTGAATCATCAAAAACACCTCTCAAAAGGCTAGTTACGGATGTGAAAAATGCAGAAAATCGATTCCGATCCGAATTTGTTTCTGAAAGTTTCGGAGACAATGTGTGCGTGTGATTAACAAAATGTGAGGTCATATTTGTTTTTTAACGTGCGAAGATTTCGGATTCATTAAAAAGAACCGCATTAATCGAGAATTACCATGCAACCTATTATTATATATTTTTTTATTAATATAAAAAAAAAATTATATTATTATTATTTTTAATTTGTTTTATAATTTTGTATTATTGTACAATTTATTGACATTGTTGCATCATAGCTTGCTCCATCAAACTAACATTTGAAATCGCAATATTGCTTAGTCCACTTATCAAAACGTAAAGGCTGCGATTTAATTAAGTCTGTGAATATCTATTCAGCAAACTCCATCCAGGATTTGTTGTGAGTTTAATTTGCATTGGGTGTTTTGTAACAAGATGCATCTGTAAACTTTAAATAATAGAAACTTAAAGGACTCCACCAAAATAAAAGTTTGAGGTTTTAACTCTTGCAAGTGAAAACATTAAGACAAGTATTGGGATTTTGCTACTATGGTAATTCATTTTCTTATAATTCATTCATTTATTATGTAATATTCATTATTTTGCAGTGCAGTTTCTGTCTTAGAGATGATAATAAGTATTTAATAATACAAAATTATTATAATTGTTGTTGTTGTTGTTTCTAATAACAATATTATCAACTTAAAAGTGTATAACATTTCCTTCCAGGGGAGAATGTAGACCCTCAGAACCTCTATGAATTCTGTGGGGAAACACTGCTTTACTGTTCCGATAAGTTTTTGTCTGTGTTGTTTATGTAGTTTTGCTGGTGGAAGATGCACCACTGCTTGTGACCTTTGCTACTGGTCTCTTTCTGACTGGCTATAAAAAATCTCTCTCTCTCTCTCTCTCTCTCTCTCTCTCTCTCTCTCTCTCTCTCTCTCTCTCTCTCTCTCTCTCTCTCTCTCTCTCTCTCTCTCTCTCCCTCTCCCTCTCCCTCTCCCTCTCCTGCTCTAGCATCGTATGTCTGTCTGTGTCATATGACGCTTTCGGGTCATTGGGTTTGCCAGCCCTGTCAGGTTGTATGTTGGCAGCACAGAGGGCAAAGTGTCATGCATGTGTTTTGTGCAGAGGCAGTGTGAGAGAAGAGGTACATTGAGACGGAGGAGTACACAGATGATCTTTCACTGCCAGCTGCACAGCTGGCTGCTTAATGGCAGCAATCATAGACAGCAGCGTATGCAGGGATCGCCCGAGGCGGCTCTCTCCTGCCTGCACTGAAAGGACTGTCTCTGTGAGTAATGAAACCCGGCTGATGGGTGGGTGTGGGACATGACTTCACCAAAACCCCCCTCTGCACATTTGGCTTCGATTTGCGTCGGTGCTCACTTGTGTTTTTGGGTTCTCAGTCAGCTCGTCAGCCCACAGAACTATAGATTCAGCTGTGAACCTTTTTACTGTAAAACAAAGGGACATGATTGTCATCCTCATTTTTATTCCTTTTCACCACACGGTTGTAATGATAGTATACAGTGTTGTCGTGTTTACACGTCATATATGTGTGTCAGTAATGTGGCTATTTGTTGACTGATGCAGTTCCATACAGCACATTTAAATTCAGTGACTATCTAAAATTTCAGATAGTGACAGTTTACCTTTTCTTTTGCATTTTTAACTGCACACAGAAATCTCTTGAAATGCTTTTGTGATACAAATGTAAAAATATTTTTCATGCAAATTTCATGCCAGTTATTACAATTTAAAATTGTTTCTATATAAATATATTTAAAAATGTATTTTTTGTGGAGACTGTGACTTTTTTTTTTGATGAATAGAAGTTCAAATGAATATGAATAGAAAAGAACAGCCTTTATTTGAAAACTTTTGTAACATTTTAAATGTTTTTGATGTCACTTTTCGATGTCTGTTTTGCATTGTATGCCTTCATTTTCCAGTAAAAGTGTGTTTTTGAATGCATAATCTGTCATGAAGCTACATTATAGGTGCATAATGTCCAGATCTATATATTTTTTCCTGGCCCAAATGAAAATTCAGTGATTCAAAAATAAAACATTTTTGTGGTGTAACTATTGGAAATGTCAGCAGGTTCAAATTTGGACTTTTACCCTGCTGTAGTTTTAGGCCTGTCTGGGCCAGCAGAAAAAAACCTTTATTGTTGAGATCTGTACAGTGACCCTTCACTGAGACAAAAACCCACTATCTGTCGCCCCAAGGGCTGCTTCCTGTCATAATACTACGGTTTCTCTCTTTGTGTCGTCTTCACCCCTGCATCGGCAGCAGCTGTGTGGCAGGAACTGAGACCTCTGTGGCTTACCTGTGTGTTGTCTCTGCTCTCATGTGTCTGCATATGTGTCACTCTGAGGGCACGTTGCATAACAGCACTCTTAGCTTTTTATCAGACCTGCTCTTAGTCTGTGACTGCAGGAAGGATATTAATGAGAGGACTCAGTGCGTGGGACAGGCCTGCATCTTCACAGTCGGAGTGCAGTTTTGTGGTGGCCTCTAATACACCTTCCCCCATTAGGGTTTATTTATAGAGAGAGACTTCCGTTTACACAATCCCGGCTTGCTGGAAGCTTCAGAGAAACAGTTTTTCCAGCGGTAGTGTATGGGGATGTTCTCACAGGACATGTTCTTGCATTCTAGCTAGATGGAGCGTGACGGAATGGAACAGGATGTAGGGATCAAAAGAAGTGTTTTTCAAAGCTATTGTTTGATACACAGGTGAAACGGTTGTTAAAAATAGTTGATAAAAATATTTCATTCTTTTCATTCTTAAAGTGGATACTAGACAACTATAGTTCAAAATGTTAAAGCTATTTATATAGGGCTTTTCACAATACAATATTGTTTCTAAGCAGCTTTACAGAAAATCATGATGTTAATGTTTGTAATTTCTAAATGTCTTCATGGCTTATTGTCACATTTAACAGATTAGAGCTGAATGATAATATGGCTTATATTTTGGAATGATATAAACAATCCAATAGATTTGCTCTATAGTATATATCGGGGAATGAGAATATATATGCAGATATATTTGTGAATATACTGAATGTGGATAAATGTATTGGACGTACTATATATCCAATATATATAATTATATATATTATGTATTGGACGTACTATATCCAATTTTATATAAAGAGCATGGTGATGATATGTATTATTTATTTATTTTCAATTAGTTTTTAGGGATGTAAAGATACCCTCATGTCATGATTCGATACATATCACAATGCCAAACTCACGATATGATTTTATTTTCGATACTCCAAGACATATGGTAAAAAGTTAACAAAAATGTAATGTTGATTAAAATTCTACATTTGATATTACATTGGATGTGGAAATGAATAGGCTTGGACTTGGTGCTGGGAACTCAATGCACAGGACAATAGTGACACCAGAATAAAAATATTCATGATTCTGAAGCTGAAAATACAGAATTATTTTAGACAAATATGCTTGCACTCTGTCACTGACTAGATATATTTAAAATAATATAGGACACTTTTTACTAGTAACATAAGAAATGTGGCATTATCGGGACCCACAGATATTCCCCTATTGCAATATTATACCCTATTAACATTATATATAGTAGTTTAATGTACTGACACTAAAACTCTGAAAACTCGATTTTTTTCCTCACACAGTGTTTTTCATTTTGGGTGAATTATACACAATACACAAGGTCACTAAACACCATACATATTTTTGCATTTTTGAACTGCGATATATTGTGAGATGATATATTGTTACACCCCTATTAGTTAATTAATTAGTCATCTATGAGTAAACAATTTGTTAATTGACTTCCCCAAAAGTGTAACATCCAAAACATCGTATGACAAGAATTTGGCGTGGGGCTATATTTTTTCACCAATGGCGGATAGGAGGGTTTTTCAAACTGGGTTATTTTTTTTTCTTTTTCATTTTCATTTCTTGCTGATGACGTTATAGCTGCAGGAATCACTTAAAAAAATTAAAAAAATAAAATAAAAAATTTGCTGAAGAGGTGCGATGCTGACAGTGATGCAACGGCCAAAGATATCCATCTGAAGCACGTGTACACAGACCAAGACTTAACATAATTCAGATGGAGCGCAAGAACGTGTCATGTGTGAATGGCCCTGTTTGAACAAATGGTAACACATGCTGTATACAGCTGTCTTAACTGTAGGTTTGTGGCTAAAAATGAGGTCCACTTCACCTCTGATTTGTTGGAGGTTTAGTGAGAGGGTGAGGCCAGCGAGAGGGTGTTCACCCTGATAAGTGCTGATGCTGTGTTTTAAGCATGACCTCACCATATGCATGCATAAGTAGCAGTTTAAGCACTGCACAAGGGACGTGCTGCCATTGTGTTCGGGTCTACTGAGGCCTACAGTGTTTTCACTCAGTCTGCTCAGGGTAACGCAATATAGCGCTTTAGTGTGATTGACAGAAATGTGTTGTTTGGGAATGAGCGGGGTAAAGGTCATAGATAGTAATATTTACGTAAGGTCCACAGAGAACTTTTGTACCACTTATAGTCCTAGACAGCCTTCTTCAAAAAGTAGGCTTCATTGTATTTGCACCCTTTTCATGAATTTTATTAGCATTGAATGTATTCATAGATAGATAGGCAGGCTTTACAAATAACAAAACACAACCTCTCAATATATATGAAAACAGAAACATATAGTACACGCAAATTATTATGTCCTGTATACAAAATTCTGGCAGAAAGATAAAAGATATTGCGAACACTTTACCTAAAGCCGTTATATATAATGCATTATAAACGTATTTTTAATGCATTAATAATGGCTTGTAATGCACGTTACAATGCATTGAATGGTTTCATTAATAATTGTAACCACAGTTATAATACATTATAATACTTATGTTACATCTTTAGAAAGTATAATGCATGAAAACATATGACAAACAAACAATTTCAGATGTAACAAGAAATCTGAAAATATTATAATGCATTTTAACTTTGGACATACAGTACTATGTGTAAGACAAAACAATATACAGAAAAAAATTATTGCTCGCTATACAGTACATGATGCAATATTAAACAATATACAACAGTAAAAAAACTGCATTTGTAGAATTGCACTATATTGAATAGTCTTGTTCATTGCAATGAAAGTTTTTTTTTTTTTAATGCATATTTAATTAAATAACACTCTTTTATCTGTCTGGCAGGGTCGTTCTTGGGCCAGTGCAACTGTTGAGACTAAACAAGCTCATCCATCTTTTCCACGAAATATAAATGTGTGGGAATGGGAAATCAAAATTGTCTGGCACAACATTATACAAGGCAGCTTTTCCATGCGACACCACATTTTGTCATTTGCTTAGATTCAGGTACATCATGTCATGTAGTCACACATACAATAAAATTTGAAGTACCACTCCTCGTGTATGTTAATTATTAAACATAGACATTATTGTATATGTATATTGTATATTCAGGAGAACAACATAAATGATGTGGACAGAAGCAATCAGGGAAAACATTTCTGATTGGCTGTGGCTTTTGATTTATTGACGCAGTATTTTTATTTTCAGTGTGAACAGACAAATTGCTTGTTGCTGAAATCTTATCGCGTTGCGCCTGATTAGGACACAGTGTAATGCTGCCAGAAACACAGCTTGTGAAAATGAACCGCACAGTTAATAGATCACATTATCAGCATTACAGATGCAGCAGATATGCAGCTTATGACTCCTGAGCATTTGACGGAGTGTGTTAAAGACTTCTGACTATTAACGCACACATACACACACACCTGCCCCATAGAAGGTCACTGACTGATAGACATACATAGCAGGGCTCTACCGTTCTCTGCCTGCCCTGCTGCTTATTCTGTCTCTCGTGCACATGTGCCGTACACACGCCTCTGCTAAGCCCCACAAGCTCATCTCTGCTGGAGTCCTTTTATGAAAAAGAGACTTTCTTATTAATGTCACACGCTTCAAATCTGTGCAACACGATCTCGGCATGGAGAGAAACGGGAAGAGAGGATTATCATCTGTGAAAGATGTGGACGAGCCAGGAAACAAATACGCTCACACACCCGCTCGGAAAAGGGCCGCATCACACTGCTGCGACCCTGAAACGCTTGTATGCGCCTCCTCACGTGTCCTACGCAACTGTTTGAAGGGATAGTTTACACACAACTTATAATTCTGTCATCATTTACGCGCCCTAATTCTGTTGCAGACTGACTTTCAGGTTTCTTTTTATGCTCTCGATACAAATGAATGGGGACCAAGTACTGTCAATCTTCAAATATGATGACAAATGCATCATAAAATAATCATAAAGTAGTCCATACGGCTTATATTCCAAGCCATGCTATTGTGTGTTATCAACAAAATTAAAAGTAAAAAAAGAATAGCTCAGAAATATCACCCCAGTCACGACAACCACTAATGTTTGGGATGATTTACAGTACCTTTATGGTGATTTTTGGAGCGTGGCAGCCCATGGACTTCATTTTCATCGAATGGAAAAGAGCAGCATAAATAATCTGCTAAATTTCTCATTTAATTTGTTTTTGGTTTATTTAATAGGGACAATGCAAAGTAATGAACATTAGTATGAAATACAAATGTAAACATTTCAGATTATAGCAACATAATTTACAATTAATTTAGCAACTAATTTGCTAAATTTACAACTAATTAATATCCATATCCATATAATTTTATATCCATAGTCCCTAGCGAGGCAATATAAACAAAGTCATTACTAGTGAAGATAGAAATACAAATGTGCAAAACATAAATAACAATATGCAATAACAACATTGCAGATACCCATGTGCTCCAGAAAAAAGAACTACATGCAGGCGAGTAACTAATGACAGAAATGTCGTTTATAGTTGAATTATAAAATCTTGAAAAAATGAGCAGTAGTCTCTGCTCTCAAACGCTGGGGGCGTGTCCACTGGCTGCACTGAAACCACGCCCACTCGCGGGAAGTAAACACTCACCAGTTGTCGGCGCGACGGGAGGATGAAGGCCGAGGTGGGAGATAGTCGGTTCGGCCCCATTCACCAGTAACAGCGGATTATTAGTGAATACCAGTTGTCTCTGACGAAAGTTTATAAAACTATCCCGTGTAAAATGATCACTACAGAGGCGGTTGTTTGCGGTGATCCTCAGCTCTCCATCAAGGTGGCTCTTCACAAAATTAATCCACCCCTTCTTGATGTGATCTTTTTTCAGAAATTTAAATAAGGACACCGATCTGTTTGTACATGATCGCATCCAGGTAGTACGCATTTCCGTGACGATTGCATAGCTAGCTAGCAAACTGTAGGCTGACTCCTAGTAACTAATAATACTGACAGTAACTCGTGATTGAGTGGCAAAATGATGTTATTAATGTGCTCTATTTATATAGTTAGGGGAGGGGCCAGCCTCAAGGGCTCCAGTGCGTCGTCATCGAGCCCACGTTTTAGTCCCGCCCAAAAAATCCAGAAAATAGCAATGTTGAAAAACTGTTTAACGGTCTAACTCACAAATTGCCATCTTTGTAATATGTTTTAGCGATACTTTTCTAACATTTCTAATGTGTTTAGAATTTTTTTTAAGAATTGCCTTTACAGGGACTTTAAGTTCAGTGGTACGAAGGTGTTTAGGTCAGCGTTAGATCAAGGCCACTCTGCCTTTTTGTGGCACCCTATGCAAGTTGAAGCCAGTGATGTAACCAGTGATATTACATCACAACTTCCTTGTTCTTTTATCTAATGAAATGGGACTTTGCCGTCACATGTCTGGTGATAAGATGGCACAGGTTACTTTGAAGTTACAGTTTTCTCCTGCAAATGCAATCAGAACAAACTAGCACTGTGCTGTACCATCATGCTGAGATCAGGAAATAAGAGAATCGCTGGTGTGAATCTGGTGCATTTATGAGTCAGGATACAGCAGGATCGGTGCTCTTTGCAACAAGGTGAGTTAATAGAGCCTGAGTAACATGCTTTGGTTATCAGGAAATGAAATGTCAACCAGTTTTATTTCTGTAATGTGAAAATGTCTGCGTGAATCTGGATATTCAAGACAGAAACAATGTAGTGTACACTGTAAAACTAAAAACAAATCTGTGAAATTTACGGTAAAAAAAAAGCAGCAGCTGTGGTTGCCAGAAATTTACTGCAAAAAATAAAATAAAATACAGAAGCAACATTTTAGGTTTTACAGATTTGACTTAAATTTACAGTAAAAAATATTTTATTAACACATGACACTAAAGTAATGCAAGAAACATTAATTTAACAAAGATGTAACTCAAAACCCTAATGCACATAACTGAAGTAAAAACTAAGAAATATAGTTATTTCACTGAAAATACATCAAATGTTAAGTGTCACTCAAGGACTTTTTGGAATGTCAATTTACGTTTTTTAATGTAAATTATTCAAATGACTTCTTATTCACTTCCAAAAACTGTAAATTGAACAGTATTTTACTGTGAAATTACATTGAATTTTTCACCATAAGGAAACATTTTTTTAACCAATTTACAGGTTTTTACTGAAGCGTTTTTTTCTGTTAAAATCACGTCCATTTTTTACAGTGTAGGACTTTATTTACTCAACAAAGAATCTAATAGCATATGTGGCCTGAGTGATGTCATCAGAAAAGAAAGTTGTTTCAGAGGTGATGGAGAAGCTCATTACATTTTATGCATACAATCTATTTTTTTTCCTTTGGAAAATACCCAATAAGCTCAGCAACATTCATTAAGAAAGTAAATGGGGTCAATTTTGAATTCATGTTGACTTTAAAGGCTTGCTTTTGCTCGTGGCATAGATAAACATGAGATGTGAATAAAGCTAAGGTAATGTAAACACAGCTCAACCAGTGAGCGCTGCAGCTGCACGTTAGCCTGTAAACAACATTTCATCTTGGGTTAGGGATGGTTTATTTTGTCTCTCTGCCAGATATTACATCATACACGCTGAATCTGCTACATCTATAGACGGACTGACCCGATGAAGGTCAAGGCCACCCCACCACTGCTATCCTCCCTGTTCATTTGATCAGACTGCAGTGCACCCAAACCACTGCGTCTCCATTCTAAAGACATGAATTAATAGAGAGAGAGAGAGAGAGAGAGAGAGAGAGAGAGAGAGAGAGAGAGAGAGCAGCGAGGAGAGTGCCCGTCTTATAATAAATGTAATGTGCGCTTGCCCTTCCTCTTTCTTTACAGATTTCTTTTTGGCCGCATGCCTCCAGCTTCAGAAAAATGTTATTTGGCAGGCTGTTCTGTCGTCATTCTGAGCCTTTCATGTTAGAGCTGAGCTGCTTTGAGAGAGAGAGAGAGAGAGAGAGAGAGAGAGAGAGAGAGAGAGAGAGAGAGAGAGAGAGAGAGAGAGAGGGGGAAAAAAGCTGAAATCAATAAGACTTTCAAATTAAAGGGCTTATTTATGTAGAAAATAATGGGTTGTGATTATCTTGTGTCTTATATTGGTTTTAATGTGTGGAATAAAGTATTTTCTTTTCTGGTTTTGTTAAAACATATTTAAAGTCAACATGGAATCAAAATGTACTCTATTTATACTCGTATTACACGTTCCTGGTCCTATTGTGTACAATTCATCACTTGATGTTATTCCTGAGAAAAAAATGTTTGTCTTTGTAATTTTATCATCAATTTATTAGCCTCTGAAAGTCTTTCTTTATCCTCTGCGGTCTCCTAGCTACTGGGTAATGTTACCCAATAGCCAAATAGCCATTTGTTTTAGCAAACTCACATTCAGGTCTGGCTCCATTCTGGTATGGAATTCTCAGTTTTGCCATTCAGTTAATCCCCGATGAATAAAATCAAGTCCTGCCATACATTTATCATTGAATGTTCTGTTTCAGGACTTGTTTTATTTGTTCTTAAGCATTTTATAGACCTTGTTCAAGTGTATTTCCCTTTTAGTGATGCAGTTCAATATGAATCTATTCACAACCCATTTCACATCTGTAATGTTAAACATTTTTCAGTGAAACAGGATGTTCAAAGAAAAAAAACTCATAACATTATACATCAGATACTGATTGAATTGTGAAAGTACCCATTCCATGCCAGAATCGAGTCAGACATGCAGGGCTCCAGACTAACTTTTTTCACTAGGAGCACAGTGGCCCCCAACTGAAAATTTTAGGGGCACAACCAGAAAATTTAGGGGCACACACCGTAAATCAACATTATGACCAAATATTCACATTTCTACTACTTCCACTGTATTACTTATAAAAAACTTTGATAATAGATGCAGAAATTACAATGTGATGTCACATTTTATTGTGCACTTTTGAAGATGCAACAAGGTAAACCGACAGCACCATCGCTGTCATGTGATGCAAAAAAATATACCATACATTCAGGATAAAAAAAGTGCCAAGTAACAAAGTGCTTAGTAACCTTTCGGTCATTTCATAGTTACAAACAATACTGCCTGCACTATCGGCAAACTTCCTGTTCCTTGCAGTTTTGGGGTAGCGACTGCAACATTCGAGGTCATGGAGTTCGTCTCCTTACTTACAGTAACGTTACCTCAACAAGCTGAATTCTCGCAGCCAGTCTTCCCTAAAATGGTGAGTTCGGGCCTTTTTCGTCACACAAACCTCTGAATCACCATCCGACTGTGACTCTGTAGACTCTGGCACTGGCACACTAGCCGCAGGTCGGAAGAACGAGTCAATAGTTCTCTTGCTCATCGATCAGACGCACCTAGATGGTTGTGATATTTTCTCCGTCTCCTTCCCACAGACATTTATGCGCGCTCGATTATCTCTAGGACACTCCCACTCCACACATTATCCACTTACAGTGGCCTTTCCCTATTCTTCTCACACTCATTGGCCTGCCACACATTACGGATTCATTGACACGCCCCTTCCGAGTTTAACGTGTGAAAAAAAGGGCAAATTTACTGGTCGCACATGTGCGACTGGATGTAAAATTCAGTCGCACACCATCAAATTTTGGTGGCAAAATGCGACCATTTGGTGGCAGTCTGGAGCCTTGACATGAAATCAGGTTTGCTGAAACAATGTCGTAATAGCTATACATATACTGTTGGTGAAGTCATTGGAAAGGTTGTTTCAGAGGTGGAGCAAGTTTTGATGAAAGGTTATTCATCAAAGCATAAGATATTTTTACTCTGTAATGATGAATTTGGCAAAGACCTGGAATTGGTATTAAGAAACTAAAGAAGGTACATTTTGATTTCATCTGATTTGGTTCCACAAATATACATACCAAAATATCTTCTCTAAAGCTTTAGATTCTGTTGTCTTATGCAACAACAGATGCACAGAAAATCTAAAGTGCTATGGGAAAACAAAACATGTTTTCATCTGCCTGAAGAATTTTATTTCTGTGCAGAGATGGTGCCCTGAAAATATCTTGTTCTCCAGAATGCACTCACTGCGGTAGCTGTGTATTATTTATAGCTTTACTTTTCGTTTTTTCCGTGTGACCTCATTTTCGGCGGGAGGAGGTTGAGGATGATGGGTTTGACAGCGACCGCAGCATGAGAGAGAGAGCAGTGCAGAACCAGCCTTTTCCTCAGCCAATTGGAGAAAAACAGGATTGTGAAAGAACTGAATGCATGGCCTGGCTTCTGTCGTTCCTGTAAGACCCTGTTATTCACAACTCCAGAGTTAGTCCTCTATAGCCATAAAAGTAATTAATGTGGATTAACTCACATAAAGCACAATAGACAGAATACCTTGTAAACACAATTTTGTTTCCATGCACCATATTAGAGCTTTCCCAAAGATTAAATGCTGTCCTGTTTTATGACATATGTATCATACTGTATAGTCATTGATTGGACTGTGGTTGGACCATGAACTCCAGAGTTACACGAAATACGGCACGTCACTGGTTGAGAGACTAGTCTAGAGTTGTCTTCCACAACCAGACTGTAACCAGCCCAGAATGCTTTTTCTATAATCTATGAAGCTGGTTTCATACTAGTTTGTGGTCACTTGAAGTACAGTATACTCTCCATATAGTGTCAGAATGAGTCAAAAAGTTTGCAGCTTGCCAAGAATAGAAATGGGCTTTTTGAAATATTCATGTAATAAAGAGAAAAACTGTCCATTGTTTGTTGGTGAGGACAGCGTTCCCTCAGGAAGTTTGCTCGACTGTGATTGTACACTCAGCGAAACCCTATCAGCACCACAGCACTACTGATCATAAAACTGTCATTTGCATATTCCAGCTGGCTTTGATTTTAAAGCCACAGCTCTCTCTCTCTCTCTCTCTCTCTCTCTCTCTCTCTCTCTCTCTCTCTCTCTCTCTCTCTCTCTGTCTCTCTCTCTCTCTCTCTCTCTCTCTCTCTCTCTCTCTCTCTCTCTCTCTCTCTCTCTCTCTCTCTCTCTCTCTCTCTCTCTCTCTCTCTCTGATGCCGAAATACTTCTCCTCCCTCAAATTCAGTGTTACGAGTGGGATTTTGATTAATTCACAAAGGAATTTTCTAAGCTTAATTGCTTTAAAATCCGGCTATCGATAAAATGAGCCGTTAATTGTTTGAGTATTTCATAGGCAGTCCTCAAGGGCTCTTTGACAATAGTTGATGATATAATTATCCATCATAGTTTGTGGAGAGATTGTCCGTAGCCGGAGGCTCTCGGGAGATCAAGCTCTCCACCCAAGACATTCACACTGTAGAAGATCTGAGCAGTGTTTTATGGATTTAAACCTTTATACCAGTTTTCTTTACAAATCTAACTTTACATAGAATTAATAGCTAAAAGCAGCGGAGGAGGTGAAGTGAATTTAAAAATCACCACAGATGGGTGACTCACAGAATGTTTAGTGTTTAGTTTACTACTTTTATATCTCGGTTCAAATCCTAGAAGTTCCGGATCTCGGTTCACATTAGAGCCATCCATAATGCTTCACTGGCTCTCACAAATGCACCGCTATTTTTACAAGCACAGCTTGAAAGAACACACACAAGTTGATATCATGAGTCAAGGCGACCACAATCTCCCTTTTATCTGTCCAATCCCTGAGCAACGAGTGGGCCTGTTGACAGACAGATGTCCCTTTGTCTCTGTGTCTTCGTCTGAGCTGCTGCTACCTTTAGAGAGTTGTTCTGTGAATACTCTGTTCTATCATCCAGCTCCTTTAATGTATGTGTTATAGGGGCATATTCTACACTTTTTGTAACACTCTTTGTAATTCCTGAAATCTGTTTATACTTTTCTGATACTGTAACTTTAAGACAAGTGTTTGACTGATATGGGCTTTTCTTAAAGTTGTGATGAAACAGAAGGGTAGGGACATTGTTCTATGCATCAGTTGACACATAAAATTGCCAGCAATAACATGAAAAACGAATTTGACCTTAACTAGATAGTTCACCCTAAAATGAAAATCCTGTTGCATCCGAAGCACCGAACTGATTTTTTCCCCCGAAATACTGAAACTGAAATTAAAGTTTTCATTTAACTGAAAAGCGGAAGTAAATCCCACTTTCAATGGGAGTATATTATTACAGACGTTTCATTTTTTTGGTTGAAATGTTCCTTTAAACCTTTATTAATGTTGCACATTTAGTGTCCATACATTTTTCTTTTTTTTTTTGCAATACACAGTACAATCAGACTTTTATTTCAACAGAGCAGTCCTATTTTCCATGGTACTTGGTTAAAGGCTAAAATATGTAAATAAGTGTTTTCTGGATATACAATTTTAATTTATACTGACACCTTTCAGCTTAGATGCAGCATCATGCAAAAGAAAAATAAATACATTTAATAATGCACTTTTTGCAGTCGACCTTAATCTGTTACACATGCAAAAGGGTCCAATAGCGTGAGTGTTGGTCATGTGATTTCATTATGAAACCACTCCATATCAAATAAAGCCACAGAAATGTTTGGAACATTTTTCTAAACACATTTTTCAACAGTGCCATTTCTTTGTGTAAAACTTTTTAATGAGGAGTAAGTCTCTAAGGCCATTCAATAGATGTGGAGCGTGTGAATTGTGTAATAAGTCAATGAGTGTCACAGCAGCCGTGAGTGTGTAAATAGTGTCTTTGTGCCCTATTTTAGAAGCAGTGCACAGTGACAGACTGAGATGGCTCATTGGCTGTTATTTGTGCCTATATCTTCTCAGCAACCATATGAGAGGGATTTTATGTGTTCTCTACTGTGCATTCGGTGAGTGCCTGTCTCACCGTTGACAAGCTCCTTAAAAAGTACTGCTGAATTCACTGCTATGCCAATTATCCTATGCACGTGAATATGTTCTCAGTGCCTCCTAAGACCATGCTTTTGCTCATATTTGGATTCTTTCGGCTTAAAGTGGATTATTAACAAAGAGAAATAGATTTGTTTGTGTGTCATTAGAACAGGCCTGAAATATAGTTTGTTCGTGTGAACTACAGTTGGTGGTGGAGCAAAAGTCTGAAGAGCATCTTGCTGAGCAACTTAGTTAACTATCGAAAGACTTGACATCTATTTATTGTTGTATAATAATATTACAGAACCCAGGCATTTCATGTCATTACATTACATTTATTACATTCAAAACACAAGAAACACTGGTATATTGACATGGACAAATATGCTATAATATTATGTTCTTGAAGATTTAGGATTATTGGTTGATTTGTAAATCAGCATATTTGAGTTGAAATGTTTCATAGACAAAGGTGATACACAGTGATGCAGTGTTTTCAGGTCTCTCTGGTGTGGACATGTGTTGTCTTCATAGCATTGACATGTTCATTCGCCTGTGGTGACGTTTGTGTGATTTGTGTTGATTTGCAGTGCTGGTGAGAGAGCGAGAAAGCGAGAGGAGGAAAACAAAGGCCTATTGACAATCAGATAAATAGAAAAGATTTCAACCACCCCTTAGAATCCAACTGAAATTTCAATCGGATTTGGCCAATTCATTCCGATTGATGTGGTTACTTGTAACTCTTTTATTCCGACTGTGCTGATAGTCTGATCACAAACAGATTATTAGGGTCCTTGTAAACACAGCTAATGTTCCTGTTTGTGCTAGCAGCCTGACATTCTCCTAATATCTGTCATGTTAATCATAGGCAGTGGCAGATGGAGTCTGTGGTATTATGGCGGATCGCTGATGGGGGATTCCTGGGGTTTCAAACTCTGAGCATGACCTACGGCCAACTTTATTACCAGAACAAGAGTTTGAGATATCACTAATAAACCTATAAACCACTGAAGAAACCACTGCTGTTGTAGATTATATTTATACTACCATATTTTCTGAAATCTGAATTTCTAAAAATAAGGAGCAGAGACGTTAAATCAATATTGTATTGGTTTTTACTTTCTCCCACACATGGCACATGTTATGGAGTTTCACATGTGGCACTAAATTAATATTATGAGTTTTGGTCATTCCAAAGGCGAGTCTGAATGTGTCAGAACTCGTACCCCCTTTTCCTCGGGGCACCAGCTAAGTCATTTCGTTTTAGCCGTAAAAAACCCATCAAAGATGTTTGTTAAAAAAGATAAAAGTATGTAAATTGGAGGTAGTTTGTCATCTGATTAATCTGAAGGATTTGTGAGATACCGTTTACTTGTAGAGCCTCTTCTGTATTATCAGCACAAGGAAGACACAAGTGTAATTAGGGCTGGGTATCGTAAACAAAATTTTCGATACCGATACCGATACCTTGACTTTGATACCGGTTCCTGATCGATACTTTTTTCGATACCAGTTTTAACAATATAACATTACCTTAAAAAAAATAAACTTTTATTTTTTCAGTCAGTTTGTTGACTTTTTTACACATATTTTGAGTATGTAAAAAATCACCAATGCTAAAGTTTTCTGTTTCCTAATCATTTAACAACATGTATTCTTTACTTCAATTAGCTCATTTTTCTTAATGCATTGTTTAACAATGAAATTGAATGAAAATGAATTGAAATGCATTACACACAGTCACCTCTGATAACAGATCACTCTAAATTGTAATTTAGACGCATGCATTTTCTGTAAAGCTACTTTGAAACGATATGTATTGTGAAAAATGCTATAATAAATGTGAATTGAATTAAATATAGGCTACTGGGGGGCGGGATATATGCCTCGCGCTCAGCACACATGAAGCTTGCCGCACAGCACTGGCGAAAGTAGCCTAATGATTATGGATGTGTCGGGAAACGATAGAAAGGAGATATTTTAATTGTTTATTAATGAACAAGTGTTTACAGTGTGTTGGCGGCAAAGATGATTATTGCGATGCTGACTCGTCATTCCTGCAGTAGTGAACGCACACGCGCCTATATGGATTAGGTAATCAAACTATTTATTTCGAATGGTTTCGTTTAAAAATAGATATATTTTGACCGTATATAGGACTATTCCTCATGCCTGTGAGGCAAGTATCCTATACGCTGAGTTTCGGTTCATTTGTGACGCGCTCCAGTTCTTGCAGTCGAAGACGGATAAACTTTCTACTCTCAAGTGTATTCTGTGCGCTTTTAAGTGCCTTATGATTTACCGTGTTGCCTTCTGACATAGGTAGGTACACTTTTGATCATTTCCACATATTTTCTATCTATCTGGGTTGGGACGCTTACACACACACACACACAGTACAGCCTCACGTGCGACGAGCCACGTCTCTAGGCAGCCGCGTAAACTAGTGTTTTTCCGCCACAGCCATTCATGCTGCATGCTTATTGTTTCACTGACGTTGACGAGATTAACCACTTAGGTACCGAAACTTGGTACCGAAAAACAAGACATGTTTCAATACTCGTTAGTATCGAGGCAATTCGGTCGGTACCTAAAAAGTACCGAACTCGGTACCCAGCCCTAAGTGTAATATAATACATCTTATTAACAAAAAGATATACGAGAGTAATCAATAGGGATGCTCCGATTGATCGGCCGCAGATCGGTATTGGCTGATAATCAGATTCTATGACTCGATCGGGAGTCGCTGAAATACTCAAATAAATATCTCACCAACCGATCGCAAATTGATGACTTTAGAAATGCCGTAGTCATGTCATCACAAGTGTGGAGTTATTACGTGGTCTCAAGAAACAATGCATTTTTAAGCCTTGCGATTTGAGAACGAGTGACTTGATAGCGTTCACGCTCTGTCTGAGAGACGGGTACTGAGCACACGCAAATAAAGCCTCTGCTCATACAGCACAAATACTCAGCGCTTGCTGAATAATATTCCTGATCATTTTTGTATCCGACTATTTTTTTGTTCACAGTTAGAAGTCTTTACAGTGTCTTTAAGGTTTTACCAGTGCATTTCTCACTTTCCAAACCACCACAAGAATACCTTTGGCAATGTTCTAAACAGATAGAGTCCAAACAAACAGCTACAAATAGCTGTCATTGAGAGAACTTATTTCTCTGAACAAGTATGAAATGGATATATTGTAGTTTACATCAGTTTTAATGTTTCCAAACATGGTTATGAATGGATTTGGATGGATCATTTTGGCCTCTCTTTGTTTAAGCCACTGTTCTTGCATCCAAAGGGTCCTAAGGAATTTTTATGGCAGTTGGCTTAAACCTTAGGGATTAGTCTCAAGATGGGTGCAGGGCAGAAACTGACTGTGGACCAATGAGAAGTCCTGTCCTTCCAGCGCTTGAGGTGTCTGTCAGTTGTCCTAGCATCCGTATCTAATGGTGTTGGACGTTTGTTTGTGCTACCACCATAATCCAATCAAAATGTTGCAACGAGAGGGGCCCTTCCATAAAACAGTACGTCAAGAGAAATAAAGAGAGTGAAGCTCAATATCACTCAACACTTCAGCCTATAAAATGTTACCGATGCTTATGTCAGGACATCTGTATACAGGTTTGCCACGTTGTCTCTTGGGCAGCTGGCAGACATACAGTATCAAGAGGGCTTGGAGTCCCTGCACTAAAAGGGATATTCTTAGAGCATTCACCCGTCCATCTCCAAACCTGATCCACACAAGCTGCTCTCACTGCGCTGAAGATAACGCTCTTATTGATCAGGAATCATACGAGCTTGCTGATTAAAATCTTCACCGGTGCAGTTCTTCCATCTTGGTGAACAGTGCTTTTCTGGGTTGACTCATAATTGGCACCGTATTTCATCTTCGTGACCTTAAAGCAGGAGATAAGGCAGCGTTTGCTGAGGTTTATGCCGGAGCATTTGGTGGAACGTTAATTGCATGAATGCGATCACAGCTGCCGAGCTGCTACCTGACCCTATCGGAGCGGAGCAATTTGAATGGTTAAAGTTATTATGCAAAACAGGCAGAACAGAAGAGGAACGCTCCATTAAATGAAATGTCACAGTGTCTAGAGCTTCCATTTTGCATTAGAGAAGGGAAAAATTATCATCAACCCATAAAGGCTACTTGATGTTTTTTTGTTCTCTCTGCAATTCTTGATTGTGTGTTTAAAAGTTTGGGGTCAGTAATATTTTGAACGGGAATGCATGTGTGTGTACATGTTGTTGCTATTTAGTCCACGCAGCACAGGGGAATATACTGAGCAATCAAACATGTGATTGACTGACACCTAGTCTTATTGTAAAGGATTTAATTGAGGTAGTTTAGCTTAGGGATTCTTCCTTTGGCTAACGTGATCCTGACCGGGAATTCTTGTGTAATTCTTCCATTATTTTACATTTTAAAACGCCGGTTTTACACGTACTGTGTGAGCGAGGCGTTCCAGTGAATGGGACTAAGTCTGGGACATGACACCACACAGGTCATGCTCCCAGTGTGAATGTTGTAATCTGTTAATATGTATGTATGAATCTGGCTTGTTGAAGGTAATGATTAAAAAGTAGTTTCACCAGTAACATGAAGACATTTTACATAACATAATTTTGACGGCAGGATCTACAGAGAACGGTCAAAGCAATGCGATTACACGTACATAGAATGAATGAGGACTGAAGTGAGCATGTCAATAGGAACACAAAGCCAAAACCCATACATTTCAGGCTATTTATAAATCCAGGCCAGACGATGATGAAAAAGAGGATGTATGGTCACCCTTAATCCAGTGAATTACACAGATTTCCAATATTAAATATTTCAATATTCCAATATTTAAAAAAATCCACACGTTCTGGGTAAGAACTAGCTGTCTGAGAGAATGTAATGCCTTTAATAATAAAAGACTTGTGGGAAATCACAGCAGCATGTCTGTAATTTTTAAAGCGGTGCTGTGTTTGACTGCGCACTGGCAGTGTACTGAGACATGGGATTGGGTTTCTGCACGTGAAAATGTTCTTTGATCATGGTGGAGCGCTTTGGGTCTTTTGAGCATGACAGCTCGGGTGCCAAGAACACACTGCGGCATATACGCTCTGGACTTCAGCAGGCTTTTATCATGCTGTCTGAGAGAGAGGGAGCACTCACGCACCCATACTCATTTCCTGCCGCTTCCTGCTTTTCAACACGGGCGGCTTCAAATGTCATTCTGTTATCTTCACTGGCTCTTCATTCCTGATGTGAATGTGCCTTATTCACATGTCTGTGCTTGTGCCTCTTAATAATGACTTAAATTGGCATAATTGTCATAATTTCCTCACTCTGATGTCATTTCAAACCTGTGAAACACAAAAGAAAAGATATATTTTCTATTCAAAATAAAAGATATTTTAAAATGTCTGTTTTTTTTTCTATACAAATGAATATACAAATTCCATACACTAAAACAAGTTAGTGTTCATTAAAAAATGTGTGGTTACCACCATTCTTCAAAATATATTTTCCACAGAGGTAAGAACGTCATACAAGTTTGGAATAACATGATACATTTTTGGGGGGTTAACTATCCTTTTAATTGCAATTCTGAATGATCTACTGGCGAATAGTGGGTGTCTGAAATTGTTCTGAAATTGACCTGATACATTTATTTAAAGAGCAAAAAGGATCCATTTTGTCTGCAAAGAATGGACATTGTTGTCTTTAAAAGCTCTTGTCTTCATTATTTGGGTCTTAAGTATTATCATTGTGCCTGTATCTGTAGGACAGACAGAGCTGTTGTTTTCACACAGTTCCTGTCTTCGATTCAGGAGACTGAACATGGTGTCCTGCCCTTGAGGTGGGCACAGCCACTGGAGTGTAAGGAAACCCACCCTCACTCATGCGCTCTAGTGGGCACACACACTTCCCTTTAATCCTATACTGTATTACACACCACGTCTGAGCCAAGGACATCCTACCTGCGAGCCAAATGCCTGTCCCTTCATTTTAATTTATGTGTATTATTGTGTCCTCTCTGAAAGTGCGTCCGGTGACTAATGGGTTTCAGCGGGCTTGTATTTCAGCCCAGCATGGCCGTTTGAGTCCCGAGCTGCTGAGAAAGTCACCTGGACCCACGAGGAGGAAGCGTGTCCATGGCCTTGCTAACTAATGCTTTATAAGCTCTTTAAAGGAATAGTTCACAACCCATTTATGTGCCTACCCTCTTGTCATCGCTATGACTATGATAATGATAATAATAATGATAATGGGGGCAGATGACATTAAAGACAGCTTCCAAATTGTCATTAAAATTGTGTGTTGTGACATCAAGTAGTCCATTTGATATGCCATGTTTTTTTTGTATTTTTTTTTTTCCCTTTATATTTTGGTTACTATGAAAGTGAAAAATCATAAATTCAAATATTGTATATAATACAAACAAGCTGTAATATGCTATAGCAGTAGCCCATGTGAGTTGTGTGCCATATTTCAAGTCTTCTGTCATACTGAATTTGTGTGAGGAAAAGGTTGAAACCTATTGAATCTCATTTACGTTCATGTGTGTTCAAATAAGAATACAAAGATACATTGTGCAAGAGATGATGTCAGTGATAGCAAATTTCATTGGTTGTCACGTTTAAATATACACAAGCTCAAATTACATATGATGGCAAGATTTTCAACAAACAATGAAATCAGTCTTTTTCTCACTCGAAACTATCTTTACAATAACTGTCTGTATAACAGTTATACTCTTACTGGTAACTGTCATACTATATTTTTGTGTGAGGAGGACCAGGCAGGGTGCGAACTACGGGGGAGCAAGGGGGAGCTCGGCTCCCCTTAATAAGACATGGGCTCCCCTGAAAACGTGATTCGTGAAATTCTGAGGGGTCTCAAAAAATATTGACAATGTTTTATTTTGACGTGCAATTTCAGTTTTGTGTAATGTGATCATCGTGGAGTATTATGTGTAAAATAGCAAAAATATCATTCATTCATGCATGACGGCGATTTCAACCTAATTCCCTTCAATAAAGATAACTTTACATGCCTTTCTTGTCATGAGCATCAAGGTGTGGTGGTGCTGCGGTGCAAATTCCAATCATGTTTATAACATGTTAACTCAAAGATTCGTAGAATAAATAAACGTTGGAGGCCATTGATCTGCGCGCGAAGTCCTTGAAATCCATTCTGTGTTAAGGTAAGGCATGTTATTCCCAATTATGTGTTGTGGCTGGGTTGTTATAGGTCTGCGTGACTCTCAATGTCTTAGGCCTAATTGAATGGAGGAATTATGGTATTCTTCTGTAGCCTGATGAATAATTGAACCCTTGTTCAAGTGAACTCAGACAGCCTATTTAAATTGACATCAATTTGTGTCGATAAAGTATAATAGGATGAATCCTGTGTATAGTGCTTGCATAGTGAATACACTTGTAGCTGTTATGTATCTTTGGAAGTCCTTGAAATGAATGGGTTTCATAGAGCAGCGCCGCACATTCCGTGTTCTGTCTGAAAGCGCTTCAGTCCTCGGCACGCGCAAGTGCACGAACATCTCAACTGAAAAACAGGGCTATATAAACACAAAAAAGCTCATTCATTCATTAATGAAATACAGTGTTGACATTTCTTTAACTTTGAGCACCACTTAACAAGGCTCAACAGACTGGCTGATGCGGATGCTTCACTTCATAGAGACTAATAGCATTGATTCAATGCATTGACCAGTGTTGACGCCATTCATGGCAAATACCCTTGAATGTCAAAGATCGCCTTCCTCTTCGGACATGGCAAACTTATTATTTTTTTTATATGACTTGACCTGAAGGAGGACAGACACTGACGTTTAGGCTTGTTTAATGCAAATCTACAGAGCCTCTTTACAAATCACGATAGTACACAGTCTCAAGTAAAAAAGAGCCAGTTGGTGGGAAAAAAATACATTCTTCACTCTTGTTATCATTATTAACTTTAACATTCATTTACTTTAACATTAACTTTGATTAACTTAACAACATTGAATTTAACATTCAATACAAAGACAAAAAAAAAAGTAAAAACGAGAACATTGCGGTTGTGGCGGTTGCTTGTGTTCCTCTGTGGTTGGCGTATGTTAAGGTGCTTTGTGCAAGATTTGATGTCAGTGATTCTATGGGTTGTTGCATGACAGCACTTTTTCTCACATGAAACTAGAGTACCGGGTGACTTCAGAAGACTTGAAATATCGCTCATTGGTAATATGAGCTTCTTTCAGGGTTTTTATTGTCATTTTTGGAGCTAAAGAGTGTCTGATGACATTCACCTCAATTGTATGGCAAAAAGAAGCCAGGACTTTCAGCCAAAGATCTACTTCAGTGTTCCACAGAAAGTCATACAGTTTGGAACAACATGACAGAATTTTCATTTTTGGGTGACCTATCCGTTTAATTATTTGTGTGTGTGTGTGTGTGTGTGTGTGTGTGTGTGTGTGTGTGTGCGTGCACTAGTGGCCTGCTCATCGTGGTGACTCATTCTGTGCCACCTGTGATGGCAGACAGATTAGTTACATTGTACATAGCAACGCCCTTTTCATGGTTTACACTCGCCTCCATGCCACCCCCACCCTCTCTGTTCCTCTCTCACTCTCTCTCTTTCTCTCTCTCAGATTCTTTCATTTCACTCTCTACAGTGCCACACTGATTTTCTCACCACACAAACAGCCACTGAAAAACTCGTCTGCGCAACAGCAAACCAAAAATCCATGACGAGGGGGAAAATACAATAGCAGCCTGTGCGTGCTTGTTCTTTCAGTACGTGGCTCTCAAGAGCTTCCTGATCGCTGCAGTGGCGGAGTGTGTCTGTGTGTGTTAACCGGGCTCTGGAGGAAGCAGGCTGCCTGACCCAGTTCCAGACTCAGGCAGGCCGAGAAACATCGCTCACTGAACGGATCGGACTCGTTCTCTGGCACCGCTGACGACAGACTCGCTAACAGTCTGATGCTCAGATACAGAGACGAGCAGACGAGGGAGCGTGTGAGCGAATGAACGGTCCGTTTCACTTTGTAGTCCTCCTCGTCCTGTGTCTTTGAGCTCTGCGGCAGCGGAGGCTTTTCTCTCATTCTGTGTTTCCTGTCAGCCACATAAAATGTCTGACATGTGGTTAGCGTCTGAGCAGGGAAGGTCTCTTTTCAAAGCACGCCTCTTCTTTTAAAGACCACGAGACGCCTTTGAGAGAAACTTGTGCTTGTTTGTTTTGTTTTTCTTCCTCTTTTTCTCTCACTCATCTGAGTCCCACTCGAGTTCCTTTAACTTGAGCGGCGCATTTCAACTGACTGAGCTCCACTTTTGGCTTGGGCTCATCCTCAAGACCAGCGAAGAGGTAAACAATATCTTGTTTTCCATAGATAAGCCTTTTTTACGACTTTGAGACTGTATAGCCTGAAGACATTGAGGTAAATGTTTCATGTTGAGCCGGTTACATTAGGGCGTGTTGGATCATTCATGTCTTCGTCTAACAGGATGTTTATCAACCATCTGCTTGTGTACAGTCAATTGTGTTACTGTGTCTACAGCTACAGGGCGCTAACTTAACTGGTTGAAAGCACAAGTGCCTTTCGGAGCCTTGCAAAAGCTGCAAGCCTTTTCTCTTGTGAACAAAAATCAAATAAGGACAGACCCAAGTATATGAGAGTTTATTGGCAGAACTGAGAATTGAAGTTTTAGGGGATTTTTCCTGGTTGTATGCTTATTAAAGCAGTAGTGCGAAAGACACGTGAGCAGCCCAGACAGACGTGGGTGTCGGATAGAACTGCAGCTGTGTGGAAAGCCCCCGCTTATTTAAAACTGGGATGGATGGTGTGCCTGTTTTTGGCTGGTTGTTGGACAGGGGTCGTCTAGTGTCAGTTAGGGTGATAGCAGGCGGAGGTGTCTTGTGTTTTGACAGGCCCGTTCGTTCATTCCAGCGAAGTAAGCTGATTATATCTTCCTGTTCTCTCTCTCTGGGGCAAAGTCTAGAGGGGCATTTAATCTGCTTGATCCACTGAAAAGTGTACTGCCTGAAACGGTGTATGTATGTGTGTGTTTGAGGGAGGAAGGGCAGGGTTGCACTATGACCCATTTAGCAAACAGCTCCTTCAATGCAGCACTGTGCATAGTGCGGCTGTTTCTAATTATGGCTCTCGCATCCGAGAGAGAGAGAGAGAGAGAGAGAGAGAGAGAGAGAGAGAGAGAGAGAGAGAGAGAGAGAGAGAGAGAGAGAGAGAGAGAGAGTAGAGACAGTCTTGTTCCAGAACAGTCATTTTAGAAGGATAGTTCACACAAAAACAAAAATGATCATTGTTTACTCATCATTTTGTTCCAAACCTGTATGACTTTATTTCTTCTGTGGAACACAAAAGGCGATGTTTTGAGGAATATCCTGAGTGCTCTTTTCCATGCAAGGAAAGTGGAGAGAGACCATAAGTAGGTAAAAGTGCATCTTGAAAGTGGGACATACAACTTCAATTTAAGTCTGTTCCTATATAAAGGCAATGGCTTCAGAAGACTTGGATAACAGTGATGAGAGAGTCTTGTTGCAGAACAGTCATTTTCAAATCAAAAGTCATATGTGTTTGTAACAATATGAGGGTGAGTAAATGATGGCACAATTTTCTTTTTTGAATAAACTATTTATTTAATTCCTGTCCTTTCTTTGTTTTGATCAGGTGTGTCATTCAGATTGGTTGAAATGATAAAAGTGTGTTTGCGCTATTATTGGATGTTATGAGGGAATGTTGGTTGGGTTTCAATTAGTGTGTGTGTGTGTGTGTGTGTATGTGTGTTTGTGTGTGTTTGTGTCTGTGTGTGTCTGTGTGAGGTTGGATATGTCAGGCAAAAGTGGGAAAGTACTGTTCCTCCTGTTGGAATGTGTTTTTCTCTGCAGTGTGTGGTGGTTTCTCATGAGTCTGTCTTTTCTTTAGATGTCAGAGGGAATGCGCAGCTTTCTCTGGAGCAGAACACACACATACTGCCAGCTTTGTGCTTCTCCTTAGAAACACATTAGGCAGGAAGTGACCATTGAACTGAAGTTGGTCGTTAGAGCTGACTTGGCCGGGTATCCCAACCTTCTGCTCAGTTTCACTGGTTTAAGGGAATGAAGATCTGCGGCGAGGTTGTAAATCTTGTGTACTGCAATATTACTTGTAATAGTACAGCTCGTTTTCTGTCTCTGGGTGCGTTCGCAATGTCATACTGCTAAACTACTACTAGCAGTATACATATACAAATGGTATACAAAATGTGCAGTAAAAAACTGCATGGACCTTCCATTTCCAGTGTGACAAATTAAGCAGAAGGGATACCAACCACAATTTAACTTTAACTAAAGTATCTCTTGACTAACGTTCTTATTGAAATTAAAAGAGTTAAAGTGCATTGAGTAGTTTCACGAGAGAAACCTCACACTCATTGGCTGCAGCCTTTGTAGATACGCCAGTTGCGTAGTGTTGTTGTTGAGTGAAAATTAGACAATGAAACACATTTATGAAACTGGAGGAATCAGTCTCTGTAACGCCAAACATGCAGGGACAGAAAGACAGACATAGAACAAAAAAAGAAAAAAGGAAGCGTAAACTTTGAAATGCATACACAAAATATTTTGACAGAGAAAACCCTGCATAATTGCGTCTGTTTTGTTGGACAGATATGGGAATTACTGAATAGAACTGACTGAAGTATTGGTCAGACAGTCATGTTGACATACATCGATAGATGGCAGTCCAATTTTACACAAAATTGGTTTCTTTAAATACATTGTCACTTGGGATGTATTTGGTAAAATAAACATGCTAAAAAGTGAGGTCATGTGACACATTTAGTAGACAGTATACATTAGATACTGCATAGTAAGCAGCATACTTGTAATGTATTTTGAACATAGTCTCTCAGAGACATGAGAACCGAATTAGTAACTGTTGTGATTGAGACATCCTGGGGGGAAACTATCCCCCTGCAAACACTCTGGGTGTTTATGGAACATTGGATATGGCCTCTCTCTCCAGAGATCTGTCGTCTGCTGGAGTTCAAAAACTCTGCCGGCGAGCTATATGATGCAACAAATCTAGATCAGTGTCAGTGTGTTCACTGTACACTTGCAGTGTAGGCAGCTTAGTCACTGATAATGGGAGCAATCTACTTTTCTCAGAAGATGAGGGGTTTCTGGACACCTCAGGACATGACTGAATGACTAACCTCACTAAAGGGCTTGTTTCTTCTGAACCACTAGTATGATGTAATTTCTCTGAGTTGCCCAAATGTTACCATCAAGCCATGGTAGGTATTTCATGCAGGCTCAAGCCTGCTCATATGCAAATTGGGAACGTGATGCCATTTGTGGTCTGAACGTTACGTGAAGGGTGTGTGTGGTGATTTAAGCAGTCTGCGGAATAACTGCTGTCTGCTGCAACTGTTTTTGCAGATCGTCAGATATTTGGCTAAAACGGTGGGCTACAATTACACGTTCGTGCAGAACCACATTGATAAATGGCAGCATATTTGGTTACACTTCATTTTAAGGATACAATTAAATAAATAATTACATGAGCTACCTGTACATGTACTTACTGTAGAGTTAGGGTTAGTTGCTTGTAATTATGCATAATTTTAGGGCTATCAGGATTCCTTTGATTAAATTCGAGGAATCGAATGGGGCTACATTATTTGAACCCATTATTATTGCCAAATTTTTATTATATATGTATTTTAAGTAATTTTAAAGGCTATTGTCCACTTAGCTCTATTTTTATTAACAGAAAAAATCTGATTAGGCTACTTGATTAATCGTCAAAATAATAGACTGATTACTTGATTACCAAAATAATAGTTACTGACAGCCCTACATAATTTACTGTTAATACTATAAGGACATGTAACTGTTATCTTAAAATAAAGTGTTACCATTCTTTTTTTAAAAGAAATTGGTTTTAAATTACAAATTCAAAATAGACATAACTTAAGATGCCACTTAGTAAAGTAAACATACTAACTACACAGTGAGGTCCCACTATGACACTTTTAGAAGGCACTAAAGATAGTAGGCTGTATACACAAATTACTGCGCAGCAAGTAGCACACTTGTTTGCACTATAGTGCATTTTGAATATACAGGAACGTGAGAACTGAATTAGTAACAGTTGTTACTCATTCATGGTGCTATTTGTGGTCGTATTAACATTACATGAAGTGCATGTGGTGATTTAAGCAGTCTGCAGAATACACTAAAAATTAATCTAGGATTTACTTTGAAACAATTTTCCAAAAATGGTTAGTGAATTTCTCAAATAATTACAGAGAAATGGCAAGTACCACATTGAATTAAGCATGAAGTTTTGATGTAGGAAAACTGAAATGGTATTTTCTTGCAAAAAGTACTCTAATAATCTTCCTTAGAAACAACTTTTTTACACTGTAACTGGTGTCTGCTGCAACTGTTTTTGCAGGTTGTGTGGAATTTGCAGCCCACCATTTTGGCGATCTGCACATGATTTGAGGGCTTGCGTCAGTGAAAAAGAGAAAACGAAGAGATGTATTTGTGTGTTTAGAGAAAGACAAGAGTCCGTCACTGTTAATGACTACTTCGCTGTGAGATCCCGCATGTGCATGTGTAAGCGCAGTCGGCGTTCCTTCATGACCTTCATCAGATCGTCCTGGAGCGTCCCAGCCTCCAGCACACTATTCTATGCAAGAACCCCCTCACAGCTTCATGCACATTCCTGTGCACTCAGCCTTATCAAATATTCATAGCTGAATTACGGCCCGCCGTGCAGCGGCCAGACAAGGACCGTATTTCGGAGATGCTTTGTCTGCCACGGCCAGGCTGTGCTTTCTCTGAAAGAGCCCCTCCTTTCATTGGCCTCTTTTTGTTCTTGCAGAGGGAAGGGGAGAAATGTATTATGTGTGTTTCCATGTGTGTGTGTGTGTGTCATGGATCCACTCAGGTGTATTCTGTATTCTGGAGATGCACGGCAATTATTGAGCTGTCTGTTTGCCAGCTTGATTGTGATGAGAGGTAACTCCCTAATGACAAGTGGCAGATGTGACCCAGTTGCAATCGCTCAAGGAAGTGCTTTTGCGCTTCTGTGTTTGTGTGTGGAGGTGTTGCAGGGGTGATATCTGGTTTCTGATGAAATCCTCTGGCTGTAAAGTGCAAATTGCAGCAGTTGTGGTAATGTTGAATGTTTCATTTGGCTTTCAGCAATAGACTGATTGATTCCAGAGGCCGTCCAGATTTTAAGTCACATACTTGTTTTCAGAAATCATTTAGTAAAACTTAGGCTGCACCTGCAGACCTGCTCAGAGGACTTTGTATTTTCCTTACTGTTGGATGTTTTTACATTTCTTCTCACAGCTGTATCAAGTGTGCATTTTCCCGAGGTCTATGTTGTGTGTTTTTATTAGAACAACAAAGCCTGGTTTTCCTTTAAGAGATGTAGATCTGCTGTTGCTATATTTATCTGTCCTAGAAACGGCTTGTGTTCCTGTAGCCTTGATTCAACTCCCTGTACGCTGAAGAGGAGGTAGACAACAGCAGTGAAGCTCTACTACAAGTCTGATAAATTCACGCTTCATTTCTAGTCAATAAAATTCAGAATTAGATTGAGATACTCAACTATGAGTAAAGCTATGTATTGGCAACTACTACTCAGTATAACACAGACTAGGTATGTTTTGCATGCACAATGTTCTTCAATCTGAATTAGTCTAATCCAGTTTCAGATTCGGAAAATTTTGCTTGCGTAGCCTAAACTTTGCCGTTTATAGTTGTTATTTGCATATTCGTTTACATGTGTATTACATCTATCCTGAACACGTTTTCAGGGCAAGTGTCACCAGAACTACCGCAAACATAATTGCAGTTTTAGTTTTGATGGCATGTCTATAAAAAAAAGTCAAAAAAGCTTTTATATGGGTAGCTACTATTCTGTCACCTCCACTGACCAGTTCGTGAGACTTAAAGAAATATATTTATCCGATTGAGAATTTCAGATTCAAGGATAATTCTATTGGATCGAAATTTCATTTGGATCAGTTTCAGTCAGATTGATTGAGTTGTTTACATGAAGGCTATCAGTTTGATTGATCCATCAATCTGAATATGGACAGATTTTTAGGTTACATGTAAACGTAGCTTGTTTCGAGCATATTCTGTATCATGATTCAACTGTGGGTTTGGCTTATGTCTCTTAGGAGGTTTGCATCTCATATGTGGATTGCCAAAGGTTTTCGAGTTTTAATGAAACTGTAGGAAATTACATGATTCTGCACACAAATAAATGAAAAATTGATGCAAAAATCTAACATGTAAAGGAAAAAGAGTTACAATTACATAAGTTTGTGATGGTATCGACACAGCCTTAGCATTGACTTCTTATCAAATCGTTACTTAAATGCAAATACATTTTATACAGATTCATTGTGCCATCCTTCAGCTAAAAGATATAATCTCTAGCACAATTTCCCAGTATAGTTGTTACTATATAATGTAATTTTGGATCCCTTAAAAGTAGTATTAACAATTAACTATGTGCAGCAAATCTTTCAGTTGGCTTTTAATAGCAGGTCAGTTCTCCATATAGAAGTCAAATTCAGTAGCAGTTCACGTGACTGGTTGTGAGGCTGATGAAAGGTTTATTTTTGGTAGTGTAAATCTACAGCGTGTCTTTCCCCTGCAGGATCAGGTTCAATGAGTGACATGCTAGCCAATACAGTCTGTCTGAGCTCAAATCTGAAACAATCAGAATTATTCAGCTAGACTGCACCATCACAGAGATAAGTGGTCAGACGCGTAGTGTTTGCTGGTCTAAAAACTCTTCCTGTTGGTCAGTGTGGTGAAGTTTCACTTCTAAGTGTTGTTTTGGAGGCAGCCAGACATGGGCATGTCTATCTGACCTCTGTTGATAGAAATAGAAATGGTCGGTTGCGAAGCCAAAAGTTCAGCATGGATTAAGATCACATGCACACACTTGTATAAGATGCAGTGTTTGCCAGGTTTATACTGTTAAATTATCCAGGGGTTACGATATTTATTTAAAGATGGCTCCTTTAACTCTAAAATTAAAAAAAGCAGCTTCACTGGAAACAAATTGGTGAGAATGCAGTCTAAATATCACAAATGCTTTTTTTTCTTTCTTACATGAATACAATCTTAACTTGTTAATGGCCTCCAGTTATGCTTTTAGGAATTATAGGCAGGTCGTAAACGAGAAACTATAATGAAATCTAAATCCATAAGCTCCTGGTACTTAGTGTTTAGAGTTGCACAGCACAGTTGTAGATGTGTTCCCTTCCCAGCGTACATGAAGAATAGCTTGTGATGCTGATCATGTGCAGCTAGTCTCATGACTGTCATGTCTGTGTGTAGTATGAAGACTTCGACCAGATGGCATGCCATTTACACACACACACACACACACACACACACACACACACACACACACACACACACACACACACACACACACACACACACACACACACGCTCAACTGCAGTCTACTGTGAGGCCGGGCTTGTAATGAATCCAATTACTGTCCACTCAGTCCAGCTCTTGTGTAGTCATACTAGTGCCAATTTAGCCTTCTGATTCAATTAGATTCTCAGGAAAGACCTCTGATCTAAGGTGAAGCTGCAGATGTTTACTGCGCCGTGAGAACATTCTCTCAGAGCCCAAAAATGCAAACTTTAGTTCACACAAATGCATCTGTTCCTTTAGTGGTATTGCATCCTTTTGTTATCTTATTCAGGTTTCCTGTGGGTCTTTAACATGTGTTATTATAATTTTAATAGATATTGAATATGGGGCTAGAAAAATAGGAATTGCGATACAGGCAAATGTGATCATTAAACTTTATAACGCAATGATTTAACTTAATAAATGCGGGTGGTGCAAGTTTACAGTGCTGTTGCACGTTTTCAGAGCAGTTCGCAACCAAAGAATACTGTGATGGCAATGTTTACTTAATGGTGTTTATATTGTAATATGTTGCAGATGGTTGAAAGAATGCATATTTTATCTCCCTTGTCTTTTTGAATGATCAGCTACAAGTAGTAAAGCAAAGACATTTCAAAAATAAAAGTCCCAGTATAATTCGGCCTTGTTCAAAATGAAAAGTCCTGCATAATAAAATCTTTTCTGGATACTCTTGTGGCTTCTTTCACCCAGTGAGGAAAGACTAACAAATCTATTTAACACATTCAGAATATAGATTTTACTAGTACTGGCTCTAGTGTAGTCTGTTTATTGCCTTTATTTAAAGACATTATTATCATATCAGCTAAGTCTAATATTGACTGACCTCTAATTTGTATGTTTTGATATATTATTTAGTACATTTTCCAATTTCTATACATACTGTATATATTGAATAAAACATGTCATGAGTATTTTAAGCCTGCAGTTAGCCTGTTTTGCAGTTGAATGTGAGCCCCAGCTAGAATCTGAGAAAATTTATTTTGAGTTTGTATGGAGTTGTTCTGTTTGGATACCGTATTTGGTATAGATTCCGTATCCATACGGTATTATGAATTATGGTGTGGATATCATTTTATTGGTAAGACTTTACAATGAGGTTTCATTTGTTAACTTTTAGTTAACTAACTTTTACTAACTTTTAGTTTAGTTAACTTATTTAGTTAACATTTACTAATACATGTTTAAAATCAAAGTTTGTATTTAACATTAGTTAATGCATTGTTAAGTAACATTAAACTAAACTAACATGAAACAATGAACAATTATATTTTTACTAAATAACATTAACAAAGACGAATAAATTCGTTAAAAATGATATCGCTCATTGTTAGTTCATGTTAGCTAATTCAATCACTGTTAACAAAAGGGACCTAACATTTTATTTGCGCAGGTCTTAAAAAAGATTTGGTTTAAAAAAAGAGCACCTTGTTTATTGGTTCATTGGCAGGAAGAACAGCCAGAAGGAAAACAAATGGGTATTTCTCACTTGAAATGGTTTATTTTTAACCTTAGGTTTACATAATTATTTGTTTTATTGTATCATACTGTTTATGCTTTACTTGGGTTAACAATTCATTCTAGGTACTCAGGTTTCAAGAACTCACACTGTACTTTTGTTGTTGTAATACCATTGTTTGAATCAAAAAATAGAAACCCGTAGGTGTGTTTTCTGTCACGGTTCCTCATTTTTAGCGGTTTCCTCGGATGCCGAAACTAAAACAGAGCACATGAAAGTTTTTCTGACTCTACAAAGCATGTGGATATTTATTGAGGCATGCACTGAGGTTAGTGTATGATTGGTTGCATGTTGGTAAACAGTTCCCTTTTACATTCCATCAAATTCACAGCAGTAACTCCAGAGTAAACATGGTGAAAATAATGTGAAATGTTGTTTATCTTGGGGTATAAAAGACCATTCACCCAGCATTAAACGCAGTGTGGTTATGTGCTGTTTAGGTTGGCTAAATGTGAAAAATTATTTTTGTTCTGTTTGAGCTGTCTAGCATGACGCTCTTTCTTTTTTTAGCTTCTGAAGCCCAGAGCATTGACTAACCTGAGTGATTTTTGTCATTACAGACGTTCAAGCCTCTGGTGGGGAAGACAGTGTTTGGGTCCATCACAGCCATCGAGTTCTTCTCTGACAGACACCTGGACTTCCTGACGGATGAAGGAGCCTTTCAGCCCTATCAGGTGAGAGTCTCTTGCACTGCGTCCGAAATCGAATGCTTCCCTAGCTACTACATAGCATGCGAAAACAGTGCGCCAAAAGAGTAGTATGTCAGAAGACATAGTATTGGAAAAAAAGTAGCCGAAACGGTCACAAAGTAAGTTTAAAATTCAAATGTAGTACCTACTTAAACAGTACATGATTTCGGATCCACCGTTGGTCTCATTTGCTTTGCATTCTCTATTACATGTTACTTTAGTATGTGTTGACACTGAGCTAAATGCTGACCCCTCTCACATCTCTGCCCATGTAGGGGAATAGCCTTGTCAGTTTATCAATCTTGTCTTTCAAGATGAATATTCTGATTTATTTTGGTTAAACTACTTTCTGGTTGTTTGTCCTTCCCTTGTTTTCCTCGAAATCCTTCGCTAGTATTCACCCGCCATCAGAATACGATCCCTCCAGCTTCCACTAATGGATGCTACTGGGTTGATGGGTATACAAGCTGGTCAGTTATATGAGTTTTCCTCCATGGGCGCTTCATGCTCAGAGCACTAATAAAGACAACAAACTGCCTCTTCTATTGTTCTTTGCTCAGCCACTCTCATAAACAACTTAATTATTCTAGCTTAGATAAAACACACAGTGGCTGAGAGACAGGCTCTGAAAACAAACACACATGACAGATGGGAGGAGATGCTCTCCACTGCTGGATTCATATTCACGACATGTTTTATCCCCAGTGTTGCGGGCTCACCTCCATCCTGCGTGACGGATAATGAAAGGCCATCTGCCAGCAAATTATCGTCGTTCTCATATCATCGCCCTGATCCCAAACCTAGGCGTATTATGTGTGAGGGAAATTGCTGTGATATTTTTGAGGGGAATAATGAAACTGGTCCTTGTTTTGTGACTACTGCAGTGGTGCAGTTTACTGTGTGTGCTTTCAGTGTTCACATTTCCGTAGGTGATTTGGACTAATCTATGGGGATGCTTGTGGTTAATCTCTGCAGGAAGTAGAAAAAATTAAATAAATGCGTTTACAGTAAATGTTGCAAATATGTGACCCTGGATGACAAAACCAGTCATATGGGTCATTTTTTTTTTATTGAGATTTATACATCACATGAAAGCTGAATAAATAATCTTTCCATTGATGTATGGTTTTTTAGGATAGGACAATGTTTGGCCGAGATACAACTATTTGAAAATCTGGAATCTGAGGGTGCAAAAAAATCGAAACATTGAGAAAATCGCCTTTAAAGTTGTCAATTTATGTTCGCGATTGTGTTGCATTCACTTACAAAAATAAATGTTTTATACATTAGGGTAGGAAATTTACAAAATATCTTCATGGAACATGATCTTTACTTAATATCCTAATGATTTTGGCATAAAAGAAAAATTGATAATTTTGACCCATACAATGTATTGTTGGCAATTCCCACAAATATACCCGTGCTACTTAAGACTGGTTTTGTAATCCAGGGTCACATATATCAATAATATGATGGGGTATGAAGATATAAGTTGTGTTCCAAAATTGACAAAATTTGTAGGTATCATATCTGTGCTTGTGATTTAAAAGTTTGTTTTAGTAAGCAGAAAAAACATGCTACCTTTTAAGGTATCTCACTGCATGCCGACTGCCTGCGTTCCACCACATTACACTAAAATCTCAGTGCTACGCAAGCTTCCAGTAAGTATTTCCCAAACTGCAGTGATAGGCAACTCTTTTTGTCATATGTCTAATAACTGTTGATCACATTAAATTATATTATTTCTAGGGCTCTCAAAATTAACTGGTCAATTTTGCGATGATTTTTTTCAGTTGAACTTGTTAAAAATATTTTACGCAATTAATACACCATTAGTTTTTTTCTGTCATCCTCTGGCTGCGCTAGTAATCTTTAAGCACGGTTTACAATGTTACATGTGTCAAAATCAAAATCCATTTTGGCAGGGCAAGTAAAAATCTGAACCAGTAGGAAAAAACCTTAGCGTTGAGCCCTGATATATCTAAAGCACAGCTAAATGTGACATTTATTACAATGGGTTTATAGAGATTAGAAAGAGAGCAGCATTATACAAACTGAACAGCAGCTACTGTTAGTGCCGATTGGTCGGTAGTTATTTGATAAAAAGTATAAATTAAACACCTGGCGACTGAGACACTGCTGCCGCATGTTAATGTGCTTTTACAAGCTGGTTTTGTTCGTTACCACGGCAACCGCTTGCATTTCCACATTGAACGCACTTCTCAGTACCTGTACACATAAGAGGCAACAAGATTGCATGAAAATCTTGTCATATGCTGGTAACTATACATTATTTAAAGCTATTTTCTGGTCATTAAGATATTAATATAGGAACTGCTTCATTCATAATGCTTCCCCCGGTGGAAGCCTGTGCGCTCTCCAAACTGTCAGGGGCCTTCTTTTTTCCAAAAACATCACGTTATTAACAAACATTTTAAAAAATCGATTTTAGAAATTTGTGAAACGATTCGAATCTGTGGAAGGTAGAATTACATTTCATCGAATACATTTTCCCCCCACCCCCTAATAAATATATACATATATATGCACTGGCGTTCAAAAGTTTGGTGTCGGTAACATTTTTAATGTTTTTAAAAGAAGTCTCTTCTGCTCACCAAGGCTGCATTTATTCGATTAAAAATACAAAACAAACCCAGTAATATTGTGAAATATTATTTCAATGTAAAACAGCTGTTTTCTGTGTGAATATATAGTGAAGTGTAATTTATTCCTGTGATCAAAGCTGCATTTTCAGCATCATTACTCCAGTCTTCAGTGTCACATGATCCTTCAGAAATCATTCTAATATGATGATTTGATGCTCAAGAAACACTTATGATTATTATCAATGTTGAAAACAGTTGTGTACCATTTTTTTTTAGGATTCTTTGATGAACAGAAAGCTAAAAACAACAGCATTTTTTTGAAATAGAATCTTTTTAACAATATTACTGGGTTTGATTTGTATTTTTATACAAAATAAATGCAGCCTTGGTGAGCAGAAGAGACTTCTTTTAAAAAAATTAAAAATCGTACCGACCCCAAACTTTTGAACGGCAGTGTGTATATATATTTATTAGTATATTATATTAAAACATAAATTCTGAGTAAACATAAAAGAATAGCAGAGTTCACACCACAACTATAATATCGATGCCAAATATTGTAGGAACCACTTTCAGAATGATTTTTCCAGCTAATGAATGATAAAAACGAAAAAGAGCTTGAGCATTTAAAGCGGCAGAGACAGAACGGCAGCACGCGTTTAGAATAAACAATGTCGTCCGCTGGTGTGGATACTAATATAGTTATCTTTATAGTTCTCGTTCATGGTGTGAACAGGCCTTAAGCCTTTAGCTATGCGACATTGCTAATGGACGAGGCCGAGGGCCGTGGGAGAATGACACGAGGCCGGTGGCGTGATTACTGGTGAGCGCCACCTGCGCGACGCACCGATCTCGTATCTCTCACGGAGGAGCGGAAGCATAAAAGGTGGAGCAACGACAGAGGAGATCCAGACCGGTGCGTCGCGCAGGTGGCGCTCATCAGTAATCACGCCACCGGCCTCTTGTCATTCTCCCACGGCCCTCGGCCTTGTCCTGCTCGCCACAGTGTGGTCCATTTACCATTGCTTGGTGAAATTTCACAGGCAAATTCCAACCATTCCATTAGGAATCATTGCAATCTGGAGTTTTGCGTAAGGGCGAAAAACGTGTCTCCTCCTCGTGTCAAAGTGCGTCAATCAAAATTTACAACAGCGATGAGAAAATTAAGCGGAACTATCCTTCTGGTCATGAGAAGAGAGAAAACACCATGAGAGTGATTTGCGGGAACAGCAATCAGGTAGACTTGTGTTCTCTCCTCTCCAAGTTTGATATCATCAAAGAACGGTTTAGTTAAGTTGATGTGCGTCTCTCTCTAGTCTGTCTAACCCAGCTGGGCAGTGCATCTTTTGGTCTTTCTGTGTCTTGCTTGTTAATGCCGGCCACTTCCAGGGCTGTTCTGTGACTGTGCAAAAAAGTGAGAGTGAAATACAACTATTTATTACGTTTGAAAAACGACAAAGGGCAACAGTGTTTGTTTATAAACTGCAGCTTGGAAAAGATAACCGCGTCGCACGTTAACATGCGTTCATATGCGCATGCACTAAATGAAACGGGCACTTTCCAGCAAAACATCTATGGGGACCAGTACAATATGGGTGTGATGGCACTCCTCATTATAGGCATTATATACTTTTAAAACAATACAATGGTTATCTAGTCTCCGAGTCAGTTTAATTACAGTTCTGCAATAAAGCAAGATGGAAAGCAATGTATTGACATTGACTATTGATTTATAGGCTATATTGCCCTTAAATTGATTGGCTGAACATACTGGTCAATATGGATGCACATCCCTCAGTAAATAATAACTATCAAGTATCAAGTATTGCTTTTATCATTTAAACACAGTGACATGCTATGGCAAGCCATTTTAGCTTTTCATGCATTTTTGATATCAATAATTAAATTTGTACTGTTTAAAATGTGAATTCTTGATATTAAGAATGTACTTTTTCTAGTAACAAAGTCTATTTCTGAAATCAGAATTACATTTTCATTAGTACTAGTTAAAGGAGGGAGGATTGTAGTGGGAGCACTGGGGTGTCAGGTGTGACTGTGTGGCAATGACACATGGCTCATGGGTCGAGTAGGAGGGGTCCCTTAACAGAATTTTGCTTAGGGCCCCAGGGAGGTCAGGATCGGCTCGGAGTATCAGTCACTTATGATATTTAGTTAAGTTACTATTTTAGAGCTTATTTAAACATTTGACCTGTAGGAGACAACTCACTAAAGAGTATGAATGTTTCACTCTCAGGTGAAAATGAGATTATGGTGCTACAGTCATGGACAGCACACTCTCACATTTAATAATTCGCATACCACAAGTGTGTCAAGAGGAAGCAGGTATTTCTTCTTCTCTACAGTTCCTCTTACAGCTGAGAAATGTCCTCAAAAAGTAGTATTCCTCAGTCCCAGATCTGCCGCTGTGACTCTCACGAGACTCTCACACACTCCAACACACCATCTTGTTCTGGAATCAAAAACATGCCTCCTTTTAAAAATTCAAAGTCTGACCTCCGAAGTGCTTGGGAACTACGTTTTTTTGCTTGCTGGAGTGTGATGAGCTGGCTTGCTCACATCCTGTCCTGGCCTCTTTCCTCCTTCATGGATTTTTTTTCCACAGTGCAGCCTGATCCAGGGATGGATAGAGGAGAGGCTGGAGCCCAGGAATCTGTTTGGCATAATTGCAACAATTGAGGCTCTGTGTGTGAGGCCAGCCGGCGAGAAAAAGAAAGCGAAAACAGGAGCGCTGTTATGGTGTGCATTACTGGAAGAGACGACTACACGCTTGTGACTTACACTCATTATTCTCTGTGAGCTACATTACTGAATGGGGATTGGGTCTGGGCATGCATTTGCATTCGTTTATCCTTGAGTGGGATGGAAGAGGAGGAATTTGAACTCTGACCTCAGTGTGGCCACATAGAGGACTTGAGAACTCTATGTAACAATGAAACACTCTTGTTTACTGTCATGGCAGTTAAGGTACATTCACACTGACAGCCATTGAATCGCTGGAGGTCGGAAAGTCGCTGTGCTGTTCAACCATATCAGTACCGCCTGCACTACCGTTTTAGGGCCTATATGTATTCTCTAGACTTATCCACATTTTTCAGGGCTGATTTTGGGGCAAATTCTCCTGAAATTGATTTAAAATATAATAATAATAAAAACATAAGTTTAAATATTTAGTTGTTGATTGCTAATATGGATTTTTTGATGGCTGATGCAGATATCTAGAGCGTTGACAAATCTAATTTAAAGATAACACATCAACAATTTCTAAAATGAAATGTATTTATTTTACATAATATTTACTCAAATAATCTGAAATGAATTATTTGAAAATAAATCGGGGAAAAAAAATTTGAACTTGATTTATACTTTAGATAGAAACGTCTTGTTTTTGTTATACAATTATAGTATTTTCACAAAGAAGTTGTTAAAAAAGCAAATAAAAAGTAAACACTTAAACAAACAGTTTGAAATCAAGGATTAAAAACTATAACATTAAATGTGTTTTTTTAGATTTGCAAGACTTGCTGCTGGGACTGTGTTCTATGCTTGATGATCAGTTCCTTATTTCACATCAGATCACCAACTCTCATCGAAAACAAATGACTTCTATTCGCTTTATGGGTGCAAATTTCTGTCACTGTGAATACCCTTTAGTGTTACGCCCTCTGTGTTGAGTGGTGGGATTGTTTTTGCACCCTGCATATGAAAGTGTGCATATACGAGTCACAGTGCACAAACACAATATCCCACCATCCCATAATGCTATAACAATTGTGTGAAATTGTATTCATGGATACCATCCAACAAAACAGAACATACATCACACTAGCGTACTCTCTTTTAATGAAGAAACATATATCACACTCACATACAGGCGTCTCAGCCACCTTCCCCCATACGCTTACACACTTTCACACATTCAGGCAACTACCATTTCAGCATGCGTATTTATACACAAGACTGCAGTACTCCCTGAATGATTTAATCCACAACGTATAGAATTACTCACTGTAACTGTACTAAATAAATTACCTCGGCAACACATCGCTTGAAATGACACAAACCCATATAAAAGACACAAACAGCGCACACACACTTGTATTGCCCCAGCAACAAGCTTTTTTTCACACACATCACGTATGTAGAATTGCCATAGCAACAGGAGCGCACACATCGTCTGCTCCTCAACAAAAGCTTTTACGTGCCACTGGGTTTCTGCTCTCGCTTTTGCGTTTTCCCAACGGCGCAGCGGTTAATTGAGCTGAAATTTACGCCTCTGTTATAACACGTCGCCATTAATACTATAATGGCGTTATTATGGTATCTTTCTTCATGTCATTCCAGCTCTCCGCGCAATGATTCATCCTCTGAATGCGTCATCTCTGTGAAAAGCATTTGTAGAGCACTGGAAGGAACATCCTGTCTCCGTGTGCTCGTTCGCTGTTTACACCTCTGACTGATGCAAGCATTGTGTCAGCTCCCCACGCTGCCCACTGCCATGGCAACACACCGCCTGCATGTTCCTCTCCCATCTCCCATCCGAAAGACATACTTTTTAAACATTAGTCCATCCTCGAATGCACTGAAATGCTCTATAAAAGTGTGTTTGTGATTGGAAGCGGCGTCCTTTGTGTTACACGGCTGGCTCATTAGGTGTATTTGTGGTTAACTTGACCATTTCAAGCCTAGACAGAAGCAGAAATTACTTGTTAGTGCACTCTGTCCTGTCCTAAAACGCTTCCTTGGAAGCAAAACTGTACAAATGTACCAGTATGATTACATTTTTTATTAGACTACATTTATGAACAGGCCTTTTTGTTACACGTGGGGCATAAATTTGACGCGTGCTCGTGTCGTGAACCTTCAGAGGACATGAAGGCAGGAGCTATGCTCTTCAGAGAGGGACAGATCAGGAACACGTCTGCCCTTTGTGTGCACAAAGACAGTGGAAAAAGAGCGACGGAGAGAGACAACTGAAGGAAGCAGAGGAATGCTAATAGGAGCACTCAGTCATGTGGAGCGGGATGGTAATGGGACCTCATTCATTCTTAATGAACACATTGTTAATTTCACTGACGTACAGTAACGGCCTGAGTTGCACCCTCTACTATGACTAGATATTGATTTGAATTTGGCACATTAGAGACCATTTTTTATTATGTCACACACCTCTTCATTTTAAACCTGCTTTTCTGATGGTGCAAGAGCTTAACTATTTGTGGTTAATCTGCCATTGAATTAAATCTGAACGGGTTACCAGAAGCAAATTGTACAAAATATATTTGATATTCTTTATACAGTTATGTGGTTTAGCAATAGGATTTAACTTTGAGTGGGACTATCTAAAATGTCACTGCAGAAAGAAACAAAAACAACAAAAAAGTCCTGTTATTGTTGTTTAGTATAAATACTTATGTACATGAAGATATAGCTTGTCGTGTCTGGTTCAAGACAGCATAAAAGATGAGAACATTTACTGTTGTTCAGCAAAGCCTCGTGGGCGAAATCCAGTCATTTCAATGGGGAATCCACATGACTGGGAATTTCACATGAGGGCAAAAGATTTTTCCATGCTGATTTTGCTAACTGTCAGAAGTAACATTAAACATTTTATGGTTATATTTGTACCATGTCCATGTGAAATCCCAGTCTCATCTGATCAGCATCAGTTTGTCAGCAAACACAGATGGTGCACAGACAGGGATTCTGGACCTCATTAGGAACCATGGTGTCATTTTACGGGCAGTACCCTATAGCACATTCTTACGGGCATGCATGGCACCAAATCTTACTGGAGACTTATTTATTTATTTGGCAGACACACTTTTGTGGCTTATGACTGTCGAGAACAGCAAATATGAATGAAACATGTCACATGGACAATGAAAACAAGATGTTTCTGAAACGTGAGTCCTCTGAGAGCCAGGGAACAGCATGGAACACTTCTGAGCAGCTGTTGGATGGAGAGAGGTTGCTTGTCGAGAACATGGAGACGGGCTGGAGAAAAAGTGCAAGCCCCACGCCCAGCCTTTTTCCAGGCTGCAGGCCGCTGGACGGAGAGCAAGAGAGGGGAAGGAAGCTGTTTTTATCTGGGTCAGAGTTTGGATCTGGAAGCACTTTCCTTTTCCCCCCAGTGCTGAGCACCACCCTGTTTCCCAGTGTCTTCCACCGCAGCGCCATGTGGAAAATCCTGGAACATATTGCTGTTAAAGTGATGGATGGCAGCCCGGTGTGGAATGGGGGAGTGGAAAGAAAAGTGCATCTGCTCCGTCCTTCACAAGGGTGTGTGTGTGTGCAGAGGAGATGAGATTACAGCTGAAGTCTTGCTGAAGGTCCTCGACCAGACTATAGGAATGAGATCATGTCTCGCTCTGTGATTTAAATTTCATCGTGCTTATTCACAACATCCGTCATTCGTCTGATTGTGAGCTGCTTCTCTTTCCTGCTAGTGTGCATTGCTCTGTTTGTAAACATTTGGACATGGTATATTTTTCATTTTATGTAGATGTTCCTCTTTCTGTCGTTAAGTGGAAGGGCAATGGGGAAACCAGGCTGTCCTAACAGATTCCATTCTTGTATGCCATCAAGAGAGAAAGGGCCCTGTGAAACCTGCAGGCCAATAAATAAACCATGTGCCCTGCAATGCTCTTGGTTTAAAATAGAAAACTGGAATGAAGGCGTTTGTATATGTGTATGAGTAATGCGATGGTTGTCACTGGGGAAAGGAGGATACAACAGTTTACTTTCGCTGAAGTTTAGGCACACTGGTGATGCAATGCTTTATTTTTAAGACGAACCACAGCACTACTTACTTTCCAATCTACACACATCCTCATTCAGTGCAAACATGTTACTTTATGGCCTCATTTTTGCTGGTGTCACTTCTAAAATACAGATCTGATCTGACATTTATTATGAGCAACAGTGGAGGACCTAAAGGAGACATGGATTGCATATTTCACGCCAAAAGTAAAGAAAAAACATCATCACAACATGACATCACAATGACATCGACAATATGTTCCAGAATATGAAATCAAAATAACGATAAGCACATCAACAATTGATCACTTATATTTACGTTATCTTCACCTACCAGTATTGACCCGCCCTGATGAACGTCAGTGTGAACTTTATAACTGGTATATTATTAGCCAATTAAAACAGTAGTCATTTAACAATATAGAACTCTTAAAGGCACAGCACTATTGAAAACTGCTGGTTTAATTTAGTTACACTAGACCCTATCACTCCGTGGCGTCTTTTTAAAAAACATAATTCCACATAGTACATCCAAAATGTAAAAAGATCTAATTTAGTCAACTTTACTGCAATGCTGCAAACCTGCAGATTTAAAGTTTGCGTTCTTTTAATTCAGCTGAGAGGTCACGTTGTGAATTAGTGTCTCCCGCATTCACATGCGTATGGATAGAAGTCAATGGAGCAAAAAGTGTATTGTGACCACCCCTTAAGGGTCAAAGACAGGGAGAGATCACATTCTACACAACGGGTGTATATGGCCCTATTGAAGTGCCTGGTTTTCTGATCAGGGATGTGCTGTCATTCACCCTAGCTAGCAATCACACCACAGCAGTGTAGGCTTTTGTTTACACTGTGTGTGTGTGTGTGTGGGGAGTGGGATATTTCCAGGGCTCAGTTCATGTGTTCACTAGGCCTGCTGTGTGATTGTGTTAATAACTGGAGCTCCTGTCAGCTCCCGCCCTCTCTCCACTCCTCATCACCATCAACAATTAATGGAAGTGCAGGGCGGATATCCCTCTCACCCTGCCAGACCCATTACACACACACACACACACACACACACACACACACACACACACACACACACACACACACACACACACACACACACACACACACACACACACACACACACACACACACACACAATGCTGGGCTCCTGCAAAGCGGAAATGTATAGCGTTGCCATGCCTGAGGAGGTGTGAGAGCTTTCCTGTGCTTGTTTCAGATTCTGTGGGTCACTGGACTTCAACAGATCGTTCAAATCTCTCTGTAACTGGAAATATGTTAGTGGTAATTGCAATGCCTATTGCTATTGCTCATACTAAGTTGAAGTTAAGGTTCCCTATGCAGATTTTGCCATTTTTCAAGTTGATCACATTTGCTGTGCTGACCAACAACCGCACCTATAAAATTGTCTTAGGAGAGATTTGTTCACCTTGTTACACATTGTTACACATTGTTGCACATGGTTGCTGCTTAAAGGTGTGGTCACACTTGGAAAATTTGGGCAAAATAGCTCCATCGTCAATTGTATAGCCATGCATGAAGCACCATTTACATAGAGTTTAAATTGTGGTCAATGCAGCAAATTTACGTGACAAAGTTGAACCCAATGCAAAATCTACGTGGAGAAATTTTTCACTCACTTTCAAACTCAAGATTTCACAATCAGCGGTAAATGTGAGCGCACATTAAATCTGATTGATTGTTTGCGTGGTTGACCCCTTAATTTAGAGGTCAAAGAAAACGCCGGGACTGGTCATTGGGTTCATTATTAACTCCAGCACTGTTTCGACTTTGCATTGTGTCATTGTAGTCAGTGATATGCTAATGTTTTACCTTTTCTTTTTTTTGCAGGATGAGGTGGACAGTTTAAGTCCTGTTCTTAGGGACTATCCACATCTCCATGAAGAAGTGAAAGCCTGGGTGAAAGATCAAAAAGTTCAGGAAATTTTTATGCAAGGTAAGCTTGATCACATTTCATCAATTATTCTAAAGAGCCAACTCGAACTAAAGGAAACCATTTTTGTTTTTAAATCTTGTGCTTTTTAGATGACACAGCATCAATAATTTGTGCCCACCATCCTGCCTTTTTTGTTTTGGAAAGTCAACATTAACTCAAAAATTACCTTTTTTACTTGCTTAAAGTGATCTCAGGTTATGTCCCGTGAAATTAGATGATTATTGAACAACATTTTTTTAACGTTGACTATTTTGGTTGACTCTCCATTTCAGTTGTAGTGCTAATGTTCATGTAATAATGGTTGTAAACCATTGCAATATTGGCATAACCTCAGCCTGCATTTCTTGTTTAGTGTTTTTCTGTTTTTTATTTATTCATTTATTTTTGAGGGGGGTGGGGTGTGGGTGGAGTAGTTCTTCCTGAACCGACTGCCAACTCACTTTCAGTTGTAGCTCTTTTCTGGTACGGAATGCCCACTCTTTAGGATCCAAAACAGAAAAGTCCCTTCCTTTTCACTTGGTAAGAATTACAGAAGTAAGGGTGTTGTTGTGGTCTTGGCAGAGGGTCTTGTTTACAAAGTCCATAACAAAATTCCAGGCCCACAATTAGTGATAATTGTTGAACTTGGCAGTTGACAAGGGCAGAATGGAAAGCATCTCAGAGCCAAAGGTTTTGGTGGGGAAACAGAGCACAAAAATAAAAAATATAAACGGCCTGTGGTTTTGTGCAAACGTCGCCCCATGGTTTATGTGCATGTGAAACTTGATGTCAATGAGATGCATTTTTGGTTGTTGGATGCACTAGGACAGTGAAGGGTTAGCTCTTCTAGCAAGGCATATGAGTGGTGTGTTCAGGAGTAATTAATGGGAATGACCTGCCCTGCACTAATGAGCTCTGGTCAGTTTGGACACCTGCCAGCGTTCACTGCGCCTAACAGCATATAATGTAGATACAAGGTTTAATGTGTCATCTCTGAGGTAAAGGTCACCCACAATGAACAAAAAGAAAGCTTTGCAGAAAGCTCACATTGTTTTTTTTCCATACAGTGAGAGTAGACAGTGACCAAGGGCGGTTGAGCTCCAAAAAAGAACAAAAAGACACCATGAAAGTAGTCTGATGACTCCAATGACTCCTGCCCTGTTGAAATGAATTGAAAATTAATGCAATTAAAAAAATCATGGTAGCCAGTTATGTGATAATGTGTATAAAACCACTGTTTATAGAGTAGAAATGCCACGCTGAAATAAAGGGACTGTTATTAAATTAGTGTACTGATAAAAATCAATGTGAGTTTTTTTGAGTGTTTCTGGTTCCTGATATCTCCAGGTCCCTATTCATTGAATGGCTACCGTGTACGAGTTTACAGACAGGACTCAGCCACCCAGTGGTTCACGGGCATCATCACCCACCACGATCTCTTCAGTCGCACTATGGTTGTCATGAATGACCAGGTACATCTGATACCATACAATGTTTTAGTTTGGTAAAATGTTTTGCTTAAGATATGGTATGAGACGCCCTGCTACTGTTAATGTAATTTTTTTTGTTAATGTTATTACAATAAAACTGAAAATGATTTGTATTTTCATTTCCATGGTTTATTGTTTAAAAATAAATTAAAATAAATAATTTACTCTCTCCTCTGACTTTGTGTGCAGGTACTAGAGCCTCAGAACGTTGACCCTTCCATGGTACAGATGACCTTTCTGGATGATGTGGTCCATTCTTTATTGAAAGGAGAAAACATTGGTATCACGTCGCGACGCAGGTCTCGCTCTAGCCAGAACAGCAACACTGCCCACGTGAGTGTAACCTACAAGAGCACACACATATCTCCATGCATATATGTGCTTTTTTTGCTAGATGATCAGCGCACCTGCCTTCCTGGATTAACATTGTGTGCACTGATATATGCCAGTTTGTATTTTTGTCTTGTGCATGTCTGTCCTAGTGTCTGTCTGTGCTTCTTACTGGATGTTGTGTCTGTAGCTAGCTTTGAAGTAAAGTTCCTATGTGCTTTTTTAAATTTTTTAAAGAAAACTAGAGCCTTGTAGAAAACACATATCATTGCTCCCTTCATCATTAACAAGACTTCTCTGTTCCACCTTGTTTTTTTTTGTTTTGTTTTTTTGTTTGTTTTCTTCTCTGTTTCCCTGTTTTAAACATTAATTGGGGATATGCAAGCAGACCACAGGAGGGAGACCAAGCGGCTCTACAGGAATCACTCAGGTACCGGGCCGTACCCCCCCTCTCTCCATAGATTTAGAGCTGCTTTTGTTCCACCTGCATATCCCTGTCTAATATAATTATTTAGAATTCATTTATTACAAGTGTTTTTTTTTTTTTAAATTAATGCTTACCTCGATTACCGTTTCACGTGCTTTGCTTGCATGGATTAAATTTGGGGTCTAAATATTTTTTGAGATATTTGAGATATTTTTTAGGTTTGGAAAGCATTTTTAAGAGCCATAGGAACTCTTCTTTTAAGCCTAGCTCTGTGACCACATTTTTTTACAGACGTGTGTAGTGCAGTCGTTGCTGGCAAGGAAGTGTTTTTGATATTGGTGCTTTTTAACTTAAAAATTCTCTCTCACTCTCTATAACCTAAATCCATTACAAGTCCTCTCATGCTTGTGTTTGCTGTTTGTGCTCTTTTTGTGTTTTTCCAGGGTCATTACACACGTGCCCAGGCCAACAGCCCCAGACCTGTAATGAATTCCTCTGGCTCCACCCCCAAACAGGGCTCTCAGGCCCAGCAGCAGCAGCAACAATCCCAGCATGTGCCGCAGCAGGGATCCCAGCAACACCAGCAGCAGCAGCAGCAGCAGTCCTCACCAGGTCAACAACGCGGCCCACGATCTTCACGTCGGAAAGGTTCCGACAGCAGCGTTCCAGATGAAGAGAAGATAAAAGATGAAAAATCGGACAGTGGAGGAAAAGGTAAAACACTGATTGTTCTTACACTAATTACATTACTGCAGTGTGATGGTTGGTTAATATCACTTCTTGTTTTACAATAAAGCCCCGCCCACTGCTTTTTGCATATGATTATGATGCTTTTCCTTGAAGCATTCATGTTTGTTTCTTATACATTAGGTGACAGGTAGGTCTGTACATTTTGAAAGAAAAAAAAGAAAAAAAGTTGCTTCAGTCTTCAGTCGTCTTTTTGTGTGAATGTGGATGATTTTTGTATTACTTGTGTGAAATGTTTTTATAATTTATTCTTGAAGGACTGTAGGTCTGTGACTGAATTGCTTTGATTCAGTCTTGTTATGATTTTGATACAATTGGAGCTCTTCACTCAGAGGAATTAAAAATGGATTTTCCTCTATTATGGCGTTCATGTTAAACAAAGGCCTTTTATATTTGACTCGGTCTAGTGCTCTATATTTAAGTTGACGAAACCTTTACTGGATAGGTTCACTGTTAGCTTCTTGGCCGGATGGCCACCTGGTAAAAGATAATTTAGATCCTTCCATCATAATTCCTGCAGTACAGTGTTTGGCAGGGTGCTGGGTCTGTGAGAGATGAGGTGGGTGCAGCCACCGCAGTGAAATGGACATTTTAAGTGTGCATAAATTCTACAGGAGTCCCATATATCATACTTCTAATGCAGCACTTAAGATTCAATCAGCCTTTAACCTAAGTACAAAATGACATCATCCTTATCCATTCTTGAATAATCAAGAATGGATCTAGTTTCTTATGCACTCAGCTTGCATTAAATTATTTGCTGGTGGCATGTTTTGTGTCAAAGTTCTTGTTCGTGTTCAAAGTTCTTCCTGACAGAGTGAGTCTCTTTTTTTTCTAGATCCTTCTAAAAACAAAAGCAAGCAGACAAACAAGAGGAGGAAAGCAGATGAAGAAGACAAGAAGGGTAGTCTTAAGCGGCTCAAAACAGAAACGTCTGACCTCTCTGAGAGCAGCGACTCTGAGAACTCTAACAAGCAGAGCGTAGATTCTTCATCAGAGCACAGTTCAGAGAATGAGCTCAAATGCAAGAGCACTTCAAAAGTTCCTGAGGAGGAGGAGAAGTCCCAGGGATCCAAGCCCGTGGATGAGTTGAGTGTAATCAACAGGCTATCTCCCTGGGATGAAATGCAGGATAAAAGCGTCAAGCCAGTGGCCGTGGAGGTAACTCAGCTGGCAGACAGTGAACGGTCTGGAGAAAAGAGATCTCAGCTGCCTCTTCCGGCCTCCTGTACACAGAACCAAGCCTCTGTACCGGCAGAGGTCCAAAGTTGCATTGTCGAGATGAAAAGCACTGTGAAAACCCTCCCCAAGGACCATTACTGCACAGGGACACCTCGGACGCACACGCCCAAGTGCGTGATTGATATCACAGAGGATGCAAACACGCAGCCCAGTTCCAGAGAGAACTCTGAGGCCGTATCGGCCTTGTTGGCATCACAGAAGTGTGATGCCTACATCCCCGAATCGAGACATTTGGTGCTAAACGCCTCCCACTCAGAGTGCAGGAGGCCGGATGGCGAGCAGCAGCAGAACGCTCGCAGCATAGGCAGTAAAATCGAATTCGCCCACTCTGAGGTCATAAGGCCGGTGACATCAGTGAGTGAGTCAGCAGCCCTGGGCGAGAGAGGGAAGCTCCAGCAGCAGTATACATCTATGGTCATTAAAAATGCCTCGCTAACCGAGGACATCAGGAAAACCCATAAACTCAGTCCTTCTCCTGAATCGCCCAAACCTAAGTCCAACTCATCCCCTGACATCCTCAAGCCCAAGTGCAATCCTTCACCTGACATCATAAAGTCAAAAACTCACAGCATTCATGAATCCTCCAAACCCAAACCAAATACATCCCCAGAGGTGTCCAAACATAAACCTCGACACCCTGAAAACCTATCTACAATAGGACGTTTGGCACTCAAACCTGATCCAGATGTACCCCGCTCCAGTTTTAAGCCTGTGCTAGCCCGTGGGGCACTCTGCGAATCCACAAAAAGCCCTCTTGTTGTCGACAAAAATGAGCATTTTACGGTTTACCGGGACCCTGCGTTGGTGCGTCCTGAATCGGACGGCAACCACGTGGCATACCTGCACCCACACCTGCATTCACTACATGGTTCTTCTCACACCACGTGTCTCACACCCAGCTCACACCACCCGTCCCACCTCCTCCCTTCTCCCTCCATGAGCCACTCGGTGCACCACCCACATCTGCTGCCCTCCGTACTGCCCACCATTTCACCAGCCTCTCTCCTGGGCAGCCATTCCCGGCTGGATTCCACAGGACTCGGGCACCTGGCTTTGGCCCACCACCATTCCCACCAGCAGCAGCAGTTCATCCAGCAGCAACAAGGGTTGCTGGCCCAGACACATGGAGGTGCCTCATATAACCAGCTTGGACTCTATCCCATTATCTGGCAGTACCCAAATGGTACCCACTCCTACCAATCTGGGTACAAGTGGGTACATCCAGAGAATGCTGTCAATTCAGACTCCAGCCTACGGAGGGTAAGTGTGTGCGCCTGTCTGTTTACTAGCCCTGGCCATCATAATTTATATAGACCGTATTGCAGCAATGTGCATTGTGAATTAAAATGCACAACGTGTGACTGAGGTTGTTGTCAGGAGATCCCTTAGAGAATGGACAAATACTCTCTCTTTCTCTTGCTGCTGTCAGGGATTGTTTGTTTTGAACTCAGCTTGAAACAATCTACCCTAAAGCAATTAAGCTTAATGTGTGTGAGCATGTGCTTGTATGTGCTGTATCATGTCTGGACACATTTCCTAGCTATTAGAGATACACGTTCATGATAATTCAGTCAAACTTAAAATTTATTTAAAGGGTTAGTTCACCCAAAAATGAAAATTCTGTCTTTAATTGCTCACCCTCATGTTGTTCCAAACCCATAATATCTTTGTTCATCTTCTGATTCAAATTAAGATATTTTTGATGAAATCAGAGAGCTTTCTGACACCCCCATAGACAGCAACGTCATAACAAATTTCAAGGCCCAGAAAGGTAGTGAAGACATCGTTAAAATAGTCCATGTGACTACAGTGGTTCAACCTTAATGTTATAAAGCGATAAGAATTTTTTTTTGTGCACAAAAAAAAAAAATGTATTCAAAAATTTCTTCTCTTCCCCGTCACGGTTCACGTGAGCTCCACGACGCATACATGTGGTGCTGACCCAGGATCCGTCCAATACTGAGCTGCCGTTCTGACGTAGAACCCGGAAGCGCCGCGCTGTTTACAACATGAAAAGCGTCAGAGACTGACAGGGAAGAGAAGAAATTGTTGAATAAAGTCTTAATTTTGGGTGGGGTTTGTGCACAAAAAGTATTATCGTCGCTTCATAACATTAAGGTTAAACACCTGTAGTCACATGGACTATTTTAACAATGTTTTTACTACCTTTCTAGGCCTTGAAAGTGGTGATTACGTCTATGGGGGGTATATCTTAATTTGTGTTCCGAAGATGAACGGAGATCTTACAGGTTTCGAACAACGTGAGTGTGAGTAATTAATGACAGAAATTTCATTTTTGGATGAACTAACCCTTTATGGAACATTCTTAGTCAAATACAAGTTTAGTTCTATTAACAGCTTCAATAGCTATGTTTCCATCCACCTAGTTTTATGCGCATTTTGGGATATCACATATTAAAACGCTGGATGGAAGCACCAAGATGCACATAAATTCTGAAAATGTACATAAAAACGTATGCGCTCAATTGAGTCGGATACATTTTTTTTATCCAATAAGTAAACATGCACATAAGCTATGATGGAAACACTTTAACAGAATAAATTCATTGATCCCCATGAAAAAATGTGACATCGTGACGGGATGGCATAACTGGACAAACCAGCGGATCTCATTGCACAGCAGTTGAAATGCTGTTTTGGTCATTCTAAAATGGCTGAGAAAAGTCTGTCATCAAAGTAGTTCGGTATAATTGCCTACCAGAACTGTCTTACAATACGACATAGGATAATGTGACCTGGTTTTTTGCATTTCGTCTGTGTGCTCTGAGACGCAAGTAATTTTTATATATGAAAATTAGTATATACAATGCCTTTTCCTACTGCAGTAACTTCCATTTTTCTTATATCTTTCTGGTTTTAAGCACCTGTTTATCAGGAAGTGATGATTTTGTTCTCTTCAGCTCACTGGATGGAAACGCTACTTTATCTCCCATTTTTCCCATAAGTTAAATTTGCAACCATGGATGGAAACATAGCTAATGGCATTAAGGGTGTTTTACCTCAGAAAATAATACAATAGTTTCCCTATAGACTTTTTCCATTTCTGTTAACCCAGAATATTTCCAAGATAATGTAACTCAACTGTAATAACTTTGTTTCATATTGCTCATTATAAGCATGTGTAAGAGAAATCACAGAATACCACAGAATAAGAGACAGTCATTCTTATGCACAATTTATTTGCTCTGACTTCTGTCAGAGAACTGTATGTTGCCTTGAGTGCAAAATGACCTTCTGAGTGTGTTACAGAACACTCCCAGCCCCTGGCTGCACCAGCCCACCCCTGTAACCTCAGCAGACAGCATGGGGATTATGAGCCATGTCCCGGGCAGACCAGCCAGTGCAGAGCCTCATAGAACCATCAAGATCAGCTCACACTCCAGCCCGCCACTCTCCAAAACCCCCGGAGAACTCCACAAAGAGTGAGCACGCATACACTTGTGTCTCTCTCTGTCTGTCATTAACACACACGATTAATTTATTACCACAGTCCTGCAGTGCCTGGGACTGTGGCTAGCTGTTAAATACCATGTGACCAGAGGTGGAACAAATGCCATGTGATAGGAGCACTGTACGCTCATTCAGTGACTGTGCGCAGAATTAAACTATTCTATTATACCCCGCTGAATGTCTGTACTCATTTGAACCACCCCCAGTGCAGTTACCTAATATCTGAGAAGGAACATACTGTAGCACCTACCTTAGAATCAATATTAGTCCAGCATCACTATAACTATTGTACAAATCCCTCACGTATTGAAATATTCAATGTGTTTGTTATTTTCAGATATGCAGGTATATCTGAATTATTTTTTTATATCATTCTATTTTTTTACGCTGTTGATTTTTTTTTAAATTGCTTTTTCAGGGATCAGGACAAGAATGTGTTTGTAGACCCTCTGCGTGGCCTGTCCAGTGTCCACCTTAAGCAAGAGCCGGACCGCAGCAGGACACCTAACAACAAGGAGCTACACCGCCTCTACATGGAGTCCCCCCACAGCAAGCAGCAACTACCACCACCACCACGCATGCCTCAGGATGGGCCAGACCGCACCAGCAAATATAAAGAAGAGAACCGCCGCATCCTTCTGGAGAGCATTGAAATGGCCCCCTTCACAGCCAAGATTCGCGCCGGAGAGACTGAGCGTGAGCCCTTCTCCCGCATTTCCTCCCAGCACAAAAGCCATGAGAAAGAGGTGGAGCACTCTGTGGCTGATCTGTACAAGTACAAACACTCTATATCCCAGTCCCTCCCGCAAACCAACTACTTCACTACGCTGTCAAATAGCGTTGTAAACGAGCCACCACGACTTTTCCAATCCAAAGATCTCAATCCGTACTTCGACAAGGCACCCACAGCCTCTAGCCCCTTGTCTTTGAGCTCGTATAACTCTAGCCACACCAAGTCTTTGTCCAAGCCTCCCCCTCTCATTAAGCACCAGCCAGAGGGAGAGGGACTGGTGGGCAAGATCACCGAACAGCTCAGTCAACAAACACCCATACACTCACTCAGTACCTCAGTGGTGACACTCAGTGAACGCTGCAGCCCAGCCATCTCTCCCTCAAGTCAGCCCAAGGGCATGCCAGCCTTGCGTAGAGCACCAGTCTTTCGCCCGCCCACCCAGCAACCGCTTGACCGCAAGGAGGGGGCCTATGGTCGCCTTTCCCCACCCACACTCACCCCCATCCAGCCCGTTAGCTCGGCGGGAAAGGTGTCAGAACAGCAGAAACCACCAACCCTGCTTCCAGAGCTCAGGGACGAAAAAAGCGGAGCCGAGCTGGGCTCGGCCGATTCCTGGCAGACTAGCGGGGAAGCAAAGAAACACGAGAAAGTGGCCTGGCATTCAGAGAATAGCCAAGTGAAGCCGCAGGCAGCCATGGCATCTGTTATTGTCCGCCCTTCTACTTGCATAAAATATGACGGTTCTCTAGGTCCCAAGATTGCCTCCAAAGAGCAACTTGGTGGCAGATTGTTTGCTGGCCGCACTCAGTCAGACTGCCTGAAAGTGGCCGAGAGCAGGGAATCTGGGAGGGTCATCCTACCAAACACAAATTTGGGGGATCCCAGTGATCAGTACAACAAAAACCTGATTAGAGCATCACCAGGTGTCATTCCCAGCTCAGTAGCAGTTGTGGCCAATTCTGTGTGCAACACCAGGACTAATGAAGCCATTTCTACTGCCAGCAGCACGTTTAGCATGCAGAGCTACAATGGAGCAGATCTGTCGTCCTCCCTCTCTGGCACTAGTGGCAGTTCCAGACTGGAAAGCACTGCTTCCAAAATCCGCCCTCCCACTGTTGTTGAGTCACAGGAGGGAGGTTCGAGAACCACCTCTCCTAGTTCGCTGCCTCAAGCCGGCTCTGCTGGCTCCACACAGGCTTACTCGGGGAACTATGTTCACCTAAAGAAGGCCAAAGCGGCTCTGGCTGCGGCACAGTCTCGTGGTTCCAGCAGTGCCTCTGAAAGTGAGAGCAGTAGTGTTAGATCATCTCAGGACTCGCCCACCATTGCCCAGGATAATTCCATGCCCAGCAATCCTCCCAGCAAAGCCAGTCCATTGCCCAACGGACAGCCAGCACAGGTGTGTCAGTCTAACTACCACAAGCTCAAGAAAGCCTGGCTCACACGACACTCGGAGGAGGACAAAAACACAAACAAATCTGAAAAAGGCGGGAATCCCATATCTGAGCTAATTAAGCCATGCTCCGTCAACCTGATTGCCCCTGCATCTAATGAAGTGGATCTAGGCAAAGACAACAAAGTACAAGAGGACAAGCTGTCTCAGGAGGACAGAAGGACACGGCGTACCCTCAAGCGTTCCTACGAATCGGGCTCGGAGAGCGGTGATGATTCAGACTCTAGTGAGAGCAAGTTGGAACAAAGGACAAAACGGCAACCCAAGCCTACTTACAAAAAGAAGCAGAATGACCTGCAGAAAAGGAAGGGAGACAATGAAAAGGAGGAGGATGAGTTAAAGCCAAATGGTATTTTCCGGAGTGCCAAGGAAAAAACCAAGCTGAAGCTCGCCAGTACTAGTAAGTGCACCTTAGTTCACATCACAGTTTGAACATGCGTTTTTAGTACACTGCAAAATCATTTAGCTTGCCCGGCCTCCCAAGGGTCTTAGTACATTTTCAAGGAAATTTTAGTTTCTACACATTTGATATAAGATAAAGTGAATATGTAAGTACATGTTCCAAGTGTTATTGTATTGAAATTATTCCCAGAATAAAGGCTTTAAAATGTAGTAACTTCCTCCACCACTGAACCAACTTTTTTTTGGATAATGTTACCTAGGCTAGAACTTATTTTAACCAATACCTAAATAACGGTTTAGACATTTTAAACTGTTTTTGTACTGCAGGCATTTTTAGTAGTTAATAGATAATAGTACATAGCAATTCAATGCTGATTAAATTACAATTCATTCCAGCTTTTATTACATGTTGGTAACAATTTTCAGTATTTATTTGTAAATTGCAATTCAATGCTGATTAATATTAATGTAATAAAGGTCACAGCAATAATAGCAAATAATGATAGTTTAGAAACAGACTCAGTAAAGAAGAACCTCAAAATGTTAAATATTTAATTAATCTTAAATGGTAACGCTCACAGCGTAGAGGAGAATGACAGCGCCACTACTTTGAATATTAAGAATTTTGGCATAAACATGTAAATTACATACATACAGTAAAATGATTGACAATGAAAAAATTACAATAGTGATTCAAATATTTAATACAAACTAATAAAGGTTTGTACTGGTCTTATTCATCTGGTCTCACACACAATGAAAACTTCTTGTTCCTTTGAGTTTGGAAAATTTGTTACACACTGTAATCATCAGAATATCTCTCCTCCTGTCACTGAAAGTGTCCAGTTTAAAAAAAAAATACTTCTTACGAACACTCATTTTAAGTAGCGTTTAATCAACTAGGTGCCTATTGCACATTGAAAATATACTTGACCGGTAATAAATTGTACTATTTAAAAAAAATCACAATTTATTGAATTGTTTTCCCACTCATATACATGTATATCACACAATATGGAAGTAAAATGGATTGTGAATGCCATTGTGAATGTTACATGTTAACTGTGTGTGAGAAAGAGACCAAGGTGTGTTTGGTGAACATCTGGATGGCAGCTGTGCAAATAGCTTTTCCTAGAATTCTCACGTTTATGTGGAAAACATCTCCAAGAGCACTTGGGTTTTTATTAGCGCTTTCTGATGATTGCTGTGAGCAAAATGGAGCCTCTTTGTAACTGCATAGCTTCTAATGCTGTTGGTCACTGTAACGGTACAGCAGGTCACAAATGTCAGTTATGCTTGCTTGTGGTTAGATCTAAAACATTAACTCTTCAAACCCTGCACACTTCTCTCACCATCCGCTTCGAGTGATATACTGATATATCCCAGCAACGCTAATTATTGAGTAATAAATGTGGTGTTTTTATGCAATACATTGTTTAATGGATGAAGTAATGGAATCTATGATATGCAATCTGTGGAAATAGATGGTATTCCCCGATCAGTACTGAAGGACTGGAGGAAAGTAAAGAAGCTAAAACAGACGGGCGAGTCCTTCTTGCAGGATGACTCGTGCTCTGAAATCGGACCCAACTTACAGAAGTGCAGGGAGTGCCGCTCCATCCGCACCAAGAAAGGGGAAGAGTCTGTCCACTCACCTGTCTTCTGCCGCTTCTACCACTTCCGCCGGTGAGTATAAAGTGAGGAGCTACGTACCATATTTACTGTGCACCCATCAGGCTACATGGTAATAGCAATAATTTGTGTAGTGTAGTAAATAGGAAGGGGTGTTGCTGCCGCACAAATATTCAAAAACTAGTGCAGTAGACAATAGACAATATAAAATCAATACAAAATAGAGAACACGTTAAGAAAAACAGAAGATGGTTGTTTCTAGGTTTTAGAAATGATGAAATAGCTTTTTGCAAAATGTGGATTACATGGTCTTAAAATAATTAAATCTCTACTTGTCTGACAATTAGTAAACAACATTTCCTTAAGCATGAGTCATTTGAATTGAACCTTGTTAAACTGTAGCTATCTCACAATTAATAGTGTTTAAAAGATTTATAGACGTTATTGAGTCCCATCGGTGGGCACAAAGTAAATGTAGATTTGTGTTTTTTAGTGGCAAAGATTGAGGCATGGATTCTAACTATTTTTGACGTGTATAAAAATACTTACCGTTGCTAGGCGCCTTGATGGTTGTCTTTAATTATTCTTTCCATTTAAAATAGGCCAGGCTCATCTGGGTTGTTCTATGAAACGAGTCTAATGTCATCTCACAGAATGCACTAGTATTAAGTACTTGTGCTTTTTAACCGTGTCTTGTGTCAACGGTTTTCTCATTTTGTTGTTATAGAATTGCTCTTAGGAAAGGAAATAAACTAATTGCTCACTCTCCTCCTCATTTCCAGCCTCTCGTACAGTAAGAACGGAGTGATCCGGATTGATGGCTTCTCCTCTCCTGATCAATATGATGAAGAGGCGCTCAGTCTCTGGGCTCCTGATGGTTATGAAGAAAACAACCTGGACCTGGAGACCTCTAAATACATCCTCAGCTACATTGGAGACAAATTCTGTCAGCTGGTTTTAACTGAGAATACTGCAACTACATGGATAAAGAAAGATGGTGCGTTATACTGCCCAATAGGGCCTTTCCTATTTATTTAACAGTATTAAAACATACATACCTCCTAAAACATTGTTATCAGTACACCATTATATTTACAGCATAATGTAAGTGAAAAGTGAGAAAGGAAAAAGAAATAGTGGGTGAGCTCTGTGAATGTCCGTTTCATCCTTCTCCTGTTTGCTTTGCTCTGCAGCCAAGATCGCCTGGAAAAGAGCGGTGCGCGGAGTGAGAGAGAGCTGCGACGCATGTGAAGCCACATTGTTTAACATTCACTGGGTCTGCCAAAAATGTGGATTTGTGGTGTGTTTGGACTGTTACAAAGCCAAGGAGAGAAAGAGCTCCAAAGGTCAGTCGTCATTTTCATATTCACCTTTGAACACAGACTGGGCTTGTACTCTCCTGCTGTTGATATGCAGTAGCCTCAAAAACCCTAACTGGACTGGAAAAAAGCCCAGATATTTAAAATGCTGGGTGCCAAAAAGGTCTCTAGTTAATTCTTCTGCCTTATTTATTTTTATTTACTTTCTTTTTACAGTAGTGACCTGTAGCTGTCAGATTTTCGTGTGTTGTTAAATGTGAAAATATTATGCCAATATTTAAAAATTGTATTATATATATATATATATATATAATTTAAATGTGACGGAAAAACAAAACACTAAACTTGGTTATGGTATTTACAATTATTTACTAAAAAAGGCAAACTTACAGCTACAGGTTTTATTTTACCATGCAAAAAAAATGCATGGAAAACAAAAAGCTCACAGCAAAAAGCATACATTGACTATAACATAATCAGTTATTCATTTTTCATTGTCTCTCTCTCTTTTTTTTTTATGATTCGATGAAAGACTTAACTGTGTTCAGTTTTTTATATAAAAGTAAAATGAATAAGCTTAAAATACAATTAATGAAGACGTCATAAAAGGTATAAGTTATGACTGCTGGTGTGTAGTTTTCGCTTTGGTTTGAATGGCAGCTCTTGTGTGTGTTTGTGTGCTGTACGATGTGGCAGTTGTTCTAGGACTGTCTAGCTCAGCTGTCTCAGGGGGTTGAGATGTGCCTCTATCTCTTCCTCGTCTTTGTTCGCCTCATTTAAGTCCCTCATTCCTGCTGCAGATCTTCCTGTCTTCTCCAGGCTTGAATTCTGCTGCAGGGCATAAAAAAAACCTTCAGCTCTAGAGGTGTCATTTTTGCTGAATCACATCTGTGCATCTTTTCCTAAAAGGCTCAGAGCTCCTTATTTACTTTGAAGCATTAACACCACGGCTTCTCTACGGGAAAATGGGCCAGTGACAGCGCCCTTCTCTGTGCGGGTTGTTGCTCTCAGTCTCTGTGAGTAATCCACCTTTTTTTATTCTGCAGATAAAGAGCTGTACACCTGGTTGAAGTGTGTCAAGGGACAGCCTCATGATCACAAGCACCTGATGCCAACACAGATCATTCCAGGAACTGGTACAGAAAGAGATGCTTTCACTCTGGCGTGATCCCAGATTGCTTGTAGTTACGCCTTTGGGTGGAAGTAGAGAAAGTGTTCTTCTTTGGCTTATTTGTTTTGTCTGTGTTTTAGTTCTAACGGACTTGGTGAACGCTATGCACATGCTCAGGGAGAAGTACAGCATTAAATCACACTGCTCGTGTGCTGTGAAGCACAACACCTTCTTGAACAAACTGCCATCCACCAATGGCGTCTCCCAGGTATGTGTGTCAACGGGCAGACCATAGTCAGGGTTGATGGCATTTTGTAATTTTACACGAATGCAAATGTTTGGTTGTGGGACTGGATGTTGAGAATCTGATGTCAGTACACTTCAAAAATGATTTTCCTACTTAGTATTTTTGTCTTGTTTTCCAATAGAAATATCTAAACATTCATAAGGTAAGACGCTACAGGCATAGCACTGGTCAGTTTTGAGATTTTGGGTTATTTGGCTTTTCATAAGATGTTGTTTCAGACTAATCGAAAGAAAATATCCAACATACTCATTTAAGGGTTTACTTTGTTGTACTTTTTCTATTTGCATATGTAGATTTCAATTCCAATACATATCTTTAAAGTCCATTTTCTCAAAATGAGTTTTTTCTCCTGCACTGAGCCAGAAATCTTCACTTCAGTAGCACTTACATACACCACACATTACATTTTATTCCTACCCATATTCTAAAGCTTTTTACATAGGTGTTTGTTTATATATCATTTGCCTGATTTTTTATCATTTGACAACATTTTATTTCTAAAAACATGGTGATTTTTTTTTTCTGGCTGTTGACAGTATTTTCTGATTATGTATGGAGTGATAAAAGAGATATCCAGAATACATTTGACTCTAATATGTCAACAAAATTAAACTTTGAACCTGAAATTTCAGACCTGGCTTTATCCAGTGTTCCAGATTTATTTTTTGGAAATATGCAAATTAATGTGTTGTTATTTATTTAATGTCATTTGCATATGTAAACATAATATTTTAGAAAACTTGTAATACAATTTTTTTATAATTAATGGGAAAGTATGATTATATTAATTAGTTAATTTATTTTTTAATCCTATTCATCTGGGGTGTCTTGCCATTAATCAAGACATTTACTTGAGAAGCAAAATTACATCTGCCAATGGGGTAATTCAAAGGGAAAAGAAGTTTAGTTTTTGAGCACCATTGGCAGATTTTTAACTCACTTAATTTTTTCAGAAAACAAGACTTAACGTGTTATCATTTTGCATTTCATGTAAATATATCTTTATTTTAGAATTTACTCGACAAAGATAAAAAGCAGTGCAATCTTAAGAGAGACAAATATTGACAAATGAATTGCTCCTAGCACTATTATAATCATTTAAATCTGTTAATTCCAAGGAATGGTATCAGACATACAAATGGAAATCTGCCTCAGCAATTTCTGTAAAATGATTCAATGCCAAATCCAGTAATCACATGATAGGTTCATCCTGACCAGCGTGAGAAAAGTAATGGATACCATGTTACAACACTGTATGTTTGCTACTTCAGCAGTGACCTGGTGTGACTCAACTCAATTCTGTTCAATAGATTGCACTGTTGATTGTTCAGCCAGTAAAACATTAATACATTTTGACTACACGATCAGATGTGATTTAAGGCCTTAAGACAGTACATCCCATTGAGCCTACATCCCAAACCATACATCTATCCCTCTCAGCCAGATTTCCGTTCACATGAAATGAAATTGGGCATCAGCCTTGAGTACGCCTCATGAAAGTGCGTGCTCTCAGTGTAAACACAAACTCTCACTCTCTCTCAATCACGCACAGATTTTCACATTCTGTTCTGAGTTGGAATGTTGAGTTCAGTCCTGGTTCATCTCTCAACCACTAAAAGTCCACAATATTTCCCCTCACTTTCCTCAAACTGCTGAGCTGTCTCTGACACACTCTTTCTTTTCACAGGTGTTACAGAACGTGCTCAATCACAGCAACAAAATCTCTCTGTGTAAGCCTGAGGGCGGCCAGCAGAACTCCTCTCTGAAGGTGGAGGCCAATGGAGGGAGCAGTCCCGTCAGCGACACCAGCACGGACAGCAAGTTCACCCCGCCCGAGTCCCAATCGCCTCTGCACTTCCTGGCCGATCTGGCCGAGCAGAAGTCCCGCGAAGAAAAGAAGGGTGGGTACTAAACAATAAAACTACAATAAAAAAAAGGTACGATTGAAGTTATTGGTAGCCAGGTGCCGGAGGTCTGCCAGCTGCCCCGTGTTTTTCCTTTCTCTGCGAGCATGTGCGTGCTTGACAGGCCGCCAAAATTCCACAATCCTCACATTTAGTGGTGTACGTTACAGGCCTTCTCAGTTGTGAGCTCCCACAGTCTAAAGAGCTCACCTAACCACATGTTTATCCAGTTCTTCAGCTGCTCTCACATGCCGAACATGCTGCTCTCTCCAAATGAACTGCACTTAAAAGACCATCAGCCCTGTGGTCGTTGGCACACGTTCAGTTCAATTTGTTGCCCAGTGCATCATATAGAAGTTTCTTCATTAAGCAGCTGTGCTTAAGCTACATTTTTTGATAAGTCTAAATTTTGTTTGTTTTATGTCCGCTCTTAAAATATATTAATATATTTTACTTTGCTCGTTTTTTGAGCAGTATATTGTTCTCGGTACTTGAAAAAGGGCCTAACCTCAAGATATTCTCCGCTGTTCTCTAGATATGTCTCATATACCTTTTCAACCAGCAGCATGATTTGAGGCATTTGAAGTGGTAAATCTAATCCAAAAGGTTATGGGTTCCGCTAGTTACATTTCACTGCAACTTTAAATCATAATAAAAAGTCCCACTAAATCAGTTTCCTTACAAAACATTTTGGAAATGTTTCGGCGAAATGTTTTACCAAAAGTCTTACTATGATGTGAAAGAGATTGAAATCTGAGGTTTGAACAGTTGTACACCTGTGCTTCTCTCCTGCAGAAAATAAGGAGTCACTTGTTGGGAAGATAAAAGAGGAGAAGGATCAGTCAGATCCTTTGGAGTCTCTGCACAGTAAAGCATCATCCCTGGAGCAGGGATCAACCCTACGAGACCTCCTCACCACCACCGCAGGCAAGCTGCGCCTGGGCTCCACTGATGCTGGCATCGCATTCGCTCCTGTGTATTCCACTGCCTCACAGGTCAGAAAAGCAACATCTACTGATCATACTCAAACAGATAGACTGTATTAGCATATACAAAGATGGCAACATACACACCCAATCAAATGTATGCACATGCTTGACTTTAAAAAGCTTTTGATCTAAAGGTTTTTGTTTAAAATTAGCTTTTTAGTAATTATTAGTAATAGTAATAATAAGGAATGACTTGGCGTTTCCATACTTTTGACTGGTGGACAATATAAATATACAAAAACTAATGTTAATTTTCCTAAAATAACTTATAGTTTCATTTGTCGTCTTCCACAGATTGTCAAGAGTGGTCGCAGCATGCCCAACATCTTGGATGACATCATCGCCTCTGTGGTGGAGAACAAGATCCCGGCGGGCCGTGGCACCAAGCTGAACCTGAAGCACGAGCCTCTGGAGGAGCCCAAAGCAGAGAAAAAGAAAGCAGTGGAAGAAACGCCCAAACTGTACACTGACATCTCTCACTGCTGGCTCTACGAACGCAGGCTGCTCTGGCTCAAAGACCACCGCAATAGCAGCAACTGGAAACTTTTCAGGGAGTGCTGGAGACAAGGACAGGTCTGTGAAACAAACCCACAAAAATACAGAATCTTACATTACCTTCTGTTCTGCTGGATGGGTGGTGCTTTTGAAGCCAAAAAACGGCAAACTAATCCCAATTCTCACGTAGTGTTTTGGGTCACTCCTCTTGAGGCTTTTCCACTGATATTCTTGCTGCTAGGATAATCATAATAATTTTCTGTACCTCTCAGTGTTACAGATAATCATTATCCATCTATACTTGATTTTGTTTCCTTGATTATATACATGGATTACCGTGTCCCAGTGAATTTCCATATTTTGTGTCCTGAGGACTACGTGGAAAATGAACTAAGCATCAAATATAAATTGCCACTGGCGAGTGTATGAAACAGTGTTAAGGTGTGGTCACATTAGCAAAATTTCAGGGACATTTGGCATGGAAAAAGCGTTGAGATGTATTAAGCACTGCTCACACAGAAATCACTTTCAAACCAAGCAGCTTTCTGTTGGTCAGCGCGGTGAACTGTGTGGGTGATTCCTATTGCAATGACTGGATTTCTGCCATGAATTTTCACAAATGTTCGCACCTTTTCTTGCCAGTTGGTTTGATTATCAAATCGCAGAAGCTGAAATTTAATTATATAAATATAGTCTTACGCATGTTTCAGAGTGAAGCGCTTCAGTACGTTCTTTTACAAGCGAGGAGCTCACGATCCAGTGTTTTTAGTGTCTCAGAGCAGCTGGTTTTGCTGCTCCACATAAACTTTCATCTCTGCAAGTGATGTGCATTTGAAAACACAATAACGCCAACCGTATTCCAAAATTTGTAATGAGAAATCTGTTAAAGACAAGTTTTAAGGTCTCCCTGTCGAAATTTTCACCAAAATAAAAGTTCTGTGGTTTAACATTTGAAATCAAAGAAAATACTTTTTGCTTTTTTTGGGGTAAAATATTAATAATAATTAGTATGTTAAATTTACAATAATAAAAATGATAATATCACTATTTATGTCAAATTTGGTAAATGATGCAAAATTTTGGTTAACACAATCTCTGCTACCCCTGACTAGTGTCTCTTTAACTCAGCAGACAGTTTTTGTCTGGTTTGTCTTACTTAAGTCTGCATTATATGTGCAGTGTGTGTCCAGAGAGAAAGGTGCCATACATTAGAGACCATTTATTCAGTGTCTACTTCACAAAGGCAAATATAGACATTAAGTGCTTTGATAAGATGTAATGCCTCTTCACATGTGCTGCTCTAATGCAGAACATTTCAAGTGAGCATATACTGTAAGGTACTTGACAATGAAATCTGCTTTCCTCTAATGGACAGCAGGATACAGAAGAGGTGTGAGGTTGAAATCTTGAGGCATACATCCTTTTTCAATAGTCACACGCAAACAGAAGTCTCTGGCTGCATCCCAAAATCAGCCGCTTTACCCATTACTCCACTTTCTGCACCAAAAGGGCTGTGGATGCCATCTTATGGCGAGATTCAGTAATTAATTTGGCACAGCACTCATAGTGCATAGACATTAGTGTGCATTACATGTGAATTGGCTGTACACTCATTATTTGGGTGCATTAAAGGACTGAATGAATTCACTCAATATTGCCCACTATGGTTTTGTACATCACTTCAAATGGCTGTATAGTACACTAGATAAGGGTATAGAGGGTGATTTTGGACACAGCCTCTGTCTCTGCCCCTCTGGGTTTGAGCTGCACTTCCTTTTCCAAGATGACATTTATTGACTTCTGCTCAGTGGACCATGACTTTACAGCTCTGCAGGAAGTAAACTGACATTATGAATTGTTGGTCTCTCAACACATAGGCTTTCTTGGAAAACCTAGTAAGCTGCCTATGTAGGGAGAAAAAGGGTAGACATTGTTATTATGTTTCTTTCTAAAATTTCTGAAATAGTCAGCAATTAGATTAGACAATAGACATCATCGCAAATATTCATCAGAGAAGGCAGTTCTAGAATAAATAGCCGTGATCTCAGTGGAAAAATCCAAGATAAGAGAAGACATGAAAAAAGTCAGTTTTATGTTACTGTAGGTTCATATGAGATTGTTTGCCTGTGTATATTTAGCTGCCTATGTAGTGCACCCCTTTTTGAGGGTGTACATAGCCTTGCTTGTGGATGTTTTTAGGCTGATCTGTTGTCTGTTTTTAGAATTTTCAGGACTTTTGAGAAAAACAAATAATATTAAATGCTTCTTCAGTTTGCACAGTCAGGCCAGCAGTTTCAATTTTTCCTTACTTTACCACAAATGATTGGTCAATTTTTATTTGAACCAATATACATTTTTTCTTCACAAAAATATTTTTACAAAAAGAATATTTGGAAATAGAGAACAAAATGAAAAGCTGGAAATGAAGCCGCTATAATGTACATTCATATTTATAATGTAAATTCATATTTATGAAGCACAAACCTCGCCTGAAAGGGAAGATGACTGATCCATCGACTCGCTCGAAACATCAGTGTGCCATCCTTATTATTGAGCTCTGCAATTTCACAGATGCTATTTTGGCACTCAGTTTATCATAAACTCACAGATTAAAGGCTTTTCAAAAAATGTAAAGCTACTTTAGTCTTTAGAGTAATCCATCTTGCAATGTCTTTTTTTAACCAGACCTCATTTTTGTTTCCACTGTTCAAAAAGTAAGTCTTGGTAGTGTTTGTGATCTCAGCTGTCATTAAAAGGCTATTTCCTGTGTGCTGTTTTTACAGCCTGTGCTGGTCTCTGGGGTGCACAAGAAACTCAACGCCAGCTTGTGGAAAGCAGAATCCTTCAACCAAGAGTTTGCTGATCACCAGGGAGACCTCTTGAACTGCAAGGATGGAGTAATGTCCAACTCGGGAGTCAAAGAATTCTGGGACGGGTTTGAAGATCTCACGAGTGAGTGCCACCTGAAGTAGACAAATAAGCATTTATCTAATTGGTCTGTTTCCATTTATGCTGATCACGCTCTCTCTACAGAGCGTCCCAAGTCTAAAGATGGAGAAAGCGTGGTGTATCGACTGAAAGACTGGCCCTCAGGCGAGGAGTTTATGGCTTTGATGCCCTCCAGGTACCTCATGACCTTAGGAACACAAGAAGTAGATTTGCTAAGTAGCCATTTAGAAATTGGTTTAGGGGTTGTGAATGCTGTTTCACGACACTAAACATATCATTCGTACATTCTGATCGGATATAGCTCTGTTTTAGTCTTGTTTTAGCATGTGCGTCATCTCATTGTGTAGGTATGATGATCTCATGAAGAACCTCCCCATGCCTGAGTATTCAGACCCCGAGGGAAACCTCAACCTGGCCTCCCATCTGCCCTCCTTCTTTGTGCGGCCGGACCTGGGCCCGCGCCTCTGCTGCGCTTACGGTACTGTGTCTCTCACACACTCACAGGCAGATTTATTAGTAGCTTGCTATGTTTACTGCATTTTTTTACTGTGGAAAAATTAATAATTTCATTAAAAATTATATTAACTTACTGGAAGGATCTCATCAAACATGTCATATTTCACCCCAAAAGAAAATAAAAAAGAACTTTTGCAAAAAGAAAATGTGGCCTATTTTAGGACCGTTTATATTGTTTGAATTGTGGCATTGTTTTCATGATTATTAAGAAAATAGAATCTGACGTTACTGTAAACCAAAAATGATGTACTATTTCCAAAGTATTTGTATATCGTTGTAGTATTTGTTATATTGCCTAATTATACTTCATTTAAATGGGATTGAAATTAAATTAAACGATAATGAAAAACTGAAGCCTGTTTTGATAACATGCTGACTTGAATAATGTATGATCCATGTCACAGGTGTGGCGGCATCTCAGGAGCAGGACTTTGGCACAGCTAGCCTGCACATGGAGGTGTCTGACATCATCAGCGTGCTGGTTTATGTTGGAGTGGCAAAAGGGAATGGTGTCCTTTCCAAAACGGGTAAGCCTGAGAGCAGCTCGCCACACAACAGCCTGTCCGTTATCTTGGTCAGCCGTGTTAGAGAAAGAGACGGCGGGGGAAAAGCCTCTGCTAGAGCTGAATTGTTCCAAAAACCCCTGAGCTCAGAGGGAAAAAAAACACACACACAGAACATGGTTTCCACCCTGGAAACAATGAAATGTGAGAGATGCATCTGGAATGAGTTTTCCCTGCCTGTACATGGCCATAGCAGCACTGCAAAGAGCTTTTCTCTGCACTCATTAGATTAAATCAGTAAAATCTCAATCCAAAACAAGTTTCACATTAAAAGGGCTATATTACTATGGTATCAACTCAAAACCATTTGTATTTTTACATGACATCATCTGCGCTCTCTCTGATCGTCTACAGTTAATTGTCTGATGGGTGTCCACTACAGTAGACAGTTCTCTAAAAGCCATTTTAACTATTCAGGGTATGATGTCACATCTGAAGCACAATGGTTCTCAAACTTTTTGACTCAAAGGTCCATATATATATTAAGATATTTTAAAACTTGGCAAAACTAGAAACATTTATGGTAAATATAAATATGCCTATGGTGCTTTAAGATTTTATTAATTTCATGACATATCCCAATCTAGAAGTCCCACTTTTAAAATTAGGCTACCTCATATATCCAGGATTTCCAGGTTGTAGAAGGGATGAATGAAACCGAAGGGGTGACCCGAGTTCAGAGATCGGCTCCTGGTCCACTTTGATCACTTTCCTCACTGTCCTGCTCCGATCTAACTAATTTTGAGTAGTTTTTTAGCTATTTTAATGCTTGTTTTGTCTTAAATCGTTTAAGTTGCCTTGAATGTTTGCTGAGGTCACGGCCCCCTGGTTGAGAACCACTGCCATTGGTGATCACATTGACCCTAAGCAAAAATGTCTTCATAAGTCATGAAAACATGCATTCATCAAAGAGATGCAGCAAGACCTTATTGTACTGGCATAGTTCACACTGACGTTCATCAGTGTGATCGTGGTTGTGATTTCTGAACAACATTTTTTCGTCTTACTTTTTGGTCGTAATTTTTAAGTCATTTTAGTTATTTTCATTTCTTCGTGTGTCCTCTCTTTCCTACTCGATGGCCATTCTATTTTTAAACCACTGTCTCAGACACGAGGAGTATATATATAAGCCAGACTCGCACACACACTTCTCCATTCATTTTTAAACATCGCTCCGTCTTCAAAGGGGGAAGGCTTTATAATAAATCAAGCTGACTGTGTGATGTGTTTGCTGTGTAACCGCATGAATGTGTTTGTGCCAAACACACAGGAGTGCTGAAGAGGCTGGAAGAGGAAGATCTGGATGACAACGTAAAGAAAAGATTAAAGGACTCGAGCGAGACTCCCGGAGCCTTGTGGCACATCTACACGAGCAAAGACGGCGAGAAGATTAAAGAGTTCCTGCACAAGGTTATTTTGATCTGATTTAAAATAATACAGTGGATCACTGAGGCGACGCTCACTCCCTCTCTCTGAGCGAGTGTCCTCGTAAAACCTTGCGTTCTTCTAGCACAAGGGAGTTTTATAGGATTCATTTAACATGTTTGCAGGGATGTTGATTTAACTGAAAGTTTGTGCGTGACAGGTGGCGAAAGAGCAGGGCGTGGAGATCCCAGCGGATCACGACCCCATCCGTGAGCCGGTCTGGTACTTGAGCCGTAAGCTCCGTCAGCGTCTGCTGGATGAACACGCCGTCCAGGGCTGGACTGTGGTGCAGTTTCTGGGTGATTCAGTCCTGATCCCTGCAGGAGCTCTGCACCAGGTCTCGTTACACTCATCCACATCGTGATATGTTCTCGATTCAGAAGTATACATTGTATTATTGATTATTCAGACCAAAAAAGCCCACTTGATTGACATGGAAAGCAACAAAGCTTAAGCTAACAAAGCTTATGCTAACAAGTGTTCAGACACTTAAGTCTGAATGTCATTTAATTCTTTAATACAAAATCTGCCAATTCTATTCACTTCACTTTACTCCTGTAAAGCCTGACATATGAAATCAGAGAAATTCTATCTTTTTTTTTTTTTTAAATGGAACAGTTTATCGAACCTTTAGACAAAATATATGCAACAAAAGTTTGCATATATGTTTTTGTTGAGTATCATACTAGATAGATCTGGCTTTTATGGCTCATATAGAATGATGTAGGAGAATATGGGGCTCATACAGGGAAAAATACACTATTTAATGCAGTTGCTGATATTTATATGGCCAAAAAGGAAGATGAGATTCTGATAGCTTGTAATGTAAATCAATGAGATTTGAAGACTACTTGCATAAAATACAGACAAATATCAGTTGTCATGCTATATGCATATATAGTTAGATGATATTTAAATGCTTAGTTTAATCATCAATATCCTGTACTTTTTATTGGGGAGGCAAAACATTTATGCAATGTAATACAATGATGATGACAAATAAATGTTCCTCAAAAGCCTAATGTATCATTTGATACTCACATCTGAACATGGTTTTTCTGAAAATAATATATGGATCATCAGGAAAACCTAAGTTGCTTCACTCCAGTATGTGCTCATCTTAAAATATTACGAACAATGTAAAAGTTATTTTATTATTCACTTTATAAAAATGAGTAAAGATTTCACAGCAAAAAGACATTACCTGAAGGAGGACAGTTTTAGAATTATAATAAAAATGCCTTTGACTTCCTAAAAAAGTATGATCTATCCATCAAACAACAGAAGGCATGTAGGCTTGATTGTAGATTACTAGTAGGTTGTGTACAACAAAATGTAGGCTTTATAGGACTATTTACATTTAATTTATTTACAATTAAATAATTTTACAATTATAAACAATTAATGTTATTAAGGGAAGGTGTGCGTAAATAATGAGCCAATCACAGACACACTTCCTCTTTCTGTACTAGCTAAAGTTCCAGAGTACCCGCAGCATCTTTATGATATAGTCCCATCGGTGCACACTCACGTTTGTGTGTGTGTCATCCGTACAGGTGCAGAACCTTCACAGCTGTGTCCAGGTGATCAATGACTTCGTCTCTCCGGAGCATGTGGTGCATTCGTTCCACTTAACCCAGGAACTCAGATCCTCCAAAGAGGAAATCAACTATGAAGATAAGCTACAGGTAGAGTTCAAACGCACAGGAACAATCACCTCAGCATTTACTGGAATCTGTTATATACTCAATATTTATATTTTCAGATGCATTTTACGACATGAGATCGCATTAAGGTTACACATATCAACGTTCCTCAGGTCCTTAAAAAGTGTTGGAATTCATTTTGATCAAATTTAAGGTCATAAATATCTTAAAAGTTTTTAAGGTCTTACATTTGGGGGCCAAAAAACAACAACAGGAATAGCATTTCAAAATAAGAGTCCTGGTGGGCTTGTTTATTTTTTGTTTACCAGATGAGCATTCATCAGTCTCCACTCTCTCGGCTCTAGTCTCTAACCACGCGAGTCAGTCGCATCATTCTAACAGCCTGCCCTTTCTCTCAGGTCAAGAACATCTTTTACCACTGCGTGAAGAATGCCGTGGGAACTTTAAAGAGGTGCTGCGCAGAGGAGGAGGAGGAAGAGGAGACCAACTCATGACACCCGTCGACACGTTCCCCCCAAATATGCACACTAACGCTCACACCGCAAACCTCCAGTGCCAAGCAGAGAAAAAAACACACACCAGGAAACTGTATTTATTTGTTACCGACACCATAGCAGTATAGCCCATCAGGATGACTGTCATTGACACGCCACACATCTGGAGATAATCCGACAGCGCCGCTGTCACAACTAGTGTTTGTTCGTCTGTTTGCTTTCGGTCCCCTTTTGTTCTTTCCTACTGTATAGTTTCAGTGGAGAATCGTATTTATTTTCAGGAGTTCTGCTCTGTTCTCGATCAAATGTAAATGTGACTTGTACAGTTTTCTAATGGATTTCTGATGCCGCTCACTACTTTGGAGACTTGGAGTTACTGTGAGAGAGATCCGCTGTCTCATGTCCTCATGCCATATCTTTTGAGAAAAAGAACTGCCAAACAATTGTAAACATTGTAAAGTTCTATTATGTAAAGAAAGACTTGATACATAACACTTCAGCATTTTATTAAGAAGTATTCACTGTAAAATGGAGACATTTACAAAAAAAAAGTTGTAATTTATTTAAGAAAACTCATTTCTCCTTTTTATGTTCAGATTTACTATGGTGAACTTTTGAAGTTCAATGGAAAAAGGAAATCGTACTATGCTGTGTAAATATATACATATATACATTCACTGATGTATTTTTTTAAACATGGCTTGCTTCAATTTCAAATTTTAAAGTGCAAGTGTTACATGCTTTGTACATTGAAGTTCAAAGGGGTTTTACATTTTCCATTAAAATGGATTTATCAAATATATGCCTGCCTTTTGCCTTATTGACAATCTGAAAGAGAAATACACGAGAGAGACACACACACACACGCACGCACGCACGCACGCACACACACACACAGTAGTGTCTGAAAGTAATGTCCAGAGGGGATGTTGGTTTTTAATGACCCTACAAGTTCAATTAATCCATCAAAATGAGGAAATTTTTATATTTTAAATATATAGGAAGAACAAAACAATATACTTTTGTTAAATAAATACGATAACCAAGTTTATGGCAAAAAAGGCAAAATACACCTATAGGTTTTATTTCACTGTACAGAAAATAAATTTAAAAATGCATAGAAAAACAAAGGCATACATTGACTACAAGATAACTTTACAACAAATGTTATTGATTCTCTCTTGTTTTGCATGTTCATAATTTCTTTGTATGACAGCTTGGCCAAAAATTGTCTGCTCTATTTGGCATGTTTCATTGCGTTATGACAAAAGAATTGACTGCAAGTATATGATTACAAAATCTTAAACGAGTTTTAAATTATATGAAAATAAAGGGCGAAGCAGCTTTTGGCCACTACTGTATATTTGTGTGTATGAAAACAAACGAGCAATGTACAAAACGCAATTAATTGTCTTGCTCTTTGTTAATAGAATTTTGAAAGATATAATATATAATCCTTAATCTTAAAGCATTCTCATTTCCCCCAAAAATGTGTTATGAAAGGTCAATTAAACTGTGCATTTGTGGGTTTAAACATGTTCACAGTATCACTCAGCCTGTTGCTGTCTGGGTTCTTTTGGAAATATATTTTTTTGCGGAGCAGAAACAAACGAAACAAAAAAATGTATCCCACCGTATACAATGTAATCGTGCTGCATACAATACTGTAGCTTATTTCATCTAAAATGAGTAGAACACACTAGTTTGTTCCCACGTTGTTTCTTCAGATTCACATAATCTTTCATCGCAATGTAAGAAATTGCTCCATAAATTGCTGAGGTCTCAAAAAGTGAGAGAAAATAAAGTTAACCACTAGCCAGTAGTTAAACACATGCTGTCATTCACAGATTGGGCAGAAGAGGACGCTATGGAGCTGTTGGGGAAATTTAGAAATGATGACCTCATATTTAATAGAGAGACAACCTAGACTATTTGAACTATTAATTGAAAATGAAGAATTTATTTTAAAGTTATACAATTCAATAGCCTCCGACTGCATACAGTTGCCAGGCAGCAGAGAAATGAGTGCATTAACACAGAATTCATCAGATGTGCAGTCACAAATGTGTACCACTTTGTCTTTTCACAATAGCTTTGAACGTTGCTCATCTAATAAACCTTTGTTACTTGACTCCATGAAGTATAAGAGTATAACAGCAAAACTAGCAGGTGGACAAACAACTCCGATTAATGCTTCCACTTGTTAAAATCTTTAATGGTTGTCAGAACAAGTAAACTCACAAAAGAATTATACATAAATTCTTGTTTTCAATATGTTAATCATGTACGTACAGCTACTGTAGAACAGCCATTCATGCATCAAAACACTTTCGTCGTATGATTTTCACATCATAAAATAAAATGTAAAATAAAACAATCTGATGCACCCTGATTACTGTGGTAAACCAGTAATTAAACATTGAATTTAAAAAAATAATAATAATAAAAAGAGCAAAAATGTGGATTTGGTTCCCTCTTCATGACACAAATATGAGCCATAAATTCATCTCTTCCCAGGCGCGTCTGGCACATGTTGGTACGCTTTTGATTAGTGTGAGGAGTGAACCTGGTTTATTGTTAGACAATGTATGATTGTGCAATCAGTAACCTGAAAATATTAGCATCGTGATCCAGACGATCCTTGATTGATGAGTACAATACAAAATTAAGCTTCAAAAGAACTAATAACAACGTCAGTTCATCCAGAGTTCCTGATGTGGACAAAGTGGGAAGGTTTCGGGACAACTCCATTCCTATGCTGAACAATGACACAGCTGAGCAGGAAACAGTAGAGATGAGAAACAAAGAAGTGATACTGGAACACATGACATGATTATTGCTTATAGTTCTGAATGCAATAGTTTCACACTCATGTTCGGTCCTAAAGTCCCTTCTCCAATAGAAAGTATCCACGGTTATTAGCGCGGCTGTTGGCGATCTGGCAGAGATGACATCACAACAGGGCTTCGTTCTAGTCTACAGGACGTCTGCAATAAGGCGAAACAAGTGCTGCTGCTGCAAAGCTGCTTATCTGTGTGTGGAAACAGAATGCAGAACCGATCGCATTGATGTGTCTTGGCTTCCTCTATGCCCTAAATCTGCGCTGTTGATAGACGACTGAAACTGCATGAACACCAACGTCAACGGTACTGCACAAAACCCTCACACACACACACACACACACACACACACACACACACACACACACACACACACACACACACACACACACACACACACACACACACATTATGGATGTAATTCACAGTGTCTGTGTAGGAAATAGTTTTCAATTCCAAGTGGGATTTTGCTGATAAAAAGTCTGATAGCATAGTGTCCGACAGAATCTGTTCGTCTCCAATGTCCCCTTTTCACTTGTACTTCATAACAAAAAAACGCGTTAGAAATGTTCAAAAAGGCACACGTACTTCAAATAGAGTTGTTTTCTTTCTTCGTATATCCAATCGCTACGGGCGCTGCTGAGAAAAGTCGTGAAGCAAACCTGCTGACTGCCATGGTTTACGCCACCGCGCGCGTTTTCAGATCTCTCTAATGCGCTTCCTCTGGCGATGGAAGTCTCCCTTTGGTGCGTGACTGTTCACAGCTTCTCTCCGTCCAGCAGCTCCAGCAGCTCCTGCTGGATGTCCTCAGGAAGCTCCAGCCCAGGCAGGTCTTCCAGAGGGATCTCCTGTGTGGGCATCTCCAGTGGAGGGAGCTGTGGGATGGGAATGTCCTTGGCCTTGCGCTCCTCGGCCGTCTGCGGAAGCACCCAGAGCTCAGACTTCTCCACGAAGTCTGCATCAGCGTAGTGTTCCTTCTTCAGCCGCACGTTCTCCGCCCGGATCCGCTCGTTCTCCTGTTTCAGCCGCTCATTATCAGACACCAGGCGGTCCACCAGCTTGCGTAGGTCATTGATGGTGGTCTGCTGCTCTTCCAGACGGGTTTTGTCGTCTTTCTGGGCTTTGCTGCCGGTGCAGGGCTCTGGGACGGTGCCTTTGTTCTTCAGGAGGTACAGCCAGGTGTCGTACTCGCGTTCCGAGGGTTGGGCCGTTCCTCCTGGCTGTAGGTAACGGCGTGGCGTCTGGTCTGAGGAGGACACGTGCTGGAGCGTTCTGGGCTTGTCCTCTCGCTTAGCTCGCTTCCATCGCTCCTCGATCAGTCTCTGCTGTTTGATGTGACTGTCCCTCTGAAGCTCCAGAGACAAGCGTGCCTGCGGAGGGGAAAACACCTCATCTATCCACACAGCAAAATAATAATAAAAAAACAATAGCGGACTGTGATGAGCATCTAGTACCTGTTCACACTCCGTGAGCTTCATGGCCTCCTTTAGAAGTTCTGTGGAGAAATGACAGGTTCTTTAAGCATGCGCTTCCAGGGCTGGTTTCTCAATCACAGATCGAGCCGAGTGCTAGTCATAGATTATACAAGAACTGAAGCATTTGTGAGACAAACCTCAAGGAGACTGAAGCACTATTCGGTTTTTTTGACGGTAATTGTTTCTCGTGGGGATGTAAGGTCATTTCAACATTTACATGGGCTAGTCTCAGGGTTTGATATTAACTTTTTTCTTCACCAGCCACTAGAGTTGTCAAAAGTACCGACTTCGATAAGGATTCTTAAACACCTCTGATTGGCCATTGTATTGACGCGCTCAACATATGTCTGTGATTAGCTACAATGATCAATGCTTCAAAAACATGTTGTCCATTGAACACTTACACAGATACAAACGGGAGTATTTGAAAACTCCGTCTATCAGCGGATATATTAGCGATCCGCTGATAGACGCCTGCTTTTAAATGCTCACGTGTGCATCTATGCAAGCGCTTGGTGAAGAGTAAGCGTGTCACGATTTCGATTTTAAATCGAAATCGATCGAAATTAATTCACAAACACAAAAATCGAAATAAAAAATGGAATCGTCGATGCTGCCACGCCCCCATGTCGCGCCCGTGATGGAAAGTTCGGATCGTTTTACTGACTCTATTGTTCAATCTCGTTCATCAAAATTAACTAATCTTTTTTCTAGTCATTTCAGGGGCTTTAAATGTTATACTTTTAACAGGCAAATTCCCCGAACACATCCAACGCAATCTTGATCATTGTCTGAATTAAGAAATCATTATAATGCAGTCAAAAGTAATTTACAGGGAACATTAATACTTGACCTTCCGAGTCTTTTGTTCATTTGTCGCGTGACAGAGGCAATGAACGGATCGTTCATGAACGACTCATCACGGCGCGGGAAAAAAACACACGTGTTGAAAGGCTGTGAGTCATCTAACTTGGATTCTATGCCCGAGCCCGAACTTGGCCGATATTTCCCGTCACTATCCTCGGGCCGGGCTCTTGATCTATAAACGTGCACTCCCAACGCAATGGAGTGCGGCGCGGGACTAGATTTGATGGCCGAGTGCGAGCGCGGGCGGTAATCCACTCACTCTGTGTGTGCGGGAGAATAAAAAGATTCGCGGGACTCCCACAAACTAGAAATATCTATGAATAAAACATATAAAAACTAATACATTTTTTTCATCTCTTGCGAAAAAGCAACAAGAACAACTAAAACAAAATAGAAACGATTTACAGGCCAGAGTTTCTATTTATAACATGTTTGCAGCGTTGAGCGATTTAGCCAATCACAGACATGTGTGTTGATTTCTTGAACGCAATGACCAATCAGAAGCATTTAAGATAGACTCTCCTCACCTCTCAAAACGGACTTTTTGTTCAGTGCTGAATTCTGTACGCTGGCAAATCCTCTAATTATAACACACAAAGTGTAGGCTATATATTATGAAAGATTCATTGTGCAGTCAGCTTCACTGATAATAACAGAGATGTGTGAGATTGCGATGAACTGATGTCAGCTTTTTAGGAGCAACAGCAACCTGTGCTTGAAAAAAAAATCGAGAATCGAATCTAACCGTGACCTTAGAATCGAAAATGTAATCAAAACGAGGATTTGGAGAATCGTGACACCCCTAGTGAAGAGCGTCAAATATATCATTGTTGATCATTGTAGCCAATCAGAGACGTATATGTTGAGCGCGTCAACACAATGGCCGATCAGAGGTGTTTAAGAATCCGTTCAACAGCGCTCAAAATGCTAAAGGGAAATCCTGGTATCGTGGTCTCGCTGTGGCTAGTGGTTTTCCAAAGTTACTAGCCACTCTGCATTTTCACTGGCCACAATTTTGACGTAGATACCATGGGGAAAAACTGACATATTTTTAATATCATCTCATAATTTGGCAGCAGGCATATTAGGCTGCTGTCACTTTAAGACTTGACACACGGATCCATTATACTTTTTCTTTCTCAACTGAATTTTATGTTACGTTCACTTAAAACATAACTGACTATGTTTACGTGAATACTCGCCAAGACTGGCATTTTGACATTATTTTCTGTTTAAGTGCAATAAGCAGCGAAAAAGAACAAATTTAGTACTGAATGAGAATATTATGCGCAATCCCACGCCTAAATTCAAGCCCTGTAACAACGACAATATTGATCCGAAGTGATTGAGAGGAGACGGTTTGTTTGTAACTCGCTGTCGGAGGGATAAGAGAGCGGGAAAGAGCAGCTGGTATTGTGTATCTGTTCTGTGGAAAATGAGCATTGGAAGGGTTTCAGATATTTCAGCATCGACATGTATCGAAAAATCTATATTTTCCACACAAACTACATTGGATGTGGTGACTTTTTAATAGTCTAAGTCTACAAATGAAAAATGTATATATATCATATATACAATTAAACCCGCCAAAGTGGCTAGTACGAGTGACTGCGTTACACGCCACTGCTGCTGAAAGAATTATTTTTAATGTCAAGCCCTGGCTAGTCTGTGATTTTATTTCCATCCAAATCCAGAAAGTCTGTGTTTTTCTGCCACCACACGAAAAAAAGGCTTACTGCTTTTTGACAAACACGAGGTTGTATGGTACTTTAATTACCGTCTGCATTTACATATGCAAATTTACAAGAAGGGATCAATCCAAAAATCATTTTACAAGAATAATAATAATAACCGCTCATGTTTACAAGAATAATATTCCACTCCACTATAGCGAATGGGAGCTGTCAAGAAGGAAAAGAAAATGTATTCATGTAAACTTTATAAATTAAACAGGCCATTATTATAGTATGCAAAAATTTAAACAATATATATTTATTATCTACATTTATGTAAATTACGGCTTGGACAACTAAATGAGTCAAATGTATAGCCTACCTTGTAAAAAAAATACTTATTACTGCTAATTTCAAAATGTTTTAAATTATATCCACCATTTTGAGAAATAAAATGTAAGACAGAAAACAATTCAAACTACAGTGTGTCACTTTTCATATTTTAAATAGGATATTTAAATAATTAAATAATAAATATGTTATTAAATTAATATGAATTACGATAACAGACATTTTGTTTACCATTGTGAATGATTTGCGATCCGAAAGCACGAGTTGTTTCACTAAGGTGCCACGCAGATGTATTTTTATAGACGTCCCCATGAGAATCACTTAAAACAGAAACCAACCTGCAGCTTTTCTGTGGCAGGAGATGGCATCTTCAAATTTCCCAGCAGCCACCAAGCGGTCTGCTTTCCTGCACTGTTGATGGGCCTGAAAGAGATGATGTAACAAATTATATTATTTCATCATGTGTTTGTTAACACAAGACTGATAACAGTACAGATAATCAATGACAGCTCATTTCCTGCTTCTGAACTCGGTCCTGGACTTAAAGTCATGATTAAAATCATGCTGGAGACTGTGATTATCAGGTTTTCTTCATGGTCATGTCATTGAAGCAGAAGGGGAGAATACCCAAGGCTTGGCTTGCTGTCTATGACGGAGGGCTTGTCCTCTACTACATACCCCCTGGACTTCTTAAACGAAATTAGTAATAAAATAAAAGTGAAGATGATGGGCTGATGGAGGGATCCTGGAAGAATTGTCACTGGAGCCATGTAATATACGTCTCGTCTAGACTGCAAAACTTACTAAATACCCTCTTTTATATATCATATAAATGCATATTATTGTATTTATATAATATGTATATTTTCTCAAGTAAATGACTTAACATTTATTAAGTTATTTAAATATGACAATATAGCTAGCAGAGGGAGAAAGATGTAAAAAAAAAAAACAGATCCAATGATTTGCTTATATCTTTGTTATGCTGCCTGATAATATCATTAACAATGAAAAACTTTTTTTTTTTGAAAAAAAGCTTTAAAAAAAGCAAAATAGAAGCATTTCCACAAGTGATCTCAGGATCTTCATCTCAAGAGCTTTCAGCTTTCAATAACGTAACTTACTGAGACTCTAGGAAATAATAAACCACACATTTAAAATCATATGTTAATAAGGTAACGTTATGCTACTTGTGTGCGTGTTTTTTTGTTTGTTTAAAGATGATCAGCTGTCAGCAGTAAACAAACACACAAGGCTAATTCCGACAGACTAACTTAACGTTACATAAAAACCTGAACACGGTTTAAACGAAGCCTTCACATCACGGTTAACGGAATTAAAACCCCGTGTAAATGGCTGCACTTGTTTCCGGACAGGTAAACCTCTTCGCAGGTGTATTTTAATTTGTTCAGTGATTAAATGCGGCTAAGCTAACAGAAGCTAGCATGCTAATGTGACTTTTAAACAAACACTTACGAGATTGAGAGGACTGTCCAGCACCTCCATTCCTTCATCGACTACAGCCTCAACTACACGAGGGACTCATTGGCACATTATTGTGTTTATACCGGGTCCAGAGACTCTGGTTTCACCGGTTACTGATCCACTGCTACAATAGACGAGCAAAACAACGACAACTTCCCCCTCCGCGACGTCACCGCCGCATCACATTACGATATGCGTGTCGTGGAACGGTGTTCCTTTCGTCATTTCTACTTCCTCAATTGCTAAAACACATTTCTAGAAACCTTCACCCATTTTCTCACAAACATTAAACACAAAACAAAATCTTCAAACTACATTAACAAAACCACCGACTCTTCAGGCAAAATCAAACAATCGCCTCAAAACCATTTCACCTGTTCTCAAAATCGAACAATGCTTTCAGTTCATACACACATCAGGCTATATAATACAGAACATTCATTAGACAATACATCAAAAACGGAGAACACAGCATCCAGATTATGAGTTTACAGTTAAAAAGAAAAAAAGTAGGCAAATATTGCATACAGCAAACTAATGTAGCCTAAGTAAAAAAGTAACCACAACTTATAGGTGTAGCATACTGTAGGCTACTGAAGGTAGGCTAAGTTAGGCTATATTGTATTGAATATTGTAGCCTATAATAACTGTAAAAACTAAAAGAAAACTGGATGTTTATATCATGTGAACAAAAGTCTAAATTATTTTTTCTCATCGTAGGCTTAAAAGCGATCGAGTCTCTTCAGAACATTTGGCCTAAACCGCTCAATTCATATGGATTAGTGTTACGATCTCTTTATGAACTTTTCAAAGAGTCAATGTGTCAGTTGTGGATGAACGACAGTCTTACGGGTTTGGAACGACATGAGGATGAGTAAATTATGAACTTTCCTTTTAACTTTGGCTGCTTGTGTAGGCCTACCTTCCTGCAACACAAGTGCATCACAGTGCAAAATGTGTTTTAGTGAGTGAGAATGTTTTTAGAGTTTTGCAAAAAAGAGTGCATGAGATTTGCAAATGGTGTCTAACTGCCTTAACTTGTTTAAGGTTTTGCAGAAAGAGTGATTTATTTGACAAATAGATTTAGGGCTGTGGAGAAATCTGGTAAAGAGAATGGGGTTTAGCGTCTTAAAAATTGTGAAAAGCTGTTAAAAAAGCGAAATCATATCACAATAATGATAACATGTTTTAGCCTCAAAACGCGTCTCGTTAAATGATGTTCAAACTCTGTTCTGGAGTTCTGTGGTGTTACTTCACCACTAGAGGACGCTTCTGTCCTACAAATTGCTTTTTTGTTTGTTTGTTTGTTACATGTAGCCTACCATGTTTCCTTTTTTGACCTGTACAAGCACTCTGAAATCCCTAAATATGATATATAAACGCAAATTATTGCTTTCTGATTTTTGTAGCCTACACGATGGGTACTTTAAATCAACAACATAGCAACAAAGCAACATAATATTATTTTGGTATAAATATTAATATAATTGAACAAATATTCATAAATAAACATAAAATATGGCCTAATACAAATTCACTATACATTTATATAATATATAAAATGGTATATTTAGTAAATGATTCAGCACAATACATTAAATGGCTCCAGTCACAATTGTTCCGGCTTCCCTCATCAGCCCATCTTCACGTTTATGTCTACTTTATTACTAATTCATCTAAGTTCAGGGGTTATTCAAAGGTCGAGCCCTCCATCATAGTCAGCAAGCAAAGTATGTTACATTTATCCAAATACAGTAGTGGCCAAAAGTGATGTCTGGAGATGTTTGTTTTTAATGGCCCTACAAATTTAATGAAACCATCAAAATATAAGGAAAATATTTTATATATTTTAAATATGAGGGAAGAACAAAACACTAAACTTGTTTAAGGTATTTCTCTGACAAAACTATTTGGCAATAAAGAGCAAACTACAGCTACAGGTTTTATTTCACAATGCAAAAAAAAAGCTTATTAAAACAAAAAGCCCACAGGAAAAAAAATACATACAACATAATATTAATATTTAATTGATTCTCTATTGTTTTTTCATGTTTTCATAATTTATTTGTATGACAGCCCGGACAAAAATGATGTCTGCACATAAGTCCGCACTTTCATTCCGTTATCACAAATTAAAGAATTGACTCCAAACACAAATATACAATATGCTTACAAAATCTTTAACACATTTTTAATAGGCTATCGTTTCAATAAATAGTGAGGATGTCGGTTTTCCTAGGCCGAAACATCACTTTTGGCCACTACTGAATGTTTTCTTTTTGTAATGTAAATGTAAATGCAATTTAAGGTTCCGCTTTATATCATGTGTCTTTAACTACTAAGCATGTCAGGAAAAAAATTGTTAGGTATAATGTAGTTAATGTGTTCATGTTGTACTGCAAAATACTTTTGCTTCTATTGGGGTGGGATACGGGTAATGTTAGGGACAGGTATCTGTTATCCCTGGATATGTGTTGTGTGTCACTGTAACAATGTAGAAGCATTGAATCTATATGATATATGTACATCAAAGACACAGGAAGCATCACTTGGATTGGAGATTCCTTGCACAGCATATTTTGTTCAGTCAAAGAGTGCACTTATTGGTTAGTGACATCATCAGCTCAAGTACTTTGTTTTTGTTGTCAAGTGCCACTTGCTTTATCCAAATGCTCTTCAATTACTACTAATAGAGAGCAGAACAGGAACTGATACCGCCTCGTGAATCACAGCCTAAACGCGGTTCTCAGGGCCAATGCACATTTCACATAAGAACCTTTGATCAGCCCTTTGCTGCATTTGTTTGAGTTCATTCTGTTTTTACATTCAAATGACATTACAATACCGGTACATTTCAAATATATTGCTCAAAAGGGACTATTTCATGAGACCAAACAGCTGACGGTATTTTTTTCCTACTATGGAAGTCAATGGCTACCGTCAACCGTTTGGTTCCTCTTCTGTATTTAGCAGAAGAATGAAATTCATACAGGTTTGGAACATCTAAATATAAAGAGTAAATATGGCAGAAGTTCATTTGTGGGTGAACTATCCCTTTAATAGACTTCTTAGTTGTGTTTAATTAAAGCATCTGCTTAGGTAAGTCAAGTCACAGTTATTTATTGAGTGCTTCATACAATACAGATTGTTTCAAGGCAGCTTCACAGTAATAAACCGAAAAATATTAGTTAATTTTGCAAAATTAATTTTCATTTCAATTTTAACCGTAAAGCAGCTCTACAGAAGACAATAGTACCACTATTGAGCTCAATTAAATTCAATGTTAATTCATTGTCTCACCTGGTTCTCAAAAAAAAAAAAAAATCCTCAGTAGAAATACAAAAAAGACACAAATGAGTCGATTAATGCTGATAGCACAGCTTAGACCATTTGGTCTGGCATGAATTTGATGGAAAATGTTTGTTTATTTTGAAATCTTGTTGCAGATATACAGTAGTGGCCAAAAGTGATGCCCGGCCTATAGGAAAAATGACTTCTTCACCCTTTATTCAAATTGTATCTAAAATTTGTTAAAGATTTTGTTTAAACCATATATATATATAAAATATATTCCTCATATTTGATTTGCAGGGTCATTAAAAACAAATATCCCTTCCGGACATCAATTTTGGCCACTATGCTGTATATATTGGGAATATAATATTTGTGATTCATAACTCCGTCATGTTGCTTATAAGTGTAAACAACCCATATTTAGCAGGGACACTGCAAAGCTCTCTCTGTGTTTTGTGTACTGTATCAGAAGGCCGTCGCTGGAACGCTGTGGGTGTCCATCGAGACAACGGACAAATGTGAATCGAGTCATAACTCATTGAAAAAAAAGTCTGGCCGTTCATACGACAGGCCACTGGAACAGACTTTCCTTTGTTTCTGCCTCTGAGGTGCAAAGTTAGCCTGCTTTTCTCCTTCAAAGCGATCCTAACTGCTGTGTTTGAGTGTGGGCTTCATTGTAAACCTGTTTCATGCTGCTATACATTTGTGTGACTGATCCTTTATTTAGCGCATGAGTAATGTCTTCTGAGCTGGATATTAGCTATGTGATGTTTTGAAGCATCCTAGGCTAGGTTTTTTCATGTTCGGCAAAACATTCAACCATTCTACTCTTATTGCTGCAGTATACTATATAGTAAGTATGTTGCATACTTTCCTATTGCATTTTTCAAAAAATATGTAACACTGTGCCTTCTCCCACAATGTAATGCGTTTGTCTTTCCATTTCCTGTGAGAAGTACAGTGTGAACCTGATATTACAATTCAAAGGTTTGGGGTCAGTAAGATTTATTAAAGGAAATTATTACTACATTCAATCGCTCTAACAGTAACAGTTAAGACAGTTATAATTTTACAAAAAAACATTATATTTCAAATAAATGCTGCATTCTCTGTTAAAGGTGCAATGTGTAAAAATTTTGAGTATCTATTAACAGAAAAGCAATATGACATCCATAACTATGTGTTCAGTGATGTACAAAGAACTTGCTTAATAAACCGTAATGTTTTTATTACCTTAGAATGAGACATTTATATCTCCATAACCGCGGGCGCCCCCTTCTATGGAGGTCGACATATTGTGACGTCATGTTTCTACCGTAGCCGACAGCGAACAAACAGCGCTACAGAGCGCGTTTCATCATTACCTTGAAAGAGAAGCCGCAGAAAGCTAGAAGCTAGCCATAGACACCGTGAGTAGTGACTTTTCCCTTGTCAGTGGTGTAAAATATGTAAATGGTAAATTCTCCCTCGCTGTGTTGGGGCTTTGCTATGTGGGTATAAATGTGCTGGTTACTTTCGTGAGACAGCTGATTAGTACACTTGTCATTGACTTCAAAACAACGTTACAGGAATCACCAACCTGTCGATCGCGGTCGACAAGTCGATCTTGGAAGCATTTTAAGTCGATCGCGAAGAGTTTTCAAAATCAGAGAATAAAAAGCCTATTGTGTGTAGTAAATGGTGACTAGGTGATGCGGAGGCGCGCGCGCTGTTACAATCATGCCATTTTTTGCCTCACGCACCTGTGGGCTCACGAGGACGCGTCGAGTTTAAACAAGGCTTTACGCTTTAACCAGCTCAGCCACAGTAACAGCTCATATTTAGCCAGCTAAACTTTTACTACCCTGTTAGAAAAAATATATAGTTGCATAGTTTCATGTGGTTCTTCTCCCTCGCTGTATTATGGGTTTGCTATGTGGGGGGAAATGTGCTGGTTACGTTTGTGAGACAATCAGCTGATAACTATTATTATATTATATATTATGACCCTTGATCCTCACCTGACTATGGCTTTCTAAACTTTATCCATGATGTGGTTTATAATGGACTGTGGTACAGAAACAGTGACAATGTTACACACTCTTGGCTTACTCTGGCTATTCTCTGCTGACTCAGACGACGATATGTTTGTCCAGTTTCAGCCACCGTAGCTTCTTCGAAAGGGAGGGGTGAGCAGAGCGCTGAGCCCTTAGTGCAACTCGCAACCGAACCGCTAGATGTCGCTAAAAATCACACACTGCACCTTTAAACTGTCTATTCGTCAACACATCCTGAAAAAAATCATAAAAATTAAGCAGCACAACTGTTTTCAACATTGTTTTCTTTCTGTTTTCTTGAGTAGAATGATTTCTGAAAGGTCCTTGTAATAAGCCGGATCTGGGCCGTATACAGATCAGATGGTGACCTGCGCCTAGACACGACCACAACGCATCCCTGAAGTGTCAGCAGAGATTGTGTCAACTAGACTCTCCCCTGTGAAGGCCTCATCGACACGACAGCCATCGGCACTGAGCCTCAACAAACTCGTCTCCATATACAACGTGATGACTCCGGTCTTCAACCAGATGAACTGCATTATATAATGTTCCGATCTAATCTGACTTCTGACCTGTAATGCTGGCCGAATCATAATCATACACTGTTCGTTCGTTGGCCAGAGGAGAACTGGCCTTCAGACTGAGCCTGGGTTCTCCCAAGGTTTTTTTCTCCATTATGTCGCCTGATGGATTTTTGGTTCCTTGCCACTGTCGCCTTTGTCACCATTGACTTTTGGCTTGCTTAGTTGGGGACATTTAATTAATAGCTGCTTTGAAACAAATCTGTATTGTAAAAAGCGCTATATAAATAAAGGTGACTTGACTTGACACTGATGCTGAAAATTCACAAAAATAAATTTTAAAATATATTAAAATATAAAACAATATATATTTATATGCTGTATTATATATTATATTCAAAACATAAAATCTTAAATAGTAATAATATAGATAGCACTTTACAATTAGGTTCATTAGTTAATGAATGAACTAACAATGAGCAATACATTTGTTACTGTATTTGTTAATCTTTGTTAACGTTAGTTAATAAAAATACAGCTGTTCATTGTTTGTTCATGTTAGTTCACAGTGCATTAACTAATGTTAACAAGATTTTAACAAAGTATTAGTAAATGTTGAAATTCAAATTAACAAAGATTAATAAATGCTGTGTAAGTGCAGTTCATTATTACTTCATGTTCACTAATGTAGTTAACTAATGTTAATTAATTAACCTTATTGTAAAGTGTTACCATAATGTATTTTTGATCAAATAAATGCAGCCTTGATGAGCATGTAAGACTTCTTTCAAAAAATCAAACAGACCTCAAACTATTGAACTTATGTGCTGCAATTTAAACATCCCTTTCTTAACATATTGTCTGATCACTGCCGAATGTTCAGACATTTTTATGTGAAATTGGATTTAAAAAAACAATACAAAATAACTACTCTCCTGGCAAGATGCTCATCATAACTTACTGTATGCTACAACACTGTTTACATTTATTATGGTTGCAACATGTAATTTTTCTCCAACCAGAAACAAGCAAAAGTAATGACACTCACACTGCACATGCTCAATTGGATGCCCCCCCCCCCCCCCCCCCACCGCTTTGCAGAGAAAAATCAATCACATTCCTGAGCTTCTCCAGGATTTATTGAAGAAAAACTGTTTTTAGAGTATGAAAGTATTTATTTTCTTGATTCAGCTCAAACTTATATGGTTTAAATGAGTGATAAGTTAACTTTAAGCTAGTATGATCAGCATGAATCAAGGTCAATTGTTTAGCTGGCACATGAGGTTTTTCATGGCTGACAGGAACTGTTGCAACTGTCCCCTTACAATGCATAAATATAAAAACAAACCACAAAGCAGTATTTTTAACTTAAATATAATATAGTTCATCAAGTTGGAGCAAGTACAGGAGGTTTATGTTTATGTGTGTGTGCACGTGTCGTGCGCGCACGCGTGCAGATGTCTGTGACCATGCGTTACATATTGTTAAAATTAAAAATTATAATATAAAATATAGTTTACATGACAATAGGCTAAATAAAAGTTAATTGCCTCACAAATTGTTCCATTCTTCCCATGTCACTAAAAGCCTACTGTATTTCATATCAATTAGAATATTTGACATCTGCACATAAGGCCTACTCATCTAGACAAATCTATAATTGTCATCTAATCAAAGCTGATGAATAAATAACACTGTAATATTAGTATAACTTACATTTTTGATAATAATCATTTTGCTAACACTGACATATATTGTAATTTATTGTATTTGTAACATGTTGCAGCTGTCCCCGGGCCCGGGGTCAGTTGCAACATCTGACTCCTTACATTCAAATGCAAATTGTGAAAAATGGAGATTCTGTAATTATCTTTAAATGGTTTAGACTATTAACATACAGATGTAAGTTTATTGTATAAACAATTGGTGTGTTTAATCCAAACCGTCTCTGAGTATAACAGAGCCAAATGCAAAAAGTGTTGCAACTGTCCCCGGTCTCCCCTACTATATACTATAGTGCAGTGAGTACGCTACACAGTAAAAAGTGATCACTTGACTTCACTTAAAAAAGTGAGTAAACCCATTGCCTTACAATTATTAAGTAAATAAGCCTCATGCCTAATGGAGTTCACATAACTTAATTTTCAACCACGCATGAACTTGATTACTTAATAATTTTAAGGCAACGGGTTTCCTCACTTTTTTGAGTGAAGTCGACTGATCACTTTTTACAGTGTGTGTGGCAGTCCCTGCACTTCCTGTCGCTCTTCTTCTGTCAGCACGTCACCAGAGCGACAGCTGTGAGAGAGCGTGCCCAGTGTCCACTGGAATCCGCGTGTAGGAGGACGGCCCGTCACCTCTTTCACCTGGCTGAAGTCTGGCCTGAAAAGTAATGATGAGCCAGCCAAGCTATAGAAGACCCCCGGCTACTCCGGAGCAGAATGTGTCAGCCCACACTCTGACTGCGCTCCTCAGCCGCTCTCTTTGTCCTCTGTCCCGTCACGAAGGATTCTGCTTAGAGCGGGTCTTCTGTCGACGAGCAGAGGCAGGTTCCTATGTGCTTTTTGGAGCTGTTTGTATGGGGAATCCCACATAGCCTCCTACACAGAGCGCCCTAAAAGACAGAAAGGGAATGTGATGGGGGGTTTTGAAGGCAGCCCCCTTACACACAATGGGAACCCCACAGTGAGCTAATGTGCCTGACAAATATTCTTACACATGTTAAACTAGTAGACAGCTCTCACCGCTGTCAGGTGTTCAGCTTTCTCACAAGTTTCTCAAAGGGTTATACATAGGATAAGAAGCACGTGTTGAAACGCCACTCGAGTTAGGTTTCAGGGAAATGTTTTTCACACATTCATTGTTCATAATTCTAGTTACGGTCCAGAAATAGAGACGAAATTAACTGATGACGTCTGAATTAAAATGTTTTTATAATAGTACATGTGACTGCTGTGCGATGGTGATGATGTCAGAGGTCACTGGGCTGATGACAGACAGACAGAGAGTTATGAATAACCTGACAGTTGAGCAGCAGTTATTTAAGAATAAATTACGTGTTATGTTGTGGTTTTTAGGCCAAGGGTTTAATTGATTTTATAACTTTAAAAAACTATTAAGGACCCAAATCTTCATTACAACAGTATTTTATTAAAGGGATAGTTCACAGAAAAATTTAAATTCCGCAATCATTTACTCATCTTCACGTTGTTCCAAACCCGAAAGACTTTTGTTCATCTTGGGAACACAAATGAAGATCTCTTTAATGATATCTGAGAGCTTTCTGTGCCTCCATTGACAGCTTCACAACTGAAACATTATTGACTCTTCAAAAAGTTCATCAAGAGATCGTAAATCTAAGAGATCGTAAAAAGTCATTGAAGGGACAGAAAGCTCTCAGATTTGATCAAAAAGATTTGTGTTCCGAAGATGACCGAAAGTCTTACGGTTTGGAACGACATGAGGATGAGTAGCCTAATTAATGACAGAATTTTCTTTTTGGGGTGAAGTATCCCTGTAAGCAAATTCATGCAATCATTTTTTATCAATATAATTCAATCATCACATTTGAGTTTAAATGTCAATGTTGAAGAATGTTAACAATGTTCTGAACGCTGCACCCCCATCAATGACTTTTAAAAATGAAATATAGGATTCTTTCCACAAAACTGTTATTTCTTTCCTAACAAGGGCATAAAAAAATCCAAACAATAGAAACATCTAGTGTTTGTCACAGCCGCTCTGATTGGCTAACCGAACTGACTTGTGAGTTATTTGGCAATATGAGATAATCAACCAAGATGAATCATTTAGTTCTCCTCTGGGTCTGAGAGTCTGAAATCTGACAAATTGCGATTTTCACAAATCTCAATCCAGCAAATTAATAATATCGTTATATTTAAAGTCTGTCAGTCTAAGTTATCGTTCTTCCTTTTTGTCGAGGGAAAAATCTTCCTGTACTTAATATCACTTATAAGGTTAATGACTCCATAAACAGCTTTTTCATATTGCACTTGAAAAAGATTCATTCACAGAGCTATTGGTATTATTGCAGTCATAACTCTACTGACTAGCGGTGATAATGAAATATTAGAAATATGAATATGAAAATTTTCCTCAGGATCCAAAATAAATCTGATTGACTGAATAGATGGATGTGCTTTGTGCATTAGGAAGAGTGAAGTAAAACGCTTTGACTCTTGGGTTGAGGATTTTCAGTGCTTTATAGAGCAGCTCATGTACTGTGTTTGTCCACACTGTAGCATCAACAATGTTATGATCATGTGGACATTTACAGTACAAGCCAAATGAAGTATCAAAGAAAAGCTTAGTTATTCTTAGAAATAAATGCATACGGCCAAGTCCACATTTTTTTCTCCTTGCGTATCCTATCTCCAATTTAAAAGAGTAAAGATAATCATCATTTTACAGTTTTGGTATCACTTTTCTTCCTTTGTGTTGTGGCCCTTGAATGGTATGAACATTACCGATTTGACTTCAAGACATTGTGGAACGTCTCTATAGAGGCAGGCAAGTTTCTAAAATCAGTTTCCTGACACAGTTGACCTAATTTCAAGAAACGTGTCCATTTCTACACCTGTGATAGCAATACAGTCGGAATCAGATGAAATAACAGGCGGAAAAACTTTGTTGTGGTGAGCAGCGAGCAGGATGAGGGGAAGCAAGCCAGATATATATATAGAGAGAGATAGAGGGAGAGAGAGAGAGAGAGAGAGAGACAGACAGACAGACAGAGCGAGGTGCTGGTCGAGTGGGAGACAGGAGGAAATCCCCACACTAGCCGGCCTCCCACAGTCACTGCTGAGAAGTCTGCCAGTGGACCATCAGCAAACACAACTGATGGGATTTTCCTGATTCTGCAATAGATTACTGAATAAAAGCGGCAGTTTTTCAGTCATACTAATATAAAAATTATAATAATTGTGAAATACCAGAGAACAACAGATACGTAATATACGTTACAAAAAATTTCTATCACAAATAAACGTTTTAAATTTCTGTTCATTAAAGAATCCTTAAAGAGTTAGTTCATCGATAAATGAAAATGAATTACTCGCCATCTAGTCGTTCCACATCCTTAAGACTTTCGTTCATCTTTGGAACACAAATGAAGATCTTTTTGATGATATTTTTAGCTAGCTACAAAACTGACACTTTCAAGCCCCTGAAAGGTAATAAAGACATCATTAAAGTAATCTACATGACCCCAGTGGTTTAACTTCAATTTTATGAAGTGATGCAAGTGTTTTGTTTGCGCAAAAAACATAATTTACCACTTTATTAACAAAATATGAATCACCAACGAACGCCACGATGCACCACGGCAGTTTTTGCGAAAACAAACCACTCGTGTCTCTTCATAAAATTGAGTTTAAGCCACTGGAGTCACATGGATTATTTTACTAGCTTTCTGGGATTTGAAAGTGTCAGGGACAGAAATATTTCATCAAAAAGATCTTCATTTGTGTTCTGAAGATGAACGAAAGTCGGAACGGAACGACATGAGGGTGAGTAATTAATGACAGACTTCTTTTTTGGGGTAAACTAACCCTGAATTGTATCATGGTTTCCACAAAAATATTAAGCAGTTTTCAACATTGATAACAATAAGAACCATTAAGAATAATTGAGCGGCAATAATAAGTGATAACTAAGCCCCAATTAGCATAGTAGAATGATTTCTGAAGGATCATGTGAAACTGAACAATGGAGAAATGATGCTGAAAATTCAGATTTGCATCACAGGAATAAATGACTTAATAAATAAAAATATACTAACATAGAATACTGTTATTTTAGATTGTAAGAATATTTTACAATATTATTGTTTTTACTGTATTTTTTGATCAAATAAATGCAGCCTTGGTGAGCATAAGGACTTCTTTCAAAAACGTAAAAATAATAATTCCATGACTGGAATTTCATGAAATTTTGACAGGTTGTGTATGTAATTATTTGATGGAGCTGCCTGCAAATGCACTTCATTAGTATTATTTATTAAATATAAATTTTAGATAATTCGGTATTAGGTGATATTACTTAAATATTACTTAATATCTGTAAGATATTACTTACAGATATGCCTGTAAGTGCAATACTCCCACTGTTTAGTGCAATATCTTTAAAATTCAGGTGATATTTATATTTATTTATATTTATTCATACTATTCAAAATACTGTAAATATGTTCATAATCTGTAAATGTTTATTCTGACAAAACCCAACTGTGACCATATATTTTTATAGTTTTTTTCATATTTTTTTTTTATAAATTTATTTGTAGAATTTGTATTACAATGTTTCTTGTTGTATCTGTATTTGTATATGTGCACTGGAAGCTTGAGTACCAAGGAAAATTCCTTGTGTGTGCAAGCAGACTTGGCAATAAAGCTCTTTCTGATTCTGATTCTGAGTCTGAAATATGCGTGTCATGTGTAGTATGAACACTAGTATCAAATAGCATGAAAATGTTTGTTGCATGTAAACACTGGTTGTGAATGAGAAATGTTTGTTGCATGTAAACACTGGTTGTGAATAAGAAAAACTAGTTTTTGGACAAAATGTTGTGCAAAACATGTGACCACTATGGTTGTCAGGGCGTTCTGGGTGGTTTCTATGGTGTTGCTAGGCGGTTACTCTGGTGTTCAGGGTCTTTGCTAGGGTGTTGTTTATTGCCCAAATCAATGATATTTTGTTTTCTAGATATGACTGGTGTCCCTCCTTCAGTAAGTCGATGGGATTTTTTAAACATTTGTTTGAATGGTGCCAGGTAAAAGTTTACCTCAAGTCTGATGACTTAGAAAAGTAAAAGCACAACCTCTTCAACAGTCAGAGGTTGATTCATATCTGCACAGATGTGTGAGATACGTTAAGTTTCAAAGTTTAATACTTCTCAGGGTAAAGGGATCCGAATGAGCATTAATAATAGTGATACTGGCCTTAACAAACACCAATAATAAAACTCAAGATTTTTTTTTATTCCAATGTTTTTAAAAAATATTCCAGCATTTTAGGTCATATGAACATGTTACATTTAAAACACCCAATAGCTATAATGTAAAAAAAAAAGAAAAAAGAACATTCATTTTGTGTTCATTGGCGTGTTTGCTTTGCAAATGCATTAGCGCTCCATTTCCATAAACATGCAAGCAAAGCTGTGACCTTTGACCCGGCTGCTGTCATCTGATTCACCGGTGACAGAAGCTACAGTGTCGGTCCTGCTCAGAAAGGCTCTAGGCAAGTTCACTTTTAATAAGCTGCACGATTACCCTTTCCTGAGAATCCTGCATACATAAACACCTTGTATGATTTTATTAGCTGCCTCATAACGATGCTTGTGAGCTCGCGTTTCGTTTGAATAGAATTGATAGGAAACAATATCTGGCCTAAAGTACATCTAATGATGTTAGACTTGAGTGGGAGGAACTTGGGGGAAATTTAGCCACAGAAGCCTTTCATTTAGCTGTACAGGAGTGGGAGGCGAAGACATTACCAGGTCCAATCTAAAAAAAGAGAAGAGTTGCTAATGTTTGTACATCAGAGTAGGAGTAAATTAGTCAACTCTGGTCCCTGGCTGCTAATATCGGTTAAATTGAATGCCGATCAGTTGTTTTGGTTAAAAACAAGCCCTGCTCAGCAGCGAGGTGTGTTTGTCGCAGAAGTTTACTGAGAAATGCTAACTGTCGCTGACTTGCGTAGACTTTGAGTCAAAACAAATCATTTCACTTTGTCTGGGAAATAAGGCAGTTTGTTTTTTCATAGGTTGTTTGCCATTATCAGACAGGCTAAACAAAGGACATCAAACCTGAATAATAATGTGTTCAAGATGGTTGCTAGGCCAGTGCTAGGTGGTTATTTACTGTTAAAATTTACAAGAGCCCACACTCAAGTCTTTAAGATATTGTGGTCTCTGTTTGACTCAGGTTCCTCCTTCAGTGGGGTGCGTCTCAATCTGCTCCCTAGCTTCCTAGGTTGTGAATCAGTCTATCGTATACACAGATTCGGTCACTGGTAAGGACCCTGGCTCACTACACATTGGGAAAACTGATGACCCTATTTCCAGCGACATGACAACATCCTCATTGTACAACATCACTCTTGATATTTGTGAACAACAGCAGAACATATTTTTCTGTACATTATGATAAATAATTTGCTTGTTACATACACATGCAACATTTCAGCCGTAAATAAATTATACATGTTCGCGAGATTATGTTCATTACCTGTCTAGCGATGTATGTTTATGCTGAAATATAATTAAATAATAGTTTGTATTTGGACTATAAGTAACTTTGCAACTACTTGTCAACTAACTCTGGTTAGAGTATTAGTAGACTGTCTAATATCATCTATTTCTTTATTGTGATGCTCCAACCAGTTTACTAATACTCGACTAACACTCTAATTAGAGTTAGTAGACATGTAGGTGTAGTGTTACTTATAGTCAACAGAATGTGTTAAAGGGACCATCAAAATAAAGTGAAACCATATCTTTCACTTTACCTCATGCAACCCTTAAAGGGTTAGTTCACCCCAAAATGAAAATTCTGTCAATAATTGCATAACCTCATGTCGTTCCAAACCCAAATTACAAATTAAATGACAAAATTACATATTACAAACACAAATTAAAGGCCCCCTGAAATCGAAATTGTATTTTTTTTAGCTTTTAGTATCAATATGTTAGCCTTAAGGTTATTAATAAGCTGGAGTGTTCCAAAACGATGAAAAAATTCGCATTTTGGAGATGTAAGAATTCAAAACGTACAGTTTCTCACTTCCGTTGAAATGGATCACAGATTTTTATGACATCACAGCAGACTTCAGCTTCTCATCACATCTTCTGTCCAATCAAATGCTCTCTAGAATCTAAAGCTCCGCCCCCTATGCTATAAATACCACCAGGCCAAAGCAACCATGACACATCACGGAGCAATGTGGGTTGGAGATGTGTGTTCGGTTACTCAAACGCTCATGTTGGTTAAGAATGAAATGGCTAGAAATTATTCACACCTCAACTATTGAATCCAACATATGATCAGCGCTCGGATTCGCTTCCATGGTGCTGTCAAGTACGACTTGCAGTCGGTAAACTAAACGCTATTATTAAAAGCAAGCATACTGTATGCATGATTTGTCGAATAATAAATAACCAGCTAATGCAGCAACAAGATTTATTCAAATTTTGAATGAATTTGTGTATATATCACCTTGAAAGCGTGCAAAGTACGCTCCCTTTATAATCACTCAAAAGCTGTCACTCATCTCAATTCACAGCGATCTCACAAAGTTCTGCTATAATCAATGAAGCTGACTGCACAATGAATCTCTTATTTAGCCTACATAATGTCTACAGTTTGTTTGTTATAAGTTAACTCATAATGGGAGGATTTGTGAGCGTGCAAAACTCAGCACTGGACAAAAACTCTGCCGTTTTGAGCGGTGACTGGATTCTAACTTAAACATGTCTGATTGGCCACTGCGTTCAAGAAATCAACTGAAATGTGTGTGATTGGCTACACTGCTCAACGCTGCAAAATGCATTGTAAATAGAAACCTTTGACGCGCTCAATGCGCAAAAACCTCTTTCATCTTTCATCAATATGCTATTCTTATGGAGAAAACTGATCCTAGACCAGCAGTTATGGGCAACTCTTCCCTATAAAATCAGAAGCAGCAGCCTTTTCTCAAGTCCATGGCCATGGAAAGGCTAAAACTGAGTCTGAAATTGCATACTATATAGCAGTTACTACATTTGGTTTAAAACTTACTTCGCGGTCCCGTGGCCTTCAGAATCCGCCAGAAGTATTAGGTCATCCGGGTATTCTCTACTGTTTTTCAAAATACTATGGCTGTGCCCAAAATCGCATATTCTCTTGAGTAGATTCTTCACGACTGCTGAACTATAAGTTCAATATAGTATGAATGTAACCCGGACGTACTACATTCGCCTTGTTTTCATTATCACGTGACCTACCAGCGTCAGGTCACTACCATTCATAAATTCTCTCTCGTGGCCTCATGGGATAGTAAAGTGTCCATCATATGCACACTTCAGCATCCCGCAAGGAGTAGGCTACTATTTGCCTTTTTGCCTTTGCCAATACTTATGAGTACTGTGAATTCGGACATACTACTTTTGTCACATTCTGTTTTTCGCCTACTATGCGATATCAGATGCAGCCTATGAATTTGAACATACTACTCTGTTGGCGAAGTGTTTTTTCGCATACTATATAGTAGGAAAGTATTTGATTTCAGATACAGGGGTCGCCTTACCAAGCCTTATACACACTCAACCTATATGGTTCTTACAATGTTGACAAAAACAGTGTACTTGTGCTTCATTCACACCCTCAGTATAGTTATGCATTTAAGGCACCCTTAAAATAGTGGTTCTCATCCTTTTTGAATCCAAGATACAAAACAAAAGTTATAAAATTGTATTAATTTACATTACTTTTCCTGCTCTGGATGGTCTACTTATCCAGGTTTTTGTAGACAGTGAGAATCTTTGTTCTTCTATATTTTATTTAAGAATTTTTTTTGTTGTTGTTGAGGAGAAATTGAAATAAAATAAGAAACATCTTGATTTTTAGTTGTTTTAGCTCATTTAAATGCATGTTTTGTCTTGTATTTGTGTAAATCATTGAAGTCATCTTGGAAGTTTGCTGGGGCCCCCTAGTGGGCCCCGGGCCCCTGGCTGAGAACCACTGCTTTTAAGGATAACTTTCTTTATTCTGTCCAATCTCCTGATTGCACAACAATTATTTCACCAAATTAGACAAACAAGATTTCACCACATCCGAAATTTCACATGGATTCTTTCCAGCGAGTCGATCTACACATCTCACATATCAGGCCGTCTTTGATCACCAGGTTTCGTCAGCCTTATTTTCTTCACTCCGTTTCTCTCTTTCTTCAGACATATCACTTCCTCAAGGATAAATACACCAATTACTCTGCACCTGCATTTCATCATTTAGGAAAAAAGAGAGAGAGAATCGTGGTATTTATTAGATTTACTGTCACTGGAGAACAAACCAAATTCCCATCATTTGCATGGAGAAATATGATGCAGCTGGGTGAGCTCATTTGAACTGTTTTAATTGGTGAGAAACTGAAGATTGAGAGACAAAAACATCATTACAGGCTATGTTTCCACATCAGGGCATTACTGATTTTATTACCTCTTTTATTGCCTCGTTGTTCTTGAGAGAAGGAGAATTCGCAGGTTTTTGGCATGTTCTTCTTAGGCAGAAGTTCACCTTAACTAGAGATAAGAAAGATTGCGAAAACAGCGAATGCAAAAAAGAAAATAACTGTGGTTAAATCAAATTGTGCATCTTAAACAAAGCAACTTGTGTCTTCGCAAAATGTTAAATTCCTGAGTTTCATCTTGGGCTTCTTCACACACGTCACCTTCGGTTTTCATTACAGACCTTGATCTTAATGCTTCCATCCACTTAGCAAACGTAAAGAATTTACCCTCGTCTAGAGCAGGATTAATGCTTTCTCAAAAGCAAAGCAGGCACAGTTCAATCACGCCACAGGAGGACTGTGGGTAATATATGAGCCAGTGCCTATTCTCATATCCCTGCCAGACAATTTAAGGTTGTAATGATCTATCCAAATCACTGACATCTTTATAGATGTTGCAATACTGACAAAAGCAGTAATTCTATTTCGACTCAATCCAATAATCACTTTTGAACGTTAATCTATTCTGCATTTTTTTTCTCTCTCTCTCTAATAGCTCAGCTGTGGTAAATGTATTCGATTTCCACACGGCTGATGTCAGATTCATTCTCTAGTTTTTTTTTTTAACCTTTATAAGCTGGTTGAGATTGTGCTTGGTTCAGGGTTTGAGTAAACGGAAGGCTACAACACACAAACTATAAGGTTTTCGCAGCAATAGAACCTTTAATTGCATCGAGTGTAAGCTTTTAAGAGATATTGTTGAGTCTTCATGACAAAAAAAAAAATTTCAAAAGAGAAAAAATGTGAGGCAAAATGTTGTCCTTTGACATTTGTTAGTCACACTGAAAGGCGTGTAAACATGTATGTGGGGAAGTTTCATATGAAAATGAAAACAGTCAATGATTTTTAAAACTGCCTTCTGACAAAATACCTCCAGGCTTCAAGTCATAAAAGCTGACACTGACATTCCAGAAGGGGATCAGCAAAATGCTCACGCCTGAGAATATTTGGGTATCACTTGTTTTTTTGGTTTTGTGGACTTTTAGAAAACAAACTCCTAAACTCAAAAAAAAAAAAAAAGCTCAGAAAAATAGTCGACTACTTGCTAATGCTAAATGCAAGCTAACGCTGACACAGCTACCTTTTTTGTATCCTAAATTCACACAATTAAATATTTTCACACTTTCTGTATGAATTACAGATGATTGAAAATGACGCACAATAAAAAAGCATTCTATTGAAAAGTGATTTGTTTTTCTTACACATCACATAACTCTTATTTCATTTAAAGCTCTCTATTGACACTGTTTCCTTGCTACGTTAACAAGTATACTAACTTGAAATTGGTGATCACGGTGGAAATTACACATCAGAAATGACAGATCTAATTTGTGTTAAACTTAAAGGAATAGTTCATTTAAAATGAAAATTCTGTCATCATTTACTCACCCCCAAGTGTTTTCAAACCTGTATGAGTTTCTTTCTTCTGCTAAACACAAAAGATGATATTTTGAAGAATGTCGGTAACCACAGTTGATGGACCTCATTGACTTCCATAGTAGGGAAAAAAATACTATGGAAGTCAATGGGGTCCATCAACTGTTACTGACATTCTTCAAAATATCTTCTTTTGTGTTCAGCAGAAGAAAGAAATTCATACAGGTTTCAGACAACTTCAGGGGTTGAGTAAATGATGACAGAATTTTGAAGTGAACTATTCCTTTAACACAAATAATTTTTTCACAAATAAATATTTTAGTTTATGTTTATTTCAGAGTTTGTTTAGATTATAATAGTTTTAAGACAGACACTTTTGTTTAGATAGAAAGTTTGGGACAATAAAATAAAAACAAAATCTACACACAATTAAATAATATTTTCATATTTTTCGCATAAATTACATTGAAAATGACGCACAATATAAATCATTCATCTGAGAAGTGATTTATTTGTTTAGTTTTTTCTTACAAACATTTCACTGACACATTTGTCTTATTGGTAAACAAGTAATATAAATACATATATTTTTTACAAGAGCAATATTTTGATTTCATGATGGAAATGACACCTTGGGAATGACAAATGCAAAATTTGTGTAAAATTACATACAAATGATTTTCACACAAATAAGCATTTAATTAGTTCATGTTTATTTTACACTTTGTGCAGATTAAAAGTTTGTGACAATAAAAAAAAACATTACAATGAAAATAAAATGCAGTATTTACATTACACACCATTAGACAATAATTTCACACTTTTTGCAGAATTGAAAGCTTGATTGAAAATGATGCACATAAAACCATTTTTGTTTGTTTTTTCTTCTTTTGTTTTCATCTAAAAATCTTATCCGATACTCTTGTCACTATATGCAGCAAAATCGGTGATAACGTTGGAAATTAATTTTCACACAATTCAATATTTAAGTAGTTTGTTTATTTCATACTTTGTTTAGATTATCATAGTTTTTTTAGACAGAATTTGCTATGTTAGGATAGGCCTACATAAAAGACATCAAACATTTGAAAAAGTTTCCCAAGACAGTTTACAAAAAAATCAAAATCAAAATCAAGTATGAATAAAAGTGCTGTTGTGTGACCAGGCTTCCTGATGAAGGCCTCTCATGCACCTCTTAGTGAAAGCTCAACATCTACATTTCCTGCTGTAACACAGTCAATGTCTTCATCAGCAGAAATTCACCGACAAGGCGTTGGAGACAATAGCGGCGTCTCTCAACACCTCCTCGGCCTGGCACTGAGGGCCCAGTTTGAGACTTCCTGTCCAGGCCACAGACTTTCACTTCTACCGGTCGACACAAAGTTGATGATTAGCTGACTCAGTCTGGACTGCGGCTGCAGGACATCTTGTTGTCCAATCAAGGCCTTCTCCATCATGGTCGATTTGAGCAGTCGCCGCTTTCTCCAGTCTTTAGGGATGAAGACGGAGCACCCCGAGAGCTAATTGGACATGGCGCGTTACAAGCTGAGAACAAGCTAAGTGGAGCTAGCTGTCAGCAGAGACTGATTATCCTGAGCTGGGGGACACACACTTCCACTACGTAAGCACAACGTCAGTTCCTGTACCTGGTTGAACATTAACCCACGGGCTAAAGCAGGGCTGTGGCGCTACATCCTGAGCCATGCAGAGGAACAGGAAGAAGATGCTTTGAATATGGAGCTCGCTTGTCAAGGGCTTGTCTGGCCAAACAAAGCCATCAGTCGGCCCCTCTTTGTCTCGCTGAGCAAAACAAGATGGCAGTGCATGTCAGGGAAAATTGCCCTGTCTGTACTTTCGCTGTATTGGGGACATTCATGCACTGAGAAAATGAGGGAGTCACAGGAAGAGCCAGGATGTTGTGTGATAAAGGAAGAATCTACAGTGTAAGAACATACACGGTCCTGCTGACGCCTGAAGAAATTACCAAATGAAAACGCTGGGAACCCTTTGCCATCAGATGTGGGTCAATGACGTGATGCTTAAAAAAAAATCAGTTCATACAGGCAACTACTCAAATGCACCTCTTCTATGATGAATACGTTTTCAGTTTGGGAATAAACTATTGATTTATTTACAAAAGTATAATCGTAATAAAAAATATGTTAAGACTTTATTTCAAAGTGTCCTTGTTACATGTTACATGTACTTACCATAGTAATAACCGTACATTTATGCATAATTACATGCAACTAAGCCTCAACCAAACCCTAATCGCACCCTAACCCTATACCTATTGTACCTATATCAATATTTTATAGTAGTTAAAGACACCTAATATAAAGTGGGACAAAATATTATTAATATTTGGTGAACATGGAATCAACAGGGAGAAGTTTTGTTGTCATGTGATATGAAAACTATATGGAAAGGAAAATGGAAATGAGATAGAAATGATGTCAACCAAAGAACCCTCATTTGTGTGTCGCCTTATTGTCATAATAAAACTGGGTAACAAATTATTTAACAGTGTCATTGTTAAACGTTACATGTAGTTACTGTAGTAATAACTATAAATTATGCATAATTACATGCAATTAACCCTAAATCAAACACTCATCCTAACCCTAACCTTATAGTAAGTACATGTAGTTAACTATTATTACTTAAATGTATAATTACACTGTAACAATGACAGCTTAAAATAAAGTGTAACCTAAAGTTGTTACCACATAATAAAGGTATTGAGCAACCATTAAGCGTCATTCTTCCATTAAAATATAATCCTTTAACGTTTATAAGCGTTTTAACCAATCAGTTACCAGGACCATAACCAGGACTATCCGTTTTATAAATGCAGGAGAACAACATGAATACAAAAATTACTCGTGCATTTAGACTAGATTTTTCTCCTACTTCCAGATCTTTGATCCACACCCACTGGAATCCTATACTGGAAGCGCTCATGCTGGGTTTCTAAAAGGGACAGGTAACCAGTTTGCTCTTTTGTTCCCTCTTCCCACTAATGTTAATAACTACTACTATATGCTAAGTGTAAAGTGCACCTCTTATGGCTGTATCTGTTCCACCAAAAGCTGTTCAGTTTTCACATTGTCTCCTGTTAACATATTCTGACCCGTGCCCAAGGAAATACCTTGTTTAATCACAGCTCCAAAAATCACACATTTCGAAGAAAAATCAATTCAATTCACATTTATTTGCTCAGCGCTTTTCACAATGCATATAGTTTCAAAGCAGCTTTACAGAAAAATGCATGTCTACATTACAAATTAGAGTGTTCTGGGTTACACTTTATTTTAAGGTGTCATTGTTACAGTGTAAATATATATATTTAAGACTGAGTAATGTAACATGTACTTTCTATAGGGTTAGGATTTGGTTTAGGGTTAGATGCATGTAATTATGCATCCTTTATTGTTATTACTATGGTAAGTGCATGTAACATATGTAACAAGGACACTGTAAAATAAAGTGTTACCGTGATCTGTTATCAGAAGTGACTGTGTCCAAGTGATGTCCATATTTCAGAAATGTACAGTTCTAAGATAATTCAAAGCATGCAGTTAGCTAACATCATATATTAATTTAAGGAAGAAACAATGCAACAAAATGCAGCATAGACACTTTTTATTTCACATTTTTGCTGAAGAATCTCATTTTTATTGGTAGCTGAAAACAAAAATTAAATATTTGAATTTGGTCTGCTCATATGATGCTGTAATAAAGTGTTTGCCGTCTATTTTTTTGCACATTTTCAGAAAAATAAATCATTATAGATATTCAAACCAATCTTAAATGAATGCATAAAAGTTACTCTTAATGTATACAAGGTGCATGTTATTTGTATTTGTTATATAATATGTTTTTCACAGCACTGTATGTAATTAAATGTTCATTTTTTTATTTAAAGGTCAAATGATCATTAATTTGTTGATATTGGGTTGTTTAACATGTATAACCATGTAATAGATGCTATATAGCATGGTTATGACCTAATCTGTCCTTAATTTCAGACAGACAACAGGCACTCGTGTCAATTTGACAACAAAGGAGAAACGTGTCTTTTCCTGCATCTGCTCCCCCTCCTCCCCCCATCCTCGTCTGCTTAATTAACAAAGATGGGTCATTAGGGGAATTGTAAATGAGGTAACCAGACCCCGGATTAAAACGAACACAAGCTGCAAAAACGCGAGAACACCATCATTTATGCAGCTAAACTTTCCACATTATTAGCGTCATTTAAGAATAGGATAGTGGAAGCAATAAGACTTTATAGAATTACACAAACGGGGGGAATATTCCGCTATGCTAATGAGCTGGTCTTTGGAGACTGGGCTTAATGGGGTTTCAGTAGGAGCCTTTATTACCCGCTCCGCTCCACACCGGATCCGTCCACGAGGAGTAGAGGGGAGTCCGATAGCCTCGCTGATGTGATTGTCAGTGCTGCGTCTGGGCTAAAGTGCCTTGATTCATCTCCATCCAAATGGGCAGTGACGCCGCGGCTGCATCTCCATCTTCGTCTGCAGAAGACCGAATTCCCGGGAAAATAATGAATCGCGGCTTCATTTGTAACTGTCAGAGAAAATCTCGGCTCGCCGCGGCTCTTCTTTCCGCTGATGAGAGCAAACGATCACAAACTTCCAGAAGTTCACGGCTGTCATGTAGTGTCAGGACTCGGACTACTTTGCGTTTGGGAAAGTTGAGTGTCTTAAACGTTTGCTAATGTCAAAACTCTCATTTATTCCCACACAAACCGAGTCTCCCTCACACCGAGCTGCCTTTCTTTTTGTTGTCTGTTTTTGTTATCTTTTGTTAATGACAGGAGTCCGGGCTCTGGCCGAGGTCATCCATCTTCCGTAGACATCCACCCACTGATCTCCGCTGGCCAATCCAGACTCTGGTGACCAGCATTATGGCCGTGTCAGGGTCCGAGCCCCCCCTCGGCCCCCCGTGATTAATCATCATTTGGAGAGCGGTGCTGGGACGCTCAGGAGAGGGGCCGGCCCCTGCAGGTGGTATCTGCTTTGGGGGAGAATGGACCTGCCACTGGGCCTTTGTGTGTTCTCCCCTGGACAACAGCGCTGCTGCTCTGACTTTACCTTTCTCCCAGAGAGCCCAGAGAGACTCACATGGGGACAGTGGGACGCTGTTGGTTCATAGGTAGATGGTGTTGAGTTTCAAGTCCAGAAAGATTCCATGTGTTCTCCAACATTCCAAAATCTGACTCAAGCTAGACAACAAGAGAGAGCTGTATGTGAAATGTTCTAAAATAATACAGTTAATATCAAAGTAAGTGATAGTAAACCTGAAAAGGAAAAAATTGATTAGTAATGCAGCAAAATAATGTTTTGCTTAAAATCTAAAAATGGCAAGAGGGGCCTGTAAGTAAATGTACACTTGTAGTAGTATATTTGGTCCCACTTTATATTAAGTGGCTTTAAGTACTATGTAAATTGTGATTACACAGTTGACCCTTCCCTTACACCTTAATCTACCCTCAAACCTACCCATACCACCACACCTGACCCTAACCTTACCCGTATCACACCTCAATAGCAGCAAACGTGTTTTACAATACAACCTGAACACAATAAGTACATTGTACTTATTTTTCAATGTAAGTACATAGTACTTAAAGCCACTTAATATAAAGTGGGACCGTGTATTTTATAAAAGAATGTACTTGCAGATAATATAATATTAATTAAATAAAAGACCACTTAAAGAAAGTACAGTTCATGACTATGTTTATATACCCCCGGTTTCACAGACAAGGCTGAAGCCTAGCCCTGGACTAAAATGCATGTTTGAGCTGTTTTGACATTTCTTACAATATGTCTGTGCCATTGTTTTGTCTCAAGATGCTCACCAGTAATGTTTTTTCTAAGGCACGTTTCTAAAAACTACTTGAATGTCCTAATTGAACTAATGTCTAATTCTGGCTTAATCTAAGCCCTGTCTGTGAAACCAGGCCATAATGTCAGAAAACGTTTTTCCTTAAAGTACATTTTAAATCATTATTTGTTTAATATCTTTTGTTGTGCTTTAAAGAAGTACACTTATTTCGATGTGCTGACAAACACACTGAAGCAAATGTAAAGTACTTGATTATAATTTTAACTGTAGTGTGTTATTTGATATTACATCAGTAGAAATTATATGAAAGTATATTTAGTATACCATAAATGCTTGTCGGTACATTCAGCAGTACACTTTACAAATATTACAAAGACAATAGAAGTTATTATGGAATTACATATAAAGATGCACTTAAGTCCTTCTGAAGTGGCACTCTTAAGTTCAACTAATTACACTTAGTATAAATTTAAACTATAATACATTTTGGTAGTGTCCAAAAACATTACATTCAGTTCACAATTAATTCTTTTAAAGTATATTATTTTCCACTTTTTTAAATGCATGCTAAATGGGACTTCTCTTTCACAAGGGTTATCTTAATATGAAAATAATAAAAGTCACAAGGTACCCTATTTTTTTTGGCACATCATCAACTTCTGTCTAAGTAATGGCATATATAAAATCTAAAGATGCCAAAGAGTTTCTGTAAGGGGAGGTGAAGAACTTAGGATTTTTACATTTTCTTTAAAGAACATGACTGCCGCTTGCACATGCAAAACTCTCACCAACATCGGTGGCCTGACAACTTTCCCAGTATTTACTGAAGCCATTTGCTAAAATATTCTTAGTGGTTTCCAGGGTGTTGCTAAGCAGTCACTAAAGTGTTCAGAGTAAAGCCTTGGAAGTTATTAGGTGGTTGCTCACTGGCCCAAGTCAAAAATCTACAAGATATTCTGGTCTGTAGACATTTAACACTATAATAAATCTAAGTATGAACAATTATGATAGAGATACTTACTAGAACAATAGAAATCAATTAGGTGACAATTATACAGCCTTCCACATTATTAGGAACATTTATGAATAGGACACAATGACTGCTAATAGATTAATGCTAAATAAACTTTTATTTAAATCTAAAAAAGGGCAAAAGTTTCTGTAAGAGTTAGATTTAGGGTAGGGTTAAGGGAAAACAATACAAAAACAAGCATGCATGTACTGGTGTGTGTATCAGAGAAGACACACACACACACACACACACACACACACACACACACACACACACACACACACACACACACACACACACACACACACACACACACACACACACACTCAAATGAAGTATGCCTTTTATGTTCAAGAATACGGATTGATCAATGTCAAGCATTATCTTATTTTGAATTTGTGCAAGACGGTTGGTCCTCTGTGAAATCTCGCAAACAAGTTCATATCTTAAATAAGATGATTTTCATGATGAAGACATTATGTCCTTTTGTTGTTTTGATGGGAAACAGTATATTAGAAAGCAATCACTCAGGATCACATAAATGAGTGTACATCTAATGAATCAAAATCAACTAATTTTCCTCCCATGACTGCTTTAGTCTATTTCTCACCATTAAACAGGGTGAACATTAAGAAGGTCTTTAATAGCTCCATTTAATAGGTGGAAGCTTTTGGTTCATAAACCTCTAATGATGCTGATGCACACAATTCATTACTGACCACATCTAGAAATGATGGATCTGCCGCATAATGGCTAAACTTTGACTGAGCCGACAAAAGGCTAAGACTCTAACAAGACTCTCCATTAGCAAAAGGCTGGCATCAAATTAAAGATTGATTTAGCAGAACCATTTGTTACCAGCGGCTGACATGCAGCTCTGTCTGTTGAGACCGCTGAAGACACAGACACCCCATCATCTCCCGCACCCCTCGCAAGCAAAGATGAACGCTTATAATGATGCCATTTGCTTCATTTTCTGCGCTGTATCCGTTCACGCTGCTCGCCACACACACGTAAAATGTTGTGCAGCTTTGTATTGCCTCACATTTTAAGTTTCAATTGCATTGATTTGTTTTAGTTATGATGCTTTTACGATATTTTATGCAGTGTTGTTAATCATTTTGTTGCTTTTTTTAAATCCAATGCATTAGACTGAGAAGATACAAAAACAGATTTTTTAATATATAAACATATTATTATATGAAACTATGGTTATACTTTATTTTAAGGTGTCCTTGTTACAGTGCAATTATGCATTTGATATTAATTAACTACATGTACTTACTATTGGGTTAGGATTAGGGTTAGTTGAATGTAATTATGCATAATTTACTGTTATTACCGGAGTAAGTACACGTAACGTGTAGCAAGGACACAAAATAAATTGTTACACTGAAATATAGAGTAAATTCTGAAGGATTTTCACTTAGATGTTATCCATAATGGATTCTCCTTTGGGCTTCTTGGGGAAAAAAATAGGTTTTAAACAAGGGTGAGTACCATGACAGTTTCTAGTGACCCGTGTTGGGGGTAACCCATTACAAGTTACGTGAGTTACAAAATCAGATTACTTTTTTGAAGTAACTAGTAAAGTAATGCATTACTTTGTTCCCATTTATTAACTGACAGCTCTCCTGTCTGCATGTTGAGAAAAATCTAGAGTAAGTGCAGAGGCGGTGTGTGCGCTAATGTTCTAGTTCTAGACTAAATGTGAGCATGCATTTACTCATCTCACTTGCACAAAACATATTCAGTATTCCTAAAAATGAATAAAAACAGTCAAATGCAAACTCAGAATATTGCGCAAATCTGCAATCATTAAATGTTAAATAACACTAATATACTTTCTGTATTTAATATCACTTTATTATTAACCAATGTCTTTGTACAGGCATGAATTTTTTTATTATTCATTTCATATTATTCATTTTCTTTTGTTCTTTTTAAAAACAAACTAACAAGCCCTAGCCCAAGTGAGAAAAAGTAACGCAACGCATTACTTTCCTTAAAAAGGTAATGCAATTAGTTACTTTTTTAGGGAGTAAAACAATAGTGTAATGCATTTTTTTAAAGAGTATCTTTCCCCAACACTGATAGTGACCAAGTATGTTAAGCTTCAAAATGACAAAAAAGCACCATGATGGTATTTTTGATGTAGTCCATAGAATTTATGCACTATTGTCCAATTCTTATGATTTGTTCTGTGTGAGGAACAGGATGCGTAACACTTTATTTTGATCATCCCCTTTAGACATTCTCTTGGCTATAAATAGTGTTGCATCTAAATGTCAACTACCAATCATTAAAGTATTAGTAGACTGTCTATATACGAATATATGTCTATATATGAATATCTAACACTTTATTATGACCAACAGACATTCTACTGACTATAATTAACTTTGCAAGTACATGTCAACTTATTCTACTAACCCAGCCATACCAGTCTACTAATACTCTGAGAGTGTATGTTCAATGTTAATTACAGTCAACAGAATATTTTTTATGAGGATCATCAAAATTAAGTATATTCACTAATAATACTCTTATATAGTTCTGTTGGAATGTCGTGCCAGGCTTGATGTCATTGACGCCAAACACCATTGTGTTCTATGTGTTGCTATTGAAAGTGGTGTGCTCATTTGAATGAGCAGAACAGAGAATGTTTTTAGTCTTGTTTATTTAATTAAATTTGAATACTAAGAATAATTTTCTCAATTTGATAACTTACCTGATATCTACAGTCTTTTTACATTCGATAAACATGCCATTCACAGTCCTTTTCACCATAAAGCATGTGAAGTTTATCAGAAACTCTCTAAATGAATGGGATACCATGGATATCTGTATAGCATGAATTTAAGAGTAAAGAGGCTCAGATTGTTCACCCATTATGCTACAGTCAGTCCCAGGGAACAGAAAAAAGTCTCACATCTTCAGTGTTAAACAGAACATTAGTGTTAATGGCTGATGTTGCTAATAGGGAAGGCAAAAGTCAATGATGGACCGGGTGTAATTAGTAATAATGAAGCTTGTGTTGGGACGTGACCTGCTGCCCCAGTAGGACGGTGCTCTGAGAACGGATCAGAACAGAACCTGTCGCAGAGAACATTTTGACTATGATTATTACCTTGCGGTACAACAAGACAAGCGTAATTTTAGTTCAATTTTAAACTCTTTTTATTCAAATTTATCAATGCACTTATCAAGTTAACAATGGCAGCATAAAGGCAACGTTTTTATAAAGTGGTTTACAGGCTCAAGTCAAAAGAATCCAACTTCATGTCAAATTCCATCACAGTCCCATGGGAATTTGTAACTATTTTACTTTTTGGAGAATTTGAAAAAGAATTCGTAAAATCTCGTTTGTTCCCATGCGATCTGCTTACATCATACAGACATGCATTTTTTTAAGGAATCACATCATACAAATTCATACAAAATATTTACGTTTTCTCATGAGATTCTGGTCCCTGAAAATGACTCTGGTTCCTTTTTCAATAGGTCTACAAACAGTGAGTTCCTAAGTTTAATACTTAGCATTAGGGGTGTGTTCAAGTCGCTATGGAATAGCAAAAGTAATTTAGCTAATAATTCAATGCGCTTTGTAATTAAATAGGAAGATAATCATTGTTTTGTGGCTTATCCGATTCACTGCATAAGAACAGTTAATGAACACGTGCATTGCATGCATGACTGCGTTGTCCACCCTCTAAGCAAGATGTCTGAATGACACCAGAACCCACGACTCTGTCCGTCAAAGCATTTCAGCTTTTGCACCTCTGACTTGACATTATCATGATAATTTCAATGTCAAAGATGTAGGATACTCATGAAGTCCAAGCATTGTCTTGAGTTTCCTTCTTCCACATTGTTACACCCCCATAAACCAGCGCGAGAGAGTAAGACAGCACCTCATATAGCCACATGGTAGAATATAGGCAATCAGTTTGAAACCAGATCAGTTTGCATGAGGAGCACCAGCTATCCCAGGCGTGTGTGAGTGTGTGTGGAGCGCCGTGTTGCTATTGGAGCCGCGTGAAGCTCTTGGAGGAGCCCACTCATATGATGGGAAGTCACAAAGAGCCACTCTCCTTGCTGAGCTGATAATGTGAGTATAGCGTTCACCATCCCCAATGTTTCTTCATGTGTTTGAGCATGTGTGTGTGCACTTTAATGCACTGTAATGCTGCATGATGTTGAACCTGTGGGTGTACAGTACTTGTCTCTGTGAGCAGAGACCTTAATTTAGATAATGTGGATAATGGGATATTATGAAATACCAGGGCGAAACTTTTTTTTACGGAAAGGTATTATTGCTCTCGACCGTTTCTGTGAGCAATTATGTCATCTGAGTTGACTTAATGGTGTGCTGTCCTTCAAAAAAATGTCAAATTAAAGTAAAATGCATGTAATTAGACTCAAGATAGAAAATAATGTTAAAAGGTTTTTTTATTTTTTAGAATAACCGTTTCAAATATTATGAAGTAAAACATTTTTTTTTGCTAGAATCAATATAATGAATTAGGGGATATTTTCATATAAAATATTTAAAGACATTCGCATCTTCTAAGCACAATGCTGATAAGCGACAATGACTTTCTCTATGAAGGCAGTGGAATATCATCTCATTAATCCTCAGTCAGGCTCTTGTACATAAATAGAGAATGCAAACAGATTATTATTACCAAAATAAACAGATACAATAATCACGAGCTCGCCAATTCCAATAGCACAAACGGAAAAGTCCTTTGAAGGTGAGCATCTATAGAAAAGTAACACCTACACAAATTCACTAAGAAAAACGGCCTCCTACTCGTAAAAAGAACAATTGGTGTTGTGCGGAGTCTCCCACGGCTAGTCTTTAGATCTCAGCTGGCTCTAGAGCAGGTTTGTGTCCATTCACCCCTCTTCGACAAACCTCATCTGAATTTTGTGGGCGTAACTTGACAGCTTGCTTTATGGTGTATTGTCATATGCCTGACCAGTTTGGAGAGACATTCCTTAGAGCAGATTTGTAAATTGTCCTTTTTTCCCGTTTCTTTCTTTATAGATAGATAGATATATACTGTAGATAGATAGATAGATAGATAGATAGATAGATAGATAGATAGATAGATAGATAGATAGATAGATAGATAGATAGATAGATAGATAGATACTGTAGATAGATGTTTTCAAATATGCCTAGAAAGTAAACTGTGATACTAGCGAAGTATAATAAATGAACCTATTTACTCAATTAGTGAGTACAGTTATATCATAAGCCTTTTGTTGTTTGTGCTGATCTCATGGACAACTTGATGAGTAATAGAGAACAATGAAACTAACATGAAAAACAATGCAAAGGCTGACGCAGAAGGATGTCAATCTATGTCTCCTCAATGTGCAGGAGTCATTTGACCCCAGGAGACCCCGAGCACATGCAAGAAAGAAAGCTCTTGAATTCAGTGGCTGCCATGTGTGGGTGTCCATTACATTGAGACCATCATTCCCAGCAGGGACAGCCAGATCCCAGCTGCCAATGGGCATTCGGCGGGCCCGGCACGCTCTGCCAAAGCGGGCCACTTCTGCACAGTGTGCAAACATTTTTGCATCTGTAGGCGTACAACAAAAGACACATGCATCTGAAGAAGTTTCCTTCTTTCGTTTGAGGGGGAGGACACAAGAATCCCTGAAAATGTGAAGCATTCAGATGTGGCAATCAGTGGCAAAGATTGTCGCTGTTCTGTGAAGACTTGAGCGCTTTTGTGTCGAGCCTGGCTTCTTTCTCGAGCTGTCATACGGCCACAATTACAGTGAAGTTTATATCATGGCAGTTGCTGATGGGGTATAGTAGGGTGGATTTATTTGCCAAGCATTATGCACGTGCATATCCACAAGTGATCTACAAGATATTGATCTCAAAAGCAAATTCTTAATGCCTTGAAGAAGGAAGCTGATTCCCTTCGCAATTAATACAGCCTGCAGAAACAGGAGCAGGTTCATTACCTCCTCATTATGGATGTTCAGGCTCAGAACCAAGACATTGTTTAAAGGGCTTTCCCCATTAACAGCGACTGACACGTCCCTGTAATCAGTCTGGCCACGGTCTGTCACATTACTCGCTGTAGTCTTTATTCACGGGGCAAGAAATGCACCGGCGCGCCTGACAAACACGCAAAGCTGTCCGGCACTAAACGTCTACGGGTGATAATGTAACTGTGGCGTGTTGCTGGCCCTGCCTCGCTATTGAGCGTTTGGGGTGATTTGCGGGGACGCACTCCAGTCAATATCTACTGAGATGTCATTATGACGACACGACCTCTTTACTAATTGCCTGCTTGAGCGACAGCGGCGATAAAAGATTCAGAGCGGACCGTGTGGACTAGAGGGGACCTCAGACAGGTTACGGATGCATGGGGCCCTTTTTAAATCATTAGCCACAAAGCCCATTAACAGCCCTGAAAGTGTCCGCTCATGTTTAGGCCCGTGACAAGAGTGGGGGCAGTATAAAAAAAGTTAGACTTATGTATTTTTTCCTGCGTATTTTTTCATTTATAAAAGGCTTCTGAAGCTCTGGTTTATACACCATAGCATCTCAGTAATAGTATCCTTCCACCATAGAGTCAGTGACAAGTGAATGCAGTGGCAACAGATGGCTCCATTTCTAATTCATTCAGTAATTATGACACTCTGATGGTGTTTTGAGATCACAAACTGTTCTCAAGTCATGCTTATGATGACAGCAACACCTTCTCAAAAATATCCAGCTTGCAAGGGTGGCGCCAAAAATATATACGTGATTGATGGACAACAGGAAGCTTTGGGGATTTTCATTGTATCAAATCTGTGGGTGTGAACTGAGGTTTCCTGTGTGCGGGACGATTCAGATACCCTTTTCAGCTCCTGTCAAGAACAAAAAAAAAAAAAAAAAAATGCTGAAATCATTTCTGAATTGCCAGTGAGCTAATCTTCAAAAATGACCCTAAATAACACTCCTCTCTGTTTATTTTATTATTATTAAATATATTTTAAATGCAATTATTACAATTGTCATTGGTATTGAACACACACTCTATCAATAAGCAATAACACATTTCTTAGTGGATTCTAGCAGTTTTGCATTTGAAAATTTCTCATAATAATGATCTCAACACTGATTTCACAACTGGGTTGTCAAGGTTGAAAATATATATGATTTTTTAAAAATAGTTTATATTTAATGTTATATTTGGATACAATTTTAACTATATGATTATGAAATGAGATGAACGAGACAAAAACCATTCATTCTGCAATTTTAGCTTCACTGAAAATTGTAAGTGTAAAGAATATGATATAAAGTGTGAAGAGTAAAGTCTGGTTTGATTTGGATCTTTTTTTCTACTCCAGAAATAATAAACAATAGAATAGTTAATTTTTTTGTTATAACTGTTTACAGAGCCTATTATGTTCTTTTTACGATACTTGAAGAGACACCCATGCTAATGAGGTTATTTAGCCTACACCTATCCGTTATTCATCTAACAGAGTAACAGTATAAAAAGGAGAGCTAGGGCCTATTTCTAAAGCGTCAGTGAAGTGTCAGTCCGCGGTAAAGGGACACATACTGCCCCCTGTCCATATGATAGGCTATGACATAACGCGCGCAGGTCGCGTAAAACTGTTTATTTATATTTACAGTTACAAGTATAGCCTATAATATACTATATATATTGTTTTAACAATATTTTAAATTAATAGCCAGCTTTATGATATAGTTTTAACTAAGCCTAGCTGTATACACACACTCAAATAAAAACACCCTCACTAATTTACGCATAGGCTATAGGCCTGTCCCAATTTCAAATCTCGCTCAGTTCCATTGTTATATCATTTGTAATCCCACAAGGCTTTTCATGTTCTGGTTTAAGCCTAAATATTCACAAAATCTTACAAGGTTTAAGGGAATTTTAACAGATAGCTATTTGTTGACATTTGCTTCTAAAATCCGTCTATCTCGGAGAAATTATGTTTGCTTCAGATAATAAGCATTGCATATAGGCTATTAAAATAGTAGCCCATTGTAAATTGTGTCAACAAAAGTTTAGACATGCGGCCATACAGTCATACCGGCCGTCTGCATGTTGTGTAGGATGTCGGAAATTCAATGGAAGAGTTTTTCCAGAGATTAACAAATGCCCTGAAAACGCACATACACACATACACTAGCGATCATTCCAACAGTCATAACTCAGACAGAAGTCGAGTACTGACTTGACTATTATTAACCACGGCATGTGTGATTGCTAATTGAGACGCACACACTGACTCCGCGCGAGGACTTCAATCCACTGAGCGCGCGCGGCAAAAATTTCTATTAAACATTGACAAATGTCCTGAGTGATTGCTAATTTTCTCTTCTTTGGTGTTATGTGGATTTCTTCACGGCAAATGTGAGCTTAGAAAATTATAATATTAGTTATAATTAGGTGATATTATGTGACATTTTGTTAATACAGATCATTTATCCATTAGCTGCATAAGGCCTATATTTCCACATAGGCCTACATGAAGCTCAAATCACTCAAAAGGTTAGCTGTAATTTTTGTGCATGTTAATATGAATTGATTCTGTAATAGAGTAGCCTAAAATCATTGGCTGAAATTCCGACCTCAGCTCCCTCCTCCCCCGTATGTCTTAGTAAGAGCAGTTTCTAAACCCACGGGGGGAATTCACTTCTATCATCTTTTTTATTTGGTCGCATCTGTAAACCTCACAGCGGAAAGCATTTCTATTTACGTATACAGGCATTTGCATTTGGAAAGTTTGAGTTTCTTGCGTTTAAGTGTTGGAGCAAGAGTTGGATTACTTGAAGTACAGGCATAGCCTATAGCCTGTTCAATGTTTAGGTCTAGCCTATAGCAGGAAAAACAAAGCAGTGATCAAAACTGTCTGAGCCAGGAATTCTCATGCGGTTATAAGTAGCTATGCTGTTTTTATCAAATGCACCATGAACGCTCCAACAACAGCAGTAGACAGCAAAACAAAAATATTTCAACTTTTGTTAAACTATTATAATAAATTTACTTTCCAGTTGCACTCTAATTATAGAACACAATTACTAAAAACGTTTCCCTCTTTCCAAAAACATGGGGTCTATTTAAATAGCGCACTTTCCGACCGTGCCATTGTAGCAAAGGTAGAAATTCCGTGATTGTGTCTCTCATTTGATTGTGGTTTTCTGCCGCTTGTAAGCCGCGTCTCTTTGCTCAGCAACACTCGCGAGTTTCCGATACTCAATTTCCGGAATATGCTCCATAAATGGACGAAGGGGTGTAGCTGTTTACCGGATAAAACCATTTATGGTGTGAAAATGAACCGGAATTCCTGATTGAGAATGATGCGTTGTATCAAAACGGAAGATTTTTTTCCACTTATGATTCGTTATCTTTCAGCGAGCGTATGTCTTTAGCCTATTTATGTTATTTTCTTTTATCTAAAAATATTTTCAAACAATATGCAATACACCTTGTTATTGTTTTTCTTCTCCGAGCACATTGCATTTTATGCACGAGCGGTTGTACAGAGAAGATTCTCCATTGACAAGTATTACCTCAACGCGTCACGCAGTCTATAACCAATCAGATCGCGCAGCGCTACTTTTCTTTTGCCATTCAGTCCTTAAATGGTCAGTGACGTAGTGACACATTGATAGGCTCACCATAAATACATACTACCACTAGAAGCTCCGCAAGGATCTGTCATTCAACAACACAGAGCCGTCAGATGGCATCATAGTGAACGCTAAACAACCCGTTTACTGACAGATTTCCACATGTAACGTTTTGAGCGAGCGTTCGCACAGGCACAAAACACTTTGTGAACATCAGAACGAGTGCTTCTTAGGACTTCATGATGACAGCTAAAACTTTGGAGAAAGTCCCCGTAACTCTGGGTGGCTTTGTGCACCCGCTTGCCGAAAGCATCTACTCAGTGGACGAGCTTGCCACATCACTGCCAGCATCTGTGACAATATTTCCAAACGGTGATTTAGGAGGACATTACGAGCAGATGCACTCTGGAGGTAAGAATGATGCGCGCATCTCAACTGCTTCCATCCTCACGTGCTCTCTGTGTTGATATATCGTTCGCATCTGTAGGGTATTCAATGGGAATGAAAGCGTGGTTATTTTGTATGGGACATCCAACTTGTTTAAACTGAAAACATACAACGTGCTTATGTTTGACTAGTACAAAAAAGAAAACGGGGACAGAAATTATTGCAAACAACGATGCTATGCCTAATGATGATTTTAGATGAGCAGCTTTTTACTGATGTGTGCGTAAAAGTTACGAGCTTTGCATCTGATAGTTGCATGATCCATAAGACAGCCTTCTTTCACGTGTATCTAAACCTTGACTTTATGTGCATTTTTTTGCAGATGGCTTGCTTAGCGGGGATATGAGCACGGATAAGCGCTCCCTCGACTTATCCTATTCCAGCAGCTTCGCGCAACCAGCTGGCCCTCGCAACCAAACTTTCACCTACATGGGAAAGTTTTCAATCGACTCCCAGTACCCAGGAAACTGGAACCCAGAGGGCGTGATAAACATCGTGAGCGCGGGGATCCTGGGCATGACCCAGCCATCCTCAGCATCCTCGTCACCAGCATCCTCAGTGTCCCCCGGCCACTTCTCCAGCACTCTCAGCTGCACCATGGCGCAGAACCAGGCAGACATGGAGCACATATACTCTCCCCCGCCACCCTACTCTGGATGCGGAGAGATGTATCAAGACCCATCCGCATTCCTCTCCACCTCCACCTGTCCGATCTCATATCCTCCGCCATCCTACTCATCCCCAAAGCCAAACACAGACTCCGGGCTGTTCCCCATCATCCCGGACTACGCCGGCTTTTTCCAACCCCCGTGCCAGAGGGACATGCAGTCGATGCCCGACCGCAAACCGTTCTCATGCCCGCTGGACTCTTTCAGAGTCCCGCCCCCTTTAACCCCCCTGAACACTATCAGGAACTTCACACTGGCGGGACCGGTATCTGATGGACCCCGGCTACCCACAGCCTACAGCCCGCAGAATTTGCCCCTCAGGCCCATCCTGCGCCCGAGGAAGTACCCCAACAGACCCAGCAAGACCCCCGTGCACGAGCGTCCCTACCCCTGCCCGGCGGAGGGCTGCGATAGGCGCTTCTCCCGGTCCGACGAGCTCACTAGACACATCCGCATCCACACCGGCCACAAACCCTTCCAGTGTCGGATATGCATGAGGAACTTTAGTCGCAGCGACCACCTGACGACCCACATCCGCACGCACACCGGAGAGAAACCGTTCGCATGCGACTTTTGCGGGAGAAAGTTCGCGCGGAGCGACGAGAGAAAGAGACACACCAAAATCCACCTGCGACAGAAGGAGAGAAAATCCTCCTCTGGTGTGTCCAGCTCAGAGCGCGGCGTCGCCACGGGCATCTGCTCGTCCGCTTCAAGCCAGTAAACTTTCAACTGGACTGTGCAATATCCAACACTATGTAGGCAATATAATGACAATAATAATGCACCATTCGTAATATATTAAAACTGGGTGAAGTGATGTTGTGAAATCAAGTGCCAAATCGATATGGACACATTTATTGTGCGCACTTTTAAAGGTGGTGCGATGTTCGTTTTCTTCTTGCCTCAGTCGCATGCTGACTGACCAAACGCACTTTGTTTGAATATATTTAGGCCAATTAATTTAATAATAATAAAATAACCTTAGATAGCACGTGGGAGAAATGTGTCTTAGATAAAAGGTGGAAAGTTGAGAGGTTGCATTTAAAAGAAAAAAAAGTTAATTTAAACTAAACTTTCAGAGGTGTCAAAAGGTGTCTAACATCACTATTTTCTCCCATTGTCGTGCCTTTTGTCCGTTCATCTTGTACATACACCAGAAGGCTTGAATTAAATTGTACATTATCCTTTAATATGAAAGTTTTTGAAGATATATTTTTGTACACACTGTTTCGTGTTGCATTTGTGCTTAAACAAGAATTGTATATAGATGAACTCCTAGCGATTTGACGTTTGTTCTGTGGTTGTTCTGACTGATATATATGTATTTGTTATGAAGTGACTAACCCAGGTCAATAATGTCCTACTTTGTCAACATGAAAAAAAATAAACAACACCTGGATTGTGATCTTTTGTTGAACTGTCTGATTTTTATTAGAGATAAATGGGTATAAAAGGAAAAAGTGAAGTAGGCTTGTAGGGACATTCCCGTTTGGGCACCATTGAGCTCTGACTCATGGTCTCATAAGGGTCAGCACCCACACACACACACTGTGTTGTTTACAAGTGCACAAAGGGCGTGAATATTCACAATTCTTAATTTTCAATACAGGGTAATGTTTAAGGTGGACAAAATGACTCACTCAGTGATGATCTATGAATTTACTGATTTGACACAAAACACAATATGTTATGACCACTCTCTACAGAGTCTATGGTATGAAAATTGAGAAACAACACTGAAAAATGACAAATAATTATTGCCACTGTATGAACCTCGGTGGTTTTATGTGGTTGAAGGTGTACAAACCCCCAACCCCCACATTTAGGGCTGGGACAACCCCCATATTTACATGATGGCAATATTTACAGTGTTATAACTAAAAGGATGAGAGGCTAATTATATAATTATAGTGAATAATTGATGTTATGATGTTAATAATTGTTGTAAACCAGACAGTTGACGGTAGCCATTGACTTCCAAAGTAGGAAAAATAATAATATGGAAGTTAAAGGCTACCATCAACTGTCTGGTTACCAACATTCTTCAAAATATCTTCTTTTGTGTTCAACAGAAGAAAGCAACTCATACAGGTTTGGAACAACTTGAGGGTGAGTCAATGATGACAGAATTTTCATTTTGAAGTCAACTATTCCTTTAAGAATGCAGGAAAGGACAATGTCTAACACAATGATTTAAGAATTATGAAAACAAATGATTACTTTTAGGCCTGAGACACAAGCCTGTCTCGTACGTTAATGTGACAGACAATGTGTGGGAAACATGACGCCACATTAGACATTAATATGTCTGCTAACATTCACACTGAAAATCTGACTTTAAAACAGATTTCATTCAAGTATGCGACACAACCTATTCCAAATTTGCAGAATCATTAGTGATAACAAAACTAAGCAAAGCAAATTGTCCACGCATTAAGATGAGAAGATAAGGTTTTTTTAAGCTTCCCACTGTCACCTAATTAGTTTCTCATTTGCAGTGGAAAACTGCTATGAAGGGTCAAGTTAATTATTATGTTTAATCAAACTTAGATATGCAAATGGACAATAACAGTGCACATTTTATAGCACTACTTTAAAGTATGAGTGCAACAGTGGCAACTTTTTAATGACACAACTAATTAAGCCAATAATAATAATGTAGAATAACCTTGCACATGATGCACACAAAATGCTGACAAAGCCAAAATGAAAATGATTTACAATCATTTTAATAGTACTTCAACAGTAAAAATATAAACAGTACATAAGAATTAGTTTTTGTGTACAGTCTTTCAAAATAAATTAAACAAGTATTTAAGGTAGATATATAGAGTGCACTTATACAAGAGTAAATGCTTATCAATGTATACATTCATTATTCACAAGCAAGGCCACAAAGAGTTGATGTAGACTATGGAGTGCATAGGCTTGGACTGGACATTTAAAATCATGTAGTGGTGTTTCCAGTCCCAAGAAAAAAACGACATTTTTACACATCTGAGTTAGAGCGAAGACGGATCATGTGCAGATGCTACAAGTCCATTCCAGTGTTCATCTTTACACTGAAACTTTAGGACCGGGGTAAGGCTCCCCCCCGCACCAGAAATCATCTGGTTGGGGGATCTCTAAAACCCAAGTTTCATCTTCACCGCTCTGCTCGGAATTTTTGCCAGCAGTTTGTAAAACTTTGTAGTAGTGACAATCTCTCCCATCATCAGGGTCATAAGGGGGTGCCAATATATCGAGAAACGCAGCTGGCCCATCCACTGCATCAATCTCATGAAGGTTGTCTTTGAGAGGGGTCAAGATGCAAGGGCCGCTCAGCTCAGAAAACTGTCCGGAAGACCTCAGCACGGCTCTCCTCACATCATCCCCCTGGAAAGGCATCGGCGGTGGCTCAAACTCATTCTCGGTTTCACTCTCAGCGCCCACAGCTTTATCCAACATGTCATAACACCTTATATTGACCTTGCCATATAGGACCTTCAGCATGCCATTCATCCCAGGATGGTCATGCAGGGGGATGGAAGTCCCAGACTTCAGCAGAAACACTCCCATGCTGAAGACATCAGTCTCACAGATGTGCATGTATGTGACCGGAGGGACTGCTGAGGACTGTGGGGAGGATATGGAGACTTGCTTCGGTGGCGCAATCTTTAGATCCGCAGCCCTTATGTCGGAGAGCAGGGAAACCAACCCTGCCTGCTGCTCTAGAAACACTGTATTGTCACCAATGGCAGAGGAAGAGTTTGTAAAGGTCACACAAGCCTGGCTCGCTATCTTCTGGATCAGCGACGACTTGTTCCCCGGCATGTTTAATAGAAAACAATCGAAACCGTGATTTGCTTCGAGCCACGCGATGAAAACAAAAGAGCTGTTACGCCGGACGAGATTGACTCACGTGAAGCATTTAAAGCAGTCGAGTGTATTCGTGTTAAAAGTTACGATAAGAATAACTCCATTGAGGTACAAGCATTAATTTTAGCATCTGGATAAAATCCACAGACCCTCGTCTCCACCACCCCATTCATGGCTATTAGATCCACACGTCCTCAACTACTGCGCATGCACAGAACACACGGGAATCACAATGGAACTTGTAGTTCTTTTGCGATTATGGGTTGAAAATATTTCCTTAGAATAGCAGATACAAATGCATACAGATTCAGACAGACCATGTCAATATTCTCTGACACTGCAGTAAATGTATTGTTTGTAAACATGCCGACAGTTTTAATAATTGCACAATTTATCTCAGTGATAGAACTACAACACCCAACAACCTCCACATTGTTGACCCTCTCTTGTGAGTATGAGGGGTGGGGAGGCCCGTTGGGCCATTCAACTATCCCTTCCCCCACAGCCACCCTGGACTACAACAACACATCACCACCCTACCAACATCATCAGTCATTTATTAACCACACAGGCTTGATCTCTGGAGTAAATTCTTAGTGAAACAAATGCAGCAGTGTAGGCCCTATATGCAAGCCATATTTATTTATCAAAACGACAAGTTACACATTACATGTTTTAAATGGAATGATTAAAATGAACAATGAACAATAGTTTAAAAAATAACAATGTTATCATCGTTGGGTGTTAAATCTCATAGCCTATAGCAGCTTTGTGAAAAAGAAGTGAGCTTAACTGTATTGAATGTGCTCTGGTATTGTTCTTAAAATCTTTAAATTATATTTTTAAAATAAGTTAGGCTACTATACTTGCTGATAACATAATATTAACGAAAATGAAAGTCACTTAAGTGTACTTAAAGAGTGTACACTTTCAAGATTAGGAGTCTTAACACACTTATAAATCAAATTAAATGTTTCAAAGTACATTTTAAAATCATTATTTTTTTATTTATCTTTTGTTTAAAGAACTTAAAAAGTAAACTTATTTTGATTTGTTGAGTATCATACTAAACTGTAAAGATTATAATTTAAATTTATTTCATATTACATTTAAAGTTAGGTAATATATCTTAAATGTTCTAAATTCGATTCCATCATTACAAATTAGTAATTACAAATATAGGCCTATCTAAAAATACAAGTTTCAATAGAATTTACATTAAAATCTATTTTAGTTTATGCTTGTCACATTTGGTATTATTTCTACTTCAATAGAAGTAATTATGAAATTACATATAGAGATCTACTGAAGTCCTACAAAAACATTCATGTAAGTTCAACTTATGGCATTTTTTAAAATCAATTTAAACGATAATTTTCTTTTAATTGTATAAGACGTATTTCTTTTAAGATGTAATTAAGTGTTGAAAATATATTCAATTCACACTTAAGTTTATTCTGTTAAAGTATATTATATCTGTAATAATTAGTGTAAAAGTAGTGTGCTTTTCCACAAGTGCAGCCTATGCATTATCAGTGGTGTGAAGTAACGAATTACAAATACTCACGTTACTGTAATTAAGTAGTTTTTTCAGAAATTGTACTTTTTTGAGTAGTTTGAATTTTTTGTAATTTTACTTTTACTTGAGTACATTTTAAGTGATGTATCGGTACTTTTTCTCCGCTATTTTCCTTCTGTTTGTGGTCGTTACTCGTTACATGCTTGTTTTAAATGTATTTTATTTTTATCCATCAACGTGATTGGATTGAGTAAGCGGTCTCGTGACTGTCATCAAATCAAATTAAGCATAGACAACTTTAACCGCCTATTCCTGCTGTTACTCGTGACTGCTGTGGAGGTGCATTCTTCACGCATCAATCCAGATATCAATCCTCTAATAAGGTACATTTCACATTTCTGCTTAATATGATATTTATATAGGCTGGCCTGTCTACAGGGCCTAACATTTGGTCTGAGGTTGGGGGTATTGCGTGACGAGTTCATAATGCGGTGAATTCCCGCTCCCATATACTTCACAATCACATTATAGAGCGACGCGCGTCACGATCTGTGCACTGCCGCGTCTCGCGCTCGCCATGCCGCCAGATTCAGAATCAGTGCACTCTATGAACCATGGCGTTAACTTGAACTGCATTTCTGTCAGTGCGTGACTACAGCTCGTTAATAAACAACGTTTTTTGATTGATCCATTACAATCCGTATTCATTTGGCAAGTGCACTTGCGCAAAAACTTTTTTCATGTTGAACTTTTTTTTTTGTGTGTGTGTGGATGCTGCTGATAAAACAGTTTCACCGAGACTACAAAGAGACATGCATTTGTGTGTGTGTGTGTGTGTGTGTGTGTTTGTTTCTTTTGTAAAAGTTTCCTGGATATAACTTCCCTATTTAATGCAAAATTTCCCTTACAAATTATATTATCAGCATTACAATGTGAGTAAATGTAGCCGTGTAAAATGTAAGGGATGATGCCACCCTTCTAGAACAATGTGCATTTACATTTAAATTGTAGCATATTTAATATCATGGAATTATAGTGTGTAATTAGTGTTAGCTCACTATCTTAGCCTTTTTCAGTGCATTAGGTGAGGTAATCTGATAATATTAGTGATTCTCATTTATCAAAACACTAACATTGATACCGTTTTGGAGAGAAATTGGGTATTTTTTAATCTCTCTATTTGATGCATTTTAAAAAGATGGATGATAGATATTCTTCAATCTTTCTAACAAAGAACAAAATATAATGTGAATTACAGTATGTACAATTTTTTTAAATGTATAAATTGTAGTGCACAGTGTTTATTGTAAGGGGTAGAATCCGCAGCTCAGTACTCACTACTCACTACTCATGAGTACTTTTAAATAAGCTACTTTTTTACTCTTACTCAAGTAGTTTTTTGGACAAGTACTTTTTACTCTACTCACACTACATTTTTTGGAATGTAATGCTACTTTTACTTGAGTATGTTTTTTCAGTACTCTTTCCACCACTGTGCATTATGCACAGTATAGGCCTACAATTTCCATTTGCATCACACAGACAATAAGACCATTTGTGTTAGCAACTGATAGTAACACCAGTCATTTATAATCATATGATGCATCCAGCTTAGATGATCAGATCACAAATTAAAATTAAACTAGATAAACATCACTGTCCCCTAAGCAACAACACCTAACCATAGTAATATAATAATCTATGACTATTATTCTCAGGGTACAGTTTAACTCAAACCTCTACACCTTGTAATTGAAGCCGGTCATTCACGATCTTTTGTCAGGTTGGTGTTGATAGCAAGAGGACCGGAAGTGTGTATGGATGGAGCGCAGCACTGAGTAAGTGAAGTGCGTCCTCAGGACATGTACCTTTTGTGCAGGCTCACCACAAAGACCATCCTCTTGAGAAATAATGAGGCCCGCTCATTTACTCAAAGAGCAAGCGCATCCAAATACCACTTCCGTTTGGGCAATTCTATTAGATCCTGTCTCAGCGGCCAGGATATGGAGATCAGCACATAAGGGAGATCCTCAGTCTTGAAGGCATGGTCTTTTTTTTAAAGCAAAGAGAGGATGGTAGGGAAAAAGAAGTACGCGTCGCTTCAGCGTACTTTTAAAAAGAGTACTTATTGCAGAAATAAAATACTTTAAAAGAAAATGCATAAGTACGAACTGTATATAATGTTTTTGGACACGTGATTGCATGTTATTTATAATTAAATTCAAATGTATTATAGATTCAATTGATATGAACTGAATTGATATTCAGTTGAAGTGCTCCTCTCAGGGTGGTCACAAATGACATGAAATGAATGTACTATCTTTTAGTTTGATAATGTTTTTTATTTCATATTTTGTATTTTTTTAATGATATTTAGGCCTATGAAGTAGTTATAATCCATTTATTCACTTTTTGAGCATGTATGTGAAAAATAAATTTCCAACTTAAACTGTCATAAATTTTAAATGCTTTGTAGCACATAAGTTTGGTATCTTTTTTAAATACAGAGTATTGCTGAAGAGAAAAAAGTTTTAAAAAAGTGAACTTAAAAAAGTTATAGAATTTTACATTTATTGTTATAAAAAATACACAAACATTTATACTGTATATTTCTGTTTTACTCTAAAACTGCGATAAAATCAAAGGAAATAAATCTAAACAAGTCGTGTTCTAAATTTGAGCTTCATATGTCAAAAAATTAGCTTTCAGTAAGATTTGGTGGGGCGCAGTCCCAAAAGTTCCCACTATATGAAATTCGTTTCCCATTGATTTCCAATTTCTGACCGCGAGGAGTAGTTACAAGTGTGACTTTTTTTTTTTGTCTGCACATAGCAAGTGCCAATATATTTACCAAGCTTCATACCATTCTGATGAAGTATAAATTAAAAAAATAATAAAGGGCATAAGAGGGTTGAATGCAATTAGTTCAACTAAAGAGTGTTTTTTTGGACCCACCTAAGTAGGACTTAAGAACATCTTTCTATATCATTTTATATTTCTATTTTCTTTTAAATATGGTAAAGTGTATTACCAAATGTACTAACAAGCAGTTATGATCAACTAAAATATACTTTATTTGTACATTTGTATTGAAATGTGTACTGTATGTTATGTATTTGAATATATTTGTAATTAAATATATTTTCTTTAGTGTGTTAGTTCAGACATCAAAATAAATTTACTTCTTTAAAGGATGACAAAATATTATTAAAACATGATCATTTTAAATGTACTTTAAAGTAAACCATTTATTTGGACATTATTACAAAGATACTAGTCATGAAAGTGTACCTACTCTCTTTAAGTTATTTTTTGCTCTTATGGAGTCCCATATAAACAAATCATAATATTTTAAATAATCAAATATAATAGAATAATATAAAAATGTGCATAGTTTTAATGATTCGCTTTTAAACCAGGAAGAATTATGAAGCGCATTCCTTTCGTGAAATCTGAGCTTATTTGTCACATTTGCTAATGTGGTGCTATACATATTTTACTGCTGACTTGCTTTACTTAACAAAATAAATATTTAAGATAACACTTTACAAAAAGGTTCATTAGTTTACATTAGTTAACATGAACTAAGAATGAACAAAACTTCTACAGCATTTATTAATCTTGGTTAATATTCATTTCAACATTTACTAATGCATTATTCAAATCAAAAGTTGTTAGTTAATGCACTGTGAAGTGAACAAGCAATGAACAGCTTTATTTTTATTAACTAATGTTAACAAAGTTTAACAAATACAGTAACAAATGTATTGCTCATTGTTTATTCATGTTGGTTAATTAACTAATGTTAACTAATGAACCTTATTGTAAAGTGGTACCATAGTACAAATATAAAGTAAACTATTAGTATAAAGTATATAAATATTTAGTCAATGGTTATGTGGTTTGGACTTTTGTGATTTGGGTAAAAAGGTCAAAACATCGAATCTCACTCCAAGAAGAATGAATCAACATATGAATTTCAGCTCTTAAATTGTCAATTTTTGGAGAAACTGATATCATGGCAGAAGGCTTACAGTTCTCTTACAATCCCTTTACTGTTATAAATAATTCAGACGACTTGTATGTGTACGTTAGCTCAGAATAAGCACGTTTTTCCAAGCGAGATGCAATCGTTCTCAGCGGCTAAAGTCCGGGGCAGATAAAGGCAACATTATTCGCAGATGCTTAAAATGTGCATGACTAACATTGCATAGAGGTCAGACAGAATGGAGTTCATGCATCTCTGGTAATTCCAGCCAAGAATCCTGAATGAGCAGAGCAGAGGACAATAAGACTTTCTAATTGCTCCGACATCTTGTGGTGAACGTCCCCATTGTTGTGCTCAATCTGCCGTCTGTTCTGTTATGATTGGTGGTACATGCATGCCTTTGTCAGTGAAGAGTCTTTTATGCCTTCACAAATGAGACTCCATTGATTTCTTGAGGAAACTGAAGCAGTTACTGTTTTTAGATATGCCAGCTATTCCCTCAGATCATAAAAATTCATGTTTTGGCTGTTCGGGAAAAATATCTGCATGGTTAAGAGGCAAAGGGCAGAGAAAATGTTGTTGTTCTTTATGTGAAGAAGGATCACTCCACTTTAATGCACTGCTTTGATTATGTGTGTATTCCGTGAATGAGGGGCTGTCATTCACGAAGCACATGCGTAAGCTTTCTTCGTCATAGCTTTATTAAATAAAATTCCAGCTACACAGCTGATTCACGAGATCAAAAGCAGTTCGTCGCATTTATGTACATACCCAGTGTAACATGGAATAGTCATGTTGAAATGCCATGCGTATACGTCTTGTCTATTAGCAAATGGGTATAGTAGACAGAAAATGTGTCAATTTCATGCTATCCACAGAATCATTTCAAAAATAAGTGTTCCTGGAGTTTTTCACAGTGATAAAAGAACTATTTTGGGATTCCCAAATAACTTTTCAGAGAACAGTCGTTATAAGAACCATTTTTTATTAGTATGAAGAACATTTAAAAAAAACTTTTTTCCACAATAAATACGTTTTTGGTTCCATGAATGTAAAGGTTCTATCAATGCCATCAAGGAACCTTTATTTTTAAGAGTGTATCAAACGTCACATGTGCAATTTGCATATCTGGATATTTGTCTGCAAAAAACAAAAACAAAAAAGTATTTTATTTTATCTCAATGGCAAAGAATTCCCCCAATGATAAGGGTCAAGAACTGTGTTCACTGCTGTCTGATGATCAGGGGTCAATGACTGATGCTGGCTGGATAATGAGAAAAACAGTTTTAGTACGATCAAGCTTAAAAAAGCTCAACAATTGAAGATTCTATTTGTTTTTCCAAAGCCCTTTTTGTGACCTGTGGTCCTTCCAAACACTAGGTTATTCTAGTCTTGATGCATAGACTTTAATTTGTCAAAACAAACACACACACACACACACACACACACACACACACACACACACACACACACACACACACACACACACACACACACACACACACACACACACACACACACACACACTTGAAGAAAAACAGACATCAACTATAACCAATACTGTCATCGTCTAAAATGACACTATTCACTGAAGCTGTGGGTTTTGAGCAACAGGACCTGATAATAACAGTAACACTATATATCATCTTTCACGCTTGGTCTATGAATTGAAACAGTCCTCCAATGCAATCTGAAGTAGAAAGGATGAGGGCTGATGAGCTCTCTGCTAGACGAGATGTGAAAGAAGACTTGCTGGATCATTGAGCTGACACTTGTCAGCCGCTGGGTAAGTCTTTCTCAAAGAGACGAGAGGTTAATGCAGAACCACAGCAAAAAGAGTTGCATGTATTACAGAAAGACTGATAGCAGATATTTCATACTTTTATTCAGCAAGGAAGCATCATATTTATTGAAATCCTGAAAACATTTCCACCAAAATATTAAGCAGCCCAACTGTTTTCAACATTGATGATAATAATAAATTATTCTTGAGAAGCAAATCAGCATTTTAGGATGATTTCTGAAAGATCATGTGACACCGAATACTGTTGTAATGATGTTAAAAATTCATCTGTACCACCACAGGAATGAATTACATTTTTACAATGTATTAAAATAGAAAAGTTAATTTAATTTTTATTGACTATATTGCTGTTTTTACTGTATGTTTAATCAAATACAGATCTCAATGAGGATAAGACAACTTTTTGGAATATATGATTGTTAGGTTTTTCTTTTTGTAAGTTTGTTGATTTACTTTTGTGTGTTTTCTGTACTTTTTTCACAAATATGTACTTGTTTTTATGTATGTTTTTTGTATTTTCTAAGTCTATATTATATAGAATGTTTTTAATTAAACTCAAATTAATTGTCAGTCTCAACTGCCTTTGTTGTTGAACAAAACTTTAATTAGACTTAGTAAATGATAAAAAAAAACTGTATGTCAGTTGAAAATCAGGAAGGAATTCTTTTTTTTTTTTCAGTTTGAGCACCAGCAATTTCAATTTTGAGCAATTTCAATATTATTCATAAGAGATCATTCATCTGACTATAGTGAAATGATCTCCTTATTATAGATGCACTGAATTGCTGTTCTTGGTGGGTGAGTGAAAAGTGGAGCTATTGAGACTGAGCTAGACAAAATATAAACAGACTGAAACAATGCACCTGCGTGAGTAGCCTACGTCCATAGGAGGTTTTCGGATACGTGTTGATCCATCTGCATCAGTTACCTCCAAGTGACGCTGCAGATTCGCTCTGGTCTTTGTTTTTACTGAGAAACGTGGAAATGGTAATGGAAATAACACTCCAAACACTATGCGCGCAGTCATCTGACACTTCACCTGCTCTTTGTGTGACAGCATGAAAGGAGGGCCATAGGTGGGTCTTTAAGGTGAGTCGTGGGTCCCGCTCTCATCCGGGACTTGTTAAGCAGGTCTCAGATGCTGTTGGGGAAGGAATTAGGCTGGGGTGGGGGGCAGCCGCAGAGTCACTTACAATGTCCGCCCCTGTCAGCCCTGAGAGGGTCTCCATTGCTATGCTAATTTCCCCACTTGTCGGCAGAGACTGTCCCTGTCAAGGTGGACGGACATGCGAGGAGGGGCCAGCGGGGCAGGAAGGAGCTCTCTCTCCCCTCCAGGGGGCTTTCAAGCTTTGTGAGCGAAATGATGCACGAGACAGCCGCTCCTATAGATGCTGCGGAGAACACGACAGAGAGGGTAATTTGAGAGAAAACAGTGTCTCCGTAATGGAGACTGATGGCCTTGTCCTGTCCCCCTGTTATTGTTGAGGATCAAGATTGAAGCGGGCCCTTCGTATGAGGTACCTCATCCAGTTGGCGGTTCACGTCTGCTGGGCACGCTGCCCTCGCCACTGGCCTTCCATCCCGAGCTCCTGGAGGTGACAGCCGCTCAGAGACGCTGATTCCTCCATGACATTGAGAGGCATTCCTTGCATTTCCCTGCATTGGAAAACTCTGGGGATGGAATGGAGGATGTACGGTGACATGTCAGCTTGTGAGATTTGACTTCCTCCTTCTGACAAAGCTGTCGATCCTGTGAGTGTGTGAGCGTGTGAGTGTGTAGAAAGGAATAATGGATGTTTACCAGGGAGCCAAGAATGTCCACGCTTCGTGACTTTAATCAAACAGCCGAGGGTTCACTATACTATATATTAATAATAATAGTGGCAGTAATACCTTAGGAAGAAAAGGTTGAAGTGATGAATCATTTCCTGCCTTTGCCAAATAAACCCATTAATACCAACCTAAAGGACTTACATTTGAACAGGACTGAAATTCAAAAGCAGGTTTCCTCATGGGGCTGGTTTGAAATACTTACGTACATTTGAGCAAGTACTTTGTAATGCAACTTCCATCTGTCAATCTCTCTACAAAATGATCATTATAAAACACACTCCAGTGGTGATTGATGTATATCACTGCATATTCACAATATCGCACGATCACATTGCTTAGTTATTATACTAATATCATTTATGTTGACTAATAATCCTTATTCATATTGATTCCAGTTCGCAAGGATCCACGGAAACGACTTAAATTTCTGTATTATGCAGGCCAGACAAGTAATTTGGCGATGTCAGTTTGTAAAGAAAGACTACATGTCTGCCCACATATATTTTCAAACGCGCAGACCTATAGATTAAACACGTAATACGCATGTGCACGCCTTCACCGTTTTCACAGATTCACGTTTTTGAAGTTTACACAGAGATAACGTTTTAATTTTATTTTTTCAAAACTTGCACCTTGGAACCTATTTCAAAGTTTTCGTTCTCGAGCCACACAACACTGCGCAAATGAACGGCCAGAACACATTAAAAGTTGTTTTGTTTTCAGGTAAAATGGTGTCATGTAAGCGGATATAGTAATATAATCATCTTTGCAACGGAAGTGAATCAATCAAAAACTAACTTTAGCTGGACCATAACTTTATTCTAGAGCTGCTGTAAAGCCAAAACAATCTCTGTACTTTAATTTCCTATTATCACAGTAAAGTTGCTTTGAAACAATATATATTATTAAAAGCGTTATATAAATGAAGGTCACTTGACTTGACTATTGCATATCCTGTTTTACAAGTGAAGAATCCACCCAGCATGGGTATAATGTTTCTGTAAATGTTGGTAAATCATAGAATATATATGTTTTATTGACAAAGTTCAGGAGGAACATGTTAATATGATCTATCCAATCAGCATGAGAGGAGGCCTATACATATATAGATATATACACAGCTGCATTTCCTCGACAGTTTTCTCCTGACTCCTCACTGTTGGCTGGTTCCTATCCCAGCCAGGGATATTGGAGAGTACTCTGTGTCATGGCCAAAATACAGAGCTCGGACAGCACTCCAAATACACATAATCTTTATTTTATCTGATTAATTGAAAGTGTGAACTCGTGAAACAATAATAATAATCAGTTGACTGTAAATCATCATTGTTTTAATAAGCTATGTTTATGCTAAGTAAGGCATAATGTACAGTCCGCCAATCATTATTGAAAAATAAACTCACAGCATTTATGGCCCTCTCATTATGCCGCTTCTTAAAAGAATAAAAGATAAATAGACCTGATATTGATTTATATTCAGAATATTGAAACATTGACATAAATGCCTCTGATTTTTGCAATACAGAACATTCAGTCATGAGGTAGGAAAGGGCAGCTCACATGAATTGAGAGAGAAGAGAACTAGCCTTTTAAAGTAATTTATTTATGTCAACTGCGATGGTGTGTTCTGTCCATTAGGTAGACAATTTAAGGTTGTGAATCCACCAGACTGTATCTGTTCCACGTTTATTTATGCTGTGTTTTCACTTCTTTCATTTGATGTCTAACAATGCAGAAGCTCTCCACACAAGCAGCTGTATAAATAGTATTGTGGAACAAATACATTCTTCCCCCCAGAAGACTCAAATGGAGAGAAAGTGAGATTAATGCATTCTAGAGGTTAGCGCAGGGGTAAAGATCTCAGTACAAGGCTCAGATCTATTAGGGGAATCCACAGACCTCAAAATAAGGATATGAAACGTGTCTGCCAAAATCCTTTCTATGAAAGGTCAAATTTTGACCTTTTCTACACTTGCTTATTTACCTACAATTCAAGTTTTTTTTTTGTATGAAAGTTGAAGAGGAGCTAGATGAAAAAGGAAATCAGACAACAAAAGATTTATATTATAGATATAGCACTCAGAGTCATAGTTTTACCTGTGAGAGAAGTGAATGATTAAACTTTTGCCCTATCCTCCAAAGAGGAACTATAAAACTCAACTACATTTTTCAGGTTTCTGTAGATGTAAGTAGTATTGCGAAACTCATTTTTGCTAGAGTGTTCAGCACGGTTGCTAGTAATTTGCTATGTGGTTCTTATAGTTTTCTGAGCAGTTGCTAGGTTGTTCTAGGGAATTCTATGGGATGTTTGACTGGTTCATTGTATGAGAGGTAAAAAATGTAATGGTAATTCTTCAACTTGTCCGGATAATTGTCAGGGGTTGCGTGTATAGTGAAATCCAAGGATGATTATTATAATGAACATTATAATATTATACATTATAATGAACAGGACCCAGAAAGCACAAGACACAGGAACGTCACTTTAACACAAGACAATGAACTTGAGGAAGACTGAAGGCTTAAATACACAGAGGATGATGATTATAAAAACAGGGTACAGGTGTAAACTAATTAGAAACCATGACAACTAATGAATGACTAGAACTATGACTAAGAGGCCGTTTACACTACACCATTTTTAACTAGAAATGGAAAACGTTTTATGCATTTTGGCCGTTAATTTACACTGCATTTTAGGGGCCTGAAAACGCAAATATTTGAAAACCGGTTCCAAAGTGCAAGTATTTGAAACAACATTATCGTCCCCATGTAAACAACAAAAATGAGAAATTGTGAAAACAGTGAAGTCATGCGCATGGGTATTATGTGTTCAGTCTATAGGCACGTAGTTTTTCTTTACAAAGTGACATCGCCACTGCCCAGGCAAGCATAATAAAGGGTTTTTAGTCGTTTTAGCGGATTTTTGTTGCCGGTCGATCCGCGAAACCAATTAAAATAGCTATATTATTCAATGCTAGGCCAGTATTTGTGTCACTTTGTAAAAAAAAAAACACTAGGCCCCCAAAATATCAATGTCATGTAAATGAACAATGCTTAAAAAGTTTTCAGTTTTTGGTTGAAAATAGTGTCGTTTAAACTGCCCCTAAACTAAGCAAGACAGAGAAACTAAACATGACGATGACAATAATACATTTCATTGCTGTGTAACTTTTTTTTACAAATATGCATTAATTTTGATTTTTACTTTGATTACTGGTGCTTATGATGTCGCTAACCACTAAGCCTATGTCTGTGGTGTTTAAACTAGTTCCACCAAGGGAGACAGTAACACCTGTCACGAATTTCGTTTAGTTACTGTATATTCAAAGATTCTTATTTTGCTGCTTTTCCTCTTCTGTTTGTCTTCACCATTCCTGTGCCACCTGTGTTTATGTCAGTGACTATAGTGACTTATTAGTTTATCATCTGTGTCTTATGTTTTGGCCTAATGATAATTTCAAGATCACAGGCATTTCAGAAATATTAAAAAGACTATATTTATCAAAATATAGATAAAAAATGTAAAATGTGTAATCAGTATAACGCAGTGTAAAAAAGTGCAACACGTGAAATTGTAAAATGAAAGAATGAACTCAAAATTCAGCCATTTCAACAACCATCACCAGCAATGACCTTTACAGAAATTAGTCAAAACTGAATCCCCCCTTTTCTTAATGGTGCAACATCCATTGTGGGATAACCACATACATAAAGTTGGGGGACACAACGTTTTCTTAAAATATTATAAAATATGCATTTTTTAAATTAATTAAATTAAATTGTGGATGCTACATAAAATCTATATATAAGGAATAATTGACGACGGGCCATAGAATTATTAGAAAATAATGCGCGAATTCAATTATTTCGCAAATACTACAGTTACCACACCTCAAAACATTCTTCAGATATTGTATAGTATTTCAAGGCATTTGTCAGGTTTTGGTCCTTAAAAACGCTCTTGTTTTGTAGGGTTAATTTCTAATGTGTCTCATCCCGTAACTCCTTTGCTAATTAGAGCTAGTAACGGAGGCTTGAGCCATTGATAGCAGACTAATGCAGTTTTTAGTGAGAGAGAGAGAGAGAGAGAGAGAGAGGGAGAGAGAGAGAGAGAGAGTGAGAGAGAGAGAGAGAGAGAGAGAGAGAGAGAGAGAGAGAGAGAGAGAGAGAGAGAGCATCTCTCAATAGTGTTCGGCATCAATGTCCTCACTAACAGCGAAACTGTAAGTTTATCTGCTTCAAGAACAGCGTCATTATTACCTCGCTAGTGAGAAATGTCATGTAGCTTTTACTATTTTACTGATCAAATTGTTGGAGCAGCACTGACAACAGGTTTCTGTGCAATATGTGTGTATGGTTATGCATTTGAGTGGGAGTGAGAGCGGGAGAAGGAGAGTATGTGCTTCCCACAATAATAAAACATAATTTTGTGGGGGGAAAAAACTTTGAAATAATTTTTTATCTGTATCCTATTGTTTACTATCTTTGTTTGCTTGATCAGTGACATTGTATGTTTTGGTTCTTTTGCTGTTGTAGGCTATAAGGACCTTTTGAAATAACTGAAATCATTTGGCGAAGTGATATGGAACTGTAATGCGGTCAAGACTCGCCTGGAACTATACTTTAGCAGTGCATGTGCGTTTCCCTTAAAATAAACCTTAGAATGTTCATCAACCAAGCATTTTACAGCCCTGTACTATAAATACAATATACCACTCTATTGTTGTTGAAATGTTGTACAATTACAATTACATCCCAGGATGTCTCTTTGATATACGGTGGGAAAATGCAAATGTTGTTACACATGAAATCTCTCAAACTCCATTGGGGCTCCAATAAATATGTATTTTAAAACAAAAAATGTAACTTTTAACAGTGCACAAGTTGTTGTTACCCCTACACAATAAAAACTTGCAAACATTTTAAGATTTATTGGTATTTAAAGTTTATTTCAACTGTTGCAAAGTAGAGAGACACCACTTGCCACCACAAATGATGAATGACCATTAAGCCTAATTTTGTCTCCTAAAAATGCTGTCACAGTTGTGTTCTGTTTAGTTTGGTTTCATTGGACGTGTCTGCCATCTTGATAACATCTTGATGTCATGTGTCATCATCATTATCAGTTCATCTGGATCACCTGTGTTTAGTTAATTATCATCATCATCATCATCTGTTTCACCTGTGTTCTGTCAATCAATGGTCATCTTTGTTTGGATTTAGTTTCCTTCTGTTCAGTTAGTCTTTGTCCGTTGTATTAAGTGTGTGTACCTTCTGCCTGTCTTCTATGTACCTGTTTAATTATTATTGTAAGTAAAAGTTTGCTTTGGATCTTTGGACTCCTCATCTCCTTCTGCCTGCACCACACCCTGATGCTGTATGATTTGAGATCAATCGTGTCTATAGGACTAACAGAGAAAGATGATTTATGCACATTTATATGTACAACTGTAATAGTGATGATCACATAGACTTAACATGCATCCCTTCACCTTTATTCGTGTGCTCAGTTGTTCATTTAGAAATGATTACTCTTTCAATATTTTATAACATCATGGTTTAAAAGCTTAAAAAAAATTGAATTTTTGTCAATTTACAACGGGATTGTGCAAAAACTGTAGCCTGGTTAAAACCAGACCCTTCTCAGTCATAACTGAGTTAGGGTCTGGGGAAGGTTCATTCACAGATGATTTCCAAAGGGGCGTCACCAACGGACGTTGCTCAAATGCCTCTGGGCGCAATCGGATAGACCTTAAAACCAATCAGATCGATCGTCATCTTGTAAAGCCCGCCTCAACGTTTGTGATAGGTGCCTCGATTTGGAAAGATTGGAAATGAGCTTGAATGGGCTCTTCGCCAGACTAACTTGCAGAGCAAAACTAAATTTGCCGGAAGTTCGCCTGGGTTTTCCCAGGCTACAAAAACTGGTTAATTTATTTGAATTGAATTGGCCACGGCCAACAGGAAGTTAAATTGGAATAACCGGAAAAGGAATTTTTTACAACCCTAATTTACAAAACTAAACAAACATAAATAAGCTGAAGAAAATGCTGTCCACTGCCCTGTTTACACCTGGTATTAAGATGTGTTTTGGTCAATCGGATCACAAGTGTACGACACTGTAAAGAGGGTCTAAAACACTTTGAGCTTTTCCACTTTCAAACACTTCCAGAAGTGGTCTTGTGGCTATCAGAGCAGAAACGAAAGCTCTGTTGTCCGTGTGTTTTTCATTCGTCTCCGGTCGCGTTTAGATTTAAATTGAACAAACTTATTTTGTCCATTAGATTGAAAGATCTGGAAAAAAAAAGCATACATTTACCCACCCATAAACCCTCCCCTCGAAGAAATCTGCACAGAAGTGGTTGAAAGTGGACAAAAGAGACGGATTGAAACACCAGGTGTAAACGGGAATGTGTTTCCCTCTTCTACTTGTGATCCGATCGACAAAAACTCGTCTTAAATCCAGGTGTAAACAGGGCCCTCAATACCCTGTAAATAGCTGAAGTTTGAACTGTCTTCACATTCATCAGGCCTGAGCACAAAGTCAGTGAGGTGGAAACCGCGTATAGCAAGACTAACTGTAGCATCCATCTCAGACAAAGTGACTTTCTGTGTTTCTGATAGGGTTTGGACATTGTACTAAGATGAGTGTTCATTCCACCTTAGACCGCTACAGTAGTGAAAGTAGGCCCATTCATCAGGTCACAGTTACCTCAGTGTGGAGGTGGGTGCGCAGGCCAGTGGAGGCAGACTGACTATTTTTTCCATGACAAAATGGTTTGATCCTCCCCCAAATGGGAGTTTGATAAATGAGTGTTGTTTTCTCAAGTCTTCTGAGACCGTTTGTAAGCCTATTTGCTCTGTCATTGGGGAAACTATATCACAATGTTGTTACCCTGTGGCGAAAGCAAGGAAATAAAACTCTTAATCCATTTTTCAAACAGGATGCAATTGACATGCTTGACAACATTAGTCTATAAAACGTCTCGGTTACGTATGTAACCCTCGTTCCCTGAGTAGGGAACGGAGACGTTACGTCGGATGACGACGAATGGGGGTTTCGCTTAGAACACCTATCGACTTCGAGTATTACAAAACGAGCCAATGGCGATGAAATGCCATGGGTCTGCGGAATTTGCATAGCGTATCTCCGCCCCACCGCGTGGGTATAAAGGAGGACGCCGGCAACATGCAGGTATGTCTTCGCTGAGGAGCCGAGACTGAACTCAGGCGTCTGCCCAGCGGTACAGCGGAAGTGGCAGGGAGACGTAACGTCTCCGTTCCCTACTCAGGGAACGAGGGTTACATACGTAACCGAGACGTTCCCTTTCGTAGTCACTCCGAGTTACGTCGGATGACGACGAATGGGGGTCCCCGTGAAATCACGCGACCTTCACAGCTGTCTTCCAGTGCCCTGCGAAAGTCTGATCCCCCTGTCGTGATACTGGCACAGACGAAGGAGTCCTACTTAACACAGGAATACCAAGGTACACTGGGAAGCATATCTCAGAGGAGATATGCCGCAGCATGCCTACCCGTAGGGAGGACTTAAGGTACACATATGGCCGGAGGGCTACATATGGAGGAACACTGGAGTGACCAGCCCGAGGGGTGGCAACTTTCAACTCCAGGAGGGCAAGATGGCTGCCAAGGGAAAGACACATGCTCAAGGAGGCTTACAGTGGAAATACACATGTGGGGGTTACTCAGGGAGGAACCATGCACACGGAGGCACCTAGCCGACGCCCAGGCAATAGACACTGGCGCCAGCGTCAACAGTGCAGGAGGAACTCAGGGCTTCAAAGAGGAAGGCTCACCTGAGGAATAATCGCACGTATCCAGTCCGTGGAGTGGAATGGCGAGCAAGCGAAGACACCTGAGCGGGTCCAGCACGAGAGGACACAGGCTCCACTCGGAGATTATAGAATCTGGCGAATGTGTTGGGTGTCGCCCAGCCTGCAGCTCTACAAATGTCTGCCAGCGAGGCGCCATGTGCTAGAGCCCAAGAGGAAGCCACACTCCGAGTGGAGTGGGCTGTCACACCAAGGGGGCACGGTCGGCCTTGCTGTTGGTAAGCCAAAGCAATGGCGTCCACTATCCAGTGAGACAACCTCTGCTTTGAGAGAGCCTTTCCCTTCAGTCTCCCACCATAACAGACAAAGAGCTGGTCTGAGGTCCTGAAACACTGCGTTCTGTCTACGTAAGCGCGGAGAGCGCGTACTGGACAGAGCAGTGCCAAGGCTGGGTCTGCCTCCTCCCGGGGCAGCGCTTGCAGGTCCACCACCTGGTCCCGGAAGGGAGTGGTGGGAACCTTGGGCACATATCCAGGCCGGGGTCTCAGGATCACGTGAGAGTGACCGGGCCCGAATTCCAGGCACGCTTCGTCAACGGAGAATGCGTGCAGGTCCCCTACCCTCTTGATGGAGGCCAATGCAACCAGGAGCGCTGTCTTCATAGACAGGAACTTAAGCTCAACTGGTTGCAGAGGCTCAAAGGGAGCCCTCTGCAGGGTATTTAAGACCACTGAAGGGTCCCAAGAGGGAACGAGAGGAGGGCGAGGAGGATTCAGTCTCCTCGCTCCTCTCAGGAACCTGACGATCAGGTCGTGCTTCCCCAGAGACTTACCTTGAACTGCTTCGTGATATGCGGCGATAGCGGCCACATACACCTTCAGGGTGGAGGGAGACAGCCTTCGCTCCAACCCATCTTGCAGGAAGGAAAGCACGACAGAGATCGAGCATCTCCTGGGGTCTTCTCGACGAGAAGAGCACCAGTTGACGAAGAGGTTCCACTTCAACGCATAGACATGTCTCGTGGACGATGCTCTAGCGGAAGTGATGGTAGCCGCCACCGCTGGTGGCAGGGTACTCAAACCTGCCTCGTCCCGTCCAGGAGCCACACGTGGAGCCTCCAGAGATCGGGTCGAGGGTGCCAAAGGGTGCCCCGTCTCTGAGAAAGGAGATCCTTCCTCAGAGGAATTGGCCAAGGAGGTGCTGTCGCGAGGAGTAACAGTTCGGAGAACCAGGTCCGGGTGGGCCAATACGGCGCAACCAGAATGAGCTGCTCCTCGTCCTCCTTGATCTTGCACAAGGTCTGTGCGAGAAGGCTCACTGGGGGAAACGCATATTTGCGTAGGCCCCGCGGCCAGCTGTGCGCCAGTGCATCCGTGCCGAGAGAGCCCTCGGTCAGGGAATAGAACAGGGCGCAATGGGTCGAGTCGTGAGAGGCAAACAGATCTGTGCGTCCCCGAACTGGTCCCAAATCAGCTGAACCGACTGGGGATGGAGTCTCCATTCGCCGGAGATGGGCCGAAACCGTGACAGCTCGTCGGCTGCAAAGCTCCGATCTCCCGGAATGTAGATAGCACGAAGGGACCTCAGGTGCTTCTGACCCCATAAGAGGAGGTGGCGTGCGAGTTGCGACATACGGCGGGAGCGTAGACCACCCTGACGGTTGATGTACGCTACAGTCGCGGTATTGTCTGAACAGACTAGTACGTGTTGACCCCTGAGCAACGTGGAGGAAACGGTGCAGGGCAAGGCGTACTGCCAGCAACTCGAGGCAATTGACAAGCAGAAGGCGCTGGGGTCCTGTCCAGGAGCCCGCGGCAGCATGTCCGTTGCACATGGCGCCTCAGCCCGTGGAAGAGGCATCTGTGGAGACAACAACATGCCTGGAAACTCGTTCTAGGGGAACACCGGCCCGTAGAAACTGAGGTTCCACCACGGGGTGAAGGTCTGACGACAGGTCGGAGTTACTGTAACTCGGAGCGTGCCATGATGCCATGCCCACCTCGGGACTCGATCGCGAAGCCACAGCTGAAGCGGTCTCATATGAAGCAATCCGAGCGGCGTTGCCGCAGCTGCAGATGCCATATGCCCCAGGAGCCTCTGAAACAATTTCAGTGGGACCGCACTCTTGTTTAATGGCTGAGTGGAGAAGGCGACCAAGTCCATGCCGAGAAAAGAGCTCCCCTGCACGGGGCAAAGTTACTCCTTTCCTAGTTGACCCGAAGGCCCAGACGAGCTAGGTGCCGGAGCACTGGGTCCCTGTATTCACAAACCTGGTCTCAGGAGTGAGCTTAAGACAGCCAGTCACCGAGATAGTTCAGGATGCGAACCCCGTGTTCCCATTGAGGAACAAGGGCTGCCTCAACAACCTTGTGAAGGCGCGAGGAGACAGGGCTAGCCCGAATGGGAGAACAGCGTACTGACATGCGCGCGCCCTGACAGCAGAACGTAGGTACGGTCTGAGTCGAAGGAGAACGGAGACGTAAGAGTAGGCGTCCTTCAGGTCGATCGCTGCAAACCAATCCTGTGGCCGCACACATCCAGAAATGCGTTTGGCCAGGAGCATCTTGAACGGCAGCCTGAGAAGGGAGCGGTTCAGATGCATAGGTCCAGGATTGGCCGTAACCCACCAGACTTCTCCGGGACAATGAGGTAGGGACTGTTAACCCGGACCTCATCTCGGCTGGAGGGACAGTCTCAATCGCACCCTTCGCCAGTAGGGAGCAACCTCCGCTCTCATGATAGGGGCATAGCCACCGACGAAAGTGGAGCGGACTCCCGTGAAGCCGGGAGGAGACCGTGCGAACTGAATCGCAAAGCCGAGCCGATGGTTTGCACGACCCAGCGGAACAGATAGGGAGCTCTAGTGCAGGCTCCCAACTGTGCCAGCGGAGTGAAGAACCACAGACGTCCCCCCGGTGGTGCAGCGAAGCGGAAATGACCAGCCCAGACGAGGGCGGCATAGCGGCCCGGTGTGGGGGCAAGGTCATAACCGCACCCTGACAGAGGAGGCCAGGGAAGGACCAGCGTTCCACGGGGGCCTGCTCTGTCAGGGGTCTGGCGACAGAGGGGGACAGGGGCGAAACGGTCCGTGGACGGCACGCCGTGTCAACCACCTCTGGGGCAGAGGGGGAAGAGGAGAGCACGGCTTGTGGGCGGCGCTCTGTGTCGTCCGAGAACTCTGTATGCTCAGAGAGGAGAGAGTCAGTTCTTCCTGAATAAGGATTCTTCCCCAGCCCTCCACCGGGGAAAGGAGTGGCCCTGCTACCAACTCCTGGACAGAACTGAGTCTCATCTCTGAGCAGCCCATCTCAAAAGTGCCGCTTAACCCGGCGTTTAGCGGGGTGCGGGGCTGGAGAGGGCTGTGGCATCCCCCTACGGTCTTCCAGAGCCAGGCCCGGGTGAACGGGCGGGGTTGGAACCGTGGGAGGGAGCCTTCGGCGGTGGGCAGACTGAGGGATCTGAGCGGACGGCGGGGCCGTTGGGCAGAATAACCTCAATCTGCTCACGGGCGGTTGAGAACTGTGGGCAGAAGCACTCAACCGCACCGCCGAAGAGGCCGACCTGGGAGATGGGGGTGTCGAGCAGACGGGTCCGCCCGACATCTTGCACATCAGACCGGTCAGCCCCAAACTGGTGAACATCACCTGACTCCGAGAGCGTACGGCCACTTTCGTCGCTCGGAGAGCAAGGTCAGTGGCGGCGCGCAGCTCACTGAAGAGCCTCGGGTCAGTCCCGCCCTCCTGCATGTCCATGAGCGTCTGGGTCAGGTAGACCAGCAGAACGGTCACGGGATGCAGTGAGGCAGCTGCCTGTCCTGTGGCACTATAGGATTTCGCCACAGATACTGTGACGAAAAGAACTACAGGCTTGGACGGGTGCTTAGGATTGCGCCGGGAAGCACTCTGAGGACACAGTAGCATGGCAACAGAGCGTTCAACCGGGGGAACCCCAGTGTACCCATGGGCAGCGGCCCCTGAGGGGAGGAAAGGCGGATGAGACCAACGAGAGGACCCGTGAACTCATCATGCACGTCCGGGAGGAAAGATATTGGGGTTTGCCGTGGACGCGTCGGCGGCCTCACCCAAAAACCAATCGTCCCGGGAAAGCATGGCCATCATCCCCGGATCAGACTCAGGCACAGCCGTATGCACACCAAAGGGTGGCAGCTGTGAAGAGTCGTCATTTCCAGAAGAATCAAGCCCACCTAGTGATGCTGCTACAGACACAGCATCATCCTCTGTAGCTTCAAATGAAAACACACGGGCCACCCGAGGGTAGACTCATGGAATCATCAGTTCGCTAGCGGGCACCGTCATTAAAGAGGGGGGGCTGGGGCGTGGACACAGAGTCGGCGCCTTGTTCCAGACCAACACCCTCAGGTCACCCTGTCCACCAGCCGAAGATCGGGTAGTGGATGAGGGGACTCTCACTCTTGCGAGTTCACCGAGTCTCGACCTATATATGACGCGATGATCACGTTCCCAGAGAGAACATGAGTCATCCACGAGCGCTGTTCAAGCATGATCAAAGCCCAAACACACTAGACAGCGCTCGTGCCCATCAGAGTCCGATACCAGTCCGCTGCAACCAGAAATGCACGGGCGAGCCGTCTTTAAAAAGACGTGCCGCGTGCGAGCTCTTTTATGAGAGGAGAAAAAAACTCCGCGATGTTGAAGCGCACAGGGAGACACACACACACTGGCAGATCACTGCACAGATCAGCAGGCACTGTGAGCTCGCTGCAGATCGCCGTCACACCAACACCGGAGAGAGAAGCTCGTCTCATAGAGCGAAGTCAGAGATGATTGTGGAGTGAAGAAATATTCTTGGCTCCGAAGCGAAAACATACCTGCATGTTGCCGGCGTCCTCCTTTATACCCACGCGGTGGGGCGGAGATACGCTATGCAAATTCCGCAGACCCATGGCATTTCATCGCCATTGGCTCGTTTTGTAATACTCGAAGTCGATAGGTGTTCTAAGCGAAACCCCCATTCGTCGTCATCCGACGTAACTCGGAGTGACTACGAAAGGGAACATACTTACACTGCATCCTATAAACTACTTGCTTTATCAGTTTTATTTTTACTATAGCAGAATTACCAGCATGAAAAAACCCTTAAACTCTACCTAAAACCTTTAGAGCATAACATTTCATGTCATTCTCATAGGGGAATATTTAGAAAAATGTAATACTTTGAATGAGCTAAAGGGATGCTTCACTTAACAATCACAACCGATAATGCAGTGTAAGGGCTGTTTGTGTGTGTGTGCTGTTAAAAAAGCGAGAAGCAGGTCAGCGGAACGGAAAAAGCGCAAAGTCTAAAAACGTGTTTTTAAAAAGTTTAACTTATTTTTACTTGTTTTTAGAATGCCGTGTCATGTGCTAGACGCTGCAAAAGACGCAAGCAAACCGGTTAATGGTGTCCGTCTAGTGTGTGTTTACACTGAAAAACAATGGAACCGTGGAGCTGAGTGGAATGGAAAACCGCGTTCTGTGTGAACGGCCCCTAAAAGCATTTTAAGGGTCTTGTTGGCCTATGCCAGGTCATGAAAATATGTCAACAATAAATTTACCCAGAGATTCAGTGCAGGCTATATGCTCAACACTTTAGCGTGACAGCTGTGTTAAGCAACAGTGTGAGAGAATATGTTGTACTACCCCAGACATGTCATCTCGGTCCATTGGGTATTTGCAGGAAACGGGGCTGTTTCTTGAACGTCTGACTGCTGTCCCTGAGGTGACTCCTTTCCACTGAGTTCTCTGTTTGTTCTTTCTCGAACACATTCTTTTGACATTTGTCTTTCGTGCTTTTATTATCGGTTTAGTGGAAGACAAGCATAGGCGGTGTTCTTTGTAATTTGCCTTAGAAATCTCATCAGATCTCATGCATAACAATTGAGCTGCAATGCTAACGGTACGAAATGGCATAGTTGGCTCATTATGAAACTTTTGATAAAGATGTTTTATCTGTAAGAACGAAGGAAATTGACATAGTATGAGGTGAAAAACTCTTCAACAGTATGATTGCATGCTCAAGAGTCATACATAGTGTCCACTAAGTATGCATCATGTGTCGAGCAGGCCTGATGGTTCTTAGCTGGTTTTATTTTAAGACTCAGAATCAACATTATTATTAAAGCTATTTATCATTAAAAAGTAGGAAAGGCAAGGCAAGTTTGTTTATATAGCACATTTCATACACAATGGTAATTAGAAGTGCTTTACATAGGAAATGAATTGAAATAATCATAAAATAATCACAATAGATGCATAAGAATAGATGCATAAGAAATAAAAATATCAAAGCAGTGAATCCTGAATCACTAAAATTGGGGCGCCCCTTCTTTGGACTGTTTATTTTGCTATCCGTGATGTTTTTCTTCTGCTATTAGTACAGACCTTTTTGTTGAGGATTGTGTTAAAAGACTGTTTGGTGAATAATTCAATCAAGGCTCATTGGAAAAGCAACATTTCAGCAAAACTGGTCTAAAAAGTTAACACTTTAAAAGTTAAATGTCCAGTGGCAATAAAAGCGTGTTCAGTTTTATTCGAAACAAGAAAATAAATCTGGCAATGTTTCTTACTTTGCTTGTTGTATGTTTTCCAGTAGTTGGTAAATGAAATTTCCTATCAGTGCCGCTAAAAGTGTAATGTCGCGCTTGAAAATAACAAAAGCAAACGTGAGATAAAGCATTTGCTGAAATAATCATGCCATTTAAGTTTTCTTTTACTCTTTGAGGTCTTTTATCCTGACTTGTTTCACGTGACTTTTCTCCACATCAGTCCTGTATACGAGGTGAGCTACCAAGCAAGTTTATTACGGTATGTTAGAAAAGCCATACAAATGGAGCTGGTCGTGTGAGGAAAACTTCAAAATCTATTTGACATATCATGCACTATGGTAAAAGTGTTTTGAGGTCATGTTGTGCAAGAATCTGTGAGAAAATAAATCTTTATCAATCAACAATCTGCTTCATATTTTGTGTGCTTACATCCGGAAACTAGTTAAGTTTTCAGAGTTTTGCAAAAATGTAGGTAGAGGCACATATTTGCAATGAGCAGCCTATGATAGTAAACCAATCTTCACAAAACCACAAGCTTTATGAGCACATTCTGAAAATTTCTATTAAAATTGAAGAATGAACACTATTGATCAAATGCCTTTTAAGACTGAATAGTGAATACTAATGTCAATGCCTTCACTCAAAAATATGACTAATACTTGCTCACACGCACATCATTCACTGATAACTGCAAAAGTTAGCCTATATCAACTTATTAACTTCATAAATGACTAACTCATGACACATTTGAAAAAAAATGTGCACGTCTAAGGATCATCCTGGTCTTGCATACTCAGTGTCTCTAAAGGCGAGCGGGCAGATTAGACCTTTCTGTCAGAAAGCACGCCACATCTCAGGACATTTATTTACCCTGGCACAGTGCCTTTGTCCCTGTTCTGAGAGCCATCCTCTTTTATGCTAGTCTGTTTACACGGCTGTTTATTGTGGATCAGCAAGAGGAAAACAGGAAAACTGCTGCTCAAATAAAGCAAAAGCAATAGATCACACAGTGTATTACACAATGACAGTGTGCTTATTTGAAAAGCTGCCAGTATAGTGCAGATATGTATGAAAAGCAGAAACAAAGAAACAGTAGTATCACTCCAAATTCATAACGTTTTCTTGAAACATTTACAGTTTTAGTAAAATGAATAATGTCAAGAAGAGGCTCCACATATTAGCTCCACAGGATTCTGCCCATTGTAAAACAGCCACAACATCTGTCTGTTTTTGCTTAGTGACATATTTACAACTGTTTAGGCAAAGTCAGAGCATACACGTAGCTGGTTCTCATTGCTGAAAGACTATGTAAATACGAAGCAGAAAGTGGATGTTTTCAAATGAAAATTAATTGCTCTATTTTAAAAAATGGTTTATTTGCTCTAACTGGACATAGAGCAAATAAACGGATGTAACACTTACAGTATATTCAAATGAATCTTGACATGATGGTTTAGTCATATGGTAATTAACTTCACTATATCATTTGACAACATGAAGATGTATTTACAGTCTGTATCAGTATTTCATTGTTTAGTTCAATAGTTCAGCTCTGAATACATTATTTGTGCTTTGCAAGGCTGCAACCGTATATTTAAGATTATAGGGCACTGAAAAACGAATAATTGTTGACTAATCTGAAAACTCCTTCTGCATTCAGCCCTAGCATTTTGGGCCTATATATGTACAGTATGAGGACAGTTAAAAAGTTAACAAACCCTTTGACTATAACTGCCAATGCATGAAACAAGATGAAATATTGAGGCTTGTTCAAACATTACCGCGTATAAGGGGAATATTACGTCTTTTGTTTCTTCAGCTGTGTTGTATAATACTATATCATTAGATGTTAGTTTACATGCTCATCAAGTACGTGTCAATAAAACAGTGATATGGAAACACTGCCAGGCCACTTATCTCACAGTACTTGGAACATTTTGGCAGCAGCTTATATGACGAACGTGCGCCTTTTTTTTTTTTGTACTGGTTTACCGCACTGATGCTAATTACCCATGGTCCTCTTCAGAGATGAGATGGGCTCTCTCCATATCCTGGCGAAAACTTCTGAGTATAGGACACAGTTGGAGTGTCCACTTGGCATGAAGCCCTAAAAATACGGCAATATGTGAGAATGGTGCCAGTTCCGAAGATACTTATAAATGCAATGGTTTGGTCTCCATGCACCTCACACGCTCATGAGAATATTATGAGAGAAGCGTTAACTATCAGTGCAACGGGAGAATTATTATGTCAAGTAGCATGTCATTTAACTCTTTGACCATATTTGTGAATTTTCATTCTGGTTTGAAGCTCTGATAGACCCAGCTAACAGGGAACATTCTCAGAACTTTAGCTAATACAAACATTCTTCCAGTAAAATATTTGTTCAGTTATCTGGTCTTTAATAATGTTCTCAAAAAGTTAGCTCATTATTTTTATACATGGTTCATGGAATGTTTTTACCTGAAACGTTTAGTTGGATGTTAACATTTGTAAATGTTACTGCTTGTTTCAAAATGTTCAGAGAACATTCAAAAGTATAGCATTCCCATAATGGTTGCACAATGATCAAATTTAATGTTCCTTTAACATTCACATAACTAAGAAAAACGTTTTTGGATGTTTTGAATGTTCAGAGAACATTCAGAAATAATGTTTTTATAACTTAATGGGGACATTAGCAAAACGATATTTTTATTAGCTGGGGAACCATATTCAGAGAATTAATAGTGCCTGTAAGAAATTTATTTTCCAAATGCTGCAAATAGCAAGTCAAGCAATTGCATCATCAATGATGCCCATAAGAAATGTTCCAAGGCCTTGTTACAGAAATAAAAGAAAAAAAGAGAACATGCACACTTTATACCAGGACAAAATCCTACAACATTTTTTATGGTATAATGTGTGTGAGTCCTTTTTTACTATTTTATTTAATTGCTTTCAATTTTCATAATTAACCAATTTTTTGTGGAATATTGCAGTATTTATTATAAATGAATTATCCATGCACATAATTTTTTTAATTCATTTTTTTTTTTTTCATTTTAATAACTTCCCCTCCCTAAAATGAAAGTGAATGGGAAATGGGTCTGTCAAGAACTAAATATACAAAAAAGAACATAAAAGTAGTCCATATGATTCATACTCTATGTTTCAAATCTTATTTCATAATATAGCCTTGTATGATGAACAGACTGAAATGTAAGTCATTAACCTTGATATGTTGTTTTTGGGTCATTTTAGAACAAAAATAGCTGGAACACATGCAACTAAGATGACCACAGCTGATGACGGCATTTATTATGCGATAAACATCGGCGCATCTCCTTTGACGTTGGAGCTAACAAGGACGTATAATGACGTGCAACGTTGTAGTAGTGGTGTCCCATTTCTTAAGGGAATATTTTCACCTCTACCTCTTGCCTCTCTTTTTCAAGGGGTAGGGGTAGGTGAAAGGTTATAAAATAGAATTGGGATTGGGCCTAAATCAAGACCGGTCCAATATTTTTTCTTGGTCGAGAAGCCGTTTCACTTGGATATACGTCACAATATTCAATTAATTTCAATTCACATTTATTTGTATAGTGCTTTTCACAATATCGATTCAAAGCAGCTTTACAGACAATGCACGTGTCTGTCTGCAATACAATTCAGAGCGATCTGTTATCAGGTGACTGTGTCCAATTTATGTATTTCCGAAATGTACTACAAATCATAAAGTTAGCTAACAATGTATTCATTTAAACAATGTATTAATTTAAGGCAGAAACAATGAGCTCATTGAAGTAAAGAATACGTGTTGTTAACAAATGATAGGATGTATAGAAATTTTAGCATTGGTGCATGTTCATTCAGAGTTTGCTTCACTTAAAGTTCTTAGAGTCCTTTCGAGTCATCTCTTCACAGGTGTTGGGTCATCTGAAGTCTTGGCAGGAGTTGGGTCATCTCTTTACAGGTATTGGGTCATCTGAAGTCTTCGCAAGAGTTGGGTCATCTCTTCACAGGTGTTGGGACATCTGAAGTCTTCAGAGGCTGGAACCAAACTGGAGCTGAGGTACTCTCTAGTTACCTCAAGATGGGCATCCCAAGATAAAACCAGATAAGCAAATGGAAAATAATTAACGTAGCTGCTGTTCATAACATTAAGCAAAGATAATCATGTGCATTTGATTTGATATAATTGGAGTACACGGTTATAAAACTCATTATGTGAATGCTTGACTAAAGAAATGTGTCTTTAATCTAGCCCAGAGTTTAGTGACCTTAAAGAGCGTGATGGATTGTAGGGCGATAGAAGATCAGTTAAATACACAGGAACTAAACCGTTTAGGGCCTTATAGGTCAGTATTTTGTAATTGATACTGAGCTTAATAGGTAACGCGTGTAGAGATGATAAATTGGTGTCATATGATCATATTCCTAGAACCCTAGCAGCTGCATTTTGGACTAATTGTAGCTTATTTATTGAGGATGCACGACAACCCGCTATAGTAATGCATTACAGTAATGTAGTCTAGAGGTCATGAATGAATTAACTAACTTTTCTGCATCAGAAACAGATAGCATGTTCTGTAGCTTAGCGATGTTTCTGAGGTGGAAGAAGCCTGTTTTTGTGACGTGAAATATGATTTTCAAAAGACGTTGCTGTCTAATATAACACCCAGGTCTTTAACTAGAGGGTAAAGTATCAGTACATCCTTTTAAATACAAAGAGATTCTGTGTACAGGTTTCTGGTCCAATAAGTAATACCTCAATCTTATCTGACCTCAATCAATCTTATAAGAAAATTACAGGTCATCCAATATTTTATATCTTTAAAACACTATAATTTAGAGGTTTAATCTGGGTGCGATTAAATATATAACTGAGTATATCATCGGCATAACAGTGGGAACTAATTCCATGTTTTTTTTATAATATTACCAAGTGGCAGCAAATATATTGAAAATAGCAGAGTGCCTAACACAGATCCTTGTGGCACTCCATAATTTACTGACATTATCGTAGATTTTTCCCCGTTTAAACAGACAAAATGGTAACGGTCTGATATGCACGGATACGATATAAACCACCTTAATGCCTGTCCTTGAATACCAGTGTAATTTTGGAGTCAGTCTAAGAGTATTTTTTAAATAGTGTTGAATGCAGCACTAAGATCAAGTAAAACTAGTATTGAGATACAGCCTTGGTCAGAAGCTAGAAATAAGTAATTTGTCATTTTAACGACCGCAGTGTCTGTGCGGCCTGAAACCAGATTGAAATCTTTTATAGATATATATTTTTTTTTTCAAGGAGCACAATTAAGCAGACACAACTTTTTCTAGTATTCAAAACATAAATGGAAGATTTGAAATTAATTTGGATCTAATTGTTGTTTCTTAATGACAGGCTTAATAACTGCCAGTTTAAACAGTCTTGGGACATGACCTAGAGAAAGAGACAAGTTAAAAATATTGAGAAGAGGCTCTTCTGCTACAGGTAACAACTCTTTCAGTAGTTTTGTGGCTATTGGATCTAATAAACATGTTGTTGGTTTAGATGCAATGATATGTTTATTTAGCTCTTCCTGTCCCATAGTTGTAAAGCACTGCAATTGTTCTCGAGGGGCAATAATTGAGGCTGAATCATAAAACGCTGTCAAAGGTTGTACATTTACCATTGTATTCCTGATGCTTTAAATTTTCTCAGTGATGACATTCATAAATTCATTGCTACTAAAGTGTAATGGAATATTCAGTTAAGGTGATGTCTGTTTATTTGTTAATCTTGCCATTGTACTCAACAAGAACCTTGGATTATTTTGGCTGCTTTTAGAGCCTTTTTATAAGTGGAATTTCCATCTTTCCACGTGATTCTAAAAACCTCTAAGTGAGTTTGTCTCCGTTTGCGCTCTAAATTACGAGTTTCTCTCTTGATCGTGAGAGTAATACTGTTGTATCATGGTGCAGTACATTTCTCTCTGACCTTTTTTAATCTGATCGGTTCAACAGTTTCCAATGTACTAGAGAAAATGGTGCCCATACTGGTAGTCATTTCCTCAAGTTCATTTGTGTGTTTGGGTACACAATAGTGAAGAAAAGATGCCAACTTTAATGTGACTCAGACGTCTCAGCTTCCTAAATAACATGTATGGACATGATATAAAGTGAAATAAAGTTAATTTGTAACATGACAAGAAAAGATAATAATAATGGTAATGGATAAAAGTCTGTTCAAATTACATTCATAAAACACACAGAGAACATAGAACATTGTAAAGTGAATGTGATTTTACAGGACAATCATTCATTTTGCTGCTTCTTCCTTTCTTGATCACTAATGCTATTGCAATTGCCAACTTCACCCTTTGACGACTTTAGCTGGGTGAAAAGGGACAGACAATTCGGACAGGACACATGTGTGTTGTTTCCTGTTTTGTGAAGGGGAGATGAGGAAAAAATGGCCTGCGAACTTTGTAAGAATTACTGTTTGAAATTTCTTACTTCACTTTTGCCACAAAGAATTAAGCCTGTAATGAAAGAAGAGCTTATAATGTAAGATCAGCTAAATATTGAGTTTAAGTCACTTACCCCTGGTTTCACTTAAGTCTAGTCCCAGAATAAAATGCATGTTTGAGCTGTTTTAACTGAAAGCAACTTGCACTGATATATCTTAAAATATGTCAGTGCCGTTGTTTTGTCTCAAGATGTACATCAGTAATATTTTTTTCTAAGGCACGTTTATAAAAGCTACTTAAATGTCCTACTTGAACTAAGGCCTGATCTTGGCTTAACCTAAGCCCTGTCTGTAAAACTGGATCTTAGTGTATTTTAAACCTTTACATTAATTTGCCATTTTATAATTGGAGTTTTGTGATGTTTAGTTCTATTACTATAGAAGTCTATTAGCTTTGATGCTAACATCTGTATCCTAGTGTAAGCCTAAAAATGATCTTTTATTAACGTTTTAAAATGTACAGTTTTCTCATCCAGGAAGAATGGACCAAAAATTATGTTGACACTCGCCTAACACTTGAAAGTGCCGTTTTGACCACTGAAATGTTCTCCACAATGACTTTTAATAGGCCTACTGTCTGCATATGAATAGCAGCAATAAAGAAAGAAAGAAAGAAAGAAAGAAAGAAAGAAAGAAAGAAAGAAAGAAAGAAAGAAAGAAAGAAAGAAAACTACACTTGACCAACCATTTCATGCAGAAAGATTTGGCGCATTTTTACCTTTCAAGTGAATTATGAACCACACAACAGTGATCAGACCAAAAATAGTGTGTGAGCATGAAAACTGCCCTCACATTAGACTTAATAGGCTTCAGCTTCATTATAGACAAATACACCAAATTAATTATCAGAATTGGTTTTTCAACAGGGAACTGTGCTTGGACAGACACACTGTGGTGCGGATCGAGCACAACTTCATAAAAGACATATTGAGGAGGCTCGCACAGAATCTGTGTCCATAGGATGACACCTAGTGGCTATTTAGGAGCAATTCAAGAGGAAATTAATTGTTTCCCAAAAGCATTATGGGGAAGTGCTGCAAATGTACATGAGTCTACCTATTGGGGATTTTTCTTGAGAATCAGAAATGATGTCACAGCTAATTTGTTTGGTCTGTTTGTGGTCACTGAGCTCACCATGTTAGAGAACACATTTGATCTTGACCCTTTTTTAGACTGTGGTCTCTTACATCATTGGGTGACTCTTACACGTCATTTTTCACACCAATGTGAAGAAATAATATTTTAGGCAAATGGAGCCTATTTCTGGAGACTATGGAAACTATTACAAATCATTTTCATGCCAAATTTTCATACAAAATTTGATGATAGGTCCTGGTGGCCGTTTCTCCCCCACTAGTTTAAAAAAATATATTTTAACGGAAAAATATATTTTGAAAGAATATATTTATGTGCACAATGAATGCATTGTTTTCAGACTCTAAATTTCACGATACTTACAATTAAAATAAAATGAATGATTGTTTGAATTTATATTAAAAGAGTGCTTTTTGACCCACTTCAGTAGGACGTAAGTACATCTTTATATGTAAGTTCATAATTACTTCTATTTTCATTGAAATTTGGCGAAAGAGTACTGCTGAATGTACTGACAAGCATTTAGGGTAACTTAAAACTTTCTTTGATGTTATTTCTATTGAAGCTTGTATATCATGTATTTAATAGATGTATAATTACATGTTTATAATGATGAAGTTGCAATTCAGTCTATTAAAATATTGCCCTTTAAATGTAATATTAATAAATAAGACAATACAGTTAAAATTATAATCAAGTAGCCTATTTGTATGTGCTAGTATTTTATTATAAGATATGTGTACTTTAAAGCACGACAAAAGATGATTAATACATAATGATTTAAATTGTACTTTTAGTTTTGCATTATTACAAAGTACACTTTTTGTATTTTTGTATACAAAGTGTATTTAAGTGTTAAGTTTTTAATCGATGAATACATTGTATTTTATAAAATAAATAATTTAATATATTTTTAAAATATATAATTTTAAGATTTGAGGTACACTACAAGTGCACATTATATACAACTAAGTACAATTCTTTTCCACAAGGGTGCATCTGGCAGTTTTTATCATTCAAAGTATACATTTGATCAGCTCATGCATTCCCTGGGAATCAGACCTCAGGACAGAAACTAGAGCATTTTGAACTTACAGTATATTACATTGTTCAAGTCAAGTCAAGTCATCCTCATTTATATAGCGCTTTTAACAATGTAGATTGTTTCAAAGCAGCTTTACAGAGATAAACATATAATTTAAGGTAACAGAGATTGGTTTGGTTTTATAGTAGTTCTTGAATAATGTTTTTTCCAGCTGAAGTTAGTTTTGATTGATTCACTTCCGTCTAAATGATCATTTGTTATTAAATTAGAGGCCGCTAAGACGACACCGTTCTCTCTAAACAGACTTTAAACGTGAACCTGTGATAGACGCTGATGGCGTTCACATTTGCATTAAGAATTGATTCTATAGTTATGTGCGTTTGAATATATGTGCGCAGGTTTGTAATTCCTTACAAACCATGCCTAAACAAACTACTTGTCTTGTCTATAAATTTTGATGCAGAATTTTTTTTTTATATTTTATCACTTCGGGTAGGTACGCATACCGAAAAATTCCACAATGTTCCCAGTTCCGGCTGACCTAATCTATGCACCCTAATATTGAATTATAGAAGTCGATAATGTATTATGTGAATGCTAGGTCAAATAGATGTGCTTTTAGTCTAGCTTTGAACTGACAGACTGTGTCTGCTTCCCGGACAATGTTAGGAAGATTGTTCCAAAGTTTTGGTGCTAAATAGGAAAAGGATCTACCGCCAGCAGTCGATTTTGATATTCTAGGTATTATCAACTGGCCGGAACTTTGAGATCGCAATAGATGTGAAGGACTATAATGCGTTAAGAGCTCGCTCAAGTTCTGCGGAGTTAAACCATTTAGTGCTTTGTAAGTAATCAGCAATATTTAAAAATGTATACGATGTTTAATAGGGAGCCAATGCAGTGTTGACAGAACCGGGCTAATATGGTCATATTTCCTGGTTCTGGTAAGAACTCGAGCTGCTACATTTTGAACTAGCTGTAGTTTGTTTATTAAGCCTGCAGGGCAACCACCCAGTAGAGCATTACAATAATCTAGCCTTGATGTCATGAACGCATTAACTAGTTGTTCCGCATTTGTCAATGAGAGCATATGACGTAATTTAGATATATTTTTAAGATGGAAAAATGCAGTTTTACAGACACTAGACACGTGACTTTCAAATGAAAGATTGGTATCAAAGAGCACACCCAGGTTCCTAACTGACGACGAAGACTTAGAGCAGCCATCAAGTGTTAGACAGTATTCTAGGTTATTACGTGTGGAAGTTGTTTGTCCAATAATTAGAATCTCTGTTTTTTCAGAATTTAGTAGTAGGAAATTACTAGTCAATCCAATTTTTTTTATATCAACTATGCATTCCGATAATATTGTGAATTGGTGAGTTTCGTTAGGTTTTGAAGAAATATAGAGCTGAGTATCATCAGCATAACATTGAAAGCTAATTCCATGTTTCCTAATGATATCTCCTAAGGGTAGCATGTACAGAGTGAGCAGCAACGGTCCTAGTACTGAGCCTTGTGGTACACCATACTGAACTTGTGATCGATAAGACATCTCTTCATTTACTGCTACAAACTGATAGCGGTCAGATAAATATGATTTAAACCATGCTAATGCAATTCCACTAATGCCAACATAGTTTTCTAGTCTATTTAAGAGAATGTTGTGGTCAATGGTGTCAAATGCAGCACTAAGATCAAGTAACACTAATAGAGAGATACAACCACGATTCAAGTCATAGTTTCTGCTTAGTTCACCAAAGCACATGTCACACTTTAGTCATCTGAGCATAAAAAAAAGATAGATACAAAACAAAAATAAATTTGAATGTTGCTCAGGCAAATTTTAATTATGTAAATACTGATGCAAATACCCTTGAGCACTGAGGCACCTGGTGCCAGTAACTTATTAGTTTACTTTATTACTGTATACTGTTTAATGCTGTATGCATTTTCTTTTTCTTTTCATTTTTCCTAGTGAATGGTATTCACTAATGGCCACGAGAAGCTAGGATGTTGTGGGTAATGTTGCTAAGTGGTTCTGTGTGATTGCTTTCTGATCCACTTCAAGTGTCTATGATGAACCCTTTTCACATTTCCGGGGTTCTCAGAAGTGGAAGTCGTCGTAGTTGGGTAAACTGAAGAGTGGTGAATGGGAGACGACAGCAAATACCATTTTTGTATACCCGTTTGCCTCCAAATGAGGGAAAAATATAAAATGATTGTTCAGAAGAGAGAAAGATGTCCAATTTGCCATCCCTCCTCACCTGTTGTGATGTGATGACAGAAATGTACATGTACGAAATCACACTGTTATACCTAATAATGTATTAATTTAAACAATGTATTAATTTATTTAATTATAATAATTTAAAGAATTGTAACTATTATCAGTATTAGAAACACCTTCGCTGCAGTGTTAATTCATTTTTGTCATTTACTGCAGGTAATATAAAACAAATAGGCTACTGTTATAAATGTGTATTCATTTATGCCATTTAAAAATGAAATTATGAAACACTTTACGTCTACTAGATTTGCGATGGTGATAATGGTTGTCTAGGCTATATGCATCAAATCAAAAATGGACAATTCTTATTTTTATGGAACATTGCCGAGTACACATTACTATTATTTTATGTGTAGCCTACACATAATCTTTAGCTAATCAAAATAACTTTTTCACCCTCTTGCTCCGATCCCTCTTTAGAAATAGAACACTGGGTCATACTAAACCTTGGGTAAATGGTAACCTGGTTATCCAGCTTCACGTTTCACACTGCTCATAATTGACCCGGGGTTAACAATTAATCCCTGGGTATTCATAAAATGACGTTTCACACTGTACATTCCTAAACACTGTGTTAACTTTATTTGCATATTTGCGGTGTCAATGTGAACGCAGCTCGCGACCCGTGTACGTAAAAGCTCTAGCACTGCGCATCCTCATTTGTAGGCGTCGGGGTCCTGATCAGCCTGTCGGGGTTGTATTCGCTATAACAGCCTCGCTCTACATTATCGAGTTTGTTGGATGAGAGACTTTTCGTATTTTAAAGGTAAAAATGAAAAGGTCTCTTCTTCACTCAAATTATCGCATTTTCTGTCAGAATCTGACATTTTTGCAATCAAATGCTGTATTTAGCCTACTCTTTATATACAATGCACAGTTACCGTTACTGTCCAAAGCATACAAATTTGAGTAGGCCTATACGCGATTGGTTGTCAGTTGCTATTAAACTTTTAGCTGTAGGCTAACATTCACTGCATCGTTTCACTTTCACACTATACAAGTTTGGCAATGCAGTAGCCTACTAACCCTGCTCTGGAACAGGGTTTCATAACCCCGGGTAAAAAGCGGTGACTAACCCCGCTTCTAAATTGCAAGTTTGAAACGTTCCTTTACCCGGGGATAAAAGCCGTGTTTAGGTCCTTTAGCTTTAGGTATATCTATGCTTAGTGGTTGATTTATCCTCAATAGGAAGTATATCGATTCCACAAGGAGCCACAGAAAACATGTCAAGGCAAATGCTATCCAAAAAGGTTCCAAGTAACGCCACCCACAAACCCAAATGCAAGGGTGTTATTGTGGCCACAAGCCACAGTAGTTTACCACATAGAATAGGGTCTTTTTAAATTAAAACAGGTATACACTATAAGAAGAAAAAGAAATCTATTGAAAAACAGTTTTTCAAAATTTTCTCTAGATTTCCATTAACTCTAAAACACAACACTATGCAATTCAATCAATGTGTAATTCAAAATACACGTTCAACACCTGTGACAAATCAATACAGAAAGTTCCTTCAAATCAACGGTGCATTGGGCTGTAATTTGACAGACCTTTGCATAGAACAATAATGTAAGTAAGCGCACATTTTGAAATGCCAGACATACAGTCTGACAACTAACTTCTGAGGAAACAATGAACAATGACAGAGACTTGGGGGTATAAAAAGGCAGACACTGCACTTGAAGAGGGCCATTACTGCAAGAAGCTCAGATCTAGATGTTTTCCAAGGTTTCCTCAGATGTGCTGCCAAGCCTGTATGAAATGACCACAAATAACAAACACTCTTATTACATTGTGACATTTCCAGGCTGTCTTACTCAATGGCATTTCTGTTAAGACTTTCCTATTTATTCCTCAGCTCTGCTGAGGCACAGTCATGGCCTCTTTTTGTTGCCAGTGTCTGGATCTGGATCTTTGAGAGTGACCCTCTGTGAGAGGTACGCAACCTTTAGGGACAGACAGCAATGTACCTTAACATCTGCAAAACTCTGTGTCCTTCTCATCTCCAATCAAAGAGAGGCGCAATAAAAGCTGACATTGTGGTGTACAGTGTGGGAAAGCACTTCATGTTCTGTGGTGAATTGAGAATCCTTGTAAAAGAGCCATGTGGTAAGTTCTTTCGCTGACTACCAGTGCTTCACACAGGCCTGTAAATACATCTGAGCCCACCTGGAAACACAACACCATCAACAACTAGAAATACATTGTAAACATTTCATTTTCAGGAATGTGAGATTAAACTTGAATTCCACATGATCCAATGTTTAGTGAAAAAGCAGTGTTCTTAACTGTATTGAAAGTGCACTGTACTTACAGATAATATAATATTAATTAAATAAAGTCACTTACTTGTACTTAAAGACAGTGCTCTTTCATGATTGTTTCTTAACACTTAAGTACACTTAAAAAGTAAAATTTGTATTGTTAAGTATAAACAAGTTTTACTTTAAAGTATTTTAAATTATTGTTTAATTACTTTTTGTAGTGGTTTAAATAAGTAAATGTATTTTGATGTGTGGACTAGCATAGCACATGTAAAGTAATTGATTATAATTTACCGTAGAGTGTTATTTATTATTAAAGTTAGTATATTTTAAATATCTAAACAACCTAACACAACATGCATGAGTCGTTGTGCTCTCTCGAATGTGCATTGGAGATTAAGATTTTGTAAATAAAGTTGTAAATTGTTTTTTTTGTTTTTTTTCATGTGTCACTTCATAAAATTGAGGTTAAACCACTGGAGTTGCATAGATTACTTTAATGAAATTGGTATTTGCGTAGCTGTCAATGAAAGGACAGAAAGCTCTCAGATTTAATTTTCATCTTATTTTGTTTACCAAAGATGAACGAAAGTCTTACGGGTTTGGAACGAAATGAAGGTGAGTAATTAATTACAGAAGTCATTTTAATTTTTGGCTGAAGTAATACAAGTAATTTGTTGTCAAACTCAAAAATGTGTTTATTTCTAATGATAAAAAAATGCCATTCTTATATTAAAAGGTTAATTGTATTTTAATGACAAAATATTTTAGTTTGTCTTGTAATATACAAGACAAACTAAAATGTTTTGTCATTAAAATGATTGGATCAGATCAGATAACATTAGTTTATTTTTTTTTCAGGTATGTGCCTGTCATGATACAACCAGACACAGGTAGATCCAAACGCAGCGTGAGTTTATGAGAGGGTAGTCAGACAGGCAAGGGTCACAGACAGCAAACACAGCATAGGAGACAAGGCAATACTCAGAGTCCGATAACCAGGCGGGAAGACAGAGGCAGGCAGCAGACAAGACGGAATCCAGGAAACAGGCGATGGGTCAGATACACAGACAGCACTAGACTAGGAAAAGCTTGGTGATGTCCACAACAGTAAAACAAGACTTAGCAATGAGTGATAGTTAGAGTGGAGTATAAATGAGTGCGGAGCTGCGTGAGGAACTCGATGCAGGTGTGAGAGTGATCAGTGGAAACAGGTGTGTGTGAAATCAGTTCAGGGTGTGTGCATGATCAGTCCCAGGGAAGGCAGTGCAGGGGTGGAGCACCCTCTAGTGACACTCGAGGGCAATCCAGCCGAACATCGTTACATAACCCCCCCTTTAAGGAGCGGCTTCCAGACGCTCCAAAGAATATCCAGGTGGGGGGCAGAGTGAAGACGATCCTGGGGGAGGGACGGAGGGCCAGGCCCGTGCAGGGGAACGGGACAAGGAGGTAGCCAAGGCGGGCCTGGGCCGCAGAGCGTGGGCGACCAGGGCGGAGCAGGACGTGATGGCAGCCAGGGCAGAGCAGGACGTGATGGCAGCCAGGGCGGAGCAGGACGTGATGGCAGCCAGGGCGGAGCAGGACGTGATGGCGGCCAGGGCGGAGCAGGACGTGATGGCGGCCAGGGCGGAGCAGGATGAGCCAAAGGCCAGGGTGGAACGGGATGGACCAATGGCCCCCTCAGGCCTCCCTGGGTGTGAAGACCTCACGGGCAGCCATGGCAGAGACGACCCCTCAAGAGACCACGGTGGCACGCCCCTCATTGTCCCTTCGTGGCCTCTACTGCCCCCCTCCAAAAAATACTTGGGGGAACCTACGGGGACATAGACTGGAACTGGAGGCTTCGGGGGTTCGGCTGCAGGCTTCACTAAAGGTTTCGGAGGTTCGGCTGCAGGCGGCTCTGGCTGTTCGGTAGCAGGCTCTGGTTCAGCTAGGCAGACGTGAAACTCAAGCTTGTCATGGCTGACGTGAAGCTCTGGGTCATCGAGGCTGACGTGAAGCTCTGGCTCGTCGAGGCTGACGTGAAGCTCTGGTTCGTCTAGGCAGACGTGAAGCTCTGGTTCGTCTAGGCTGACGTGAAGCTCTGGTTCGTCTAGGCTGACGTGAAGGGCAGGTTCATCAAGGCAGACGTGAAGGGCAGGTTCGTCAAGGCAGACGTTAAACTCAGGTTCGTCAAGGCTGATGCGAAGCTCAGGTTCGTCGAGGCTGACGTGAAGCTCAGGTTCGTCGAGGCTGACGCGAAGCTCAGGTGCGTCTAGGCAGACGTGAAGCTCTGGCTCGTCGAGGCTGACGTGAAGCTCAGGCTCGTCGAGGCTGACGTGAAGCTCAGGCTCGTCGAGGCTGACGTGAAGCTCTGGTTCGTCGGGGCTGACGTGAAGCGCAGGTTCGTCAAGGCAGACGTTAAACTCAGGTTCGTCAAGGCTGACGCGAAGATCAGGTTCGTCGAGGCTGACGTGAAGCTCTGGCTCGGCAGAAAGGAACCCTGGAACGGCGACCTTTATGGACTTCCGCGTTGAGATCAGTGGAGGATCAGCCATGCTGGAAACCAGTCCTGGATAGGAATAGACCGATCCGATGGCAGCTTTGATGGTAGGTGTGACGTGAGGATTCTCCAGCTCGTCAAGCGTGACATGACTATACCCTGGTTCGGTGAATGCCGCGGCGTCGTGGAGCTCCTTCTCCATCTTACTCACAGCGAGAGCAGAACCACTCAGTTGAAGGGCCATGTCAATATACTGCATTAAAGTACCGTGGGGATCATGAATGGGCATCAGTGACCGGAGCGGTTCAGATAACCCTCCGCGGAAAAACACCATTAAACGTTCGGTACTCATTATCGTGAAACGTGCCAGTTCAACAAACTCTTTGACATACCACTCGATCGATCGATCCTCTTGACAAAGTCGCATAATCTCAGCTCCCGTATCCGTGTTCGGTATTGCTGCGAAAGCTCGACGTGGAACCTTGCTGTCGAATTTTACCGGGAGAGCTTGGCGTTGAACTGGGATTGGATCAGGGCTGACAACTGTGGAGACAGTCTGCGATGGTCCCGGTGTGGAAACCTGAAGACCGCGAACCATCTTGGCCAACCTCTCCAATGACGAGGAGAGTTGATCCAGCTGATCCCGGTGTACAGCGATCAGATCCGCATTGGCTGACTGGGAGGCATACAAGGCTGACATGCTGCTGGATCTGTTTATGGCTAAGTCTTCTGTCATGATACAACCAGACACAGGTAGATCCAAACGCAGCGTGAGTTTATTAGAGGGTAGTCAGACAGGCAAGGGTCACAGACAGCAAACACAGCATAGGAGACAAGCTAATACTCAGAGTCCTATAACCAGGCGGGAAGACAGAGGCAGGCAGCAGACAAGACGGAATCCAGGAAACAGGCGATGGGTCAGATACACAGACAGGACTAGACTAGGAAAAGCTTGGTGATGTCCACAACAGTAAAACAAGACTTAGCAATGAGTGATAGTTAGAGTGGAGTATAAATGAGTGCGGAGCTGCGTGAGGAACTCGATGCAGGTGTGAGAGTGATCAGTGGAAACAGGTGTGTGTGAAATCAGTTCAGGGTGTGTGCATGATCAGTCCCAGGGAAGGCAGTGCAGGGGTGGAGCACCCTCTAGTGACACTCGAGGGCAATCCAGCCGAACATCGTCACAGTGCCGTCACATTGGTTACAGGCTCCACCCATGACTGGCAACGGAATCTGCCCTATTAGCTTAGCTCCTCCCCTCAGTGAGCTGTACACTGTCAGAGCATTTAACAGCAGCATGTATTCTTAAGCCCTATTCGGAGTGACTAGTTTAACATGGAGAGGTGGGGTAAAGTAATTATTACCAGAGCTTCTCAGTGATTTTAGTGCCGTCCGAATGTGCCATCTAAGTAATCATTACGGACAATGTCAGTTAAGATTACGGCGACCTTTACCTTCTGTATAAAGGTCCAGAAAAATTACCTCAGGTAATACTAATCCTGTGCGAATAGACCCGCTGCAAAAATGTATGTAAATATTCCGTCAGTTTTCCACAGTTTTTCCAAGTATGGAGGCGCTTGAAAAAGCAGACGCTGGGGCAAGTCTGTGGCAAAACTCAAGTGTTCTCTTACGAGAGGTTCTCTCGTATTGCGTAAGTTAGCTTACGCTACGGGAAAGATTCATCTTTTCGAGATATTGAAGCCAAAAAATTATCCTTAATTTTTGTATCCATTGTCAACGCAGTGCAGCAGCTAGCAGACCTAGAGCAGGCTGTCTAGCGTGCTCATAGGCTGCCCTGCGGGAACTGCAGCAGCCTACCACTGAGCCTGACTGACGTCACGTCCAATGAAGGGCGCTCGCGCCTTCACAGCGTCAAAGCCCGCCAGTATGGGTGTGGCTTAGCGTATATAAGCAGGGCTCGTAGGCTGTATTCGCATCGCTGGATCTAGAGAGAAGCCGCCGCCGTCAAGGAAGTGACAAGCCTGCTTAGGACAGCGCCTGAAGAAGCCGGCCATCTTCGCCACCTTCAGGCATCCGTGCGAGCTACGCTATCCGGCGACGTATCCTTTTTTCTTGCAAAACTCTCTGTCTAAAAGAGCAGCGAATTACTTTTTCAAGATGCCTCGCACTTCCTGGGGCTCGTGTGGAGCCACGCTCAGCGACGGAGACCGCCACGAGATCTGCGTTCTCTGCCTGGGCCAGGAACACGCAGCCCTCACCCTCTCGTCTGGAGGATGCGAGCTCTGCGACGCGCTTCCGATGTCGACCCTGCAGGCTTTACTCGAAGCTTTCAACCCACTCCACCCTTTGCGGGACCGCGCAAAAAGAAGCGGCGTTCCCATAGGATGCCGGAGCCTATGGCCACCGCGATGCGCTCGCCGGATTCTCTCCCTCGAGCCTCGCTCTCGCCTTCTCCGCCTCCCCTCACCGACGCGCAGCTGCCGCCCACGTGCCGCACTGCCGTCACTTCTGATGACGGGCCACTAAGGACTGCTGTTCCATCCTGGCTTCGGACAGCGAGGAATGGCCGGGCTCTGACCACTCCTCCACCTCTTCGATCCAGGAATCCGTCCGGACCCGGGCTGGAGTGGACGCTGAGCTGATGCGCCTCCTCTCTCAGGCTGTCGAACGACTTGGGCTCGAGTGGTCACTGCCGAAGGAACCTGGGCATCAGGGCTCATTCCACGAGAGACATGGCCTCATCGTAGGCATGGTCCAGCGGAATTTCTATTCACGACATATGTGTGGCGGCAGGCTGGGCCTCCCCGTCCACCTTTGTCAGGTTTTATAACCTAGAAGTTCCCTCTCTGCAGGCAAAACTTCTGTCAGTTTAAGTGAGAGGTACGTTCTGTCCAGATATGTTCATGCGCAGGCTAATCTCATGTATACTAGCTCTTCTGGTTGAGCTGCACTATTATAATAATAATAAAAAACCTTTATTTAACCAGGTGAGCACATTGAGAACATTTTCTCATTTACAATGGCGACCTGGCCAAAAAAGCGTCGAGGTACAAAAACATAAGTTACACATATAAACTACAAGACAGAGTAGTACTCAATTAACATAGAAGAAGATTAATATACAGATCCGTAGAGCAAGTACACAGATCAGGTTAGCATGTACAATGGTCCGACAGTAAATTTGCTAACAGTAATTTGAAAGTGATTAACGGGACAATGGATTCAAGTTTCAAAGATTTTTGGAGTGTATTCCAATCATTAGCAGCAGAGTACTGGAAGGAGAGGCGTCCAAAAGAAGTACGAGCTTTAGCAGCCACCAGGGTGATATACCTGCTTGAACGAAGGTTCATAGAAGGGATTGCTCTGGAAATTAATGATCGTAAATAAGGTGGGGTGTTACACAGTAAGCATTTATAAATAAAAAGATACCAATGTTTTTGACGCCGGGTATGTAATGAGGGCCAGCCGATTAAACTGTAAAGGTTGCAGTGGTGAGTGTTATATGGAGCATTGGTGACAAAACGGATGACACTATGATAGACAACATCCAATTTCCTAAGGAGAGAATTTGAAGCGATTCTGTAAATAACATCACCATAATCAATAATTGGAAGAACAGTCATTTTCACAAAGGCAAGTTTGGCTGGGAAAGTAAAGGAGGCTTTATTACGAAATAAGAAGCCAATCCTAGATTTAATTTTAGCTTGAAGCTGATTGATGTGGGTCTGGAAAGAGAGTGAACAGTCTAACCAGACCCCTAAGTATTTATAGGTATCTACCTGCTCTATTGCAAACCCATCTAGTGTCATGATACTTTTTGAACAGTCAAATACAGTGTGAGATCGATTAAAAAACATTAATTTAGTTTTACTAGAATTTAAAAGCAGTTGAAGGGAACGGAAAGAGCGTTGTATATTATTGAAGCTTTCTTGGAGGTTTTTTAACACAGTGTCCAACACCGGGCCAGATGTGTAAAGGATGGTATTGGGTATGTGCTATATGCTTATGCAGACCAGCGTCGCCGCACTGTATTCCCTATGAGTGCTTATGTACAAGTGCTGGCCCGCGTTGCTGGCCGCCTTATTTCCCACTTATCTGGGTTCCCCGGGAAACCCTGGGACTCATTGTGGATGCTTGGCACGCACGGCGTTGACAAAGGGTTCCCGTAGCGTAAGCTAACTTACGCAATACGAGAGAACCTCTCATAAGAGAACGTATCGGTTACCTAACGTAACCTCGGTTCTCTCTAGAAGAGGGAACGAGTATTGCGTAACCTGCTGTGCTCGCGCCACGAGCGTCTTCGCTTCAGTCGATGAAAACCAGAGAATACAGCCTACGAGCCCTGCTTATATACGCTAAGCCACGCCCATACTGGCGGGCTTTGACGCTGTGAAGGCGCGAGCGCCCTTCATTGGACGTGACGTCACTTCGGGCTCAGTGGTAGGCTGCTGCAGTTCCCGCAGGGAAGCCTATGAGCACGCTAGACAGCCTGCTCTAGGTCTGCTAGCTGCTGCACTGCGTTGACAATGGATACAAAAATGAAGGATAATTTTTTGGCTTCAATATCTCGAAAAGATGAATCTTTCCCGTAGCGTAAGCTAACTTACTCAATACTCGTTCCCTCTTCTAGAGAGAACCGAGGTTACATTAGGTAACCGATACGTTTTCTACAAACCATTTACTGGCTGGACAGTAACCTTCTAAAACTCAACAAAGACAAAACAGAACTCAAGGTGTTTGCCCCGCTGTCACTTCTTAAAAATGATGATGACATTACACTGGATGTGGATGGCTGCTCAATCTCTGCATTTCCTCAAGTACGCAACCTTGGCGTCATCATGGACTCCACTCTCTCCTTCCAACAACACATCAAAAACACAATTAAAACTGCATTTTACCATCTTAAGAACATCTCCAGACTCCGACAGTGTCTCTCCAACTCTGTAGCCGAGACCCTCATTCACTCCTTCATCACCTCCCGACTTGACTACTGTAACGGTATCCTGTTCGGTCTGCCTAGCAAGACTACTGACAGACTCCAGTATGTACAGAACTCTGCGGCTAGGATGCTCACTCACACAAAGCTTGGACTTCACATCACTCTCATCCTGAAGAAGCTTCACTGGCTGCCAGTTAAGTCTCGGATCAAATATAAAAATCCTCCTCCTGACGTACAAATCTCTCCATGGACTTGCACCTCAGTACCTTATTGATTTACTCCATCTCTACACTCAGCAACGGTCCCTGCGGCCCTCTGAAAAGGACCTGCTCGCTGTCCCTAAGTCCAGGCTCCGGACATTTGCTGATAGAGCTTTCTGTGTTGGTGCTCCATCACTCTGGAACAAGCTTCCTCATGCCATCCGCTCTGCTCCCTCTCTAATAACCTTTAAAAACCTGCTTAAAACACACCTCTTCACTGAGGCGTATGGGCTTTAGCTCCTCTGGCCTCTCACCTCTCTCCTCCTATCCCCTCCCTTCTCCCCCTCTTGCTTTTGTTAAGCGTCCTTGGGTTTTGTGAAAGGCGCTATATAAATTAAAGTTATTATTATTATTATTATTATTATTATTTTGATAAAAGAGAAGATTGAATTAATTAATACATCGTTGAACCAGACATAACTGTTTTATATAAATATAGGTTAAATGTGTTTGTGCACGAATTGGAAAGCAAGGTAATACACACATGTCGGCAGGAGGGTGACAGCGGTGCATAAATCAAGTTACCCCTCCCATTTCTGCTAGTTTTACTGAGATATCTTATCCCGTGCAAATTGGCCATTATTATTACAGACATCCTGTGGTAAAATTACATTACTCCATCAACCCTTGTAAAGTTAATTCCGTCCGAATAGGGATTTATGAAAGCTAGGCTACTAAAGTTATTCAATCAAGAGTGACTTTTTTTCTTTTGTTGATTAAATCATATTAATAGCATTTATAGCAGTATATACATAGCATTATGCTGCTGTCACTTGTCACAGATTTAATATACACATGCAAATTCTTTACTTGCTGTTTGCATTCACAGACATAACCAACTGCGTTTATGTGAACTTTCTGTTTTTGACATAACCTTGTGTGTTTTTGACAGCTTAAGCGCAATAAGATGTGAAAGAGAACTTAGTTTAATACTCACAGGACATGCGTCTGACAGCCAGCTTTCTGTGCGCATGCTTCGGATTTGTGTGCTCAAAAAAACATACAGGCCTATCAGAAATTTAGACGGATATGCAGCCTTAAAACACATGTAAATAATGACACATTTCATGATGATGAACTGCAGGGTCATCTGAGCTTGACTGGGATAGAGATGATAATCAAAACCAAACAGATGTTTTATTAGTTCTTGGCAGAGTATCTGATGCACGAGCTGTTAAGGCTCTGCCCTCTTCTGGAAAGTAGGGCGGGGAGAAGCAACTCATTTGCATTTTAAGATACATGCACGAAAACAGCCTATTTTCCCTTCCACTCAAAAATGGGCATTTACAACATGGGATAATAAATTATCTGTGAGGTATTTTGAGCTGAAACTTGACAGACACATTCTGGGGACACCTGAGACTTATATTACATCTTGTAAAAAGGGGCATAATAGGTCCCCATTTGGTGGGTCAAAAAATGCTATAAAGTTCTACTAATCACATTTAATATAAATTTAAACTAGAATACATTTCATTCAATTGTAAATAACATGAAATTAGGTGTCCGAAAACATTACATTCAGGTCACACTTAAGTATATTCTTTTAAAGTATATTATTTCCATAATAAGTACTAATTTTAAAAGTATGGTAAAGTGTCTTTCTTGGTGATCCAAAAAAAGTATATAAAAAAAAGATGACATTTTAATATTGTAAATCTCTCTGTTTGTAATATAAAACACAGAGTTTATGGCCAAAAAGAGGCCCAGATGAAAGGTAGAGTTAGAATGAGAAATAAATGTGTTTGGTTTTTGGCTGTCTCACATTTTCCAAAGTCCAAAGGAATGAACAAAGGCGGTTCTCCAAAACACATGTTAGATCCAAGACACCAAATCACAAACCCTTAAGGGGAATTACAAAAATAACTGTAATTACACTCTATTATTTAACAGATTCTGAGATTTTGCCTTAAATGTCTGTGGAACATGTGAGATCTTGTTTGTAGCTGGATGGGATTTTGATTGTTGAATGAGTGAAAGCCACAGCTGCACAGAGGAGCTGTTTTAAACAGGGGAATAACACCACCTAGTGGTGCAAAACAAACCCACTGGTTGAAACCTTGATAGATGCGATACAGGGCTATTTATCAGAAATCTCAGTGATTTTTTTTTTGTACAGTATTTTGTCATGGTCATTATTCAAAAATGGCATTTGGCTGATTGAAAACAAATAGCTAACCAGACAGCGCTGTGGACAGACTATAATCAACTCCCTAACCAGCTCTCCAATGGGCTTGACCCAAATGATGAAAACCTTCAATTGAGGATTGTGGGTAATATTTCCATTTCAAAGAAGGGTGGGGCGTGATGTTATTTATGCCTACAGAGTACAATCCATTCCTACACATTTCACAGTCTCAGATTTCCTACGTCCCATTTCAAACATGTGGGACAGTGCCTTTGTTGCAGCGGTTCGGGGCATCCGCGAAACCCCAAGGGACCTCTCTCCTGATTGGATCCATATGTCTTCCCACGTTACCCTCTGTGAGCATGCAGAATTATGCTCATGGAAAAATTTAAACCGGCAGAACATTTTTCCTGTACAGATCATCAGATATTGCAATAGTGGCTTGTAAGAGAAACATAACTTTCTCAGATTTGATTGGCACGATATATGTTCTGTAAAAAACAACGTTTGTGGGGGATGTTTTTTATGCCTGTTAAATCACAGACATGTGATATTTAGATTACCATTTAATTTTAAATAGGCTGTTAAAAACGGGGGTAGGTTAACAATAGCACTATTTCAAATACGAGAAAAGCATGACTGCACAACAGTCCATAATCCTGGTGGTGGCAAAATTCATTACTCAAAAAGTTATAAAAAAAAAAAAAAAATGAAACAAAAAAAAAATGGGAGCCTTTTCCCCCACTACTGGTCATGAGATTTTTGCAGAGTATGCAACATGTTGTCACAGTTCCCCTGTCTGTATTTCCCTGCACTCCATACAACATTCACACACACAGTCCAGCAAAATCACTCAATACTACAATTCCCAGCATTCCTCCTGCACTTCATCACCTGCACTTACTCAGCCATCACCTATCCTGCACCTGATCAGCATGCTCACATCGGTATTTAAGCACACACACCTCATTCACAGTCATTGTCTGGTCTAATACTTGGATTATGGTTTACTTACCTTTCAACTAACTGAGATATTTACTCCAAGATTCTGTCTCCTAGTTCCCTCATCTGTTCTCCACCTCGCGTTCCTGTAATCGCTGTAAGACATTTCCATATAAGACAAAAAATGTAGTTTTTTTATTCATTCACTCTTAACAGCAACTAAAATGTGTGGGTGCAAGGCATGCACCATCATCACTCCTCACGTGAGCTCAATAGTCCAATGTTCCTTTCTACAATGGTTTTCCCCAGAGGACACCAGGTTTATTTTTGTCTATTTATTGGGGAAATCTTATTAAAAGCCAAATTATTTAGCATCCATTTCGTTGACAACTACCATATAAATTTTGGTCAAATACAGGCTATTTATAAAACATAAAATACGCTTCAAATGGTTATTCATATATTTAAATATGCACTACTTTCATGTTCATGTCCAATTTTCGACTAGGAAACTCTTATTTACGATAATACCGATATCATGTGAAGGCAGCATTAAGATCTAAAGAGTGTTTAAGTGAGTTTATTTCAGCTGTTGTTGGTTGCAGAAATTTTCTTTTTTGTTTGTTAATTTTTCTCATTGGGGTTTAAAAAAAACTTAATTAAAGAATTACAAGCCAAAAACCAAACCAACCATGCTACAAGTTGAATCACAACATTACAAACTTTTATTTGAAGCAAAAACTGTTTGAAAATTGGACAGAAAGACAAAGGTTGTCCATGACTGTGTACTTAACGGCTTCGGTAAAGGAAAGAACTACAGTCCCATGAAGCATTGTGAATGAAATTAACATACTATCAATTTAAAGTTGTTGATTATATCTATATAAATTATATATTAAGTTTTTTGAAAAAGATGCATACAAATATTATTTATTTTCACATTTTTGTGTAGACTTTTCCTGTTAGCACACCTGTACCAATCCAGTTTATAGCAGGCTATAGTTGGAGCATGGTCAGGTACAGTGTGTGAAATGCGCTTAAACGGCAGAATGGATTCAGCCACTGCACAGGACAGGACAGAGCATGCTGTACTTTCTGATGGTCAGGTTTCCAATACGCAAGACCGCAGTTCAATTTTGGCCTTTGTGTTTTCTGTGCTCTTGTTGCTGGGGGAGGCACTCGAATGTGTGGCAAAATATCTTCAACTAAAGAAAAAAACATATATATATACCAGACTGCAGAACTAGAATGTTCATCAAAAGCTGGAGTCCTAATTATTCATGTAAATAATGAAATTTTGAGATTTAATTAATGTACCACAAGTGAATAATGCATAATAAATATATAAATAATTATTTAAATGAAAATGTGCATTATGAAAAGCGCTATATAAATAAATTTAACTCGATTCAATAGTTTACAAATAAGCCTGATTAGGTCATTATATTGTGAAAATTGTTTTCCCTTCGATTGTGGACTAAATATACTAACCCCAAATTTGTTATTTGATAGACTTGTGTTTAGGTAGTGCTCTTTATGAGAAAAATAATTATGTATGTAGCAGCAATATCAAGAATAATTTTCAGCATCTTAAAATACAGTGGGAGATAATGGGGCAATTTAAGACAGAGAGAGACAGGATGTGAGGATTCAGGGTTAATGGATGTCAAGGGAATCATGATCAAAACCAAAGTCCATGTCTTCTGTTCTCTTTGACAGTACAGCGCTGTTTAAAAATCAATGGAAGAGTCAGGAGAGGAAGTCAGACAGTGCTCAATGGTCTTTTGATCTGTGCATTGCACTGCGCCTTCACAAATAAAGAATAACACTATAAGGCCCCATATGAAATCTGTCTTATTTTCCCCAAAAAATTCCGTCAGAACTTCTTCAATTCTGTTTTATTTTGATATCTTTAAATTAATTATCAAAAAGGAATTTAATTCATAAAACGTTAACAATATTTTAACAATAATAGAATTCAATTCTATGAATTATTTCTACATTTTCATTCGGGTTTTCATTTATGTTCTTTTCATGTTTACTTGTTGTGCGTTTTATGTTCTGGATTCTGAACTGTAAAAAATGATTGTAATTTTAATTCCAAAAGCTTGCTACAATTTCAAAATAGCTTCCCCAACCTTTGTGTAAATGTGTCTTAATCCTTTCAGGTTGTATTTTTTGTCGTTATTATAAAGAATCTGCTTATGCCTCTATTACATTGTTGTTTTTTAAATAAGAGAGTGATGGGGGTGATTGGTTTACTCTTTCATCTGACAAATCTCACTGTATCTTGTGTTTCTATGCATGAATCTTCTTTCCCTTCAGGCAGCAAGTCGTGGCTCCTGGTGTAATTTCTCTTATCAGTTAGACTGGTGAAGGATCCTGAATCAGCAGGTAAGACACTCGCTGACTGATAAATGCATCTCCTAAAGCTTGTTTAATTACTCCTCACTGTACCCGAGCATCCTCCGAGACAGAGCCATCAATCCAGCTCTCCCTCTCTGTCCTCTTTTCTTAATGATTCAAAAACAGCTCTGTAGTTAGGCTGCTCCCATGTCCATGTCCCATTGTGGGCTGCTGCACATTCAGGACTTGGATAAAGATACCACCCACTATAAAGTCCATTTTGCATAGTTAAACTGAAAGTCAAAAGGTTTGACACAATGTTCAAAAGTAAGATTTTAGGCTCAGCTGCATTCATTTGCTTAAAAATACAGTAAAAATAGCAATTATGTGAAATATTATTACAATATAAAACAAGACAGTTAATATATTTTAAAATGTAAGGTAGGTACATGTAAAAGGAGTAAATCCTGTGGTGGCAACGCTGGATTTTCAGCCGTCCCAGTATTCAGTGTCACATGATCCTTCAGAAATCTAATTCTAATATGATGATTTGGTGCTTAAGAGACTCTTATTATTATTATCACGGTTGGCTTAGATAGGAAGACGAAGACAAACCGATTAAGCTCAATATACATCTATTTTAATGAAAGTTCTCTAAGCGGACAAGCAGGATAAACACAATCATACATAATGGAGATCGGACAAAGACAGAGTGAAAAGGGGGAACTAAATAGCAAACACAGATGATGGTGGACACAGGTGATACAGATGAACGTCTCGGTTACGTATGTAACCCTCGTTCCCTGAGTAGGGAACGGAGATGTTACGTCGGATGACGACGAATGGGGTTTCGCTTAGAACACCTATCGACTTCGAGTATTACAAAACGAGCCAATGGCAAAGTAATGCCATGGGTCTGCGGAATTTGCATAGCGTATCTCCGCCTTACCTCGTGGGTATAAAAGGAGGACGCCAGCAAAATGCAGATATGTTTCTTCGCTGAGGAGCCGAGACTGAACTCAGGCGATCCCCGCAGCACAGCGGAAAGTGGCAGGAAGACGTAACGTCTCCGTTCCCTACTCAGGGAACGAGGGTTACATACGTAAACGAGACGTTCCCTTTCGTTGTCACTCCGAGTTACGTCGGATGACGACGAATGGGGTTACCAGTCTAATCACGCCACCTTCACAGCTGTCTTCTAGTGCCCTGCGTAAATCTGAGATCCCTGTCGTAAGACTAGCAAGGACTCCTATTTAACACAGGAATACCAAGGTACACTGGGGAGCATATCCCATAGTTTAGAGGAAATATGCAAATATTGCCAGCCCAAACGGGGGGGACTTAGAGAATACACATATGACCCGAAGTATGCATATGGAGAACACTGGGGTGTCCAGCCGCAGGTGGAATATTTCAACCCCAGGGGTGGCAAGGTGGCTTGCAAAGGGAAAGACACATGCTCAGAGAGGCTTACAGTGGAAATACACATGTGGGGGTCCCTCACAGGAGGGACCATGCACACGGGAGGCACCTAGCCGACGCGCAGGCAATAGACACTGGCGCCGACGTCAGGAGTGCTGGAGGAACTAAGGGCTTTCGGAGAAGCTCACCTGAGGAGAATATCGCACGTATCCAGTCCGTGGAGTGGAATGGCGAGCAAGCGAAGACACCTGAGCGGGTCCAGTACTAGCTGGTTGAAGCGAGTACATGAGAGGACACTGGCTCCACTCGGAGATTGTAGAATCTGGCGAATGTGTTAGGTGTCGCCCAGCCTGCAGCTCTGCAGATGTCTGTTAGCGAGGCGCCATGCGCTAGAGCCCAAGAGGACGCCACACTCCGGGTGGAGTGGGCAGTCACACCAAGGGGGCACGGTCGACCTTGCTGCTGGTATGCCAAAGCAATGGTGTCCACTATCCAGTGAGACAACCTGGAGACAACCTTGCTGGAGAGAGCCTTTCCCTTCAGCTTCCCACCATAACAGACAAGAGCTGGTCTGAGGTCCTGGACAGAGCAGTGCCAAGGCTGGGTCTGCCACCTCCGAGGGCAAAGCTTGCAGGATCACCACCTGGTCCCGGAAGGGAGTGGTAGGAACCTTGGGCACATATCCAGACCGGGGTCTCAGGATCACGTGAGAGTAAGCCGGCCCGAACTCCAGGCACGCTTCGTCAACGGAGAATGCGTGCAGGTCCCCTACCCTCTTGATAGAGGCCAGTGCAACCAGGAGCGCTGTCTTCATCGACAGGAGCTTAAGCTCCACTGATTGCAAAGGCTCAAAGGGAGCACTCTGTAGGGCAGTTAGAACCACCGCGAGGTCCCAAGAGGGAACGAGAGGAGGGCGAGGAGGATTAAGTCTCCTCGCTCCTCTCAGGAACCTGATGATCAGGTCGTGCTTCCCAAGGACTTACCTTCTACCAAGTCATGGAGTGTGGCAATAGCGGCAACATAGACTTTGAGGGTGGAGGGAGACAGCCTTTGCTCCAACCCTTCTTGAAGGAAGGAAAGCACGACACCGACCGAGCATCTCCGGGGGTCTTCTCGGCGAGAAGAGCACCAGCTGACGAAGAGGTTCCACTTCAACGCGTAGACGTGTCTCAAGGACGACGCTCTAGCGGAAGTGATGGTAGCCACCACCGCAGGTGGTAGGGTACTCAAACCTGCCTGGTCCCGCCCAGGAGCCACACGTGGAGGCTCCAAAGATCGGGAAGAGGGTGCCACAGGGTGCCCCGTCCCTGAGAAAGATGGTCCTTCCCCAGAGGAATGGGCCAAGGAGGTGCTGTCGCGAGGAGTATGAGTTCGGGGAACTAGGTCCGGGTGGGCCAGTAGGGCGCAACCAGAAGGACCTGCTCCTCGACCTCCTTGACTTTGCGCAAAACCTGCGCAAGAAGGCTCACTGGGGGAAAGCCTATTTGCGGCCCCGTGGCCAGCTGTGCGCCAGTGCATCTGTGCCGAGCGTGCCCTCGGTCAGGGAATAATACAGGTCGCAATGGGTCAAGTCGTGAGAGGCAAACAGATCTATCTGTGCGTCCCCGAACTGGTCCCAAATCAGCTGAACCGACTGGGGATGGAGTCGCCATTCTCCAGGGAGGGGCTGAAGCCGTGAGAGCTCGTCGGCTGCACAGTTCAGGACTCCGGGAATGAAAATGGTTCGAAGCGACCTCAGATGCTTCTGACTCCATAAGAGGAGGTGGCGGGCGAGTTGCGACATACGGCGCGAGCGTAGGCCACCTTACGGTTGATGTACGCTACTGTGGCGGTATTGTCTAATCGGACTAGTACGTGTTGACCCCTGAGCAACGTCCGGAAGCGGTGCTGGGCCAGCAACTCGAGGCAATAGACATGCCAAACTGCTCAACACTACATGCGAGAATCACTGAGCTTCAGGAGCAACCTTGCTCAACACCTAAGTGTAAAGAAATTCACTGAAATTCAGGAGCATTTCTGCTCAACACCTGGGTGTGATAAATCTCACTGAATTTTTCAGGAGCATTTCTGCTCAACATGAGAGTGTGACAGCATGTCCATTGCGCATGGCGCCCCAGCCCATGGAGGCATCTGTTGAGGCAACAACATGCCGGGAAGCTCGTTCCAGGGGCACTCGGACCCGTAGAAAACTGAGGTTCGACCACGGGGTGAGTACTGATGGCAGGTCGGAGTAACTGGTACTCGGAGGGTGCCGTGTTGCCATGCCCACCTCGGGACTCGGTCGCAAAGCCAAAGCTGAAGCGGTCTCATATGAAGCAATCTGAGCGGCGTACCGCGGCTGCAGATGCCATATGCCCCAGGAGCCTCTGAAAAAACGTCTCAGGAGTGAGCTTCAGACAGCCAGTCACCGAGATAGTTCAGGATGCGAACCCCGTGTTCCCATGGAGGAACAAGGGCTGCCTCAACAACCTTGTGAAGGCGCGAGGAGACATGGCTAGCCCGAATGGGAGAACAGCGTACTGATATGCGCGCGCCCTGACAGCAAACCGTAGGTATGGTCTGAGTCGAAGGAGAATGGAGACATAAAAGTAGGCGTCCTTCAGGTCGATTGCTGCAAACCAATCCTGTGGCCGCACACATCCAGAAATGCGTTTGGCCAGGAGCATCTTGAACGGCAGCCTGTGAAGGGAGCGGTTCAGATGCGTAGGTCCAGGATTGGCTGTAACCCACCAGACTTCTCCGGGACAATGAGGTAGGGGCTGTAAACCCGGACCTCATTTCAGCTGGAGGGACAGTCTCAATTGCACCCTTCGCCAGTAGGGTAGCAACCTCCGCTCTCATGATAGCATAGCCATCGACCAAAGTGGAGCGGACTCCCCTGAAGCGGGGAGGAGACCGTGTGAACTGAATCGCATAGCCGAGCCGATGGTTCGCGCGACCCAGCGGAGCAGATAGGGATGCTCTAGGCAGGCTCCCAACTGTGCCAGCGGCGTCAAGAACCACAGACGTCCCCCCGGTGGTGCAGCGAAGCGGAATGACCGGCCCAGACATGCACGGCATAGCGGCCCGGTGTGGGGGCAAGGTCATAACCGCACCCTGACAGAGGAGGCCAGGGAAGGACCAGCGTTCCACGGGGGCCTGCTCTATCAGGGGCCCGGCGACAGAGGGGGACAGGGGCGAAGCGGTCCGTGGACGGCACGCCGTGTCAAACGGACGAAGAGAGCACGGCTTGTGAGCGGCGCTCTGTGACGTCCGAGAACTCTGTATGTTCAGAGACGAGAGAGTCAGCTCTTTCCGAATAAGGATTCTTCCCCAGCCCTCCACCGGGGAAAGGAGTGGCCCTGCTACCAACTCCTGGAAAGAACTGAGTCTCATCTCTGAGCAGCCCATCTCAAAAGTGCCGCTTAACCCGGCGTTTAGTGGGGGGAGGGGCTGGAGAGGGCTGTGGCATCCCCCCTACGGTCTTCCAGAGCAAAGGCCCGGGTGAACGGGCGGGGTTGGAACCGTGGGAGGGCGCCTTCGGCGGTGAGCAGACTGAGGGATCTGAGCGGATGGCGGGGCCGTCGGGCAGAATAACCTCAATTTGCTCACGGGCGGTTGAGAACTGTTGGGCAGAAGCACTCAACCGCACCGCCGAAGAGGCCGACCTGGGAGATGGGGGTGTCGAGCAGACGGGTCCGCCCGACATCGCGCACATCAGACCGGTCAGCCCCAGACTGGTGAACATCAACTGACTCCGAGAGCGTACGGCCACTTTCGTTGCTCGGAGAGCAAGGTCAGTGGCAGCACGCAGCTCACTGAAGAGCCTCGGTTCAGTCCAGCCCTCCTGCATGTTCATGAGCATCTGGGTCAGGTAGACCAGCAGAATGGTCATGGGATGCAGTGAGGCGGCTGCCTGCCCTGTGGCACTATAGGATTTCGCCACAGATTAGTGTAGACGAAAAGAACTACAGGCTTTGGACGGGTGCTTAGGATTGCGCCGGGAAGCACTCTGAGGACACAGTAGCATGGCAACAGAGCGTTCAACCGGGGGGACCCCAATGTACCCATGGGCAGCGGCCCCTGAGGGGAGGAAAGGCGGATGAGACCAACGAGATGACCCGTGATCTCATCATGCACATCCGGGAGGAAAGATATTGGGGTTTGCCGTGGACGCGGGTCGGCGGCCTCACCCAAAAACCAATCGTCCCGGGAAAGCATGGCCATCATCTCCGGATCAGACTCAGGCACAACCGTATGCACACCAGAAGGAGGCAACTGTGACGAGTCATCATTTCCAAAAGAATCAAGCCCACCTAGTGATGCTGCTACAGACACAGCATCATCATCTGTAGCTTCAAATGATAACACACAGGCCACCCGAGGGTAGACTAGTGGAATCATCAGTTCGCTATCGGGCATCGTCATTAAAGAGGGGGGGCTGGGGCGTGGACACAGAGTCGGCGCCTTGTTCCAGACCAACACCCTCAGGTCACCCTGGCCACCAGCCGAAGATCGGGTGTTGGATGAGGGGACTCTCACTCTTGCGAGTTCACCGAGTCTCGACCTATATATGAGGCAATGATCACGTTCCCAGAGAGAACATGAGTCATCCACGAGCGCTGTTCAAGCATGATCAAAGCCCAAACACATTAGACAGCACTCGTGCCCATCAGAGTCCGATACCAGTCCGCTGCAACCAGAAATGCACGGGCGAGCCGTCTTTAAAAAGACATGCCGCGTGCGAGCTCTTTTATGAGAGGAGAAAAAACTCGAAAACGCGATGCTGAGGCGCACAGGGAGACACACACACACTGGCAGATCACTGCACAGATCAGCAGGCACTGTGAACTCGCTGCAGATTGCCGTCACACCAACACCGGAGAGAGAAGCTCGTCTCGTAGAGCGAAGTCAGAGATGTCTGTGGAGTGAAGAAATACTCTTGGAAGAGAAAACATATCTGCATGTTGCCGGCTTCCTCCTTTTATACCCACGAGGTAAGGTGGAGATACACTATGCAAATTCCACAGACCCATGGCATTTCTTTGCCATTGGCTCGTTTTGTAATACTCGAAGTCGATAGGTGTTCTAAGCGAAACCCCATTCGTCGTCATCCGACGTTACTCGGAGTGACAACGAAAGGGAACTAATGATGTTAACCAGGGAGACAGACTAGTGGCGGGAAACTGAACAAAGGAACATGTGACAAATGACAACTAACTGAAAAGTCCATGAACACAGTGACATCAATGTTGAAAACAGTTGTGCCGCTTCAATATTTTTTGTAGAAACCGTAATACTGTTTTTTTTTTTCCTGGATTATTTGATGAATAGAAAGTTCAAAAGATCTATTTATTTGAAATAGAATTAATTTTTGATCAATTGAACGTGTTCTGGCAGAATAATAGTATTAATTTCTTCAAATAATAAATCTTTCTGATCCCAAACTTTGGAATGGTAGCGACTTTAGAAAAATGTTTTTCAAACATACCATTCTACAATGTAAAAAAAAAAAATCCATTACATTTTCAGTAAAAAACCGGCAGCTGTGGTTGCCAGAAGTTTACAGTAAAAAATACAGTAGCGAAATTTTAGGTTTTACAGACTTAACTTAAATTTACAGTAAAAAAAAAACGTATCTGATATAATGTTAATTCACCGACATATTGAAGTACTAATATCTGTTTTGTACCAGTGTAATACACTGACAATCATCAATCACAGTGGTGTTTAGAGTAATACGAGGATTTAAAGCTCAAAACAAGCAGCTTTTTCACAAGTTGAGAAAGTTAATACTAATGTATAGAAGCTGCACAGTGTCATTCACACAAACACTAAACACCATCATGTTAACACACATGAAAGCATCTTTTACCATTAAAAACACGATCATTTTTTTTACAGTGTAGACAAAAGCCGTCTTCTGTCAAAGAAAGAAGTGTATTGGTAGATCTGGCATGGGCAGTGGCTTATAAAGATTACACTTTTTAAAAAGTAGCAGAATAAAGTGAAACATCCTACACATATACTCCAACAGAGCAACATTTCAGCAGCTGGACAGAGAAGTGAATGTTCTGAATTTGACCCAAGGTTGAAACTGCTGGCTCAGTACCATGGCCAACTGTGCAGAATTGTTTCTTTATGGGATAAATATTTTACCAGCATCAATCATGCAGCATTGGTTAGATTCAAAACTGTGTTGTAATTAATTTTGCCGCCTTTCTCCTTTTTTTTCCCCTAAATAATGTTTTAAAATATGAATTTTAGTGATTTTGCCAGAGGGCAAGTACATTTTCACTGCTAAGACTGAGGCTCAGCTCAATAGCATCAATAATGCAGATGGTTAACAACTGTTGTATTACCATTACACGTCCTTAAGAATGAAAGGAAATTGAGAGCAATCATGAATCACTAATATAAGCAGATTATAATCAAAATGGATGGACCCTTGAAGAACAAAAGATCATGAAAGATTGGAAATTAATGTTTTTATGAGTTTGTATTCAAATAGGCCGCTTCATATTTTAAAACAAATTGCGGTAAGTATATGAAAATAGGAAGATTAAGAAAAGTAAAATTCAAAATCTGTGTTTTCCATTGTTCCCCAATCCTCCATTATAGGAATACTATGCCTTTTAACATTTTGTGCAAAATACACAAGCATTTACTAAAAGTTTATTCTTTCCTTGGCGACTTTTTGGCTGGTGGTTTTCCTGTGGTTGATTTGAGTCAATATTTGGAGAACCTCAAACAGATTAATAAGTAGTTTCTTTTACAACCCAAACAAATGGTGTTTCAGTAGCAGCCCCAAAATAAAGATGTTTTTACTCTCTTACTTTTTAATTTAACATAACTGTTTGTACAGTGATATATTTTTATTGTAATTTTATTGGTAGTTCTATTGTAGTTTTGCTAAGTCAAAGAGACTGCTTTTTACATGCAGGCTATTTTCCTGGAATGTATAAAGCAATGCATTGATAATGTATATTCCCAATCTTAAAACTGGAATATTGTCTGTTAATAATAGGAACTTCTGCCTATAGGCCCCAATCACCGATATGAGGTTACCCAAGGTTCTGTTTTAGGCCCTTTTATATTTCCCTGATATAAACTTCCGATGGTGTTCTTTTTCCCATAAAAACATTATTTCACTATAACACACCACATTTTCCATTGAAATCTGATGTCTATTTTGGGTTGCTTTGAGAAGTTTAGATATTGGGTAGCCAATAATTCTGTCTAGTTAATTAATCAATCTGTCGATATGGTATACCTAACCGTCCTTATCTCCAACTTTATAAGCTACATTCATCCGAGTTCTATGCAGCTAAACAAAGCTTTTCAAAGCCATACATTATGGATCTATGATTTACACAGGGTTAGAAAAAGATAACCTCGAAGTGTAACATTGTTTAGTAGTGTGGAAAAACAAATGAATAGTTGGCTCTATAGTGCACAGGCCAGCAGATAACCAGAGCACAGCTGCTGAGGGTAGAGCTGGAGAGGACAGCACAGGCAAACAATGAACTGTCTCCATTCTGTAGTTATTGCCCATTGGACTGGTTAAATACTGATAAAAGCACAAATGTAAGTCTTGTGTCACTGCAATCACAGTGAATTGTGACAAATTAATTTATACCCTCTATTTCAGAGGATCAACTTTTGTACAATAAACATTTTTTCAGTGCTGCTTTGGCTTAACACTTGATGGCTTGTTAGGCTAAATCATTTGAAAACCACTGATATATATACTTTTTCAATTAAAATGAATTTAAATGAAACAATTTAACAACACATTTTTAATTGTTGTCATTCAGCAGACGCACTGTGCTTATTTTGTCATTCAGTTTAACCAATGTAAAAAATGGCAACAACAACAAAATCTTGCATAGCCCAGTTTTAGCTACTGTAGGAAGTGTGTGCTAGGTTTATAGTATGCCTTTTGCCTGTAGTGACGGTGTTCTCGTCTGACTGGCAGGGGGCGCTCTGCTCAAGCGCAGCGTCGCTCCAGGGTTCTGCAGAAGATATGCAGCAAACTGATGATTCTTTGTTTATTGGATTCTTATTTGACAATATACTGTACACATTCACTCTATGTACTTGCCTTTCATTTTTTACTGGTGAGTCTGAACATGCACAAGTCATTTGTCTTTATGTGCATGTACTTTATGCATACAGAGGTTTACGTGCACTTTTTTTTAATGATTTATTTCTGTTTTAATGTTTTGATGGAGTAGACTATAATGTTTCAGTTGCATAGAATGAAGCCTCTTGGATCAGCACTTGTGGAGGACAGGGAACCAGCATATTTCAGATTATGAACACACAATCTGATTAGATTTAATGAAGCATTTCAGATTCAATAGACTTTTATAGATTTTATAAGGTGTCTGGAGTAAATTGTAAGGACAATTATTTGTTGTAACACTAACTATAAACTGAAACATCAATGGAATTGGTTACAATTACAAGTGTCAGCTTTTCAGGTTGGATACAAAGAGACAATCAAAAATAAATGCATCAAGTTATTTGTGGTTCAATAGGACGGGTTAAATGTAAATGTTCCAGTGTGGAAACAATTTGTGGTCGAGCCAAGGCTTTCCACATTTTAAACCAAATGTGTATTTTAATCACAGAAACATTCTAAGGCAGGATACAGAGATGGTGTCAGATGCCCTTTCCTTCTGAGTCAACAGCCGATTGTGTCTGAGCGAGTTTGAGAAACACTTAATGGCACTTTGCCTCATGTGGTGGTTTGGGGTTGTCGGGACCAGCGCTGTTCTTAAAATCATAGCCACTTTCTAAATTCTAAATTGCATTCCCAAATGGAAGTTGGCCACAGCATCATCAAACAATATATTTACGTGTTACCAGCAAGATGTACTCACTGGTATTATAATTTAGATTTAAAATGGTGTTGAGGAGTTTTTCTGGGCTCCACAAAGCCAAAGTAACAGCAGTCTGTAATTATGTTGTTTCTTCTATCACCATTCATTTAATTCAACCACTAGATGAGGTATTAAAAACTTGGAAAACATTTGGAGTGTATTTTATATCTTAATGAAGAGCAGTTGTTTCATGGTGAGTTTGTTCTCCTAAAAATATTTATTAGTAAGTGTTTTAAGCAGTACAAAAACTTTTGCTGTGCCACAGTCAACTTGATGGTATTTAATCCTACGACTCTTTTGTAAGCAAAGCCCAGCTGTGGGACAAGTAAACTATTATAGTACCATCTATTAAAAAGCCTCATGAAATATAAAGTTGGTAACTATGCAGTCTAATTTGGTCCATTGCTGCTATTTTAATCATAGCATGCTATATATATATCATATCTATGTATGTCTTGCGGGAAAACACAGTGGCAAAGGTTTTAAATGGACCAGTGTTTAACCTTACAGAAAGAAGGCAAAAATGCATTCCTGTTGCTGCTAAAAGATTTAGGCCAGATTTTTGAAGTCTGAACAGTCAAGTTTGAACTCTAACCTCCAACACGCAGCTGGCCGTGACAATCTTACACTGAAAGAGACACTTTAAGTGCTCTTGACAAACAGTCTAATTATGGGGCCACAAAATTCCCAGTGCTCATTACATTTATAATGAACAGGGTAAACTAGAGCAGATGTGTCCTAGTACCTTTCCAGTGTGTGTTTGAGCATTGTACCAAGGCAGTGTGAAATTTCTACATGGTCACTCTATATATACATTTTATCTGCATACATGTATATAACAAAATATTTTTCTAAAACATTGTTTAATCCATAGTAGTATCCAGTACTCTAGTATTTAGTTCTAGCCAATGGTTATGGTATAACGTTTGAAAGTAGGGCAGAGAAATAGGTTTAGTGCATTAAAGGAGTAGTTCATTTATAGTTCATTTATTCCCCAAGGTGAATAACGTCTATGACTTTCTTTCTTTTGTGAAACACAAAATTAGATATTTTGAAGAACGTGCACAATGTTCTTTCCCATACAATGTAAGTTTTAAGGGATAGATCACCCAAAAATGGTGAATTCTGTCATCATTTTCTCATCATGTATGTAACTGTTTTGTCCATACAGTAAAACACTGGACCTCACTGACTTTAATTATACAAACAAAAAACACTAAAACATATTTAAAAATATCTCCTATGTTCGACAGATGAAAAAAAACCGTATACTGGTTGGAACAACATGAGTGATTAAATAGTGACAGAATTTTAATTTTTGTGTGAATTATCAATTTAAGTTGGCTAGTATTTGTGTTCAAAATATACAATATCTTTGCAAATAGTGCGAAAACATACGTGGATAAACCGTTTTCTTCTATTAAGTTATAAAACTGTTTATTACTCATTACAAAATGTTACATAGCAACCTTGAGTGTTACTCCAAACATTGTTGAAGTAAATACATTTCTTGAAGTTTAGTTTCTACTACTAATACATCAAAAAAACTAAAAACAAACAAACAAAAAACAATATAATTGATTACCCCTAGGAGTACTGTGTTGCTTTTCAAAATGTCTCTGTACTTTCCCAAAATCTTTTGTGCAAAGAAATCATGCTTACTTTAATTAAAATTCTTTTATGGCAAGTGTTACACTTAATTTAATACAGACGCAAATTTGACTGCTGTCAGCACTTACAGACCTAAAATTCAATAACAATAACTAAAACAAATTTTAACTGTTAACTATCCTTAAACAGAAAATGATGGAAAAGCCTGTGTGTGCTTAAGTGCTCGTAGAATGTTTTTCCCCAAATGCAGTTTTAAATTTCAGTTGCATCTCCTGATAAAAGTCCTCTGAGTAAACGATCACAAGTGTACACCAGCAAATACAAAACTCACTTTCTGATACTTAAGTAGTCCTGCATTTTATCCTTTCACCATCCCGAAATCGCTCTTTAGCCCCGCAGTTCAGAGCAGTCAGAAATTACAGTAGCGAGTGAACATGATACAAAATGCGTTCAGTCTGTGAAGGTTATGTACAAGCACCTCAGTCCTACATTTGACAAACACATTCCACATTGCTCTGTTGAACAGGAACGAGTTTGGCTGGGTATGAGAGGAGCTGAAAGGGAGGTCAGCAGACAGTGGTCAAATAAGCTTGCGAAGCCTATCTCACAATGTATCACTGACATTTAAGATTCCTTCAAGGAAAGCTTAGTTAGTTTTATTTACATGTAACTGTGTAACACACCGAACTGCAATACTCTGGTCTCTTTTGCGTCTTTATCAAATGTGATATCTCATTGCTTAACCCTTGTAGGATTGAAAAATAAACAAACTACCACACTGTTGCATTTAAAAAATAACAACAACAATAGCAACAAAAAACGTACAGTCAAGAGTAATGTGAAAAGGTCCAACAGTTACCCAGGTAGCTCTTGCATTATCGTATCGATAGTGTTTCAGACAAAAGAGCTCTCAGATTGGACTGAAATAGCACTGTTGCATTGCACTGATTTGTCACTCGACTTTCCTTTGGATGCCTCTGTGGACATCATACCCATCTCCACTTGGGCACCTGTGCCAAGGCAACATGTTTTCAAACAAGACAACTGACACTTTCAAACAGTGCGGTGGGAACAAGCCACAATCAGCCCAGTTGGCCCGTGTTCAAAGAAATGTGCAAATCATAAACTTGAGTGGCAAGAAGGTAATTAACAGAAATAACTGCTCCCGGGTTAAAGCGTTTATAAAACACTGCTATTCGTTGGATACATAGTGTGACCATGCTTGATGGGATTTTAAGGGGAGCATCAATTCTGAGTTAAGTATGGGCTGGGCACATCCGGCCAGGGAATATAAGACTGCATCACCTAGGAAAGTTTAGTGCTGGGGTGCACTGAAGAGAGTTGAGGGGGACTGAAAGCTGGCTGGGGGTGAAGGGCCGACATGGGGTAGAGGCCAGGGTGCAGAATGTCCCCGTATGAGGTGCCCACTTGGTGCCTGTACATGTGGGTGGGATTGGCGGCCAGGAATTGTCTTTGCATCATTAAGGAATGAATGGCGAAGGGGGGCATGTATGGTGACAGAACAGCCTGGTTCTTCAAGTACTGCAGTGGATGGGAGTAACTTGGGGTGACGTGGGAGCCCAAGCTCTCACACATGTCCTGGACCTGAGATACAAATGTCCCTGGATACAGCCCTTGGAATAGGTGAGAGTGTAAGGGGATCTTGTGGCCCTCTGAAATGTAACTATTGATGTGCACTGCGTGAGCAGGTTCTGCTGGCTTCATAGACTCACTGTCAGCTTCTGGCGTCCTTGGTTTCCCCGGGCCGTCTCTTTGTGTCGAGCAGTGCAAGGGTGTCACAGCCCGGATCTTCTTCTCCGATGGTCCGTTCTCCAAATCCTCAACGCTCCTTTTCAGTGGCCGTGCTGTGCAAATATTCTGTGTGCTGCTTTTTGCACTCAGAATGGGCCGAGCCATCTCATCGATCTTGTGGCTCAAGGTCTCTTCTCCTCTGCCGTTGTGTGATTTCTCCAGAACTTTTGAGTGAGATTCGGTTACCTTTTTAGATGCGGACACGGTCATGGGAGGAACACGACAGGCCCTGGGATGGTAATCTATGCTTGAGCTCTGACTGTTGCCTGCTTGAAAGAGAGGAGAGTTTTTAATGTCCTGTTGCATTGTGGGATGTGGTATGCCAGTGAGAGAGGATGATGAAAGAGGCAGTTTGTGAGGAGAGGATTTTGGGAGACTCAAATCAGTTGGTTGCTCCTCTGTTACCCTTTCTGCAGGAGGTCCCTTTTCTTTCTGACTAAGCCGGGCACAGAAATTCAAACCCACATTGTCGGGATGCTGACTTAGGGGGAAACCCTGGGCGGTCTCACAGTCTCGAGGGTAAATGTCTCTGCTAAGATACTTGCTTATCTGCTCCTTGCTCAGGTGGTGCTCAGTTTGTCGGCAGAGATTCTGTAGGTGTGGTGAGGAGTAAAAGTCACTCAGGAAGCTGGGAGCCTTGCCAGGACGAGGCATCTCAGCAGATTTCTCCATGCTGGAAATGGGGTCGGCTCTCATAATGTACGGCTCTCTTATCGGGGTAGGCTGTGACTGGGGTATTGGTTCTCCCTCACCAACCCCGTCTTTCTGAAAGCCCTCTGTTGAGGACCTCCTGTCCTCACTAACCCTGGACTTGATGCTATGAGCATGCTGAATAACTGATGGTCGTTTGATCACCATGTTTGTCTCTGCAGTGGAAGAAGCATGGGAGCTCTGCTGTCCAGCAGATGAGTATTCTGTACTACCGCTGGATAACCCCCTACTGACCAATGGAGGTGGAGGTCCATATGGGTAATTATTAAGCAGTCCTGTTCCACTGACTTGGGACAGCATCTTCTTCTTAGCTAATGGGGACATGATGCCAGGATTACCCCTAGGGTAGATGAGAGGATTAAAATTGAAGCATGCTTCTTCCTTTTTAGTAGGCTCGGCCCTTTCAGGTGGGATTTCAGGAGATGTGACAGGTTTCTGCTTAATGGTCGGAAGCACCATTCCCACCTGGTTTAGGCCCTCTTTTGGCCTAGACTGTTCAATGTTTGCAAGGGCCCCTGGAGGTACCTTGTATTCCAGCATCCCATGCTGCCATTGGTCCGGTGTGTGAGAGTTGGGGAGAGGATGACTGTGGTGCAGCGGCAAGGCAGCAACAGGAAACACGTCACAATCCTCTGACTTGAGTGGTGCATCATCTTGTGGAAGTGAGGGCAAAATATTCCCATTTACATGCTCATATGCATTGTGGAGCACAGGTTGATCTTCATCCTTGATTACTAGCTGCACACCTTCATCTTCAGTAAGAGGACTCTCTGCTTCTCTGTCCATCGGGGTTAGAGTCAGGGACTGTTGGCCATCCTGCTTCTCCTGGAGCTGTTCCGTGTCGTCCATCCCCTACAGACACATAGAAACAATACTTAATGGCACAATAAAACTAAGAATATTGACAGGCATACATTTCTAACACCGTTACACCCACACATAAGTTAAGCCATATGAAATTCCCACAGGCGATACAACTCTGAACATTTACTAAAAGATGTAGACATTTTGAATTTGTATTTATTTAAAAAATGTTGACCTATAATACATTTGAATATAGCTTACATTGTAGACTTGATCAATTCTCATTTCTGCAGTATTCAGAATGTGAATAGGTAAAACGAGATTGACATGCATGTTATTATTCTGTTATACCTCAAAGTAAGTTTCAAGGTCCTTTGAAAGCTTTAAGAGTAGTCTGCTTGTGAGAGGTTCAGCAGTGAGTTTCGAACATGGTATCGATATTATAACCAGTCAGAGAGAGGAGTTCTAACAGCTTTTAGACAGATGGGAGAGGTTGAAAGATAAAATTACAAAATTGATTTATTATCCATGTGTTTGATTTGGACTGTAAAATCTTGTATTTTTAACTTTTGTGTTACTGCTGTAGCGTATCACAACATGGGATTATGTAGCTCAATCACGGACAGTCCTGAAATTTGCATGCAATATGTCAGTCGGCCCAATGCCGGATCATTTTGACTAGGTGGTTTTGGATGTTCTGAATTGATTTTGAGTGCGAGTAAAACAAACCAAGTCATATAGCATAAACCATACAAACAAACTTGCTGAAGAATGCTGTAAGTTAAGCATCTACATGCTAATGGCCAAAGTCTTTTGCAAGACACGCAGAAGTTGTGTGCATCCACAGATGACCTTACGCTTAATGCGTACCAGTAGCTGAGGTGCAGGTTTAAAGCTGATACCTCAATGCTTTCCCCATGCAAAAATCTCTTCTGTCCCTTTTTAACACAAATGAGATAGAGGATGAGGCTGTGTAAGCTTTCCATCATTTCAGAGCTGAACAAATCAATTCCAAAATCCTCTAAATGCAGTCTGCTTAAATGAGAGTAGAAAACAGAGTCAGCATGATTGCATAAAAGAGACAACCGATACCTGCTGCCATCCCCGTGATCCAGAGCATGATGGAAGTTTTGCACTTTGGACAAACTTCACATGTCTCTAATGAGCAGATGCTTTCCGGAACTTCAGAGTGGTGACAGCGGTGCAGAAGAGAGGCATGCACCGCCCATCTATTCATTATCAGTGTTGGAGGAAGAGATGCACAGATGTTTGACATCAGCTGGTGTCAAATAAAAGGCTGCCTCATCCCTTTCACTCTACTTCCTCACTCAAGCAAAATGAATGTGTAACTACATGTGAATAATCGCATGTTCATACACCACATTACATAGAGATAAATAGCTTGTCCCAGCTTGTTTTTGTAGACTTGAAAATAGAATGATTGCCTTGAACTACTATCTGACAGCTTTTGAGCACAATTTTATAGTAATTAATACAGAATGTCCTAATTTTAAAATTGTAACAATTATAGTTTGTTATTATTTTCTGTTTGCATTTTAATTCTATTTCAAGTTTTGGTGGTTGTATTGTGTTTTGCCATTTTTATTAGTTATATTTTTTTTAACTTAACTTTTTTTTTAGAGACCGGGGACAGTTGCAACACTTTTTGCATTTGGCTCTGTTACTCAGAGACGGTTTGGATTAAACACAGCAATTGTTTATACAATAAACTTACATCTGTCTGTTAATAGTCTAAACCATTTAAATATAATCACAGAATCTACATTTTTCACAATTTGCATTTGAATGTAAGGAGTCAGATGTTGCAACTGACCCCGGGCCCGGGGACAGTTGCAACATTGTTTGGGGATGGTTGCAACATGCTACAAATACAATATATGTCAGTGTTAGCAAAATTATTATTATCAAAAATGCAAGTTATAATAATATTACAGTGTTATTTATTAATCAGCTTTGATTAGATGACAATTATAGATTTATCTAGATGAGTAGGCCTTATGTGCAGATATGTGCAGAGTGGGGGAGGGCATCCAATTGAGCATGTGCAGTGTGAGTGTCATCACTCTACCTTGTTTCTGATTGGAGAAAAATGACATGTTGCAACCATCCCCTGTTGCAACTGTCCCCGCGCTCCCCTACTAATTTTACAAATTTTGGTAGCACTTCATTTTACAGTCCTGTTCCGCATGTACATACTATGTACTTATAGCAATTATAATAACTGAGTTCTAACTAGGTAATAACCCTAAACCTACACCTAACCTTAACCTATGTAGCTACAGTACCTTATATATTTCTTACACTGTAAGTACACATACTGTAAAATAACATGTAACCCTAATTATTATTCCAGTTTAAGTTTAAAAAAAATATATATTTAAATTACTATATCATTTCATATAAATACATTTAACTTTTAAATACTTAGGACATGTGCTCTATGGTACATGGGTATAGAGTAATGATATTTTGGTAGTGATAACTGAATCAGAGCCGGCGGCAGAAACAAATCAATGGACGGCATTTAATAGTCTTGGGGAGGGCCTTATTATGACATCCAATAAATTGGAGGGGGGGCTGCTTATATGCGTTAATGAGGCACACTAGCACACGCACGCAAGGTCTCGCGCTCTCTACCTCTCTGCCGTGCGCGCTGTTTGAACGTATATTCACGTAGACTTTCGAAAACCGAGACATATTCATCGTAGCCTTTCGAAAACCGGGACATATTCACATAGCCTTTTGAAAACCGGGACATTCAGTGTCCCGGGAGAGTTTATAAATTTCCCGGGACAGGTTGTTAAAAAGAAGAACAATCCCGGAAAAACCGGGACGGGTGGCAACACTAGCTACAACAGTTTCACAGCGATTTCAATATCCTAACTACAATTAGCCTATTGCCCAATCATATTTCGGCTATCATGAGATATCATGTTACAGTTATAGCCTTGGTCTGCATTGTTCCGTGAACACAGCATGCTATAAGCCAACTTCCTATAATAACAGCCAAATAGTCACAAATCTCAAGTTAAGGATTAAATCAACCACGCATAATCATCTACGACGCACTCACACACATATTGCATATCAGTGTCAAATGCATAATTTACACCAGGTGCAACGAAGAGTAATAAAACCAACTGGCCTACTCACGTTCTTAATACAGCTGAAGTCGACGTTTTTGGGATTGGAATCTCCTCGTGAGTTTCTCTTTCCATTCGTTTCTGAATAGGCAAAACCGAGCACGTCGCTTCGCTATAACTTTACCGAGACGCTGCGGTCAGAGCGGCTCAGCGGAAAACCCCTTTTTTGTAAACAATCAGTCAAACTTCCGGGAGTTTTTTTTATAAGATTATGAGTCAAACATTGCACTTAAATACACATCGATAAATATATAAATACTGCACGTAAATTATTATTATTATTAAAATAATTTATTAAATGCAAAATGGATGGAGGGGGGGCACAGGAGCTCAGTAGGCGGGCCCGGCCCCCAAAAGCCCGCCCATAGCGCCGGCCTTGAACTGAATGTGTGGTGACAACACTAGGGGCACTATTTAAAGCACATGGTCTAAAGTGCATAGTGCAAGTGCACTTAGTGCGTGTCCGAATCCACCTTTGCTAGTTTAACGACGGGAAAAATGGTCGGAAAGGGTTGTCCCTATTCTCTTAACGAGTAATGGGTGTGTTCTGGGCTTTACGTGCAATAAACCAATTCAAGTCTCATCTCCCATTCCCTTTAAATGCCAGTTGCGCTTGCACCATGGCGGATTCGCTATTTACATGACGGAATTTGATAGTGGAAAGACTGAACGCTTCTCCAGAGAGGAAACTGATCTGCTCTTGCGCGAGGTTAAAGCGCGCAAGCAGACTATCTACGGGACAAGCCGGATTCCACCATATCTTTATGTACACAATAATAATCTTTTACATTGTAATCCTTTTATTTTTAATATTTGGCTGGTTTGTGTGCAGCTGCGTCCCTGTGTGTGGAAAAAGCAGAGTACGCTCGTGTTGGACCCACCTATAGGTGCACATTACAAACGCGCTCTTTAAATAACACAAAAAATATTGCCTTTAGACCAGGTTTCAGTTTGTCAATGGCGTCGTCTATTTAAGTTCCCTCAAAATAGCAACGCGCCAACAATGCGCCTGAACACACCTCGTTTTCAGACCAGCACGCTCATGGGCGCACAAATGGGCGCAAAAGCATTTGCTATTTAAATAACGTGGCGCAGGACGTGAAAATGATAACTGCGTCTGGCTGAAACTAGCAAAAAAAAAAAACTCACGTCGCTGCATTGAGCCGGGTGTATGATAGGGCCCTAGCTCACAAATCACATATTCACTGTAAAGTCGCTTTCCAAGTAACTATTTAAGACCTAAGATTTAAACCTTTGACACTAGGGGTCGCTCTGTCTATCGCCCTTTAGACACTTGTACAAGTTAGCAGGAAGGTCTTTGGAGCCACAAGCAGCCAGTGACTAGCAGGCAAAATTACCCAGCTGTAATGTGGCGTGACTGCCCGTTGGCTCAGCGTGTGTCATTCAATAGCCTTGATTGTATTTGTTGCCTGAGGAAGGACTGATTTAACAGTGCTTACAATGCTCTGATTCTTACCAGAGCAACGCGCCTATATTTGTAACATGCCCTGATTATACTCTACTGACATGCAGGCCCCCGAAACAACTCCCAGCATCTCTCTCTCCAAATATTCTCCCCAAGATCTATAACTCTACTTTAAGTGTTTTTTCCTCCTTTCTGCGCTCCAGTCTTGTCATATCGGCTCTGCCTCAAACAGAGAATTCCATTTTCATTTTCTGCCTTGTACAATGTTCAATCAATTATCTGGAGAGGCCTTTCAAATTACACAACATACCAGACAGATGAGCTAGGCATGCAGCTGGAAAAGAACCTACAACAGCCCTTTTTGTTTCCACACTATAACCTATTACTCATTTCATGTGAGGTAGAAATGAATACGGACTTCGTAACGGCTTTGAAATGTGTCTAAATTTGACAATTCGAGAGAATTTTTCAAACAGCCCTTTCATCTTTGTAATCATTTGCTTATTCATGTGAAAATAATAACTCAATTTTCATTCCCTTCCACAGCCGTGCTCTCCTTTTTCATATGTATGCTTAACTGGAGAGACATTTGCAAATCACCATGGATTTATTGGCTTCCAAGGATAAAAATAAGCCCACGGTTTCTATAAGAACACAAATGTGGCATGTAGTGCATATTGGATTCTAAGATGTTATAGGAAAACATTTCCACCACAGCAGCTCTGTGCACAAAAAGGTCTTGTCGATAAAAAAAAAAGGGAGCACTGTCATGATTTCCCCCACAATTCATCTTCAAATTGATTTGTGGACAACTCTCAGAAGGAGCTTATGGAAAAAGGAACTGTAAGGGAAACCTCATGCTCTGCAGTCCAGAGATACACCGAAAATAACAGAATCGGGCACAGCGTATAAATCACCTGGAGTTAGTCAGGCAGACAAATAGCATTTGATTTCCATGCAGTCAGAGCTTCCAAAACAGCCCTAATAATTATGTTAAAAGCAGCTGCTCCTGACAGTACTATTCTCACACGCTTGTCACAGCTTATTTGTTGAGGAGAGGAAAAGCACCCAGCTTGAAGTGGTCTGTCATGGTTCTTCTTCCAGACAACCTTTTAGCATGTATAGTATCTGTATTATTATTGTGCATTTACTGCATTGGATTCTATGACAGCGCTTAGAAACCTATGGTAGAAATGTGGCCTTCTGGGCTGGAAGAGTGTTAATATGCCAGAATGTAAATTCTCCGTGTTGCTTTTAAACAGATTAAACACTTAAAGACTGACCAGCTCTGGGACTTTAGCTGAGATGTCCATTTCGTTCCGAGGCACCGGTTTTTGTTCATCCTTAGGGCGCTTGATGGCCATTATCTTTGTTTTGACAATGGCCTCCTGGACACTGCCCTCCTGTTTGCGGGGTTTGACCGGCGGAAGGGGCTTGTCCTCCTCTCCTTTAGTAAACCTCTCATAGGGTAGGATGAGCCTGAGGAAAAGGAGGAAGTGATACAGGTTTAGTGGAATCAGACCGATTCGTCATCTGTTTGCACTTCTATTACTATACACATTCCTGTCTTCTTCCTCAACTGATACAAAATAATAACTGATAGCATTGTTTCCTGTTGGCTTTATTTGTTATCCTAGACAAACTATGGAATTGACTCATGCATGACATGAAACAAAAGAAATGTCTGCTTCCTATAAACCGATGTTACTGAAAATGTTTTTGGTTACAATAGATGGCTGTTTCTTCATATGGGCACTTTTGGCCCTGTGGACTTATACGAATTATATTCCCTTAAAACACCTCTTATTTTATTTTATTTTATTCTGTTTACTAAACTTCTTTTTAACCAACATGAACAAATGTAATTTCCACAACATCTCAAATCCCCATTGAATATATGTGGAATAAATTACATTATAAACGTACTGCTATGGCTAATTTCCCTAATTAAATGATTTTTTGCATACTTTTACAAAATAGTTTTGTGAAATGGCATATAATATTGACTGAAAAGTAAATAGTAATGTTTTATTACTAAAAATAAAATAAATAGCTTTAGAGTATAATATTTGAAAGTCGGCGTGAAATGAAAATTTTACCCTATTTTTTAAATGCATGTTATTGATCTTGTAAACAATGTGCTGAATTGTTTTTTAACCATGATTTTTTTTTCTTTTTCTAATGGTCTGTTATACTCGGATGTACACCACGATATGAAAGAAAAGATCAGTTGCTCCTTTCGTTTCATTGCACTTTAAGATAGAAACTCTTGGTCAAGGGTTACAAAATAACATTTATGTAAAAAAGGCCCAAATAAATAAGTCATGTTAAAAGTTTCCAAGACAGTTTAAAGTTCAAATTTGTAAGTATTAGTAGAAAAATCAGCAAATGGGACATAAAAGTGCCTGTAGTTGAAGGAACACCCAGCTATGAACACTTGAATGAATGATTACACAAGCAAATGCCTAACCACAATGAGGCAAATATGGGACAAATTGTGGATAATGGGCTTGATCCTAATGAAAATGTACCTTTTTCTGTATTGCACCACATCATGTCAGATCAGCACCATCCAGAAAACTAAGACAGAAGACTAATGAAATCAAAGCCAAGATGACAGCAGATATGAAATTATGATTTACTTGAGAATGTTATTGACGATGGAGGTACACAGCAACATGATCTGCCTTTCTACTCTTGTAGCTTGTAAGTTTTTAGAATGTGTCTGATGTGATTAATGAGTCAGGCTGGGAACTGTTGAAGGCATGCGGAATTAGAAATATCAACTGTAATACGCCAGCTGTAATCCAGTACATTTCACATCTTGTGCATCACGATACACAAATGAAAAAAAAAATGAAAGAAAGTGGAATCCATCAACATGATGGAGACCGCTAAATGCAAAATACTGCTCTATTACAATTATATTATTAAAGTTGTTGTTTTTTTTGGCTTCATTTTCCCCGTAATTCTCTTTTTCATTCTTTCCATTCCTGTTTAATAAGATCCGTTGGTATCTCAAGAGGGATTTATCTCCTCTAGTTTGTAGCAGTGTGTTTACTCAACGGCGGGATGTTCGGGGCTCTCGGAGGCGGGACGCATTGAGCACGCTCAGACAGGGGCTGTGCGGGAAAACTATGCCGGCTGAGGTTTGGCGTCCGGCCAGCGGCAAAGCTAAGCAGGAGCCCAGAGGGAACATTCATCTTCAGATCCCATTACCAAAAGAGTTTAAACATGTTACAGCTGCTAAAAGTGGAAAACGGCTCGGTCCGCGCAGTCAAATCAAAATAGCAGGCAGCTGCCAAATACTTGATTCCCACTGTAATGTTTCACTTCATGTTTACATAATGGAGGTATAATAATGCACACAATGACTTATCTTGTTCGCAGCTAATCCTCAGAAATCTCCCTCGTCTGGAACTAAAGGAGTTTTTTTTCCCCCTCAAACCCCCATAGAGTCCTTAGTGAGCTTTAAGCTGGTCTTATGACAGCCTCATTTCAAAGTGCAAAAAACAATGTTATATTTACCTAATATTCTCTTCCGATTGGTGGAGAGATAATTGGTATCAGATGTGACTGTTTAAACTTGCCTATTTATGTCTGAGTACTTTTCTTATGTGAGAGAGAGTTGAGATAAGAATGGAAATAGCCCTCTGTCACAAGGTGAGAAGTCAGGGAATAAATCATGACGAATATCCCCACTCCTCCTTGCCACATGGCCATTTATGGGAATAACAAGTCACCGTTCCCTTCCCATCTCAGTTCACAGAGGGGGGAAACAAAACTGTAGAAAATCTTTCCTTACAAGTAAGGCTGTGGAGTGTTTCCTCAGAGGAAAATGTTTTTAAGAGGTTGAGAGGGCGTCTGTGAGATTAGAATTTTTTGTTATTTTCATTGAGCTCAGCAGCTGGCAGATAGACAGCAGTAAAACTCTATTTCATGCAGCCGGTGACGGGCACAATGCCAAGAGCAGGAAATATGCAATTAAACGTCCCTTTATATGAGAGAGAGAGATAGAGCAAAGTAAACACGATGATTTTGTTTTAACATTGGTAGGGATACAGATACACACACACCGCTAATTCTGCAGTCTTTATGTATTCAAGGTTTTCCTTGCCAATCTTTAGGGTATTATGGCTGGATCTATACAAAAATGATGGCTTGGATACAACACCAGCCCTCTTGTTCCTCTGTATTGATACTAAAATGATACCTTAGGCAATAAATAAAATGCCTCAGGTGACAGATAAAATAAAACGTCAATAATATACATCAATCACAAATGTTTTGCTGTTTGTGAACAGATCAGAACAATCAGTTCTTTTGAAAGCAAAGAAAACAAAACGATATGAAAGTGTTCTGTAATTCATTTTGATGACACATGTAATGTTTAGATTTCATGCATTTTGAGCTTTGATGACAACCAAATACTCCATAGAAAGAGTGCAAAATGTTTTATACCTCTGGCTAGCGGTTAAAAAACAAAAAAATTATGCAATTTGTAAAAGGACACTGTTTTGGTTTTGCTTCGGCTCTGCGTGACTGAGCGGATAAATATGCAAATTTATCTGTTCAATAAAATACCTTACCAACCTTTTGAGTCATAAAAATGCCATCTCGTCATTTTAACCAAATCCTTCAGCTCTTGCCATCTACGAAAAGCAAAGCCAATGTTGATTCTTGTTTTATTACGAGCTCTTTCGTGTTCTCTCTTTGCCAGCAGACTCTCCTCGGTTCTGGGTTTAAAAAAACAAAAACGTGTGATTCCCCTGAGCAGGCATGTGATCAGATAAAGACAAAACGAAGGAAACCCTGATCACGCCCCCCCTCCCCCGCAGGGAATTATTAATAATTTATCAAATTAAAAAAGAAGTAGCTTATATTGCAATAATACAGGCTATTGTACTATAAAAAAATTAAATAAAAAAATCGACTATTTAATATCCATGATATTTTAGATTATAATACAATATAAAGTATGATTTAATAGAAGTATTAATAGTTATTATTCAAATATGAATATTAATAATAATAATAAATTAATTTATACTTTAAGTATTATTAATTTATTTTACAGAACAACAGTAAAATTACAATATTAACACATTTATGGTTGTCTTCCTTTCTTTGTTAAACCTGAAACTGAAAACGCAGTGCTGTTACAGTACTCAATATATTTATATAATTACACAGAGGTGTCAAGTAACGAAGTACAAATACTTCGTTACATTACTTAAGTAGAAATTGTGGGTATCTATACTTTACTTGAGTAATTATTTTTCAGCCAACTTTTTACTTCTACTCCTTACATTTTCACGCAATTATCTGTACTTTCTACTCCTTACATTTTATAAATAGCCTCGTTACGTCAAATATTGATTTGCGGATAGCCGTTTTTACAATATAGTAGCCTACTGTAAGACAATCGCGGGATAAGTGGCAATCACGGCATGAGAGAGAGAGAGAGAGAGAGAGAGAGAGAGAGAGAGAGATACTGTGTGTTTGTGTGTGTGTGTGTGTGTGTGTGTGAGAAAGAGAGAGAGAGAGAGAGAGAGAGAGAGAGAGTGTGTGTGTGTGAGAGAGAGAGAGAGAGAGACTTTGTGTTTGTGTGTGTGTGTGTGTGAGAAAGAGAGAGAGAGAGAGAGAGTGTCTGTGTGTGTGTGTGAGAGAGAGCGAGAAAGAGAGAGAGAGAGAGTGTGTGTGTGAGAGACAGCGAGAAAGAGAGAGAGAGAGAGAGTGTGTGTTAGAGACAGCGAGAAAGAGAGAGTGGGAGAGAGAGAGAGAGAGAGAGAGAGAGAGAGAGAGAGAGTGTGTGTGTGTGTGTAACCCTACATTTTAGGATCAAAATATCCCCATAAAGATAGCAATATCCGAAATCCTTGTCGGGATTTTTTTTAAATTTTATTTGAAAACTGCATATAAATCAGACTAAGTGATGTTTTTTGAAAATGCAGAGAGTTATCTGCGATAGGGTTAGTGTAGGGGGGTAGAATACACAGTTTGTACAGTATAATAATCATTGTCTATGGAAAGTCCCTATAAAACATGAAAAAATAACATTGCTTGGTCTGTTGAAATGAGAGGCCTGTTTGATCAAGTTGAAACCTTGTCATCCCAGTCTCATCAGCTGGCCTGAATGAAGTTTCAGTGCACTTAGGACGCTGAAAACATGTCTCAGAGCAATGGTCACAATGACACTTGACAGTATTGCTGTGTGTCGTGTCCAACAGGGCAAACTTGACAGTATTGATGCAAAACATATATGCCAACAGTTAATTTCTGTTAAAGGGATAGTTCACTTATTTAAAAATGAAAATTCTGTCATCATTTACTCACTCTCAAGTTGTTTCAAACCAGATTCTTTCTTCTGCTTAACACAAAAGAAGATATTTTGAAGAATGTCGATAACCAAACAGTTGATGGTAGACATTAGCTTCCATAGTAATTTTTTTTTTCCTACAATGGAAGTCAATGGCTACAATCAACTGTTTGGTTATCGACATTCTTCAAAATATCTTCTTTTGTGTTCAGCAGAGGAAAGAAACTGGTTTGAAACAACTTGAGAGTGAGTAGCCTAAATGATTTTTGTTTTTGGGTAAACTATATCCTTTTAATGAAAGATGCCGACGTGTTTGGCTTTTTTAAAAAGCAAGGAACAAGACAGTATTGCACTATTGCATTGCACTATGAACGGAGTAAAGTTAAGTCTCTTTTAAACTGCCTCCTTGTCTTTATTAGTTACCTGTAACATTACAGAATTAATGAATTAACGTATTGTTAAGGTCAATATATACTAAAAACCTTAATACATTATCCTATTAATTTCCTGATTCCTCCACTTCTGTGGATGTCCCCAGTCCCCACTAATCTCAAAATCAAACCTACGCCCTTAAAGAGAAGTATAAACATATACCATTTCGATGATAACATGCCTCTGAAGTTTGACTTTTTGCACCATTACAATACTTATAGGCAACTAGTCATCATATCTTCCTCTCCATGAAACACATGTTAATGCTCATTAGTACACTCATATGGTTCTTTAATGTATTTGCATTTTACTAAAATGGAAATTGGACTGAAATTCATTTTCTATGGGCATATATGCGGCTGAAACAAGTAGTGCATCCCAAATTTTTCAACATTAACTTTTTAATATAACGTTATAGTCATGGCCTTTAGAAACATGTTGTTTTGAGGAGGTGGTAGTGCCCCTGTGGAGCGCCCTAAGCTTTTGTCCTTAATGGCATTTTTTCTTTGCATTACTTTTACTTTTATACTTTAAGTAGTTTTGAAACCAGTTACTTTTACACTTTTACTTGAGTAAAAAGCTTGAGTTGATACTTCAACTTCTACAGAAGTCTTTTTAAACCTTAGTATCTATACTTCTACTTGAGTAACGAATGTGAAAACTTTTGACACCTCTGTAATTACAACACATACACATTTCGATTTGATGATTTGCACTAAGCCATCTCACATTCTCACCAACCTGCATTGTCAAAATTCATAAAGTACAGCGCTTCCGGGATTTTTACTTGCATTTGGCGCTCTGAACCCTGGCTAATATGCTAAGAGTGTCCCGCAGATGGTGTTGCCGGCTAGTACACAAGATGTACTAGTGTACTAAATGTACTAGAAAACGTAACATTTTGCAGTTTTTATTTAGTAATTGTTTAAGGCTATTTCACGATTTCAATCATCATACAGTAACCAGCACACACTCCCCCACCATACACGTGTCAAAGTAGCCAAGCAACTTTTCACTATTTATGGAAATGACGAGATACACACAGACGAGTACACAAGGTCTAAAATATAAACACTTATAAGAGGCTTACCATAGTGAAGCAGGGTAAGACAAAAACTCGTTGGGTGTATTGACTCGTTATTTAAATGTTGTTAATTTTGAACAAAAAAAGTTAGTGTACCTTTAAATTCCAAGCTTGATGAAAGGGAATGTAATTTTTATATGTAATTTGATTACATAAAATAATGTTAAATGTAAAACATTATACTTATATTATATTTGCTTGTTCGTTTATATTTTTTCTGCATTGTTGCCTAAAATTTTGTGTGCAATGAAGTATAAAATAACAATTTGACAGTGAATGAAAACACGACACACAATAGTTATATTAGATTCAGTAGTTATATTACATGCAATCCCCAAAAGCTGCCAGACAGAAAGCACATCAAGGACAGGAAGTAGGTGTTGCAAGAAAAGACCAAGACCACTGACAGGGCCGGCCTTCAAAATAAAAATAAACAATTGGAAAAAGGAAAACACACCATTTTGTCACAAATGGTGTGGTGGAATATATTTCCCTGGGAAATGAACCAAGAACCTCTTTGATGGTCTGAACGTGTACTCACTGTGGGAGTACAAATAAAAACTTGAAGTGCCACAAGAGCGATCCATTTACAGGACTATTTCCCCCCATGTGGCTGGAAACGAGGCTCATCCCCCTTCCTGTCCCCATTCCAAACATCTCTACAAAGAATAAATACATCCGTGAACCCGAGTTTAACCGAAAAGGACTGCTGCCAGTAATGTGCGAGTGTCATGCTGAGTTTTCTTCCCCATCAGATTTCACTTGTCAGTCCATTACAACTGTCTAAAGCTTCATTGAAGACAGACCACTTCTGAGGCCATGGGATTTCTCTTTACATCTTTTTTCCTTTCTCTTGCTTCTACATGTTTTGTTGACTATATATTATATTTTGGCTCGATAAAAACTTGTACATTTTTCAGCAAATAGAATGATTTTAACACTCACAAAAACATTTGCATCCCCTCTCAGAGCAGCCGCAAAGTCATGAAAACGAATCGGGCTACATTTTGAGATCATAAGCTCTGCTGAAGTTATTTTAGTTCCTCTATTCAGCGCACTGACTGCAATGGTTCATTTTTAGGCCAGATCAACGTGCTTTGCAGCTTTTGGCTGGGCTCAGGTGTTCTCAAAGCTTCTGTTTAAGAGCAGTCCGCTATACTGTGATGCTACTTATTTATATGAGGGCTTTGCATTTACCCATCACCACCTGCAGATTGAGTTGTGCATACACTCGCATACGTATGCCACTTTCCAGGCTTCCTGTTACGGCTCAATCAGAGAAAGCAGATCAGGGATGGAATATTAACAGGGTTTATATTAGAAAATGATAGTTGATGTGCTGCAACGGTACTGCAGCCACATATTTTCTGGCTAAAATAAAAATATTTTATTCATGAATGTCTTATGTGTTGCATTAACTGCTATTTATTTTGGAAATACACTACTGGTCAATTTTTGTATTTTTTATTTTAAATAGAAATCTTTTGTAACATTGTATTATGTATTTACAGTCTCTTTTGATCAATTAACGGATCATTTCCGAATAAAAGTCTTACTTTTAAATGGTAGTGTATCATGTTTACCACAAAAGTACTAAGTATAGCAAAAACTGTTAAGGGTGATTAATTATTAAGCAATGTTTCTTGAGCACCAAATCTGCATATTAGAATGATTTCTGAAGGGTCATGTGACACTGAAGACTGGAGTAATGATGCTGAAAATTCAGCTTTGATCACAGGAATAAATTACATTTTAATAAAATATTAAAAGTTATTTTAAATTGTAATAATATTTAAGACTAAAGACTAAGACTAGCATAAGACAAAAATTCTTTCAAAAACATCTTAATGATTCTAAACTTTGACTAGTGTATGTCCTCAAATTAAGAATAGGAATGAAAAGGAAAGTCCATCAGTACTGTATATGTATGTTCTAAAGTGGTCAGAAATCAAACTTTTAAAGCGCATGTAAACAAACAATGCTACATGTTGTTTGTTTGTTGCAGACCCTCTGCCATGATGGCGTGAAAGAGCTGTTAGAGAACTTTTGTGTCCTTGAGCAAAGTACTTACCACAGATAGCACAGTCAAGTTGAACTAAAAAAAACTGCCTCAACAAATGAATCATTTAGTTTAGAAAACTAGACCTGGGTAATGTGTCACCTTGAGCCTGTTCAAAAGAATCTTATAGACCACAAAGGCAGAAAAAACATAATTTCTAGGGACAAGCACTTTTTATATCCCTTTAAAGTGCTGCAATTAATATGAACACCTGAATTTGTCCACAAAAAAATCAGTCACAATGTGACTTTGCTGTGCTGTCATTAATTCAAATGCATAATTGCTTTTCGAATCGTGAGGAGAATAAAGCTTGCTTTATAATGTGGGCAGATAAGGGCATCACCACAGAGATAGCAGCCTGCTGGAAACCGCGTCGGTATACGCCTGTACGCTTTTGTCTGCACACACTTCTCTCTGTTGGGAAGGCTGCTGAGTGGGTTATAAGATTGTGTTGCAGCACCCATACCCCCCACCCCCCCATCTTTATATAACACTCATTTCCATAATAAGAATCTCAGAGAACGCCGGACCGCTAAAATTAATCATACTTAAAGAACGCAACAATTATACAAAGACCAGCATTTATGCTCCGCCGAGGAGCTGTTTTCCCTGCCACCCTTGCCCGGGGATGTGTTCCACATAAGAGACGTGGGCCACTGGAAAGTGGTGCTTATAAAAATCCAGAGTAAATGCAGATGTGATCGCAGTAACGGAGGCCCGGCTTGCGTAACTGTTACTGGAAGTTGATGTAAACGACGAGTGGTGTGATATTTTCTAGCAGGGTGCTGTAGGAGACGCATTAGAAGATGGTAATCTACAGTTTTGTGTTTTGCAATTTCCTGAACAGCGGTGGCTGGTGGGATTATGGAGGAAGAAGCTGTGCTGAGGTCAGTGGGGCTTTCCTTGCATGGAGAACTGGCATTTCTGCATGTAATAGGGGAACTGTAAGGGACCAGCGCTTGCCAGCCATACAACTTTATTTGCTGAAACCTTAACCGCAACCACATGACCAGGGCGGAACCGAAAACCCTGCCAGCTTGCGGATGAGGACAAGTAAACTTGGTCAATATCAGTCACTGACTAGTATCGAGGGTGTATGCAGTTGCACAGATGGATGGTATTGAAAAGACGCCTTTCTAAATTTGTTCGACAGACCACATTACAACGAATTACTCTGAATATAACGGCTGTAGCTGTGGTGTGAATTGAAACTACTTAGACATTGAATTGAAACTTCTTGAGACATTTAAGGATCAACTTTGTTTCTAGAAGTCCTTAGGAGAATTAAAAAGACACAAATGAGTCAACTGTCGACATACAGTAAGAGTATAGTGCTATGAAAAGAATAAACTCAAATCCTTTAATTTTTTCTTTCAATTTAAATGTAATAATTATTTCAATATTTTTAAATTACTCAACACATTCTCGTTGGGAAAAAGATGCCTCTACCTATATTTTTGCAAAGCGTAAACCTATACATACAATTCACTGCAGTTTCCAGCTGAAATGACCACTAGTGGCTTTAAAACACCAACAACTTATATTAATTTTCATGCATTTATGCATTTCACGCTTTTATGCATTCGTTATGCAGCAAAGTAGCATATTTAAAGCTAGAGACATGAGAAAGCAAACTGTATAGTCATGCAGCCGACAGAAACATATACACATATCAGAAACGCTTTCGGTTCCTTTTTTATCGTCAATGTAATACTTATTTTATTATTTTGATTAGATAACTGCAAGTGTTCTAAAATAGAAGCAAAAAAGTGTCAGAGTATACATACAATATACATATATGTCAATGTTAAATGCTATGGCCTTTGTGTAGATATACAGTAAAGATGGCCATCTGTAAGCATTATATGAAATGGTATCTTATTTTCAATAAGAGTCCATTTGTAACATTAACCAAGGTTAATAAACGTATTGTTCTTTAATTTCAACATTTACTAATATTTTTTTTACATTTTAAAGTTGTTTCTCTTCACTATGAATTAACATAATTGATAAACGTATAATTAATATTTTTATATTTAAAAAGTACAGTACATTTTCATGGTTCAGTACTGTTTTTAAATTTTTGTAATAAATTCAGCACTATTTAATGTGATATGTTTGCTTTCATTCGGTATTATTTTAGAAACTATCGGTTGATTAATCGGTTATCGGTCATCGTGGTCCAACCTAGTTATCGGTAAAATTCTTCGGTCGAGCTCTACAATAACTTATTGTTTTCAAATTGGGAAAGTTCACATTGAAATCTCTGACTTTTGATAGGAGACTTTGGAAAATGGGCAATCTAAGAACAGTTTGACACTTTGAAAAACAAGCGCGCTATTATTGAGTTACTATAATGGAACCAAAAGTGTCATTTAATTTCTGCCAAATTTATCGCTGGTATATATAAAGATGTTCTCTGAAGAGTGAGTCATTCGGGCTGGGAGATATTTTTCCCTTTTCCTTCTAACTCGCAGAGCATATGACTAATATTTAACACGGCACTCCTGTGAGCGCGGATCCCGCTATTAGAACAACATCCCACAATCAATACTCCGGTTTCCTCTGCCCACTGAAAGAGCTCATGCACAAATAGATCTGATGATTTACATAAGCATTACATAATACAAAAGACTTGCATTTGAAGAATAGCATGTGGACATCCAGTGTTGCCATAGCAATGGAAAAATATACAAGTACCAATGTATCAGAAATACAGTGTGAGTACAAATATACTAATGTATCATATTATGTAAACTGACATTTCATAGACGTGGGTGGTTTCAAGTTTTAAACAAGTATTAAATCATTATTAATGTGATTTGATTCCAGTAAATTTCAGTGCATAAAGTCTCTCAGCACAAAAATAAATATGACACAGGCAGTATTTGGGTGAATCTCATGAAACAATTGAAGAATGTTCAGAATGTCATTTTATTTGTTCCATGCTGTGCACAAAGATAAATAAAGCCTATTTTAGGACCTTTTGTGACATTTTTATCACAGTTAAGCACATTTCTCCCCACAATTTTCATTATAAGTAATGGAAAAAGAGATTTTATTTATTGAGCATTCTTTATTTGATTCATTCATTATTTTTTTTTATTACATATTATTTGTGTCACAGTAGCATTTGTTGTACTGCCTTTCATTTATACAGATTAAAAAAAATAATGCATATATTTACTTTATTTGAAATAAAAATATTACTTATTAACATTACTAATTAATTAGCAATGAAAAATCATCAAAATAGAATAATGGTGATTAAAGCCAAGAAGTAAATATGTCAAATGATCCATTTGTGCAAACTGCAAAATATCTTAAGAGTGCTATTAATAGGCACTATATTTTTGATTTTGGGGCAAAATGTGACCTTGACATGGTTTTGAGTAGGTTTTTTTTTTTACCAGTGTGGTGGCATTATTTTCTTTAGATACATTTTTCTACAGGCTCAGCACTGTTCATGATGCACTTCTGCTTCTTGGTCACAAGATGGCGTAATACCCAGCTGTGACAGGCCCACAAAACAGGAAGTAAAACATTACAAAGAATCACAACCTCAACTGTTTCAAGTCTATTTTTAGCACGTTTGTCTTTGAGTGCGCTCTCTCATCTCGCTCGGCACCCATCAGGCCACATACCGAAAATAACTAAGACAAATGGTTGTTGACATCAACAATTTCATTTTCTCATTCATCTCATTCCACCGCTTTGGTGTTGGGGAGACGTGCCCGGGATCCGACATTACTGCTTATTAAACAAGCCGCCTGATGGAGCCTTAAGTTTACTTCCACAGAAGTGGCCCTAATGAGTGCTTGTCGAAATGCCACGAACCGTAAATTCTGACCACAGCAGCAGTAGACGACACACACAGCTAGATGGCAGTTCAGCAGGTTTCCAATGATAAACTGGCGTTAAAACAAACAACCCGAGGCCTGTTATTGGACATAATAGAGGTTACGGCCGAGCAAACCAACCTAAAACCAGCACGTTCATAATCACATCTGTACGAGCTGGGATTGAAGGGGGAAAAATATATGATATTTTTCTGCTTTTCTCCAGAGGGTAAAACTGTGAATCAATCATAGAGGTAGAGAGAATGTAAGCTGTGTGTGTGAGAGAGAGAAAAAGACATTGTTGCCCAAGCTACGCAGGACGCCTGAAAGGTTTTGTTGAGAAGTCGACCCTTGAACTAATCCAGACTCACACAGTTAAACAGCGAGGGGAAGGAACGCCGAAGCAGGCCTTTTGTCATTCCTGGCCTTTAGACCTTAAATTACCTCACTCACTCCCTTCAGGCTAAAACCCATTAACTTTCAAAAGCCAGCTTTAATTATTAAACGTTCTAAATAATGCGCAATGAGAGCCTGTGTTTTTGTAGTGTACGTGGTTTGTACAGAGACATCCTCCCTGCAAAATATTTGATTGTTGGAATTGGTTCTGTGATGCGGCTGAAATGAAAGCCACATTCCTGGGCAGTGATTTAAAGACATTAAATTAAAGGCCTGAGCTTGAACGCCGCTCAATCTTTAGCCCAAGATAAACACAGCACTTATTCTCTCAGTACAATGTGAGGTAATAAAGCATAAATAAGCCATACATGGATAAAGAAACTACATCAACATGGTGGTTGTTCCAAAACAAAGGCTTAAACAAAGCTTTTAAACTCCACATTATAAATACTCGGGGAAACGGAGCGTGCGGCAATACAGGACAAACCTTAAGACATGTTTAATATGGGTTAGTGACACAGTGCAGACTTTCCTAACTTTGCAAAAACTTTGTCGTCAATGTCAGCTGACAATAAAGTGACAAGCAATAATAGCCATCTTTTTTTTTGGTGTCCTAGCCAGCCACAACCATGACAAGCAACAAGTTTGATGGTTTCTATTTCTGCTGTGTTGTACTGGGAAGCACCTTTTCATTTTTTCTTGATATAAATTTAACCAATTCTAATACAACAGGAAAACCGATAAGCTATCGGACACACTTACAATGTATTGATATTCATATTAACAACTTCATTTAAACTAATATTTAACTTAGACAATTGCAATTTACCCATGTTGATTAACCGGAAAATTACCACGGACGAGAATCTATGAACCACATTATTAGACTGTTTTCTGAAGCTGCTCGATATATTAAAACCATTTAAAAATCCTAATATAGCATAGTGCTATATATGCTGAGATTCAGTTAAATGAATATATGCGCAAAATGCTACAGTAAATGCTACACCTTACGAATATTAGACCACTTTTTTTTCCTTTTTTTTTTTAGGACTACACGACTGGTCCACATGTTCTTTTTTCAAGAAATTAAAGTGGCTGTAACATTTCTATTGTAAAGATGTGGCCAAATATTAAAGATTAAGTGGACATTATATGCTGTTTGGCCAATATTTTGATCTGCTGTAAAGTGTAACAACAATCACAAGGCCATTGGCGTTCTCTGCAGGCATTTGTTATAATATGTACTTAAGTTGATTGTTTAGATTATGCATATTACATTATGTATTTTAACAGTGTTTTTTAATAAAACCAAATGATTACTTGCTTTTGAACCTTTATTTGAACCATTATTATTGCCTTATTGTTATTATACATGTATTTTAAATCATTTTAAAGGTTATTGTTCAACTATTTTTATTGTAAAAATATTTATTATCCAATTACTCGATTAATTGTCAATTTTGTTATTATATTGTATTTTATTGTTATTATACATGTATTTTTAATCATTTTAAAGGCTATTGTTCAACTATTTTTATTGTAAAAATATTTATTATCCAATTACTCGATTAATTGTCAAAATAATCGACTGATTAGTAATTATTTAGGGAAACAGTAAATTAGTTAGTAGCCTAATGAACAAATAAATACAATAAGAACAGTACGTTTTTCATTTTTTTTGTCAATATTCTACACTGTAAAAAGTAAAAATTAAGTTATGTGAACTCCATTACGCATGAAGCTTATTAACTTAATAAATTTAAGGGAACGGGTTTCCTCACTTTTTTTAAGTTAAGTCAACTGATCACTTTTTATAGTGTATAATATACCTTGCCAAGACAGCCATGTTGAATCACAGCCACATTATTATGTATTATATACTGTACACATGAGAAAAAAAAAAATGTTAGCCAGTCAGACAGCACTCCTGTATCGAATGATCAACGAATAATATTTTAAAATGTACCTTAGAGAAACATTTTTTCTGACAACGGGTGCTGGTTGAAACTGTCACATGTCTTGTTAAAAAAAAGAACAGGATGGAATCTTAGCAGGACAAATGAGCCTGTAAATCGACATGCAAATTGCGATAATAAACTAATTAGATCAAACAGGGATTTAATTAGGTTTTGTCAGCTTTCACAATCACAATGTCACACCAACACTCCTTTCCACTTGGTGAATACAGGCAAACGGTGTAAATACAGATAAACGGCTAATCATAAATAGATGTGAATCAATGATTGGCATTTCTAAGAGCCCAAATCGTTATCGTCAGACATTCAAGAGAACTCGGAGCAGAGATATTGTTGGATAATGCAGTGCATTTGCTAATGATTTGAGGGATAATAAATGCATACTGCTATTGTTTACTACAGCTGCAGTCTCAAATGAAGCGCAGATCTCTCAGGGGACAAAAACAGCCGATGCAATACTCCCTAGGAAAAAGCCTTCCCTTAAAGCCAGACCATTAAACTTCACTTAAAGGGCTTGCATTAAAATCTGTCATACTGGGTAGAGGTTCAAGGATGAGTTCTGTGAAGCGTGACTTGGTTGAATTTAGAGCAAACATTAATTCTAGGGGAGGATACAAAAATCAATAATCAAGAACTGCGAGGTATTGTACTATAAATCCCACAATGCAACTGCTATGTTTGGAATAGCATACTAACACACAGGTACTACTTAGTATTTCTACCATATGGAGATTACAAAATGTGCACATTTTCCCAAATTTGCAAAGCTGTAAAATGTAGCAAATGTTATAAAAAATTGAATTTCCATAATAATAATAATAATAATAGATAATTTTATTTCCAATATAACCATTAGATGACATTCGTTATGTAAATATATGCAACATATGCTGTTTAAAACTTTACAATAAGGTTCATTATACATTAATGTATTTACTAACATGAGCTAACAATGAGCAATACATTTGTTTCAGTATTTATTAATCTTTGTTAATGTTAGTTAATAAAAATACAGCTGTTTGTTCATGTTACTTCACAGTGCATTAACTAATACAACATTTGACTTTAATAATGTAATAGTAAATTAATATTAACTACGATTAATAAATGCTGAAAAAGTATTGTTCATTCGTAGTTCATGTTAATTAAGGTAGTTAACTAATGTATCTTTTTGTAAAGTGTCACCAAGCATTCTTTGTTGCATAATGCATTCACATTGTATGCAGTATACAGTATTTCCTGAAAGGTTTTATTCAGTAACTAGTAGGTTAGCATTCCATTTCGAGGCAGTGAATGCACCTATCAGTCGTTTTTTATATTGTAAGATAATATTTGTATTGTACATGGTACTGCAAATATTATTCAAACATTATGCAAATATGCATGAATCCTGAATTTAGGTAGTTCTGTAGTGCCGAGTGCATGGAGAAATATCTGTAGAGCTTTTTTAAAAAAAAGGGGACAGTAGAAATTCACACGGCAACAAAATGAACCTCAGCGATAGAGGGACTAAAGTTACATGACAAGGTTTATGGAATGCTGTTATCTGCACAGGCATTCATAAGCAGAACATTTTGGGAACAAAGATCTCTCTCTCTCTCTGGGAAAAGGAGGATTAAATAAATAAGCATGGGCCAGATTGATCAGTGCCACTGACCTATATAATTAAAAGGCGGAGGGGAGGGGAGGGGGGGTGTAATGCTGCAGTCTCTCTCAAGGTTATTGATGTCATATTTTATGACCTAATTTGTAATCTACATTTGATTCTCTTCCCCCACAACAAACATAGCCAAAAGCTAATCAGATAATACAGTAAATATCATTAGCAGCAGTTGGAGAACACTCACCCTATTTACTCACCCTTAAGCGGTTTCAAACTCGTACAACTTTTTATTCTTCTGAAGAACACAAAAGGTACATTTTTGAAGAATATCCTGGCTGCTCTTCTTCATACAATAAAAGTGAATGACAAAATGGCCAAAAACGCATCATAAAAGTCGTCCATAAAACACATGCTCTATATTTCAAGTCTTCTGAGGAATAGGCAGAAATGATGTTGTAATTAATTGATAACTTGTTAAAGTCAATTAGCCCGCAAATCTGTCATATGATTTTGTAATTGTAACACTTTATTGTAATTTTGTGGAGCATAACATGTCGTTTCCATTCACTTTCATTAAGGAAAAGCCAGTGCATTCTTCAACATGACCATCGTCATACAGGCTTGGGATGACATGGGTGAGAAAATGATAGGATTTTTGGGTGAGCTATTCCTTTAAATATTGATTTTCATTGATTTTACTGAGTTACAGCCATGTACCACATGATCGAAATCCATCTTCATGCCTAATTCATGACTTTCTTTAGAGTGCCTTCTTTCTAAGAAGAGTAATTCCACACAAAGTCAGTTCAGTCGGTTGCCCTTCAAAGGGTGGGAAAGTGCTTAACAGAAATCTTTTAAGAACTTATCATTTACCCAGAGTAGGGAGGGATGAAAAGAAAGACACACACACACACACACACACACACACACACACACGATCAAGGCATGTTCGGCTTGTTTTGCAGGAGTGAGGTCACTCATAAAAAAAATAAAAAAATCCAGACATCTTTATTCCCATCTGTGGACTCCTATGAAAAGCCACTTGAGCTGGGCTCCAATGAGCAGAGCTTGTAGCCGAACAATAGGTAGCTCGTCCCGAAACCGAAGACGAGCCGGTGAAGCGGCCGCAGATAATGCCTTTCACTCGCAAACCACGTACAGAATGGCTTCATTTGCTGGGCAAATTAATTCAATTAATTACTCTTGGTAGCAGCTGCACAAGTAGACACATCAGCACATCCCTGACTGTTTGATCAAGGTTATAACATCGAATTTTGGCAGCCTATTTTTCATTGAACAGATACATTATTGGTGGCTATTGACTCAGCACTAAGTTTGAAGGTGGAATGCTGCCAGGAACACAATCCCTGCCAACTCCACCTGCCCGGGCCCCACTAAAGCCCTCGATGAGCCAGACGGAAGAAAGAGACATGTCACACAAACCTTAAAGGTCAAACTGGATAGCTTTCAGAGCAAATACAATAACAGTGTCTCCTCCTGCCCTACATGCAGCATTTCAAACTGTAGTTCACAAGCACAAGCGTGACCACTGTCTTATATCACCATTTGAGTCATTTTTTATCTGTTTAATTTGATTTATTTATAGTAATAATCAAACTAATTTCATTGTATATAGAAAGTATGTATATAGAAAGTATGTATGTGTGTGTGTATATATATATATATATATATATATATATATACACACACACACACACACACTGTGTTTCTGTGGTTGTGCTACCACAGAAACCGAAAATTCTCGGGACAGCAACATTTGTCCAAATTTCAATCTTAACCGTTCTATTTCATCAGAAACGATCTTAAAACAGGGCTGTAAGTGTAAAATACCGAACTTGTCCTTTAATGTTGTCACTTTTTCCTGATTAAATAAACATTATATAATAAAGAGAGACCAGATGCAATTACACTATGTAATTAATGTTCTATTTAATACCAAGTATAAATCTCATCAAGTTAGTATTTTTATGCCTTTTAAAAACATTCTAAAAACCCCCAACAGTCATCATGTTTGCAGGCCATTTCAAGTTTGATTTTGACGTGACACAAAGCAGTGATATCTAAGTGATTAACACCATCATTTTCTTCATTCAAACCAATACGCGAACGCGCACGAAAACAAGAGGAAATATTTATCGCACGAACCAATCATATCCAATCATAAACGATCATATCCAGTCATAGCACGATGGAGGCATTGCCTCCTCTCATGTGACCTTCCCCCATTCATTCTTAATTGCTCCCCATCAAACCCAGTGCATGTGTCTGTTAAAAGTCAATGGGCTCAGGGAAGGCAAGAGAGATGCAGACTCCCGCTGTTACTTTACCTGCGACTGTCGCTGTTGGACGGTGTTAAAATTATTTATTTTGCAATATTTGCTTGTTTTATGTTTGTAATATCGATTATTTTCTCATCCAGTTTTTTTAAAGGAGACACTGCCTCCCTTGCCTGGGAGCGTCCCCTGATTTATATATGTGTGTGTGTGTGTATATATATATATACTGTATATATAATATACATTACTCCATGTTTCTTTGTCGCTCCATGAGTAAATAAAGTGAAGCAGTCCTTTTTTCGTTGCTCACTCAGCCCTATGTCAGTACATCCGTAAATGAACACAATTATAGAGACACTGTATAGAAACATTCATTGGTTTGGTGTGGTGATTCACCAATATTCCAGCAACCGAAAATATTTGACCTGATTTAAAAAAAAATTTATTTGATTTGGCTGGGCTGATTTCTTTTTTTTTATCAATCCTCATTTTAATGAACCGAGAGTCTATGCTGTTTTCAAAATACAGAACATTATGTGTTGCACGCTTAGCCGCCTTCCATCCAATATATATATATATTAATTTCGGGTTTCAGGGTTTCTGTAAAAAATTAATTTCAGTGCATCACTAGTTTGGTGTAGTATACTGCTGGGTAATTATATTATCCTGGATTTGTGGTAATATATTGTACCTAATCAATGCCTTAAACAATTTGTTTAACATTTGTTACTCAGTGTCTCATTGTTCTGGATCCTTAAGTCAAGGGAACCAAAGATTTATATATACAAGTCCTTCTCAAAAAATTAGCATATTGTGATAAAGTTCATTATTTTCCATAATGTAATGATAAAAATTAAACTTTCATATATTTTAGATTCATTGCACACCAACTGAAATATTTCAGGTCTTTTATTGTTTTAATACTGATGATTTTGGCATACAGCTCATGAAAACCCAAAATTCCTATCTCAAAAAATTAGCATATCATGAAAAGGTTTTCTAAATGAGCTATTAACCTAATCATCTGAATCAACTAATTAACTCTAAACACCTGCAAAAGATTCCTGAGGCTTTTAAAAACTCCCAGCCTGTTTCATTACTCAAAACCGCAATCATGGGTAAGACTGCCGACCTGACTGCTGTCCAGAAGGCCATCATTGACACCCTCAAGCAAGAGGGTAAGACACAGAAAGAAATGTCTGAACAAATAGGCTGTTCCCAGAGTGCTGTATCAAGGCACCTCAGTGGGAAGTCTGTGGGAAGGAAAAAGTGTGGCAAAAAACGCTGTACAACAAGAAGAGATGACCGGACCCTGAGGAAGATTGTGGAGAAGGACCGATTCCAGACCTTGGGGGACCTGCGGAAGCAGTGGACTGAGTCTGGAGTAGAAACATCCAGAGCCACCGTGCACAGGCGTGTGCAGGAAATGGGCTACAGGTGCCGCATTCCCCAGGTCAAGCCACTTTTGAACCAGAAACAGCGGCAGAAGCGCCTGACCTGGGCTACAGAGAAGCAGCACTGGACTGTTGCTCAGTGGTCTAAAGTACTTTTTTCGGATGAAAGCAAATTTTGCATGTCATTCGGAAATCAAGGTGCCAGAGTCTGGAGGAAGACTGGGGAGAAGGAAATGCAAAAATGCCTGAAGTCCAGTGTCAAGTACCCACAGTCAGTGATGGTCTGGGGTGCCATGTCAGCTGCTGGTGTTGGTCCACTGGGTTTTATCAAGGGCAGGGTCAATGCAGCTAGCTATCGGGAGATTTTGGAGCACTTCATGCTTCCATCTGCTGAAAAGCTTTATGGAGATGAAGATTTCATTTTTCAGCACGACCTCGCACCTGCTCACAGTGCCAAAACCACTGGTAAATGGTTTACTGACCATGGTATTACTGTGCTCAATTGGCCTGCCAACTCTCCTGACCTGAACCCCATAGAGAATCTGTGGGATATTGTGAAGAGAAAGTTGAGAGACGCAAGACCCAACACTCTGGATGAGCTTAAGGCCGCTATCGAAGCATCCTGGGCCTCCATAACACCTCAGCAGTGCCACAGGCTGACTGCCTCCATGCCACGCCGCATTGAAGCAGTCATTTCTGCAAAAGGATTCCCGACCAAGTATTGAGTGCATAACTGAACATAATTATTTGAAGGTTGAAATTTTTTTTTGTATTAAAAACACTTCTTTTATTGGTCGGATGAAATATGCTAATTTTTTGAGATAGGAATTTTGGGTTTTCATGAGCTGTACGCCAAAATCATCAGTATTAAAACAATAAAAGACCTGAAATATTTCAGTTGGTGTGCAATGAATCTAAAATATATGAAAGTTTAATTTTTATCATTACATTATGGAAAATAATGAACTTTATCGCAATATGCTAATTTTTTGAGAAGGACCTGTGTATATATAGAAAAAAAGTTAAGTAGGATAAAGTGATTAAACTTATAAAAATAATAATTTGGGTGTTCCAAATCTGCTGAGCTAATTCCGCAGGCACAGCTTTCATGCAGGGCTGCTAATAATATGGGGTATAAATAATAAAATCAACAGTGTCAGTGCATGTTTTTTAATGGGCACATCCTATCATCCATAAGCATACTAAAAAGCAGACCCACACAGAATTTCACAGAAAAGTCAGCAGATTTCCGCAGAATTGCAGAAATGCCTCCTTGCCTCCCTAATTTTTTTGTTTTGTCTAATCATTCTTTCAGCTACCAATAGAACTTTAATACTCTCAGCATCGTTTAACACATATTACCATATTTAAATCAATTCCACCAAATTCCGCAATCTAAGAAATCCCAGAAAATGCAATCTGACCTGACTGAGGAAATGAGAAGACATACCTCTCGTAGTGTCTTCGTGTGCACGTGGCGGCACTAGTGCTTCCCGGGTTGCCGCCCAGTTCATCATATACATTTTTCCACTGGCGTCGCGCTGTGATCTGCAATGGGAAGGGGGAGTCCATTATGAAAGACAAAGATGTTCATGTAATGGATGTGTGCATGGAGCAGAAATGAAATAAACACAGATATTAGCATTCCACTAATCATGCATTAAACATGTATGCTGGGCTTTCTTTATTGTTGAGTGATGAAAATAAGAAGGTCACTTGATGCATATTAAACAGATCCCGTAAGCTTTATATTATAAATGACACTGAGCGAATGATGTCCCATGCAAGGTCATTAGATATTGAGTTTTTTAAATGAAATTTATGTATGCATACTCTTAACTAAAGAGGAAAAAAGAAAACGCGTAACAGATTAACATAATTCACATACACAGCGATTAATATTCATGAGAGACCTTTAGTGCATTCAGTGTACGAGGGTTAAAAGATTTTTAATGGCTGTTTCCCTCAGCTAATGGCTGACTCTCTCAATAAAATGCATTCCGTGGAAAACCGCATGCATCAAGTGCTGGGGAATTAATGCATGAGCGATTTGGTCGCCGGAGCCAATATATTCACCACAGACTAGTTACAACACAAATAAGAACAATATTCTCAGAGTGTTCCAGAATACCGTGTGACCCAATGTCCACGGAGACCTAATCACTACAATCCATTCGACTGCAGAAACACTTCAATTAAAATATCGTTGACCATGAGCTGTACTTTCCTTCGGTAACTTGACTCACTGGGTAGGGCATCTGCTGTCTCCTACGGCGTTTAATGAAGCGTTTGCCGTTTTGACAGCATGAGAACAGAATCGCCCCTATGGCCTCTGCTGCCTTCTCTAAACTCCCTCAGTCATAATAGCCCTTGACTGCGGTTTGTTTTCACATCGCCATTGTGTACGAGGCAGGTTTCGGGTCTGGAGTACAGTTGTGGTATTAAAACTGTATTAAACTAAACTTCAACCCCAGGAAGATCTTTTTGTGCAATATAAATGTTTCTAATGACATCATGACTCCTCCTGCACAATGATTTTTATTACAGATGTTAGTTGCATTTAAAGCCAAGCATTCTGTGGCAAAGAGAATCCAGGCAGCCAAAGGACAAAAAAATGACTGTTCGCTTAAAAAAAAAAAAAAAAAAAAAAACCCGGGAAGCCGTATCAATACATCGGATGAAAAGAGCAAAGGAGCGAGAAGTGACTTCCTGTTTGCTTTTAATCTGAATAACTTCAGAGTTGATGAATGAGTACAGAGCTGCTGAAAATATTGAATAGCTGTTCACATAGAAGGGACTTTAATGTTTTCACCATATTTTAGCAGAGCAGATGTCAGATAAGCTGCCAAGCGAATTCCCTTTATTGTGCAGTTCGCTTGTTGCACAATAATAGTCCCTTAAGAGCCTCAACATGGGTAGTGAACAGGCCCCAACCAATTTCCTCCACCGCAAAAGGGTTACACGTGTTTTCCACTTGTAGATTTTATAACAACTGCGAGCGCTCTGGCCAAATTTGGATGTGAGAAAGTTCCGCATCCAGGCCAGAGTCTAGTAAACACACATTACATGGCAGGCTGGAAAAAAATGAAACTCTTGATTTTTTTTTTTTTTTTTTTGGAATCTTTCAGAGCCAAAGGAAAAAGCGTGCTGCCAAAGGCACTGAATTTCAAACAAATTGTGTAAACACTCACCACCTCGTATCCTCCCAGTTTCTGAGCCGCTTGAAACATAGTCCAAAGGTTTACTGTAAGAAGGATAACAAGGATGACGATTAGTTCCACAGGAGAGCAGAAGGAAATGTTCGTATAGGTCGTATTTGGAATAACATACTACTATACTATGGCATCAGCAGTGTACAGTGCGCATGAGAATTTTCCCATACACGGAACACCCGGATGTTCTACTATATGCAAAAATGTACAGTATTCAGTATGCACTGATGTATCCCACAATGCAATGCAGTAAACTTTCAACTTGACGTTCCATTTCCAGTGTGGTCGTTGGACTGGAAGTAATTATACATCCCATTTGACTCATTATTTGATCCGACTGCCCAAAATTTTGACATTTAAATTAAAAACGGCAAATTATTGTTCCATTTTGAAGATGATAATTGTATGCCACTCACTGGCAAAAATAATGAGGTCATGTGGCGTCTATGTAACATTACTGTAAAATAGGCAGTTCAAGTCAAGTCAATCTTATTTATATAACGCTTTTCACAATACACAGTTCCAAAGTAGCTTTACAGAAAATCCTGATGTTAATGTTTGTAAAATCTTAATATCTTCATGCCTCACAGTCTCATTAAAGCTGGGCAATAACTTAGGTTTATATTTTGCAATGATATAAACAATTAAGCATTTGACATTTGATATATAGTACATATAAAAATGGTATGCAGTATATATATATATATATATATATATATATATATATATATAATGCCTACTTTTTCAATACAAACTTTTAAATAATAGTAGACTGGATATATAGTGTTTACTAAGCAATATAAAGTACTCTAACATTCCATTCTGAACACAGCCATTTTAACACCCTCTTCAAATCAATCGAACATCAAATAAAAACTTGAAACGCTTGTCGACAATCCATTCCCTGTCATTTAATTTTCGTCACATGAATGCTAATGCTAAGCAGGGGCCCTCTTAGAGAGTGAGCGAGATGAAAACGAAATAAATTTGTGTCAGTTTAATGAAGCAGAGCTGTGCCACATTTATGAATAAGGCACAGCAGAAATTAATGACAGACTTTGCGGCTGGCGGACTAATCAATCAAGATTCAATCGCCGCGAACACAAAGCTACGGCATTCGTCAGAGTGAGAGCGGTGTTTTTCTGTCCTCATATCAGGCCATATTGATTTTTGCCTCCTCCCAATAGCAACTTCTGATGGACTGTCGTGTTACGGGGTGAGTTGTTTTTAAGTCAGCTGAATGACATTAAACGTATAGCCGAGAGCTGCTTTCTGGCACTTTGATACATCAGCAAAAGTACAAATTCTGCTAGGAAATTTCTTTTGTAAAAAAACAGCTAGTCACAGGGGCAGTTCCCCCTAAAGGAACAACTTTGCATCGTTTATACCCCTAAATTTCAAATCTTAGTATCTTAAAACCATTTTAGTTTATTTTCTTGTCTTGTCCTCAATGTTATTTCCTTTCTTTATGCGATTTTTGTCTTTGTTATGTCTCTCTATATGTTTAGATTTTACATAGTATACAGTTATTATACACTAACCCTGTTACCATATTTTTTTTCTGTAGAGCTGTCAACCCTATCAACTCTTGTTACCTTTCTTTATCTCCCAACATCTCTTAAAATCTATTAAAGGGTTAGCTAATTTTCAAAAATGAAAATTCTGTCATCATTTACTCATCCTCATGCCATTCCAAACCAAAAGATCTTCGTTCATCTTTGAAACATGAAGATATTTTTAATGAAACCTGAGAGACTTCTGTCCATCAAGAACTTGCACACATCAAAAATTACATAAAGAGATTATAAAATAACTGTAAATGAATCAAGCAGTTTAAAGTCTTATATAGCGATTGTGTCTTTGGACAATTTAGGCTATTATTCATATATAAGCATTGATCAACACATACATAGAGCACATCAAATATGATATGCGGAAGCTTAAAAGTGCTTGCTTGATGTGGGAAAACCAATTAATTTGTTTTATATTTCATGTGCTCTGTGTGTGTGCGTTGATCAGTGTTTATTAATGACAGATTTAACAGAACAATAATAGAAGTTTTTGGGTTGAACTATCCTTTAATTCAGCTTGAGATGACACAAAGCTGTTTATTAACACTTTAATCAACACATTATTTGTCAGATGGAATGTTTAATTTGTCCCAAACACTTTGAAGTCAGGAAATTGATGCCCGATTCATTGCTTTCATAGAAGTATGAATCACCCTCCACAAAAAGTATGTGTCACAATATATGAGGGTTAAAAAAGGTTTATAGCCTAATGACGAGCATCTGTAGTGTGAGTAAGAACATGGCAGAGTACGTCTCTTCTGCTCTCCGGCTCACGCAGAGACTCCTACACTCATGTGTGCATCTTGACGTAGGACAAATATGTCCCTATTTGTTCATGGATAACAGCAAATGATCCTTTTATATAAAACTCAAATAATAGGCTTTCAGTCAGTCAACAGATTTATTCCATAACGTAATAAGGTGCCTTGCTGGTACCAAGATAATTAAAATGAAATCCCACAAATAGCGCTTTTACCTGCTTGAAGTTAATTCCAATGGAGATTGGTGTTAGCATGTCGCTAAGCTAATGATGCAACACTCAAGCAGAGACGATATATGATACATCAGCCTGATCTATTTTTAATTAATATTTGCAGTATTCATTGATACACAATTATATTTCTCTTGACTCAATCTGCTACCCAAATGTTTTTTATTTTTATTTTTCATTGAATGTGCAATGCATTCTAGGATTGCCTATTTTAAAAGTCAGGATAATTGTGTGTTTTAGGCAGCTGACTAGGTTTTTGAAGAGAGCTATTATTTAGTGATATGTGTAGTCATGAATACATCAAGATTCAGGCTAGATGTTGGCATGTGCATATTTCTATGCGGAAATGTAATGTTTTTGACTGACAACAGTGTTGAAAGTCAAGGGGAAAGATTATGAATAATAAAATCTCTGCTGTCTGCATTTAAATAGTAACAGATTGCTTGCATACTTTATCCGAGTTGAGCGTTAAGCTACTTGTTTATTCACACTGTGTACTGCAGGTCAGAGCTGGATATGTTATATTAAAGCGATCCGCAGAGCTGCCAGGGAATAATTGTATGTATATGTTTTTTTTAAGTTGTGTTGACCTACTTTGCAACTTTGAAATATAAATTACACAGTTTTTTCTGTTTTGGGCCACTGCGAACACTGCAGGGTGTTTAGTGTGAACTGGAAGGACACATAATCTCAAAGACATTTTCTCACACTCTAAAGTCTTTCCAAACCGTATTGTTTTTTTCTTCTATGACACAATATTAGCATTATAAACAGCAAATGCCATCAGTTCTTACATACCACGTGACTGCAAATGAGATCCGAAAGCCTCAGTAAACAGCTTGACTGTATAAATCACCATCCATCTTGTATGCAAAAACAGAAGTTCAGACATTCTACCTAAGATATCCTTTTGTGTTTCACGAAAGAAAAAAGATCAGGTTTGGAATGACCCTTATGAGGGTAAGATGACAGAATTAGCTTTTTTTTTTGTTGAGGAAATAGATACTTCCAGCATGCTTGACTTTTTAAAATAGCATCAATTTCGCCTTGAACTAGTGACCATAAAATGGCACACACATTTTTTTTCAATTTGGCTCTGAGGTTGATGATAAAACTAGCACTTGAGATCTCTAGAGCTCTGGTTAAGAATCTGTACTCACTCTGTTTGAAGCCCAGGTACGGTATCCTCTCAATGGGAGTTTTCCTCTCTTTCATGTACTTATACAGCGCCACCAGGAAGGCCTGCTCATCTGTGCGGCACTCCTCACCTCCTTCAACCTTCGGTTTGTCCTCGGACGACACTTTTTTCCAACTGCTGCCACTATTGCTTCTGGGCTTGGGCAGTCCTGATTTTGAGTCCACCTTCATCTAAAAATCACATAGCAAAAATAAATATTTAATAATATTGAAAAGGAAGCTTGGTCTGTCTAGGTGGATAACATCAGATCTACTTTAGACCTGCATCAAATAAATATCAAAATATCAAAAGATAATGAATATTTTAATGTACATCAGTGGCTCTCAGAGTTTTATTAGTTATTAAATCAGTGATTTTGAATTAATCTTTTTTTGTTGTTGCTTCATCACTAGAATTTTTTTGTCCTCAATCAGTATTACTGTCTTGTTTTACAGTAACATTAAGAACAATTCTTCAAACTGGATAAGTTGTCATCACTTATTGTTTTTGCTTTTTGCTAACACCACTAATTATTGTTAGTGTAGATTTATGCTTAAAAATATGCCACTGGGGTCAAAATAAACTTAATTCAAGATTGTTTTTATTGTTTATGTTTTTTGCTAACACCCCTAATTATTGTTACTATAGATTTATGCTTAAAAATTAATTTGCCACTGGGGTCAAAATAAATCAACTTAATTCAAGATTTTTCTCTTATGCTTATCAAGGCTGTATTAATTTGATCAAAAATACAGTCAAAACAGTAATATTATTACAACACACACACACACACACACACACACACACACACACACACACACACACACACACACACACACACACACACACACACACACACACACACACACACACACACACACACGTACACAAAAGGCCTATTTCTCTCAAATATTGTTCACAAATCTGTCTAAATCTGTGTTAGTGAGCAATTCTCCTTTGCCGAGGTTATCAGTCCACCTCAAAAGTGTGGCATATTAAGATGCTGATTAGGCAGTATGATTATTGCACAGGTGTGCCTTAGGCTGGCCACAATAAAAGGACACTTTTGGGGGGGGGGGTTGGTCCACTCCTCTTCAATGTCTGTGTGAAGTTGCTGGATATTGGTAGGACCTGCAACACGCTGTCTTATACGCCGATCCAGAGCATATTAAACATGATCAATGGGTGACATGTCGGGTGAGTATGCTGGCCGTGCAAGAACTGGGATGTTTTCATTTTCCAGGAATTGTGTACAGATCCTTGCAACATGGGGCCGTGCATTATCATGCTGCAACATAAGGTGATGATCGTGGATGAATGGCACAAAAATGGGCCTCAGGATCTCATCAAGGTATATCTGTGCATTCAAAATGCCATTAATAAAATGCACCTGTGTTCGTTGTCCAAAACATACGCCTGCCCATACCATAACCCCACCGCCACCATGGGCCACTCGATCCACAACGTTGACATCAGCAAACCGCTTACCCACATGACGCCATACACGGTGTCTACCATCTGCCCTGTACCGTGACACCCGGGATTCATCCTTGAAGAGAACACCTCTCCGAAGTGCCAGATGCCATCGAATGTGAGCATTTACCCACTCAAGTCAGTTACGACGACGAACTGCAGTCAGGTTGAGACCCCGATGAGGACGATGAGCATGCAGATGAGCTTCCCTGAGACGGTTCCTGACAGTTTGTGCAGAAATTCTTTGGTTATGCAAACCGATTGTTGCAGCAGCTGTCCGGGTGGCTGGTCTCAGACCATCTTGGAGGTGAAGATGCTGGATGTGGAGGGCCTGGGCTGGTGTGGCTATACGTGGTCTGCAGTTGTGAGGCCGGTTGGAAGTACTGCCAAATTCTTTGAATTTGTTGAAAGATGGACATTGGAGACCGCTTATGGTAGACAAATTAACATTCAATTCACGGGCATAAGCTCTGGTGGACATTCCAGCAGTCAACATGCCAATTACACACTCCCTCAAAACTTGCGACATCTGTCACATAAAACTGCACATTTTGTGGCTAGCCTAAGACACACCTGTGCAATAATCATGCTGTCTAATCAGCATCTTGATATGCCACACCTGTGAGGTTGATGGATTATCTCGGCAAAGGAGAAGTCCTCACTAACACAGATTTAGACAGATTAGTGAAAAATATTTGAGTGAAATAGGCCTTTTATGTACATAGAAAAAGTCTTAGATCTTTGAGTTCAGCTCATGAAAAATGGGGGCAAAAACAAAAGTGTTGTATTTATAATTTTGTTCTGTATATACGCGTGTGTGTGTGTGTGTGTGTGTGTGTTTGTGTGTGTGTGTGTGTGTGTGTGTAATTTATTCCTCTGATGACGAAGATGAATTTTCAGCATCATTACTCCAGTATTCAGTCAGTGTCACATGATCCTTTAGAAATCATTCTATGATGATGATTTGGTCCTCAAGAATAATTTCTCCTTATTATAAACAATTGTGTTGATAATTGTTTTGTGGAATACGTGATAAAGAAGTTTCAGGACTCTTTGATAAAAAGAACATTTATTTGATAGAGAAATCTTTTGAAACAATGTAAGTCTTTACTGTAACTTTTGATCAATTCAATGCGTTCTTCCTAAAGGATTATTATTATTAAGTAGTATTATTTATAAAAAAACAAACAAACAACACATTCTGATCCCAAACCTTCGAATGGCACTAAAAACAAGCCAAAACACAGATCAAAGTGATCCCCTCCCTCCAACTCCCCAAATTGTTTTAAAGAAAAAATCAGAACCTGTGACCAACTGAGAACCACTGGTTTACATACTGATTGTTTTCAGTTCTTTAAGAAATGCTGTGCATTTTCTAAATACCACGACAAACTTTCAAACTCTTGAAATAGCTGTTCTGACCCAGGGGTGAGTGTCAGAGAACAGTTCTGGAGTCAGTTTTACAGTGTCAGGCCTCACCATGCTGTCACATACTACAGTCATCGCTGGCCCACACACGTCTGTTTAGCCATCTGTTCCCGGTAATCAAGAGCATTTATTTTCCAAAAGGAGTTATCAAGGCCAGTGGAATATGTGAACGAATACAAAAAAAGAAAAAAGAAAAATCAAAGAATGAAAGTCTGAAGCATTAGGTTACGTTGACAAGAATTAAACACTCCCTGGAAGCAGTATAACATGAGGTGTTTTTTTATGTACATGTGTGCATGTTCTCTATCATATGAGAGCTATTACAGAACCAAATCCTTTGTTTTAATAACTATTTATTTATATCACGGAGGCCAAACTACTCTGCTTAAAATAGTTTTTTTTGCATGCCAAATATTTATACCCCAGGGTAATCCTGGGTAAAGGGGTCAAATCAAATTTATTTGTATAGCATTTTTCACAATACATGTTGTTTCAAAGCAGCTTTACAGAAAATCATGGTGTTACTGTTTGTAATATATCCATGCCTTAATATCTTCATGCCATTTAGCAGATTAGAGCTGGGCAATAATATGGTTTACATTTTGCCACGATAAAAGCGATCAAGCGGTTAAGATATGCTATGTGAATTATATATATATCTTTATGTATGGAGATAAAGTTGGGCATACTTATATACCCAACTTTCTATAATGAGCTGGACGATAATATAGTTACATTTTGTGTAAAAAAAAACAAAAAAATCAGGCACTTAGATTAGCTATAAAGCACCGTTGCTGTATGTGAGCGTACTGTATGCGCATAAAGTTGGATATTACATATATCCTTTTTATATATAGAGCTGTGTGATAATACAGTTTACATTTTTCAATGTTATAAACAATCATGCAGATGAGCTATAGAGCTACATTAGATCACATCTTAAAAAAACAGAGTCAGGGCCGGTTTAGATCACTGCATGTTTTTAAGGTTTTCAACAAAGCTGGAGTGAATTAGCTGCTGTTTTGCTGAACAAATATTCATCCAGATGAGGAAGACCATAAAACACTGCCCTCATGCTGGCAGGAGAATGGACAGGAAATGACATGCAAGGGCAAAGGTTGATAAAATAACAAGAAGGAAAACAATTGTAGCCCATTAGTCAAACATGGGAATCTGAAGTAACAGTAACACTGAATGCCAAACAACCGGAAAAGGAGGGAAGTACTTCAGATTGATGGATTGAAACTGAGACTGAGCTAATCATATCTAAAAACTAACTAACTAAAAAAAAAAGGTGGGTTTTGCATTGAAAGACATGCAGAAAATGAAGGATGCCCTATATTTCTGTGACCAGTGTACTGAACAATACCACTGCTTATGTGTTGAAATTATCTGCATCTGCACTGATGATATTAGAAGCTAACTTTTTTAAAGCTTGTTTAATTTTTTTACCTTTATTATTATTTTATATATTTTTATTTTTCATTTTTTAAATTATCCAGCTTTTTATAGTATTAATTCACGGTATTAATAAATAAAAATTGTCACAGTTGGCCAAGTCAAAGTCTGGACTTGAATCCTATCGAACAAATTTGGGATTTAGTGGATTCAAAGACAGATCTTTGAGAACAACTAGAAACTATTTGTAAGTCAATACCAACAGAGACTGTGCAAACATACTGTACATAAAAACAATGCCAGCAAGAATGCAAGCTGTTATCAAGGCAAAAGGAAGCCATACAAAATATTCAATATTTTGGTTATTATGTGTGAATAAAGACTATTTAGTTGTTTCAGTTTGTTATTTCAGTTAAGTTTTTGACAGATTCCTAAAATATTTGTGTTTTCTCTTTATTATGACAGGTGGTCTAATAAATTTGTTAAGCACTGTATATACATTTAAAACACTAGCCATTGCATGATTTGCTGATATGGCCCAGTGTCTACATATTTCTTTATTTTCTACACAAACTTTCTTCTTGTCTAAATGGGGATTATTTCTTCTGCAAAGTGGACCAGACCTTATGCTGACAGTTGAAAAGTTTGATACTCTGGGAGCCTAGATATTAGTCATAATATAAAAAGAATTATCTTCACAATTTCAAAAGAATTATCTTCACAATTTCAATACGGGGTGGTGTGGCAGTTCAATATGGGGTGGTGATGGCGCAGTGGATAAGACACATGCCTTTGGTGTGAGAGACCCGGGTTCGAATCCACTGTGAGACACCAATGTGTCCCTGAGCAAGACACTTAACCCCTAGTTGCTCCAGAGGCCTGCGACTTCTGACATGTATAGCAATTGTAAGTCGCTTTGGATAAAAGCGTCAGCTAAATGCATAAATGTAAATGTAAATGCAATACCTTGAAAAGAGATTTTCCCTCCACGCCATTGGGCTCCTTGGCAGCACCGCTCTGCCCCTGCGAGTCTCGCCGCTGGGAGATGGAGAGCTTCTTCTTCCGGGGCCGGCCCTTCAGGTTGGGAGCTGTGGACAGCAGAAGACCAGTTAGAGCCGCCACTGACAGCCATATGCACCCACAGTCCATAAAGACCCCTGACATCTGCTCACTGCACTATAGCACAAATAGGGAAACATGACAATGGATAAGCCATGTCTGTGGCGGACACGCATAAACTACAGCCAACATTGTTCCACCAATTGGTTGCTTGACAAGTGATCCCTGGAGCCATTCCAGTGACTTACATTGCTATAAATTATATTTCCTCCTCCTTCATTCTGGATATTTTTTCATACTGGATATTCATATTGAATGGCACTCAGGACTTAATTATCCTGAGACAAGGTCAAAATGCTGTCCATCACTGTTACAGGCATTCTTGGTCATCAGTTCCAAATCATTTTCATTATTATTTCGGTCTCCAAGCAGGAATGTTAGATAATACACATGGTAATGGTAAAGGAATTCACGGAATGACAGGATGTGTCAACAAGCGGAAAACTCAAACAAAGCCTGAAGGGCAAATGAATAAAATCCCTAATACGTCATCATCACATCTCAAAATAACAGCGTAAATTGAAGTGGGTACAACCGGGTCAGCCTTAAAGGACTAGAATGAATATTCTGTCATTATTTGAAAAAATTCACTCACTCATGTTGTTTCACATATTCCCAAATAATTAAACTTTCTGTTTGACATGGCACAACTTACCCCAATGGGGCATGTGCCACTTCACCCCTTCACTTCCCTTGATCTCCAGGAACAGGGGGGAATTCCAAACGGCATTTTTGCACCCTTGAAGGGGACTTCGGGAAGGGGCACAGGGCCCTTCCACAAGTCCATTAGCAAAGGGAACATGCGGTGGTCACTGCGAGGAAGTAATTTAATCGTTTATGGTCATGTGACCCAGGGTGGCGAATCATTTCATGATGTGCCCTGCTCCCTACTTCAAGAGGGCATAGGGATGCTCACTTTTGCACAGGATTTGGCACCACTGCTTTAAGACATAACCCATTTACCTTACGTGTATTTACGTGAAATACTCGCCAAAAGGGTCCTTTATACATAATTTTGTGCGCGTTTGACCATTTAAGAGCATCCGCTTAACCATATATGCACAGAAAACCGTCTGACAGACAGCGTGCAAGGAACTAATTATGTTTCTTTCGCAACTTCACTCTTAAAAATGAACGTTCCAAAATGGGGTTTTCGCAGCAACGCCATAGAAGAACCATTTTTGGTTCCCCAAAGAACCTTTTAGTGAATAGTTCTTCAAAGAACCATTTTTCTTAGTGTGAAGAACATTTTAATAATCAAAAGAACCTTTTTTCCACTATAAAGAACCTTTGGTGCAACGGAAAGGTTCCAAGTTTCTTCATCCTTCAATAAATAACATTTATTTTAAAAAATGTATTGAGCTTGAATGGTTTAAATCGCTTGAATGTTTAAACTGGCAAGGCTGAAAAATGCTTGCAAAAACAGACACATATGATATGCATAACCATGTGTAACTCTACCGGGTTGACAAATTTCTACCTGCTGATCAAGTCATCTGTTATATCGCCCACCCCTAGTGATGACCGAGTGAACAGTCTTTCGGGCCAGAGAAAAATCGAATGTTTCACATTTCCAGAAGTTTCTATAAGCCCATTGTGCACCTGATGAAAGCCATCAAAGCATCACCAGCATCCAGCTGGAAAATGACAACAACAAGCAAGAGTTCAAACTCAGAGCAACGAGAGGCAGGAGGAGCTTCTGACACAAGGACAGGTGCTCTCGAGCGCAGGTTCAGTGCGGTCAGCTGGCACTACATTCCATGTGCGCTGATGATTAAATCATTGTCAAGGTTACACAAGGCCCAACGCTGCGGCCACAACGCTACACTTGATCTTCCAACAAAGCTCAGACTGGCAACATGATCTGTTCTGGGAAAAGAAAAGAAAGCATTACCTAATCAGCTGGAGAAGAGCTTATTTTATTTTATTTCTGGGTTCTTTACTCAACACGCCGCCTTTTTTCATCAAATTTGGCGCATGCAGCATTGGGGTCAGAAAACGGCGCATCAAACGAATCCATTTGTTCATAAATAAACATTTATGTAAGAAGCCTTTTCGTCACCTTGGCAACAGGCAGGTTGTTTACTTGGCTGCTGTGGCCATGACAAACACATTTGCGCAGGCATTCGTGGGCTCGGCAGAGGAAAGGCTTACGTTTATTGAGGAAATGAGGCCGCTTCTCTCTTAAATGTCACTTTTCCTTTGTTCCTTAGACTAATTCACTCTGCATTCGTATTTGCCAATTCTTTCCCTTTTAGCTTCCACCCCACATCACAATAATTTGAATTCCAGCCATGTGAGTAATGTATTACTCATGACTGCTGGAGTACATTAGCTCCTTTACTTCACGCATGCTATCCCGTGTTGAGCTCTCCAATATGAGCACTCCATTCCCATTTTTCAGACTTCCATAATATAATAACAATTTGTTGGTTTATTTAATGTTAAATATAAACACTACAGTTCAAAAATGTGGGGTCAGTAAGATTGTTTTAATGTTTTTGAAAGAAGTCTCTTATGGTCACCAAAGGTTGCATTTATGTGATCAAAAATAAGCAAAAACAGTAATGTTGACAAATATTATTACACATTTTATATAACCGTTTTCTATTTTAATATGTTTTAAAATTTAATTTATTTCTGTGATGACAAAGATGAATTTTAATCACATGATCCTTGCGAAATGAATATAATATGCTGATTTCATGATCAGGATTATGCTGTCTTCCATCATTTGATAATCAAATTGAAAATCAATAAATTACCCATATTATTTATTGTATCAGCTACACAAAATTATATGATTGCTATATTTTTACATTAATCCTTCAAAATAATTTAAGCAAATTTAAACTTTTTTAATAAGATATACAAGATTCAACTAAAGTTAGTTTAATGTAATTTAAGTTTAAATGACTTGCAGAACCAAGTTGATTGTACTTAATTTAAGGCAGCAACTGAACTTAAGATAGGTGGATTTTTTTACAGTGTATTAATAAAGCGGCGTTTCCACCGAAATTACTGGGAACAATTTGTCCCAGTAACTTTTTCCCCCAGACCTTTTTCTGTCTGCATTTCCATCACGGTCTAAAGTACTGTGAATATTAGGCAAATTAGTCCAGTAACGCAGGACTGCACGCCACTTTCCAATTTTCATCGTGGTCGGTCCATCGGTTGTATTTTTTTTTAAATCCATCGTTGATTCAAATAGCAAACAACTCTTACAGCATGCACCGCAACAGGCTTTTAAAAATGGTGTCAACCAATCAAAATGCTGCGTGAACTCAACCAATCAGCATGCTCAGCGCCCAAGTCCCAAGTTCCTGAACTTTTGAAAAAGTACTACCTTGCGAGCAGGTACTTTCTGAGAGGGAAATGTTTACCCTTAGACACTTGTCCCTGCGGTCGAAACACAGAGTACCACCCCAAAGTCCCCAGTTCCTGGGGAAAGTTGCTGTGGCGGAAATGCAGCCTAAGAGTGTAATACTCTCAGCTCCATTTAAAACCTTCCTATACTTTTTTTCTTTTTGGTCAAATTTGACTTGATCTTTTGACATATAAGAGGTCTTTGTACCATTAAAACATTGCAAGTTTCAGAGCTTTAAATGTACTTCTCATTATAAACAAAGCATTTATGTAATCAAGCTCCAAAAATAGCTCATTTGGATATTAAGGGACATGTGACATCACACGGACATCTGCCTCTAGAGTGAGACATATACCATATACCATGTCTACTGGCGTTCAGTCATGACTATAGGTTGTGACACTTGCCTACACGGGATGCGAGTGTCTCATCGCGTCAAAAGCAAATAGAACCCATTATAATCACAGACACTGTTTACACTGGATACAGTATACTAATGCCCATTCACTTTCACCCGCGCTTGAGTCTGCTAACAAGAGGACAAATGGAAGAGTAAATGGAAGTGAAAAAGGATTGTTCGCTTTGACACGTCCTGTTTAAACAGCTCATTTGCTAATTTCTGTAGAGACTTCAGGAGGATCCCAGCGTCAGGAACAAGTGGATGGTTTATTTTAATGGTGTCCTGGATCACATCTGTTTGTATTATATGCATTTTGTATTGTAAACGAGGGAACGTGTAATAGAGAGTTCGTAAAAGAAACTTTTCTTGACAGATGAAGAAGCAACTGTATTGGACCTGACAGCAGCTGCATTGCTAGTTTAAGACAAATAATTTATATGGATATTGTTTTCAAAACACTTACTCGAGTGCAATAGCGAGTAAGCGTTGAAACTGTTTCCTAGCCAATCATAACAGTGGCCGTTTACTGACAAGGAGCCGCCCCTTTAAAAAACGGATCATTTCAGACAGAGAATCTGTCCCTCTGAATGAGGGTTGAAAATAATCCTTTTTCCACATATATATATATTTTTGTGCATTTAAAAAAATATATATATATTTATAGATGAACTTCAAGGAACATATAAAAAAAAAAAATCCATTCCACAGAATTCCATGGATTTCCCTCCCAAATTCCTGCTGATGAGACAAAACAACTGTGGTCTCTCTCTCTCTCTCTCTCTCTCTCTCTCTCTCTCTCTCTCTCTCTCTCTCTCCCCCTCTCTCTCCCTCTCTCTCTCTCTCTCTCTCCCTCTCTCTCTTATTCTAGCACACAATATGGGGACAAGATTGGCAGATATATCAGCCTGGCCTAACAATCGGCCAATATTTGCCCATTGGAGGATAACTGGCTGTTAAGTGTTCCTACTTAGCCAGAAGAATGTAGTTAGAATGAAGTTAGAACTTATATATATATATATATATATATATATATATATATATATATATATATATATATATGTGTGTGTATATATATATACAATAGCTTTGTCAATGAGTATTTTTCCATGTGACCGTACACCATTTAAATTAAATAAGCCAATGTATATATTATCCAAATGCTTTTAAATACACCCATAATGCATAAGTTGTGTCACTGTCCTGTAAACCAAAGCTACAATTATCCAAAGGAGCAGCAGACCTCTTCTTAATATATCTTCTTTTCTAGTTTCCCCCCTAAACTGACGGCTCCCGTTGTCAAAAACATCAAAAGCTCATTACAGCAACTCAGTTGCTTTTGTTTCCAGTAATCTCTGCACTTTCCCTCAGTGGATTTTAACAGGTCATTTACCCTGGTGCTGGGGGATGAAGGGTGGCCAGAGCTTTGAAGCCGAGCTGGGCTTCTCTACCTTCTTCCAAAGTCATTACAGAGCACTATGGGGTCTCTCGCAGATCAAATATCTGCTTGTGCATTCCTGTGGTCATGCTTTTTCCTTTGAGCAAATACGTTTGAAGCATATCTGTGGATTCTCCAGAGTTTTGACCTGAAACATTTGTGGTGGATGGAAGTTTCAGAGGAAGCCAAATTAAATGAACTGAATCTGAGTCTCAATCAAAGTCACACACACACACACACACACACACACACACACACACACACACACACACACACACACACACACACACACACACACACACACACACACACACACACACACACACACACACACACACAGACAGAACAGAACAGAACAGTGTGGGAAAATATTCGCCCTTACATTCCATAGCTCAAATCATTATACAGAACATTTACAACTACCATAAATAAATAAAAAAACAAAAAAAACTCAACTTATTTTATTTTCAAGCATTTTATTGGATGGAAAAATGTGTAACTGTGTGTAATGTGTAAATGTGTTTTATTGGTTAATATTATATTTAGCTGCTCACATGGTTGTGGTTACATCAATAATGAATAAACTAATTTAATTTATTCATCGTGGATAAACTAATGAAGTTTTGATTCAGAAAATTCATATTTACACATTAAAAAAAAAAAATCTTTGGATCATTTACAATAAAACACACTGAAGAAAGTAAATGGGGTCAATTTTGATATGTTATCTATACAAATACAAAACAGCAAGGATTATGCAGTCACATGACTTATTAGTATTTTACAGTTTTGAATTGACTTGGGTTCATCAGGGTTATTAGTTAAACTAAAACCATAAAAAAACATATTTAAAATAAAATGCAAAAATAATAAAATATTTTAGCTAGTTGACTAATAGCTAGTTGAGCTAATATTTTAGCTAGTTGACAAGGCAATATTTCTCATGTAAATTTAGTTAAACTTGATGTACTAAAATAACTAAAACTGAAATAAAATGGGGGGGGGGGGGGGGGGGAATCAAACTATTAATGAAAACTATAATATTATCTCAGTAGTCCTAAAGGAACACTGGTGTTCACTGAGTTTGAAGTGCTAGAACAGCTAGAGTGATGATGTTGCACTCTGCTGAAAGGTCACGCTCATCACATGACCTGTGTGTTCTGGCACACGTCCACCTGATAAACTCTGCTGCTAGGAAACTCATGCTTTAATATGCAGGAAGACGGAGGGGCTGTACGCCAACTTCTGCCAGTCTCATCCCACCCATGTTTTCATCATCATCATCCAGTTGCAGTTCCATTCAGAACACCAGCCAGGTAAATGGATTATATGAGCACATATATGATAGACACATTCATATCAATAATCCAGAGCTCAGAGAAACAGATCTGTTAAACAGGAAGTCTCCACTTGTTTTTCATTGGCCCTCTCTCATACCCCGGTAACAAATACAATGGTTTCACAGCTTTACAATCTATTTTCTGCTGGCCATTTTATAGCTGATAATGAATAAATGGCCAAAAATAAAATTCTATACTATTTAGAGTTTGACTGATATGGATTTTTTTGATAGCTGAAACAATATTTTAGAGAGCAAGGTGACCGATGGCCGATATATATTAAAATTAAATAACGTGCATGACAATTGCTGGAATTAAATTTAGCTAATTGTAAAATCAATCAATATGTAAAAAAAACGATTTATTGATGCTTTAGCAACTTCTTGATTCAGTAATCCTATTACAGTATTTTTCACAAATAAATACATAGTAACATAAATAAGAAGGAAGTAAACACTGTAACCAACAGTGCACTGAGTAATCTGGTAAATTTGTGCGCACTGGGAATTATTCTCAAATAAAGACCATGTAACGCAGATTTTACATACAGTACACATTGACATGTGACATTAATTAATCTGGATATAACATAGCATAGTCTGATATCAAAGATTTAAAGATTACGCTTGCCTCTGCATTCAGGTGATGGCTTTTTTAGTGCTTTCAAAATAAAAGTCCTTTTGCTGTCAAAATAAATGCTGCTTTTGACATTTCTCGGTAGGGTGACCAGATTTCTCGGAGTGGAATACGGGACAGATACAGAACGCATGCGTATAGAGGGAATGCACGTGACGTCACCGTTGGCCGGAGTGACTGCAGTTACGCCCACAAGTGGCAAAAAGACTGAGCGGCAGCATTGGTTTTCAGTGTGAATGCTGCGGAAAAACACACAAAACGCGTCTAAAACGGGAAAGAGCTTTGAGACTGACTGTACAACTAGATTTGACAAGAAATACGAGGAATATTTTTACAGACTACCTAAAGCTACAGAACAGAGAAGCAAATAGATCGCTACAATTCATAGAAACAACTGGACTCCAGGCAGCGAAAGGTGGATTTGCAGTTATCCTTTTTGTGTCAATATGCTGAATTTAGTGGTAAAATCATTCTCTATATATTGTATTGTTATATATTGCAGTGACAACTCATCAATCAAATATTTACCACTGTATATTCTGTATAATTTGACATTTTTAAATAAACACTGACAAAAAACTATACAAGTTTTAAGTCTCTAGACGATATGATGATATATATAACATTGATAAGTGATCACCTGGATTTAGACCTGCCTATTTTGTATTTATATAAAGCATTCACAGGCAAATTTGCTGTATGTATTTCCCTGGTGTCGAAATCAGGCACATATAAATGTCAGGAAACACGATTCCTGGCTGCATGTTAATATCCATGGATCACTGGATCTTTAGTAAGTTGTAAGGAACACTATATTGAGTCCAATCTTTAGTTTAAACTGATAATCGTTTGTTTTACTTGCGTTTTCGCAGTTTCCCCTATTAAATCCAGTCACGCAGCTGCTCTTCTGCCACTCAGTCCGGCTGAGGGGGCGTGTTCCGGCGGGAAAGTGATGTTAATGCATTCCCTCTATTAATGCGTCTTACATGCGCTTCATTAGGCACACTAGCACACACACACAAGGTCTCTCCCTCTCTGTCATGCGCGCGCTACACGGTTTGAACGTAACATATATATTCACTTAGCCTTTCGGAAACGAAACCTATTATATATAAAAAAATATATATATATATTAACGATGAAATAAGGGACAAAACATGATTTTTTCAGAATAAGTCGGGACACTAAAATTAGAGTGGAAATACGGGGCTGTCCCGGGAAATACGGGACGTCTGGTCACCCTATTTCTCGGCCAACGGAAAAACATATCGGCCAATGCCGATAATATAAAAATGCCAAATATCAGTAAAAACTAATCAATTAAATGCTACTTATTAATTGAGGCTGATAACTATGACCAAAAAAAACAAAAAACAAAAAACAAAAAAAAAACTGTACAATATTGGCCAATAGTTGATACCGATATATTGCGAATCTCAATAGCAGTTTTTGGGCCAATCATTTGAGTCTTAAATGCCATGTGACATGGCAGACGGGTTGCATTTTTTGGAAACCTGTTTGAAACAATTATTTGTATTTTTAATCTTGAACACCTGAGCTTTAAACTGTTCTCAAAAAGAAAATGAATGACTTGTGATCATTTTGTCGCAGTAAACCACTCTATATGTAAAGACCTTTTATTTTTCCTCTCTCATGGCCTGACAGAATTCCTCTGCTCGACGTGATTTAATACAGCGGCACTGTAAGGTGCAGAAGGAGCAAAACATACACAATGAATAAATGATATCGCCCTCATTAAATAATGCTGCGCGCTCCCAAATCCCCCACCGAAGCAGCAACACTTCTATCTTTTAATCGCTGATAGTGTTGAGCACAAGTCTCTGAATCAGCAGCAGCAGTGCGACTTCTTCAAGGCCTTTTTTTTTACAGTGCAAACAGATTGGACCAAACAATGAGTCAATGTCACTGCGCGTCCACTCACGAGGGGGGAGGGGGGGGGGGGCGGGGGCGGGGATGCGGCGTGAGTGCGTACATGACGCACACACACACCAAGGTCAGATGCTAATTCAAGAGAGAGCAAGTGGTACAGTCACAGCACATCACTGAAAGCTGCGCATATGCCGGAGGACGCTGCATACGGTGTGTTTGTTATTCATTTATCTGGCCGTTTGTGCTGGAGTGTGTGGTGTTATGTCATGTGCGGTTGTGGGAGAATGCTGCATCAGCTTGATCTCTCGACACACACTCCAGATCCAAAGCCCTCTCGTGTGTTATTCATCTCACAATCCTCCCAACTTCATAATGAACTTCGAACTGTGAAAGTCGCTATATGATATTCTATGACACTCTCTATGTATATATGGCTTGGGTCCCTTTTTAAATTTTTTTTATTATTCTTTTGCAGGTGACAATCTAACCAAACTTTTGTTGGTTAGAAAAGCCGCTGCTCAACATGTTGCATGATTTGAGGTATTATTCATGTTCATACGACAAATGGTGTTGGACAAGTTACACATTACAGTTAAAGCCTACAATTAGGTAACACTTTACAATAAGGTTTCATTTGTTAAAATAAGTTAATGCATTAGTTAACATATACTATGAGCAATATATTCAGTAACAATTTATTTTACAGTGTCCTATTACACGTTACATGTAGTTCCTATAGTAATAACGGTAAATTATGCATAATTACATGCGACTAACCCTAAACCAAACTCGGTAACACTTTATTTTAAGGTGACAGTTACACGTTACTATATGTACTTAAAATAGTAATAACAGTAAATTATATTAAAATATAAATTTTCAATTATAATTTATAAAATGTATTTTGACTAAATATAAAATAAACACTACAAATTAAAAGGATCCATTTTAATGCTAGAAGTGAATTTATGCATCACATTATAATGTACAGTATGAAAAAGGATATTCGTTTTGAGATTAGCTAAAGATTACATTCAACACTGTTATTACAAGTGAGCGTTAGATGAGGGCAAAGCTAATCGAAATGTAAAAAAATGCAATAAAATATCCAATATTGCCCAATACTGATAAACAAAAAACCCAGTTAATATCACCCACTAATCAATATGGTATTATTGATATATTGTGCAACTCTATTTCATAGAGTTGTAGCACACAGTAATGGCGCTTGCCTTAGAAAACACCAACAACAATATAGCTGTAACCACAGTGATAGAAATAAAAGACAACTAATCTAATATAACTTAATCTAGTTCTTTTGCTCTGTTTCTGTACAACAAGTTCTTAGCAGCATTAATCTGCTTTTCTACTTTTATTCTGCTCTCAATATGCTAATATGCTGCCTCAGCTTCTGCTATGAACGTCTGACTAACAGCCATTTGATCTCTGCCTAAAAATAATCCATCATTTTGCTTCCCTCTCTCTCCCTTTCATTTTGTCTACACATTCCTGTCAATCCTTTCTGTTCAGCCTGATTTTTTTTATAGGTAAAATCACAATGTGGCCTAATTAAATGATGAAAACTCTTTTGAGAGCAGACTGTGTTATTAAAACGATTAGATGTAAGAATATCGCCAGCACTGGAGATTTGTGATGAATTATTTATATACATCATGCAGGAGTCATCTCATTGACAGCCAGTTGCCCTCTAGTGTTACTGTGAGGTATTACTCATAACAGGACAATAGTGAACACACACACACACACACACACACACACACACACACACACACACACACACACACACACACACACACACACACACACACACACACACACACACACACACACACACACACACACACACACACACACACACACAGCAAATCTACCCATCACGGAAAACCTTCAGCATTTTTACATTTTCAAAAAACATCATTCTGTATGATATATAAGCTGTATTCTTCATGGGGATCAAAAAATGTCCCCACAAGAACGGGGATTTCGGATATTGCTGTCTTTTGTCGCAATTATGTAAGGTTTAACTGAACCACAAACACACACATGCAGCAATATACAAACAGTCAATACAACCAATCCAGCAGAATCACTTAACCCCTTCCTGTCATGACATCATATTAGATAATGTAATATCTTAATGGATATACCCCCAATATCTTTACCTAAAGGGCAAGTGGCATTACTACAGATATTATAAATCAAATATCAAACTATACGATGTGCAACACACCAAAAAGGGACGCACGGACGTGTGTTTTCCATTATGACTTTCATGACAATAAAGTACACCCTCCCCCAATTCTCATGAATGAAATAGAGTGATTGCAAAAAAGTAGATTAAAATTAGTACAAGAAATACAAGTAGTAGTAGTAGTAGTAGATACATTTATCGTCCCCGTGGGGCAATTGGGTTTGGGGCGCAGTCGCAAGGCACTTCATGAAAGGACAAAAGATATATGACACAAACAAATACACTACAATGCAATACACTATACACCCTTGAGTCTGACCAGACCAGCTGGACATCTAGCTTATTTTGACTGATTTAACGCTTTTATGGCTTGAGGTACAAAAGAGAATTTGGATCTGTTCTTGGTCAGAACGGGTGGACAGAAACAACGCTTAGATGGCAGTAGATTAAAATTAGAGTACTTTAAAACTAGAACTAGATTTTGTGTTCTTTTTTTTTCTCTGTGAACTAGAAATGGAAATGATAAATAAATAGTATTATTATTATTGATATAACATTAGTGAGAATAGTTTACATCAATTGCATATAATTTATAATTTTATTATAAAATGTCACAAGCAAATAATAATAGTTTTTTTTTACATTATTAAATTATTACAAATGGTAAAATAATTTTTTTAATACATTTATTACATTGTTTATGCAAAATATATTTTTCATAAATGAATATGATTCATTGAAACGTTTCAATTGCATTTAAAAAAACATCAGCACTTAAAAGTCGCTCACTTCATTCGACTAGACCTGCTGCCATGTGACAGCTTTAACTGCGCAAACTTTACCCTATCATTGTCCTACTTCAGCATGAAAGCCTCTGTAACACCCTCCTGAAAATAAATCAGACGGTGAAGGGTGGAAAAAGTGTGTGTGTCTATTTCAGGGTTCAATAAAATAACGACCCCCTGCACTTACTAAGATGAGCACCCTGGGTCACCGTCACCCCAACCTGCTCACTTTTGACTGCCCTGTGAACAAAAATATAAAAAGCTGAGACTACAACCTATCCAAGAGTCTATTAATCTACCCAGCATCCGTCAGCAGTGCAGCGCTCCTCCTGAAAGCTGCTGGCACAGGCGCTCGTGTGTGTCTGTGTGTGTGTGTGTGTGTGTGTGGGGGGTCAGTCTTGGCACAAGCTCCTGGGACAGGGAACGAGTGGGATTTATAGACATCCAAATTAACAGTCACTGCTGAACAACAGATGCGTCGTCATCCGATCCGGCCCCTCAAAGTTTACTCAGTGTGTCTTCCCTGTGCTGGATTTCATCCTCATTTAGACATGCCATAGTCCGGGGCAAGAAGAAGGGGGGGTGTTTGAGGTTATGACTGAGAGTGGATCCACTCATACTGACGCAGGAATGTGTAATAACCATAATGCCAATTGCTCATAAATCTCATTTATTTTTATAACTCTCTTGTTCTCCACTGCTCCCCCCAATGAAGATGCTAATATGCCCTGTGGTTTGACCGAGAACCGGCCATCTGTGCTGACGTTTAATGCATAGGATAGTTGGCACTTTACGTTGCAATGGATATTAATGTGGTCAGGGAATAAATTCACGAGGGGTGAGCAATGTAGCTCAAGAATAGATCTGTGCGGTCTAGAAATTGCTATTAAATGAATAGCTAGTTATCTGTATATAACTGTATATATTATATATTTATGTGTATACAATTTTGTATACAAATATGTATATCTAACATTTGAAAGAGATGTAAAACATTGAACATTTATTTATTTTTAGATATATTACTAATATATATATATATATATATATATATATATATATATATATATATATATGCTGTATTTTTCACAGCTACATTTTGAGCAACTTACTATTTTTGAACAACAGTGCATTAATATGTGAAAAGATGACAAAAGGCACACCATCCTGTGGCAGATTCATCAAGCTAAATTGCATGATATCCGTGGGGAGGGCAGAGCGCACAGTGCAAATTTGCATCAGAATTGCTGATGCAACCGCATTACCGCCAGCACAGCGCAAGTGCCGCCCGACTGACAGATGCATCCTGGGGGACAAAATAAAAGGCCAGCATGACAGTTCTCTTAAGCTGGAAGCTTGTGTTTCACCTAGCATTTGTGTGTGTGTGTGTGTGTGTGTGTGTGTGTGTGTGTGTGTGTGTGTGTGTGTGTGTGTGTGTGTGTGTGTGTGTGTGTGAGAAAGAGACAAAGAGAAGGACAGATTCATCCTCTTATGTAAGCTTGAAGGGCCCGGGCATCATCTTGCCAGTGTGTTGATTGTGGGTTAGTTGAGGTGGTCCTGAGGCGGGGGGCAGCAGGTTACAGATGGCACCTCATATGTTGTGGTATCAGTTCCCCTGTACTGCAGCACAGTCACATGATAGCTATGATATAGTGTGTGCCAGATGCTAAATGTTCACTAGTTAGCATGGATGGATTGGTTTGTTAGTGATGAGAGATTAAATATATTGATATCATTTTTATGTAATTCTTGGGGGTAATAGGGCAAAAAAGAATAAAATTATACTATTTATAGACTGTCAGACAGAGAGATCAATGATAGATAGACAGACAGATAGATAGATCGATAGATAGATAGATAGAAAGACAAGATAGATAGATATATAGACAATAGATTGTGAGACAAACGACAGACAGACAGATAGATAGATAGATAGATAGATAGATAGATAGATAGATAGATAGATAGATAGATAGATAGATAGATAGATGGATAAAGGATGGATGGATAGATAAAAGACAGATGGATGGACAATAGATAGACAAACGATAAATAAATAAACGATAGACAGACAGATAGATAGATAGATAGATAGATAGATAGATAGATAGATAGATAGCTAGATAGATAGATAGATAGATGGACGGACAATAGATAGATAGACAAACGATAGATAAATAAACGATAGATAGATGGACAGACAGACAGACAGACAGATAGATTAAAGGATGGATGGATGGATGGATGGATGGATGGATGGATGGATGGATAGATAGATCGACAATAGATAGATAACAAACGATAGATAACAGACGATAGATAAATAAAAGATAGACAGACAGGCAGATAGATAGATAGATAGATAGATAGATAGATAGATAGATAGATAGATAGATAGATAGATAGATAGATAGATAGATAGATAGATAGATAGATAGATAGATAGATAAACAGATAGATTAAAATGATGGATGGATGGAGTCGATGGATGGATAGATAGATTGAAAATAGATAAATAGACAGATGATAGATAAATAAACGATAAACAGACAGATAGAGAGATAAATAGATAGACGGACGGACGGACTGACAATTGATAGACAAACGCTAAATAAATAAACGATACATAGACAGACAGACAGACAGACAGATAGATGGATGGATGGACGGACAGACGGATGGATAGACAATAGATAGATAGACATAGATAAATAAATGATAGACAGACAGACAGACAGACAGACAGATAGATAGATAGATAGATAGATAGATAGATAGATAGATAGATAGATAGATAGATAGATTAAAGGATGGATGGATGGAATCGATGGATGGATAGATCGATTGAAAATAGATAAATAGACAGACGATAGATAAATAAACAATAGACAGACAGACAGACAGACAGACAGACAGATAGATAGATAGATAGGTAGATAGATAGACGGACTGACGGATGGATGGACAATAGATAGACAAACGATAAATAAATAAACGGACGGACGGACAGACGGATGGATAGACAATAGATAGACATAGATAAATAAACGATAGATAGACAGACAGATAGACAGATAGATAGATAGATAGATAGATAGATAGATAGATAGATAGATAGATAGATAGATAGATAGATAGATAGATAGATAGACGGACGGACAGACAATAGATAGACATAGATAAATAAACGATAGATAGACAGACAGATAGACAGATCTCTGCTGATATAATGAATTCCTCAGTGGCTCTGATTTCCAGGGAGACGAGCGACATGTAAAGGATCTTCTGCTGCCTCACAAACTTTGATTTCCACTGAATATAATTACACAGAACAGCGTGTGCTTTTTGTCAAAGTCTACACAAAAGAGGGTTATTTCATAAGCTCTCATTGTGTTTCCAGCCCTAATGATTTTCATTAGCGCATAAGTAAGGGTAAACGTCCATGAAATGCTTTCGCTCGGTCTGAAATGTGCACGTGATGCTCAGCTGCGACCTTTATTTTAAAATAAACAGCCCTGTTCGCATTAAAACGCATGAATTAATCCTTAACTCTAAACCTATTAAGAACATCAAAGGTCGAAGATGGCGGGAGACCTTTAATGGGAACGAGCTGTTGTTATCTGCATGTACGATTGAAGAACTCTGGCCCAAAGCCAGCCGCTAATCATCATTATACATCCCACCCCGTACCACAACGTTCCCATGACAACCGCGATACCGGCGGAGCATGTATATTTGCCAGAAACTTAAGGCAACTTTGAAGTCTGCGCCCCCTGCTATAGATGAGCCGTTTGAATTGGCTTGATATAATCGATAACAATTCTCACACAAGGAATATTACAGCCTCATTTATGAATTAGCAGTGTGCCAGTATGCTTTGAGATTATCATTTTTTAAATGAAGAGATAATTTACGGACATCTAGTCACATTCAAGGTTCACCTTGTACTCAAATAAATGCTTTCAATCCATTTCTCTTTAAAGTGTTTCTTTGTTATCCATCTGATGTTTTTTAAAGACAGCTGGTTCACTTTTTCATGTTTTTAACACATGTACATCATCAGTTAGAAGCGAAATATTTTTATTATCACTGTATCACATTTTTAGAAATGTACATTTTTTTACCCTCTACAGCTTGAGCTAGAGGAACAGTATTTGAACACAAGAACACATTCTGTGCGACTAATAGTCTGCGCATAAAATAGGGTTAAAAATACTCTGAAAAAAATAAGAATACAGGAACCGATCAATGAAATGCATAACCTTCAGAAAGATGATCATCAACCTCCCATATAATAAACACTACATGAACTGTTTTATTTTACATTTATATGAGGTTTACCATTTTTGCAACCCTGTTACACTGATTTTTTGCACTTGAATTTTCCAGCAATAAACATTAAATAAATTCAAAATTAAATAAAAGTGATCACTACAGCAAAATGGGTAACATGGTTGCAAATTTAGGGGAACACATTTGGTAACCAGAGTTATTATAGTTAACTTAAACTAAAACCATTAAAATACATATATTTTTTGTTACGTGAAATAAAATAACCATTAAGTGAAATAAAATAAAATATATAAAATTCCGCAAACATATTTTACTTCAGCTATTTGGCAAAGAAACATTTATCATTTCAACACCTCATTTTCACTTGATGTACTAAAATAACTGAAATGAAAAATAAATATATATATATTTAAAAACTTTAAAATGAATATGGGAAAATATTAAAATAAAAACATATATTTTTTTAATTATTAATAAAAACTACAATACAATCTCAATTAAACTAAAATAACACTGGTAGTAAATTTCACAAGAATTACACTTTTTTTTTTCCTCTTCGATAACTTGGGTTCCCTTTCAGTCGATAACGTCGGACGTAGTCGACGCGACTGAAATGGGATCACGCTAGGGAGCCTATCATCTTCGAGTACTATTGAACGAGCCAATGTAATTGGCGTGCGTGATTCGCATCACACACTCCGCCCCCGCGGCGCGGGTATAAATACGGAAGTGGATGCACGCACTGGTTGCCTTTCGCTTCGGAGCCGATCGTTTGATGTCTCTGAGAGTGCTGTTGTCTACAACGAGCGAGTGTGTCGGTGTTCTTCAGGAAGACTCTCCCAGTGCTGGTGTTCTACAGCGCGAGTGCAGCGGTGATCGCGAGCTTTGAGCTCTCAACTGCTGTTTTAACAGCAACAAATTTCTAAATGTTTGTGTGTGTTGATGGCTGGTTAGAGGGCGGAAAAGTGAGTGCTTCACTGTTTCAGTTCTCTGTTCAGTGTTGCCGCGGTCATTTCCCTGTGTGCTCCGGCACTGGTGACGGTCCTATTTTCTGAAAGAGCAACACGGGTGCGTTTGCGTCTTTTTCAAGATGTCATTCCGCCCGTGCGTTTCTGGGTGCGGTCGTTCCCTGTCTCTCTCTGATGGTCACAACTGTTGTGTCACGTGTTTGGCTTACAGCACGCTGAGACAGCTTTTGTGGACAGCTCATGTTTTCACTGTGGGAACATGACTGTCGCAGTGTTGAGGGCGAGACTCGCCTTCGTTCGCGGAGAGCGAGTCCCCATTACCATGCCCCACCCTCGGGTGCTGTGTGGGATGGGTGACCGGAGGATAGTGTTGGATGTCCCGCCCGGTAACCATTCCCTGTGGGCTCCTCACTCCTCCCTTCCACTGCAACCACTGGAGCCTCCTGTGTTGTCTGCTGGTCCATCTGTAATGGGTGGGCCAGCGGTTTCACTCGGGGCTCCCCTGGAGGACAGGACGCCGATTGCAGCATCAGAGGGTGAGCTGACTTCTGGAGATGATGACTCGGCTGCATTGTCTCCCTCCGGGAGTTCAATGTTGCCCGAGCCGGATCCAGAATTATCAGCTATGCTGAAACGGGCCGCCGAGGCTGCCGGGCTCGAGTGGAACCTCCACCGTGTCCCGTTCAGTCTCGGTTGGAATCTGGAGTTTGGTATCTTGGGGCGGGCCGCGCTGGTTCTCAGCTCGCCGCCCCAGTGCCTTTCTTTCCCGAAATGCATGGAGAGCTTATCAGGTGGTGAACAGCATCTTTCTCTGCCAGAAACTGCCTGAATAGCTTTTCCCCCTCATTACCCTTTATGGAGGAACGGTGAAGGGTTGCGAGGTGTCCCTCCATTGGAGCAGTCTGTCGACACAGGTGCACCTGTGTCCGGCGGCCGCTGCCTTTTGGGGGGATCCTCGTCTCCCCCCTAGGGCCTGTGAGTTTCGTCCGTTCCGACGGGCAGAGCTTACAAAGCCTGTGGGCAAGCCCCTTCCTCTTGCGTGCCATGGCGTTGCTGCAGGCTAGGGCACCCATGGCATGCACGAGGGTAATCCAGACCGTGCGCTCATAGGTGAGCACCGCACTGCATCCGACCTCACCCTCCGGGGTACGGGTGTCGTAGCGTGCGTGATCGGTCTGGCGATGTCCACCTTGGTGGTCCAGTAGCGCCTTCGTTGGCTCAGCCTGGTTGGTATGGCGGATGCGGACAAGGTTCGGTTCCTGGTCTCCCCAATTTCCCAGGTTGGGCTGGTCGGCGACGCGGTGGAGAACTGCATCAAACAGTTCTCTGCCGCTCAAGCGCAGACGGAGGTCATCCGGCACATCCTGCCCCGGTGGCCAGCTGCTGCCTCCACCCGCCGCCGGTGGCAGCTCCTCCGCCTGCTCGTCGCCGTGGGCGTTCTCCGGCCGCCGCTCCTGCTGGCCCTCCGCAGCAGCCTCCACCCAGGCCTCAGCAGGGAGCCGGCCGCAGTAGAGACGCCAAGCCCGCTCCAGGCGCTGCCAAGCCAGGTGGCAAGCGACAGCGAAAGCATTCCGGAGCGGGCCGCCCAGGAATGGATGAGATGCTCTTGGAGTGGCACGATCACTCCCTCTCCCCGGGTGAGGGCCGGGTGGAGCCTTTGTTTGTGTGTGTGTCTGTTCCGCCGCTGGCTCCCTAAAAAAAAAAAAAAAAAAAAAAAAAAAAGCGGAGCAAGCGGTACCCACACTTCAAAGAGAGAGCAATTTCATCTGTTCCTGGGTCCCAAGAGGGCCAGTCTGGCGGGTGTGACCCTGTATAGCCTTACACCCCTCAGCTCCCCCTTGGTCGCCAGCAGGCAGCTTGGTGCGTTCGAGGACCCGGTCATCCGCCTTCTCACGCGCCCCCTGCCGCTTGTGGAGACAGGTAAGTGTTGCACAGCACACTAACACCACTCTCTCTACTTTGCTGCCCCACCTCAGGCTCGGCTACCCCGCTCAAGTCAGTGATAGTCATCACATTAGGTGTTGAGCAGACGTGCTCCTGAAAATTCAGTGATATTCATCACACCGAGTGTTGAGCAGTGCTCCTGACTTGTGCGTGCTTATCTTATCCTGCTGGCGAAGGATTTGATATAGCCGCTCCTCCAGCCGGTACGAAGGCCAGTTGTAAACTCGTTCTTCGTGCTACTAGGTGGTGGGTCGTGACCATCTTGGCCCAAGATTGGTCTGCAGCTTTGACCTGAAAGACATGTGCTTCAGATCTCTACCTCCCGCACCGCAGGCCATCCTGTGTGTTGCGTCTAAGGGTGGAGTGTCAGTACAGTGTCCTTCCCCTCGACTGCTCCAGAGCCCGTTGGGTCTTCAAGTCAACTGGAAGAGAGTAATCTCGCCCACGGGCTGAGTATCTCTTTTCTAGTTTTGGAGAGGTACTCGGTCCAACATGTCTCTCCAATGAGAATGTGTTCAGCTGGTGTTGAAGTGAGAAAGGGTCCCACTGAAAGAACTTTCAGAGGCTCCTGGGGTATATGGTAGTCGCAGCCTTTGGCTCCCTCCATATGTGACCGCTTCAGCGCTAGCTTCACGATCGAGTCCCGAGGTGACCGTGGCAGAGCAGCTCCCCCTTTGTGACTATAGTTCATCCCGGTCTGCTGCCAAACCCTCTTCAACAGAGCGGCCATGTACAAAGGGCGTGTTTTAACGGGGGCCTGGGCGACCCCCGACTACACGGGCATTCGTGCCTCGAGTTGTTAGACATTGCGACCGTTGCGCAAGCTTCCCCTGCATGTCACAAACTCACCCGTCACCTCCTCCTTGGAGTCAGACGCTTCTGAGGGCGCCTTATTCCACTCCTCCCGCTTACTCAATCGTGCCGCCATCGAGCCTCACGACAGTTATAGCCAGGGCAAGTGGAGACTCCATCCCCTGGGTCCGGCTGGGTCATGACCATTCCGGGGCCGCTCAGTTGCCCCCCCGGTTTTATTTTTCCGCCAGTGTTTGGGTAAACCGAGCGGACTACCCTTGGACAAACACTGGGACTCAGCGGCCCCAGGGGCCCGCAGAAATGCGTTTAACCCCAGTGAGCCTTCTAAAAGTGACTGCGACTCATGGTCGCCTTGCGCCTGCAAGTCAGTGAAATCATCACTCTTCATGTTGAGCAGATTTGCTCCTGAAACTCAGTGAAGTTCATCGCACTCTGTGTTGAGCAGCAATGCTCCTGTAGCTCAGTGAGTCCATCACAGGTAGCTCAGTGAATTCATCACACGCAGTGCTGAGCAGAAATGCTCCTGGTGCTCAGTGAAGTTCCTCGCACTCAAGTGTTGAGCAGAAATGCTCCTGAAGCTCAGTGAGTTTATCACACTCAGGTGTTGAGCAGTAATGCTCCTGAAGCTCAGTGAACTTGTCACACTCAAGTGCTGAGCAGAAATGCTCCTGTCGCTCAGTGAGGTTCTTCGTACTCAAGGGTTGAGCAGAAATGCTCCTGAAGCTCGGTGAGTTTATCACACTCAGGTGTTGAGCAGGAATGCTCCTGAAGCTCAGTGAACTTGTCACACCCAAGTGCTGAGCAGAAAATGCTCCTGAAGCCCAGTGATCTTCACATGTTGTGTTGAGCAATGCTCCTGTCTTTTGCGCCCGTCACTTGCACCTACGTGCCATGTCAGGAGAGGAACAGGTCTTCATAGTTGCCCCTCATTGGCCCAACTAGACCTGGTTCCCTTCAACAGCCTTCCTGACTTCCCCTGGAAACTCTTTCGGGGACGGGGCACGATGGCACACGCGTTCTTCCCCCGGAGATTCCGGGCGGTCTTACATCTGAACGCGGAGGTTCAGGTGGCTATCACAAGAACATGTGTTAGTTACCATCACTTCTGCGAGCACCCCCTAGAATTGGGTAGCGTGCTTACGCCTTTAGAAGTGGAACCTAGTCGTTGAGTGCGTCTTCTCCCCTGAGGAGATCCTGAAAGCTTTCGATCACTTCAGTGCTCTCTTTCCTGCAAAATGGGTTGCAGTAGGCTGTTTTCCTAAATCACCCTCAAAATGATGTTGCCTCGGTGTTTAAACGACGCTCATCGTGTTGCAGAAGTATGCAGAAGCACGTTCTGATCGTCAGGTTCCTGAGGAGCAAGGTCTTGTAAATCCTTGTGTCCCTCTTTATCCTCTTGGGCCTTGTCCCTGGTGCGACTGCACTGCAGAGACCGCCCCTGAGCCACTGCAGGTAGTGAGTTAAAAATTCTGTTATATCAGTTCTCCTGCTCGCGTGGTCTCTACTAGAGGGTAGGGACTTGCTCGCTTTCGGTCAACGTATTGTGCCTGGAGTCTGGGCCGGCTAACTCTCACAAGCTGAGACCCCGGCTCGGATTGTGCCCAAGGTTCCTACCTCTCCCGTAATAGGAGCAGGTGGTGAGCCTGCAAGCGCTGCCCTGGAGGAGGCAGATCCAGCCCTGGCTTCTCTGTCCGATTCGCTTGGACGTGTACAGAATGCAAGTCATAGACCTCAGACCAGCTCTTCAAATATCTGTTGGAATTCAGCAGAGAGGGAAGGCTGTTTCCATGCAAAGTTGCACTTAGTGCTTGCCTTCATTTCGGCAAAGATCCGAGATGCAACATGTCCACTTAGGTGTTGAGCTCCTCTATGATGAGTGTAAAGTGCTCCGCCTGGGCGTTGACGATATACTTTGCTAAACAGATTCTAGAGTTGGGGGCTGGACGACACCTAGTTGAACCGCTGCTTCCCGTGGGCTCCCTTCTCATGAAGCCAGTTTCACCGTGAGCCCGGTTCAAGTGTCGGCTTGCGGCGCCATTCCCCTCCTATGGACTGGATACGTGCGCCTTTCTACTCCAGTTGAGTTCCCTTAAAATTGAACCCTGTTGAGTTCCTCCACACCCCTCCGACGTCGGACGTGCGGAACGTCTGGTGTTAGGCCTACCACTCGTAAGCAGTGTGGAACCTGTGTTAGGCTGGGTCCATATGTTGCGGTCCCTTCGGTGACCCCATATGTGTATTCTTCCACGATACGGCTCCCTGCGGTGAGCCCGTGTCTTCCCTCGGCAGAGTCTCTCTGCCGTCACTGTCCGGTGTGTCTCCCCCCGTCTTAGGCTGGAGCCACCCCAGTGACATTCCATATGTTAGACTGCCCGGTTTCCGCCCAGTTCATATGTGTATTCTCCACATTTCCTCCCTCGGGTTGGATGTGGCTTCCGCAGCGTCCCTTCCTTCCAACGTACGGGGAACGCTTTCCCAGTGGTCCTGTAGGAACAGCAGTGACTTCCCTGGCCTAAGCCCTGTCCTTCCCCGCCTTAAGTTTGCGGGGGCATCAGGAGGCTTTGGTTTAGGCACTGGAAGGTGGCAGCGTTAGTGGCGTGTTCAATGGTTGATCCCATTTCAGTCGCGTCGACTACGTCCGACGTTATCGACTGAAAGGGAACGTCCTGGTTGCGTATGCAACCCACCGTTCCCTGAAGGAGGGAACGGAGGACGTAGTCCCCTTGCCACTACCGCTGGACCACCGCTGACCCCGGGTTACTCTCGGCTCCTCAGCGAAAAGCAACCAGTGCGTGCATCCACTTCCGTATTTATACCCGCGCCGCGGGGGCGGAGTGTGTGATGCGAATCACGCACGCCAATTACATTGGCTCGTTCAATAGTACTCGAAGATGATAGGCTCCCTAGCGTGATCCCATTTCAGTCGCGTCGACTACGTCCTCCGTTCCCTCCTTCAGGGAACGGTGGGTTGCATACGCAACCAGGACGTTACAAGGCTAAACTGTTAAATCAGCTTGTAAACAGTATGTCACGTAATGTTACATTTACCACAGAAAAGCTATTCAATGTCCTTAACTCGATAGTTAGTTCGAATGAATGACTCTAGATAATAACATTTTGCTAAATACAGTAGTCATTATTTGAAGTGGATCAAAAAAGTTCATCAAAGTCGTCCTAAGACAAGACCCGGTATTGTTCAAAATGCTGTATTAATTATACAGTATATATGAAATATTAAATATATGAACTATTATATTATGTCATAATATAATGAAATAATATAATATATATATTCTATATGAAATATTCATTATATTTTTCCTTAAGCTTCAATATTTAATGCATGTTTGAATAAATCGTTATGAAAACCAGTGTTTACGGCAGCTATCATATAAATGCCATTTAAAATGATAATAACATTATTATAATAAAAAGCCTTTTCTGCAATTTAAATGTTTGTATACACAAATCAGTTCATTTTAACCTTCAATATTATAGTAATGTAACAAACTGACAGGGTTCCCTATAGCGTTAACAGCATTGATTGAGAAAGATTTTTTTTCCTTGAGAGAGATTGACATGCACTGTAACCAGACATATATCCAAAATGAATTGATATCGAACATATGGAGTTGCAAGCCTGCGAATCGAAATCGAATCGAATCGTGAAATGTGTGTCATTGCCCAGCCCTACAATAAACACTTCTCAATTAAAGACAAACTATCTGCCATAAAAAGTGAGTATATTCAAGGCCCCGTGGCATCCAGGCTGTCCCATTGCCTCCACAAGGGGATCCACAGGACGACTCATGCCCGCACATAACATGAGATCTGCTCTGCCGGGACACTGTTCTGGCTCCTCCTCTTCTGCTGAACAATGCTCAGGGCCTTGGCCCCTCCCTCTCACTGCCAGCCTTCACAATGAGCTCATTTGCATATCACTGTCAAAATCTGAATCAGCAAAGTTCCTCGCTCTTGGCAGGACGGGTCTACTGAGTTAACCTGCTGCGGCCCTCTAGGCTGGGCGGGCCCTGTGGGACCAGAGCCTGGAATCTCATCGCCTGACAACCGCCGTTTGTCTTATAGGCAAACCTTTGCCCGGGAATGGATCCGCTCCATTGGCCAATGGTGGTGTTTGCATAATTTTGTATTCATTTCCATATTTATATAAATAATACATTTCTAATGTCGCTCTGAGAATAATAAGCAGGACATCGGGTCAATGCTTGACTTCCTCTTTAAGGCATTACTTTGTTTAAAGGGGAATTAATTAGGGTCAGTGAAGAGGTATAATAAATAGTGAGCAATTAAAGGAACGGTTCACCCAAAAAGAAAAACTCCATCCAGTGTTGCTCAACGGGTCAATGCCAAATAACAGTGCCCACAAAAAAACAAACAAAAAAAACCCCTCAAGTTCTTAGAAACACCTCTTTGTATTTATGCTGGTAATATGGTTTTGGAAATACCATTTTCAGGAAAAGTTTTAATTGTCTCTTAAAATGTCATGTGGTGTATCCAAGTAAAAAGTATTAACATATTTTCGTTACACCTGGAATGCACGACTGTACACATCTTACACATGTTTTATATATATATATATATATATATATATATATATATTAGTGGTGGGCCGTTATCGGCGTTAACGTGCTGCGTTAACATGAGACTCTTATCGGGCGATAAAAAAATATCGCCGTTAATCTATTCTCAAAGTTGGGTTGGGATCATAAAATATCTTTTTCGAATATCGTTATATTTTCGCGCAAATCGCGCAGCAGGGTATTTTCCTGTCACGGACACAAGGTGTATAGGCTACTTTTACATGTTACCCTGATCGTTCCTCTCGTTACTTTACATGTTGTTAAATGAGTTTATTCCAAGCGCGCTGTATCTTTTTTATGGGCATGAGCGATGCTCAATTTACAAATGAATCACTCTTTTGGGTCGATTCTGTTCAAAGACTTCATCAAACAAGTTGGCAGATCTGTCTAAATCGGTTCGCGAATCAGTTCTGTTCAGTTCCTCACGCACTGAATCGTCTGAACTCTGAAGCGCGTTCAATCACACTCGACACGGAGTCGTAACAGGAAGATTTAAGAAGAGCTACAGAGCTACAGTGGTGAAACAAGAGCTAGAGTTTAGTCTAGTGAAAGCAAATCTGCAAATGCATCATATTTTTTGCCAGCGATGAAGATCTTTATTAGTTGAACATCTTCGTAAGCTGTCTGTGAATGAATGATTCCACAGGACGATACATTCGATTTCATTTCATTCAGGTAATACATTTTACAACCAAACAGATTATTACGCCACGATAGCACTACTAACAAGTATGACATTATCCGTTGCAATTTCTGTAAAGCTGCTTTGAGACAATGTGTATTGTGAAAAGCGCTATACAAATAAATTCGAATTGAATTGAATTGAATCCGTTGGACATATACATTTATTTATAGGCTACAAAATAAATAAGCTACCATTGTGTACAGTTTATGAAATGAACACCCGCCATCCCGCGGTAATGTGTGTATTGCGCAGGGGCGTAGTCACACGAAGTTTACATTGATTGAAACTAATTTGTTTAAAAAGGAGGAGGCTATTGCCGGTAAAGGCAGGTTCACATAAAATCATTATGACATATGACAATATTTTTTGATCTAACGAGCATCTGGTTTGGCGATGCAAAAACGGACTGTAGCTACATCGTGCTTATTGTTTTTTTCTTCTTCCAATTAGCCTAAAAAAACGACGAAAACATGTTACTTGTTCAATTAATAAACAGTTTGTTTGATGACAAATCGCTAAAGATGAAATTGGCCTCCCTTTCTGTCATTGTAATTGTGCGTTTTATTTATTTATTTTATAATTTTTTTTGACCGATATTCGACTTTTGCTCTTCTATTGTCGAATGGCATTTTTGGCAGAAATTCACATCCCTACGCGAGGCGAACTATTCTCAAAGACTTACTTTTAGTCATTATTTGGATAGCAAACATATTCTGAATGCCTTCGGCAGAATTCAAATGAGCCATTTTAATCTAGATTAATCTAGATTAATTCCAAATTTCCAGTGAGATTAATCTAGATTAAAAGAATTAATCTATGCCCACCTCTAATATATATATTTATATCATAAATTAAGTCTTTAAAATGTCTTGTTCGCACCAAATGATGTTGATTTCAAAGATTTGTTTTTAAATGTTTTTTCTAAGAAATAATAACAAAAGATGCCAATCTTCTTAAAGTTTTCTTTAAAAAAAAAAGTCTTTTCATTATGCAGGACAAGTATCACCCAGACATTTTGACTTTAAAAATACCAAAATTAATTTTATTCAGAAATTAAAAACATGTTCATAATAGAAGCCCTTTATTCAAATCACTGCATGTACGAATTGCATTTTAATGGATTTTTTTTTTTTAATAAATTAATAGCGTTACACAAAGCTTGCACATTTCAAAGAAGACGAAGAAGAAGGAAAAAAAAAACAATGGGAAGCAAGAAAAAGATATAGATTTTTGGGTGAACTATACCTTTAAGAATAGAAATAAAAGAAGTGATAATGCAGACGGGGTAAGGCTTTATCTTTCAATAATCTCAACAATGAGGGGAAAACTTTCAGGAAGTAGTAATTAAACAACTCAAAGAACTATTGTTTGCTGTCCGCTCAATGACTCCAGAGAAAAAAACTGTTCTCACAACAAAACAAGCTGCACAGCGGGTAACCTTTACCATATTAAAGCAATACGTCAGAATGCACATTTTCTAATCTACACTTAAACTTGCATAATGGCCATATAACAGCAAGCATCATTAATCTGATAGTGTCAATAGACCATCAGCAACCTGCAGTATAGTTCAACAGATGAAGTCTTCTTGTACGCTCTGAGAGTCACAAACTCAAGGCAAAACAATCTATAACAATACTGCATTGTAAACTAGCAGTATATTTCACCCCGCAATGCTTCACGGTCTGCTGTGCTCAACAATACACAAACTGTCCTCTGGAAGTCAGCAGAAATTGAGAGGAAATTCGAAATGGTTAACGCATTTAATGACAGTAGGATGAGTGAGAGAGTCCACTGGCATTCAGAACATGCCATAATGTAGTAATAATATACTTCCATACCATTAAAGCTCAGTAAAATGTGCTCCAGCAGAACCTTTGTGAACTGAAGTGAATAAGAATATGTTTCAAGTCTTGACACTGACCTTAAGAAATATGTAATAATCAGTGAAATCGGTCAGGCAAAGCCACACATGCAAACTGCTCTACAATAGGGTAGGGAAGTAAAAATCCCATTCATTTTTCCCAGAGAGAAACTGATTCGTAAGACAGGCCAGCCATGAGACTTTCAACCATATCCTAATAGGTCGGAAATCGATGTGATTTCTGTTCCATTTTTAACATTTTTTATTAATACATTTCAACAGTGCCTCTCCACTTTTTTCAGCAGCCTTGGTTCTGAAAGTTTCTTCATAAAATTTAAAAAAAGTATTTTTTTTAACTTTTATAAGAGTTATAAGCCATGATCCAAACCAACCAGCTGCAAGGTGAATCTCAACATTACAATCTTTGAATTGAAGCAAAAAAGTATTTGAAAATAGGACAAAAAACAACATCAAATGTATAAGACTGTAGTCAACGGCTTTAATCAGGAAAATAACTATAATTAAATTATTCCGAAAGAAATAATCAAAACAATATATTATAAATATAATTTGATGGGTAAATATAAAACTATATTGATATATATATATATATATAGCCACATTGCCAAATATGCATATTGTGCATACAAATATTTAAGTAGCTTGAGAGCATAAGAAACTGACTCTATGACATTTGCAGAGCATCATGGGAGTGGATACTAAAAATGTCTTTTGGCGCAATGTGCTTGTTTCTATTCTATGATTGGTCGAGATTTCTTTGCAGATTCAACAGTAATATTCACCACTGACCATGATTATTTAAAAAAATAAGTAGAAATAATGCAGGCTGATGGCTTCAAAAGTAAGCATACACCATCAATCAACATTGAAAAACTCACAGTAGGCATGTCTTTAAACCTTTGTAAGCTGTCAATCAAATGTCAATGAATTCTCCAGTGGAGAAAAAAAAAGGATTTTTACTTCCAAAACCCGGCTGTTGCAGAACTACGCTACCCATAATCCTGCAGAGATATCCACCAATCAGATAAGTACTTCAAATCCAGTAGCCACACCCGTGAAGCAATGCAAATTACATACTTGAGTCGATCTCCCTACACACTCAAACTACATATTTTAATATTTTGCAATACTTTTTTGTTTTGTTTAGTGATCACAAATCAATACTAATAAATAGTATCATTGCTTTGATTTCTGATTATTATTTACACTGCTTAATATGAGGGTGAGTACTACCTTTATCTTTTTCTGACTTTCAATTTCAAAGTTGGATTGATTCCTTAACCAAGCCTGCTTCAGTAGTGGGGACTCCCTGTTGCACTTTATCGCTACTCAGCTGAATAATGAAGTGCTACGATTCAGTGCTGCTAAATGAAATTAGGGGGAAATGAAGGAGCATATGGACTTTCCCTCTGTTATACCAAATAAAAACATGCAGACACTTGCAAACACATTCATTTTAACACTAATCTTCATCTTGTTATTGTTAGCGGTTTAGCCATCATGAACAGTGTTTTAACAGGAGCCATCTGTGTACGGTCCTAGAAGTTCACTATAATACTGAATAGCTTTGAACCGGTTAGCATTCTACAAAGGAAGCAACCTTTCAAGGCAGCATCTTCAATTAAATGGCGTCTCAAACACAGGTAGAACCACATAGCGCTCCTCACACATTAGCATGTTGCTAAGCTAAAACTGTGAAATTATATTAGAGTGCTACAGAAAGACCATATTTTTGGAGGCAAAAACCAGAAAAACATTTAGTACTCCCGGTTCCATCATCCTGAAGTCAATGTTTTATTGTACAACATAGTAATACCCCCATGTGATTTTTTTAAAGCTTTTACTTGTCTAGTAAAGGCAGTTGCTAACAAGTTGCTAAATGGGACTAAAGAGTTTGTTAGAGACATTAAACGTCATCACAGCCTCATTGTGTATTTTGTCATGGGAACCAGGGTGATGCGAACTTCTACAAAAATACATCACTGCACATTACATTACCGTCATTAAGAATAAACACATACAGTATTAATATTATTCTATTAATATGATATTGATAGTATTATAATAACAGCACATTCTAATTAACATTAATATGCACACATACACAAGTACATTTAATCAGAGTTTGCAAGACAACCAGAGAAAAAATGAGGAAAGGATGCAGATCAAACACAAACTGGCCTCTCATATCAACACCATCCAATTTAGGCCACGTTTTTTTTTTTTTTTTCACAAGAGCTTTTTGTGTTGTAATTATTCCTCACATGCTTCCCAATGACCTTGTTGAAACAGCATGTTCACCCCTCACATTTACATCCTTGGAATGATGTATGATTTGCCTAGCGATTCTGTGCTCCAAATGGCAAGGGAGGCGCAATGCGCTAACTAATTGTTTAAGCATAGCGGAGGGCTATTAAAGAAGCTCTTCACAATGGTACTCTATTATTTCTGCATGAATGCTACTGCACTATGCAAACCCAACCGGGGCCCAAGTCATTTGCTCCATCAATGCTAACGCTCCATATAATACTGACTATATATGATAAAATAGACAGAAAGCACTTTGAGAACAAATACACTGGTTATTATCTTGTTTATTCACAATTAAACCCCCTTTTTTAATTTCCCAAGTAGCCAAAACCACTCAGCGTAATGGCAGTTAATTACAGTGAAATACAAAACGGGGCAAATTTGTCCCCTGGGTCATTGATATGTCAATGTGGTGTGCAAAGCAAATCGTGTTTGTGCCCTAAAGCCCCGAGGACGCAGAGACGCAGAGCTTTGACAAGCATATCTTCGCTTCAAAGTTTAAAAGCAGCCGAGACACCTCATGGCTGGGTTATTGCTTCCTCACATCTCTCTCGAGAGCTGTAGCTGAGGTGTGTACAGGCATGACAAAAGGTAGCATTGCTTATGGGCAATCTTGTTTATTTGCTTGCATTGCTGCCACATGGAATTCAAACCAAATCACCTCAGGGAGAGCCAAACATTTCAGTTACACCAAAAAGAATTTCAGGTTGAATTTCTAGTATATTAGCAGTCATATCATCACAGTCATTTTTACAGAAGTGGTTGTATAATATATTTTAGCACATATTTAGCTCTATTTGTAGGGCCCTATAATTTCTATGATGTGGAAAACTCGGACGGATTTACAGAATCCAGTCAATCAAATGTACTATATAACGTGGAATGGCAAAATCTAGATGAATAAATCAAAAGTAGGACTTAATCAAATTGTGTATTGTGAATACCAAACCGTAAAAAGACATTTATATATATATATATACTGTATATATAAAATACTATATATAGATTCATTTTATTACCACCCTTTTTTATAATTAATATATATTGTTAGAGTTCTATAAATAATTTTTTTTTTATAAAGTTTCAATTGATTAGATATTATTATTATTATAAAAAAAATATTAAAACATTTAAACAGATCCAGAAAAATATGGAATATGGCTGAAAGAAAAACTGAATTTGGGTGAAATATTTCAATATTATATTTCAAGTTTATTTTGCTGTTATTTGTTTTTGTTACACTTTTAGCAAGTTCTTTTGTAATCAAGCTTAGTGACTGTGCATGGTTAACTAGTTATTAATTAGTCAGCTCACCACAATATAATTGTAATCCACTTAATTGTTTATACAATATTATTATGACTATAGTATTTAAAGCCTGGCTTATCATTTTCCATGTAACACAGTGCAAACCAATGTGGCAGGGAGAAAATTAATTAAAAGATAATAAGATCCAAATGCACACTAATCAGTATAATGGTGACTACAAAAGAAAATAATTTTTTACTCTATTATTCCACAAAGCAGCACAATATGTTTTACAGTAACTTGTTATGACAGAAAATTGTTGATTAAAGTAACATTCTTAATACAATATTTTTGTAAGAAATTACTGATAATCTGGCTATATTTGACAGTTAAATAATAGCCAAGTAGGAACGAACATCATGCATCACTAAAAATTGCTATCATGCTCTCAAATGTGCCTCTCACAGTGATAAGAACTGATGAGTAGCCTCTTATCTGAGATCGCACTGATGTTTGAAGCCCTTATATCTAATCAGTTAAAAAAGTCAAATGAAAGAGAAAAAGTGTGGAAACACACGTCCTCTGCATGTAGCAGAAATGAATATGGATGGATCCGAGCTCAGAAGAACACCTGCAGGGAATCTGGCTCTTTACCTGGAACTGCTCACAGCGGGGGATTTACTTTCAGCACGGCCGGGGCCATGCAGGGCACGCGTATGCAAAACGTAACGCAATTAAATGTGTATTTGTCTACGCATAAGCAAGCAGGGTATTATTCATGTATGACTATCGAACAGCAGTCAGTAGATTAAAATAATTGTTTTATGTTGTTCAGAATGCTTCTGAAGAGCGCTGAACGCAACGTCACTCAAATATACTGTATCTGACGTAAATCAGCTCAGGTCAGCCAAACAAGGAACAGACCAATGACATGTGATCCTCCTCAGCCAGTCAGATTGCGCCCCGAAGGCACGTGCATCATCAATCACTCAGTGATATCAATCCGCTCCATTTGTCCACACGAGGTCATAAAAGAAAACCCAGAGTCGTCCAAAATTTCATGTCAGCCTCTCAGAGACATAATCAATCACATGCTGTATGTTTACAGCTGGTTATAAGTCACTGTAATACAATAGTCCTGACCAACAACGTGAGCGATAAATGTAATATACATGATAACTTTACTGCATAAACTACTATATCGATTTTTCAATCATACACCCATGCACGCACCCACACAAACAGTGGAATAAAAGTCTACAAAAATTATATTAAATTCTAAATACGTTTGTAAATATTTGTAATATTATGATATAAATAATATATATTATTTATATAATAATATAACAAATATTAATACTATTTATATATATATATATATATATATATGTGTGTGTGCGTGTGTGTGCGTGTGTGTGTGTATGTGTGTGTGTGTGTGTGTGTTTGTGTGTATGTTCAGTTTTGAAAGAAATTAATACTGTTATTTAGCAAGGATGCATTGAATTGATCAAAAGTGACAGTAAAGATATTTAAGATTGTAAGATTTCTATTTCTTTTCATTTGAACTTTCTATTCATCAAAGTGTTTCTCACGGTTTCCAGAGAAATATCAAGCAGCACAACTGTTTTCAACATGGATAAAAATAAGATATTTTTCTTGATCTTTGCCATCACAAGAATAAAATAGATTTTACAATATATGAACATTTTAAATTGTAATAATATTTCAAATATTACCATTTCTTACTGTGTTTTTGACAGTCTGCAGGCACAGCTCAATGTTTTAGTGAGTGAGGACTCTTCATTACAGCACATTATGTTCAAAGGGGCCATTATCAGATATTTAATTTGAACCCACACCTCTAATATCACCTCTGCACACCACAGTCCCATCATTCCCTAAAGCAGTCACCCCTATGGTGTAGGGACCCTGTTTCTGAGTGAATTAGCCATACGTCCCATTCACACTTAAAACTGATGCTGCTTCTTAAGCCTGAAGTGTGAAATACGTTAAATATGCATCAATTCAACAGCATTTCTGTTGCTCGTCCCAACTTCTGGTTAACCCTCTGACAAAAGAGCACAGATGGCAAAAGACAAGTCTGAATCTATAATATGTCAACTGCTAACGGCTATGCTGCAAACTAGGATCTGATTAAAGTTTAATATGTGAAGAACAGTTAGCGCCCTACTTCCTGTGATAATAACATTCAGGCAAGAAATCGAGACCACTGGCTGAAAGAGAACAGAGATTAAGCAGTATGTGACTATAAATACCCATCTGAGTAATGAGCATGTTATTGAAGTTCCTCTCTGAGCTGCTTAGTCGTGGTTGCCGTGTTTATTGGTCATTGTTTAGACAGAAGGAAAAGCCTTTTATGGATTAATTTGATGTAAAAAGCTCAAGCACTCCAAATAGAAAGCTCTGTGTGGCATTTAGGAACATTACATAACCTCCGCCATAAAAAAAATATCCAAACATTCAAGCGTACATGATGTATTTTACAGAAAATTAAAGTAGACAAACAAAGAGCTTTCCCTGTAATTTACCGTAAAAGTGTGCAGTTGAAATCTATTTGACAATTTGCGATTGTTCGCAGGGTAAAGCTGTGGGAAAATTTCCATTTCGCGATTCCAAAAAGGGACTATAAATGGAAAAAAAAACCCTTTAAAAGTGTCTTAACATTCTCAAATGCCCATATCAGAGAAACAGCATTTGCTGTTGCTTTCATCCACATCCACATTGAGCTCTATTTAACAGTGGCGGCCTTTAATTTCAAAGCTTAAAAAATTATAAGGAGAAACATTACTCACAGCAAAAATGCAACAAGAACGGGGGAAAAAAAGCGGGCTCATTCCACGGGAAACTATTTACTCAAGATAAATGAGATAAACTGTAGTCAAGGGGCCCCGAAAAGCCTTGCGTTATCGAATTACAAATTACATCCGTTATGTGGCTCTCAAATAATAACTAGGAACATTTCTGACTGGCAAGAAAGAGGAAAAGATGCATAAAACACAAACAAGGAAGTAATGTTTTCCTAATGGTCTTACCACATGCTCCTTGAAGCAAAGCTATTATCAGACAGATTTCATGTGCATTTCTTTCAGGTCCATGTATTCAGTCTCATTAAATGTTTATAGGGGAAATGCACAGAGCGTGGTAATAAATCATAGGATGCACAAAAATCTGCATCTAAATGTCGCACAGAAAACCAGGCCAGAATATGAAAAATGTGAATTAAAGCCCCAATGTGGCTTCAAGTGACATTTCACCTGTCTAAAAAACAGATTTCCTGCCAGCATGTGCACAAAAAAAAGTAAAAATCGTGGCCCCAAAAGGGTGAGCTCCATTTTTTTGGCATGAATTATTAAACTTGCCTGTAAGTAGTCTAGTGGGGATACATGCAACTAAAAATCAAGCTCAATATTTACTTTCTCAGCAGAGCATTCCGAATCAATGCACGTCATGGCTGTTTCTCTCCAGTTACTTTACAATACTACACAAGCTAATTCAAGTGTTGACACGCATACTCCTTTTCCAGAAAGCTGAAAGGGGAGGGGGAACAAAGTTGATTCATTTGAGCGAGAAACCTCAACGCTTCTCCTGAGGATTTACTGCAGAGAATGAGCTTTTAAAACTTAAGGGAGTCAATGGAGCAATTAGTCCAAATCACAGCGGAGGACACTAAAAATATCAGCGCAGCCTCAAATGTCAATCCTGACAACCCATACGGCCAAAACCGGATTTGTCTTCTAGGATTTTGCTGAGGGAACGAGGAAAAAATACACAGTGACACTATGTTCTTAAAGAATAGGTGTGTGGAAAACTAGTCCACCGAAGTTATTTGTCCATTTACGTTGGAATCAGTTAATCCTGTTGGCCTTTGAGGGGGTTATGTGACGCTCTGCTGGGTCTATGACAGATAATTGTTGGGCTACTTTGACAACATCATTTTAACAGTGTGTTTAAAGACACGAGGGATGGATTGTGAGTTGGTGGGAAATGTGAAAGCAGGCGCTCAGCACTTAAGTAGTCGGTTGCACTCTCAGCTGTCAGAACAACAAACCTCCAAATGTCCCGGGGGATATTAGGGGGACATAATGGGAATTCGGTTTTAATTTGATGTGGTGTGTTACAAAACACTTTCTGGAAAATTATGTGGAGGACTATGCACCTCTCTCTCTCTCTTCTTCTTTGAGAAGTTCTCTTTGCAAAGGGATGCTGTCCAGACATATTTTATGATTCATTAAAGAATATAGGGCAGCTGTTGAGCTCAAACCCAGGGCAATGCAGGAACTAAAGTCCTCATTTCAAAAGCCTTTCATGGAAAAGCCAAAGTGAGCTGGCATGGTGGTCCAAACATGACATAGACACCTGAGAGACTTTGACTAATGAGCAAACCCTGATCTCTTTGAAAACCTTTTACTTCTAGCCTTCATTTCTGCGATTAGTGTCGACTGTACATCGTAATAACAATAAAAAAATTGACGCAATTAAATGCAGCACTCATTCTTTCCTCCCACTTTCTAGTCTAGCATTATACGCTCAGGCTAATTAATCATTCTATTGCTCTCTCCTGTACTTGGATAATTGTGGCAATTCCAGAGCTCAGGAATGCAAACGAGCGCATACATCAAAAATATGTATATATCAAGTTAAATGTAATATATAATACACATATAAAAATATATATAATATAATATTATATAATTACATATTTTATAACAATTATTAAATTATTGACTATAATTCCTATATGATAATAGTACATTCATTCGGGGATCCAATGTGTAAATAAACTGTTATGCAAAAGATTGGGGTCAGTTACATTTTTGTAACAATGTAAAAATCTTTATTGTGACTTTTGATCAATTTAATGCAATATTACGGAATAAAAGTTGATTTCATTCGATAAAATTTTGCAGTTTTGATTTATATGCTAATAACCTTTGATGACTTACATGTGCGTAAGCAATGCTTCTAATCACTTGTTTCTGCTGCTTCTTCGCTTGGTTTTTGATCCGGGGATTCTGCACTATTTCAGAAGATGTGTAATAGTGCCCCCTACCATATAACAGTGAAAACATGGAAAGCAGGAAAATGATGTCAATGGCGGGGAAGAGAAACTGATCTGCCGAAGTGATTTGTTCATTTAAAATAAGTTAATTTCTCTTAAAAAAAACAAAAAAAACTTTACTGACCCTGGCAGTGTATATCTGTGATTACAAGTTTTAAAGGTGATCTAAGCGATGTCGGGTGACATCACTTCTTGTTGACGTTTAAAGTATTGTCAAACAAAACGGAGGCTAGCTAGACCCTCCCTCCTCCTCATCCGCGCACTAACCCCCCAAACCCCACCCCCAAATCCTTCTTGTCGGTTATTGGCTGGAACAGTTTGTTATGTTTCTTGTTGCGGGTTAGCCCAATTTGTTTTTGTTGCCGTTTTTGGAGCCTGGGGTGTCTACAGAGACCGTGTTTTTTACAGTGTGTTCAGGGGACAGGCAGCTAGCGGATAGTGAGGAGATGTTTGTTGTATGTGCCAAAAAATGTTTTGGCCTAAAAAGCGCGTGACATCGCTTTGAGCACCTTTAAATGTGCAATAAATTGTGATTAATCATAGCAAACTGTGTACAACACGACTCCACCCTTGCACTGTGTTGGTCATGCATTTGGATTGCATTTGTGTTCTAGTGTACGACTATGTTTCTGGTCTGATGCTCATTGCAGCAAGGGGGTGGAATGTCTTAAAAATGTCCAACATGAAGCTGTTAACTTCACAGAACATCTCCACTGGCAAATGAGGGTTCCTGGAGGTACAACCGAATTCCCTTCACCGATCTGCCATGTGGGAAATCTAAAGCATGCCATTGTAGAATTAATTTGAACTGATAAATAGTGACCCTGCAGTCACAGTGGCGTAAACTAAATTACATGTGCCCCTTCCCACACAGCCAGCACTTATCCAGTGAAGGATATCTCTCAAGGCTGTGTGCTGGCAAGACTGCATCTGGATCTGCATGTTATTCATTATAGAATGGGAGGGATATCATACCTCACCAGACAATTATGTAAATTCCACTCAAAGGCAAAACATTTTCTGATTTTAAGAGGCCATTTGTTGCTAGTGGAGTACGAATTAGAGGAGTATATGGAACGTGCAAACTAGTATGACTCATATAAATTGAAAAAGATGAAAAAAAGGAATTGGCCCTTCAGTTTCTCCTTGAATTCTTAATAAGACACATGGATGAGGCATATGGGCTTTTAAAAATGCATGACCTTTAGTAATCCAACCCAGATTGTGAAACAAGTGGAAAAAAATGGATTCAAACAGAAGAGAGGGAAAGAAAAAGAACATTTCCGAATTTAAAGTGTGACCTCATATATATCAAACAATTGAAAGTGTTGCACAACAGTTTCACAAGAAAAACAGTCAGAGATACTAAGCACCCTTTTCTTGCTTACTGCAAATAATGACTATGAATTCCCGTATTTCTGAATGGCTGCATGGTTTAAAGAAACAGTTCAGCCAATAATAAAAATGCTGTCACCACCACCAAGCCTGTGTGATTTTCTAACCTGGACTTTTATTACCACATATTTAAGATGAACAGTCAAACTCCAAATTGACCAAAAAAAAACAAAAATGACACAAACCCTTTTTTGGTGTTAAAAAACAACCGTCAGGATTTACTAAAGAAAAATTAGCTCTGAAAAGGCGTGGACGCAGTTATTTTTGCGGCTGACGTTATTGCATATGTATTTGTAGGAGTTTCCCTTTCAGACGCATGGGAGGAGAGTATATAAATGAATCATGCAAGGTGATTTACTAAGATTTGCGCTAGTCAATTTACTGGTACAGTATTTGCACCATTATTTACCTCCAAAAAAAGCATGTCTTAAACCAGACACTAATTTGCGCTGCTCTTGGTAGATTGCGTTGGTTATTATGGAAATGATCCGGCTGCGTCTGTGTCCTTGTGAATATGGCTCTTAATATTTTGCATAGAGTACCATGCGTATGTATTAACATGCTTTGTTATGATGCTCAGATTGCAAACCCATTAATCATTATTTGCCACGTACACGAATTAGCTAATTTGGTTGTCAATTCACTTTTTAGTGCTTGATCCTAAATTTGCTACTTTGGATGGAAACATGGCAAATGATGACAGAATTTACATTTTTGGGTAATCTAATCTAAACTAATCTAGCGCAGGGAAATATGAGAAAAATAAACTGTTCTTCTAAACAATGTGTGTTCGCATCTTAGCAAAAGTTTATTTTTGGTGAACACAAAGTGCATGCTGCCTGTCAAGCAAACAAACTACCAAATATTTAATCATAACATTCAGAGCAGCTCATATCCCATCTTGTTAAACAAGAAGCAGCTGCCGTAAATAGAAAAGAGAAGTGTAGTGAATTCGCTGGAAAGTCTTTAAATGCTGAACCAATTTGGAGACAGCTTTGTTTACTTAAGTAGTATGCCCGAGGACAGGGTCTGATTGCAACATCAACTGGGTAATAGGTAATTCTGCCTGGAGTTCCATCTTTTTTTTTTCTTCCTGATGGGGAAGAAAAAGGGAGTGCCTGATGTTTCTCAATATTCAAAAAAGTCACTTCCGTGCTCACTCAATGAATGATGAATCCTTTCCAAGCATCCAATTATTCAAAGCTTCCAAAAGCCACATGTACTAACCAAAAACCATCATCCGTTCCCTCCCAGAGCTACTCCCAGATTTAACATTGGACAGCAAGCATTTAAACGTATTAATATTGTAACGAACAACATAGGCCCAACAATATGCTAAATGGCTTGTAAGATTGTCCACAAAAAAGAAAAATCTAGTTTAAAACACATTCTTTTGAAATGTACTATTTGTATACATGATGGTTTTGTGAAAAAATAAAATATATATATATATATATATAAACACATATACAGTATGTATGTATGTATATATATATGTATATAATAAATACACACACTGTATTTGCTGTATGTATATACACACATATACATACATACTGTAAACAAAAAAAAACAAAAAATATATATATATGTATATATATATATACACACACACTATATATATATATATACAGACACTATATATATATATATATATATATATATATATATATATATATATTTTTTTTTACCATTGTGTATCATACTGTTGTCTTGGTGTATTTTCCCCCGCTTGGAATTAATTCCCTCGTCTGTTTAGGAATATGCAAAAGGAATAATTATGAACAACCCACTTCTTTATTAGCCTGAATGGATTTGATGGGCAGACAGACTGGATGCTGGGTAATCCAGCAGGGGCTGAGCTATGTGACGAGAATGCTGTGTGTACGATTACAGCGTGATTGATGCCCACTGTTGGGGGGATTATTAATGATAGCGCGTTGTTTAGTGAAAAGATAGACCCATTTATATTTCTCATCAAGACGCCACTCAGATGCTTCAATGTTAATAATTTGTTCTTAAAGAAAATGGATTTCTTGCGATGACGTGTTTTCTCCTTTATCGTGATGTTGAATTGCAGGGGACATTCGAGTGCATTCCTGTTTCGTCTGCGCCTTCATTTAGATGGCAAGTTGACCACATAGCCTACACTGCAATAAAAATGGGTCATTTATTTTCTTTCCCTGCAGATCTCGGCAGTGCTATCGCTGCTGCCTAGAAACCTTAAACAGCCTGACAGTAACGCGAGTGCTCTTAATAAAAAATTTGAAGTATTTTATAAGGATTGTGGGGTAGTGGCGGGAAATTTATGGAGGGGTGAGAATAATATTAGTATTTTAAATTCTGTGGAAAGAGAGTTTTCCTGAGAAGAAGGTCTTGATCAGTGGTTTTCAACTTGCGGTATATGGAGTTTGTATGATATATTTTTTTAGAAACGATATGGAATGAGGCAATACCGTTTATATCGATACAGTAGTTTGAAACGAGCACGTCTGAAAAATAGCGGAGGACGCAGTGTGAGCTGCTGCAGTACAATTTATCCTAAACATGACACAAGCTTATAAATAACTTCAAAATAACTGGTAAGATATAGTTAACAAGTATTAAGCAGCTTGCCCTGTCAGATGCTCTGACAGATAGACTGTTGCTGCCTGACAGATATATAGGCTACTTGCGCTGATTAAAGCGTTTGAGACGTGGTACTTTCCTCAGTGCTTAGCTTAAATTTCACAGGTATATTCTCAGTCTGTAAATGTTAGAAAGTCAAACAAATATGTCCATTTCTGTCAGGAGAGGACGAGTCCTCTGCAAGTCAATCTCCGCTAAAATTCAAGCTTCCGTGAATGAGCGCCGCCGCGCGCATGCGCCCCAAACACACGGAGCATAATACAGCGCAATAATTCTGAATAATATATACATATTGTTAAAATATTTGTTGTTGGGGACAATAAATGCGCCATATGTGGAATCTGAAACCTACAAATATATTTTTATGAAAGTGACCATTATATATGGGGTAATTAAATGCAGGCTAATATCATTAGTTTGTGCTTTTGTTTTTATTTTCATTTTTAGTTTAGTCTTTAGTCAATTTAAAAGGAAAAGCATTATTTTTGTTTTTAGATGGTAATGTTACACGTAAAGTGATTTTAACCACCTTTTTGCACATAATATCTACATTAGGCTACATTCACTATATTTGTTTCCATATCCTTCAATATCAACATTGTTTGTAGGATATCATTGGGCAGGATGTGAAATAATATTTTTTTTTAAATAAATACAGATTTTCTTTATCCAAATAGAAAAACGTAGAAAGTACAGAGATACATATTGTATATCGTCATTTAACCAATGATTTTTGGTCATATCGCCCAGCCCTAGGGTCACATACAGCAGGGAAAACAATGATACATGTAAATAGCATTATCAAGAGAATCAAAATTCAGTTGGCATTTAGTTGTTTATAAATTTGGGCCAATGACGTGACGGTTATTCGTTTGTCTTTAGTCATTTATTCAGAAATACATCCAAAATTTAATTAATTGAATTTGTAGTGTAACTGATATTATAAAGGAGAAAAAGTCCTCATTAAAATAATTCTTTTAATATAATATTTTTATAAATAAAATAATATTTTAATATTATTTATTGTAAATAAAAATACCTGAATGCTTAATGATATTTTGAAAAACTTGTCCACCAACTCAGATTTATGTGGCACAACCTACAAGCAGAAAATAAACAGGAAATGAAATCATAGGTTCTGAAGACCTCGTGAGTGTGGGTCAAGGTTAGCCTGGCTCCGCCCTCCTACGTACTTCCGCTCAATTTTCATTTTCCTTCAGTACTATGTACAAATGAAATGAAATGTATGAGAGTCTGGTGGGACCAGGCTAGGTCAAGGACAGTAAGTCTCTTAAAAAATCAGATAAATTGAACTTTTTATTACAAAGTGAGTTTAGTTCAGGTTGTAAAATATCATATCATGTGGTGTGACACTCAAAAACTTAATGATATTTTTGAATGAATAATTCATGATATTAAGGAAAAATAATATTTTTTGATTTGGAAAATATAGACATAAGTGTGCAGTGTACTTCAAGGTGTTACCTTAACATTTTTACAATCTTTAAATTGAAACTTTTCTTTTCATTATTTAAATTTTATATATATTATTTGGTATTTTTATTAATTTGTTTGCATATATATATATATATATATATATATATATATATATATATATATATATATATATATATATATATATATATATATATATATATATGTAAACAAAGTAATAATTATTAATTTATATATATATATATATATACAGGTCCTTCTCAAAAAATTAGCATATTGTGATAAAGTTCATTATTTTCCATAATGTAATGATAAAAATTAAACTTTCATATATTTTAGATTCATTGCACACCAACTGAAATATTTCAGGTGTTTTATTGTTTTAATACTGATGATTTTGGCATACAGCTCATGAAAACCCAAAATTCCTGTCTCAAAAAATTAGCATATTTCATCCGACAAATAAAAGAAGTGTTTTTAATACAAAAAAAAAAGTCAACCTTCAAATAATTATGTTCAGTTATGCACACAATAGTCAATACTTGGTCGGGAATCCTTTTGCAGAAATGACTGCTTCAATGCGGCGTGGCATGGAGGCAATCAGCCTGTGGCACTGCTGAGGTGTTATGGAGGCCCAGGATGCTTCGATAGCGGCCTTAAGCTCATCCAGAGGGGTGGGTCTTGCGTCTCTCAACTTTCTCTTCACAATATCCCACAGATTCTCTATGGGGTTCAGGTCAGGAGAGTTGGCAGGCCAATTGAGCACAGTAATACCATGGTCAGTAAACCATTTACCAGTGGTTTTGGCACTGTGAGCAGGTGCCAGGTCGTGCTGAAAAATGAAATCTTCATCTCCATAAAGCTTTTCAGCAGATGGAAGCATGAAGTGCTCCAAAATCTCCTGATAGCTAGCGGCATTGACCCTGCCCTTGATAAAACACAGTGCACCAACACCAGCAGCTGACATGGCACCCCAGACCATCACTGACTGTGGGTACTTGACACTGGACTTCAGGCATTTTGGCATTTCCTTCTCCCTAGTCTTCCTCCAGACTCTGGCACCTTGATTTCCGAATGACATGCAAAACTGAGCAACAGTCCAGTGCTGCTTCTCTGTAGCCCAGGTCAGGCGCTTCTGCCGCTGTTTCTGGTTCAAAAGTGGCTTGACCTGGGGAATGCGGCACCTGTAGCCCATTTCCTGCACACGCCTGTGCACGGTGGCTCTGGATGTTTCTACTCCTGACTCAGTCCACTGCTTCCGCAGGTCCCCAAGGTCTGGAATCGGTCCTTCTCCACAATCTTCCTTTGGGTCCGGTCACCTCTTCTCGTTGTGCAGCGTTTTTTGCCACACTTTTTCCTTCCCACAGACTTCCCACTGAGGTGCCTTGATACAGCACTCTGGGAACAGCCTATTTGTTCAGACATTTCTTTCTGTGTCTTTCTGTGTCAATGATGGCCTTCTGGACAGCAGTCAGGTCGGCAGTCTTACCCATGATTGCGGTTTTGAGTAATGAAACAGGCTGGGAGTTTTTAAAAGCCTCAGGAATCTTTTGCAGGTGTTTATAATTAATTAGTTGATTCAGATGATTAGGTTAATAGCTCGTTTAGAGACCCTTTTCATGATATGCTAATTTTTTGAGACAGGAATTTTGGGTTTTCATGAGCTGTATGCAAAAATCATCAGTATTAAAACAATAAAAGACCTGAAATATTTCAGTTGGTGTGCAATGAATCTAAAATATATGAAAGTTTAATTTTTATCATTACATTATGGAAAATAATTAACTTTATCACAATATGCTAATTTTTTGAGAAGGACCTGTATATATATATATTTTTTTTTTTTTTTTTTTTTTGCATGTCTATACATGCACACAAATTATTAAAAATACCAAATGATATATAAAAAATGTAAATAATGTAAATAATATGTAATAAAAAAATATGTGAATGTGCATGCAAAAAGCCCCAGATATAATAATAAAAAAATATAATTTATAAAAACATTTACATATTTTATAGAATTTATATGATATATAAATGTATTATTATCTGGGTCTTTTTTCCATTGTGTATGCACATATTATATATTGTATATGTTGTTATATATATTTTATTTTATATATTTATATATAACCAAAAAGAAAATAACAAATAAAATCATATACAACAAAATGTTCTGCAAACTTTTTTTAAGGTAAAGTTAGGTACAGTATCTTTCCAAAAAGAAAACTTAGAGACTTCAAAAAAATACCAAATAACCAAATGATATAAGGAGTTCATATAATTAATAAATGTATGAACTGCACACCAAACCACCCATTAAAAGAAAAACTGAACAGGACTACATGTTTGCGCATCAACATAACAGACTCACAAGTGCTTACTGTACGACTCCTATACATCAGTGCAATCCTCTTTACCTTGATTGCAATCCTCGTCCATTAAAACTTCACTAGTGACACGCAGGTTTGTTTTATCCAGCCGAGAAACGTAGTTTGCATATCATCTGGCCAAACAGCGGTGGGATGTTTTGACATTCCGTTCAGTCTGTATTTCACACAGCGCGATGCGTGAGTGCTCACGCTCTTCAGAAACAATTACAGAATATGACATAGCTCATGTTTTAAAGCGAAACACACACTGGAATTAATAATTCACTGAAAACGCAACGTTGAGTCTCTATTCTCTCTGCCATCTGTGATTTAATCAGCCTGGTTTTCTTTACATTAACACTGTTTACTAGATCACTGGACTGAAAACTTTCCCAGAGTTTAGTGGAAACGGGTTAAACTCTAGACTTCTAATATTATCCACGCATTAGCGCGTTACCATTGACAGCCCTACTTTTAATATTAAGCGTATACTGTATATTGACAAAATACTACATATTTATGTTTTAATATAGTTCGGATCAATTATTTGGTTAATGAAATAGTTATGAAAGCAGAATCATTAAGTGGAATCAGATCCAGAATCATTAAATTCCTGCCGATTCCCATCACTAATCCCAATTCTGCCTGGAGGAGCAATAAATCCCTGCAAGGAACAAAGAGATGAGATCACTTGCCACACAGCACATGTCACAATGATGAGAACAACTTGAGAACATTCGCTGCTCCTCTGAAGCGCCAATGATAATGTGTGTAACTCCTTCCATAAAGCAGCTATTATGCAGTAAGATCATAAGTATATGCTCACATAATAACACTGACCTCCTAAAAATAACCTCGTGAGAGGCAGGAAATGAATCAAGAGAGAGAAATAATAGTGTGGCATCAACCTACAAACTCTCTTCAATAATTCACCAGTACAACCACACCACACACACACACACACACACACACACACACACACACACACACACACACACACACACACACACACACACACACTAAATACGTCCATCTAAACATTCCCTGCATCCTCCACTCTCTCACCCTCGCCAAACTCCCTTACATCCTTCAGATAAAAAAAGATTTCTCTCTGGCTTTTCTTCTCCCTTGTTTATGCATTTTGCATGGGAGGGTTTGGCAGTATCTTTCTAATAAAGGGGTCATATCATAAGGAATTGAGTTTTGCTTGATCTGTTGAGATAAAGAGTTTATTGGACCATGAAAAAATACAGAAACTTTCATAGCTGAAAACGCATCCATCTCTATCCAAAAAGAGCATCTATTGAAACTGAGCTGCAAAAATGTATTGTTCTGAAACAAAAGTATATATTGTTCTGAAAGTTCTTTAGTGAATCTGTTACGTTGTGGCGTTCGTAAAAGGATGGGGCAGGTAAAAGTTGCTTATTTACATGTGAAGAGAACATTGACGTAGAAGTTTAAAAAAAAACTGTAGCAAAAATGGCACATTTATTTGTAAGGGTCAGAATATTATTATAATCATTCTTAAATAAAATACAGGGATCCTACACATTTTTAATTTCAAACTGACATACTTTTCCAGACTCAAATTCCAAACATCTCTGAAGGTTTTTAAGACCGTATTTAACATTAACGGTTCATATGGCATTACATTGGGTATAAAGTATAATCATCTGTAAATATTTTCTCAGGTTTTTTTTCCATTGTTTTTTTCAAAAGTGATAACATGCGCTTACATAATGAGAAGAAGAAACCTGGACGCCGGGAGTGTGTCATAGTGGACGCTTCACACCGTAATGACAGAAAGGCTAGCATGTTTAATGTGCGACAATCACTAAACAATCACTTTTGCCATGAAATCACTCTGCTTCACTCTATTCTTTAGAAATGATTTAGTAATAGGGGAAATAGTCTGGAAACACGTTTTCTTTTTTCCATACTTGTCCAAACTGAAAATATAATTGTCGAAGGTGAAAAACAGTCGAAAAATAATTGTCGAAGGTGAAGCTTTAAAAAAATAATGTAATCTTATTTTATTTCAGCTAGTTGCCAAGGTAAAATTTCTCATATTAATTTAGTTTAAGTTGAAGTATATAACTAAAACTAAAACCTAAAAAAAACTATATATACATGCATAAAAACACAAAAAAATAACATAAAAATACAACTAGAATCAAAATGTAAATAAAAAAATAAAGTCCAATTCAGAATATGAACAAAAACTCTAGTAGTAGACAAAAATAAAATAATATATGAAATATTTGACCAATCAATGAGAATGCTCCTCCCTCTAATATCAGGTAGTTCCCTTCATAATGCCCAGTTTCAATAGAACAGATGTTAATGGCATTGTGCCAAAACACTATGGTGGAGAGGTTGTCATTATAACCATGTGACAAACAGGGGTCCAAATCAGCTGAACAAAATTCCCCAGTTTCCCTTATTGAATTCCATATTCTCAATCCTCACCCACCCTCTTAAAACCCACTCAAGTGAGAATAAAACTTGAGTTAATTTAACATCCTGTTGTCTCCTAACATGTCACCAAAGAGTCATGAGAGCGAGCCAAACCCTGCAGTTATTTCCATTAGCAGAGGAACAAATGACTAAAAATATACAACATCACATCTATACCATTCCAGCTGTATTTTTCCTTAAATAGCGCTGCTTTCCATTTTTCATCTAAAGCACTGGACGTCTATCAGTGCCGTAGAACTCCCCTCTTCATCGCCAAGCACTGTTATTCGCTTCAAAAAGTTAATGACAAGGCTAAACGCAGAAGATTTTCTGCCAAGTAGCCGTCACTTCGAGCATAAAAAGCACTAGAAGTCTTTCCCCCCCCACTTTCTCTCGGATTTTCTCAGCTTCAGAAATGGCCAACACTAGATCTACCCCTCTGTAACAAATCCAGCGTATGGGAGCCTTTACATGAACAATGACTTCATATGTTGAGCTAAAGCCTCAATAAATAACACACCCAACAAAGTTATGACTTCTTTGGATTTCAATACAGCGTGCCGTAGTTGTGTTTAAAGCCCATGCGAGAACAAAGACATTTTAATCACGGTATGTAAATCCCTGCAGGCTGCCTGATTCAAGCAGAATCCCTTATGTTACACTTTCCAAGACAAGAATATGTTTTTTTAGCAGAATATAGTGTTTTCGAGCAATCTCCATTAAAGTCATTGGGTGCCATTTACTCAATTGTATCACTCACTGTCAGTTCATTCATCCATTTTGTCAAAAGCTGTTATGTAAACAGCTCTATCGCCTTTTACAAAACAGCATTCAACAACCTCGCATTTTTCCAACAGGATGTCGGGCATGTAAACTGGAGCCTCTCTTTCTAACTGGCAGCATCTATGGAAAAGCGAACTGCACGCAAACTGATGTGTTTGAATATGCCGTTCAAGCCAATAAGAAACGCAAACACTGAAGTGCAGGCCATTTAAAGACTGGAAGCGCTGCTTAGAGAGTACAAAACTGAACTTCTTGTTTTGTCACGCATGTTCTGTAATAAAAAATGTATGTCAGTGAATGATTTATGTAAAGGCATTTGTGTGTTAATGATCACACTAATTCAGTTTAATTTCACATACTGGTCACTTTATAAACTTTAGAGTAAATGGCATTGAGGGTCTAGTTCTACAAAATCCTGAAGGCTTCCGTACTGGGACAACCATTATTCAAAAAGTTCTACTGTGATTCTTGTTAGTCTGTGTTTATCATATTGATCATTTCAGGGATCAATAAAAATATAGTACTCTCAGTTCAATTTAACACTTTTCATGTATGTATACAACTATATACGCATCACTGTTTTTTAGCATCTGGCTCCATGAGCACCATATTTTTAGGACAGCGGGTCAAGTTAAAAATAGTTTAGATCGTTTAAAATAGAGTATATTAAAACCTAAACTAAAAAAATCTTTAAACATCTCTGAATCTCTGATCTGATGGACCCAAAATCAGCATATTTATACAGTGCTTCTTTAAAACCTAGTCGATTGTGAAAACATGTATTTTGCACATTGTGTAAACACAATACGACAGATAAATGTCAAATCAAACACTGTTATTCACATAGTAATACCATCAGTGTACACTGCAAACACAAAGTGATCACAGATCAGAGAGCCAGCCATTTACAGCCGTTGTTTTACAAATCGTTGTTTTTGAAATCACAGCAGCTTTTTTTGAAAAAAATATGCTACTCACTCAAGCAGACGGACTGTTACGGACTCAGACCTCAGTGTAAAAGCAGGCTTTCAGTTCATCTGAGAGTTCTACTCTATCATACAACAAGCTCTTGACTCTCAACTCGACAGGCTAAAAGCCACGAGTGCCTGTTTCAATCATCAGCTCAGTCACTCATTTCTGTTTGTGCACCAACAGTGATAAACCATCCGGTTTCCATACGGCAGCGCAGCCCATCGTCACTCAGGTAATGAAGATAAGGGTCTTGTTTTGCTGATTTGACTAGTTAGACCACAGACTCAATTACTAAATCATTTGGCATCAATCCTTCATTCATTCATTCTTTCTTCACTCAATTATACCAATGCAAGCAGTCTTTATATTAACTAATAAGCCGTAATTAGCCTCTAAGCAGTAAGGCCAGAAACATACTCCATGCATTCACAAATGTTTGGTCAATACAGTAACAAGAAAGTGGTAGTGTTGTAAGTAATGCTTAACATGATTTTTTTCATTATTGTGGCAGTAAAAAACACAAGTTACCTTCAACCTAATCAGTTTGACTGCTATGTTCGACCTATTTCTTAACTTAAAAACACTTTTTACACACTTTTTAACTCAGTTATTGGTCATTTATTAATATCTACATTTACAGATAAATAGCACAATTTAATGAGACTGTAAGTAAATGAGTACATGTTTAGAATAACAGGCTATCATTTTCAAGTTCAAATGTGGAGCCAATTATGTAAACTTTGCCAATTTTTAAACCACTTTGTATTGTTAAAATGTCAGTGGTATATGTAAATGAACAACGTTACCTGGCACAAGAAATTCCCATTTATTTCCCAGCTTATGCAAAACGCAACACTGGCTTTTTAATTACCTGTTGGAATGGCAGTTTCTTTCAGTTTATCCCCTGCGCTCGGCCTAAAAGGCTGTGTTCGTGGTCATCCAGTTTGAAATGGAGACTACAAATGTTTTTCAGATTTTTTTGTGCCCTTTATCAACAATGCTCTGGATCCTTCAATGGAAACTGAAGTTAACGCACGTCCGCTAAACGTTTACTCTTTGAATACTTGTGCTAGGGAACAATACAAGTCAACACCATTATGACTAAGACTTTGCTAAGAAGTATTTCATAACCAAGCAAGGTGGTATTTGAAATTGGTCAAGCCTATCCAATAGGAGCAGACTGTGAATGGCCTTGAACCGCAACATGCCCAGTGCATTATGGGTGTTGTAGTTTTCCTACCTATTTGGTAAAAAGGAAGACAACAGCCCTTTTTCTGTACTTAGGAGGCACAGATTTCAATAGGCAGCCAAGTTGAATTAAAAGCCCATTTTCCAGCAGCGAATAACCCCTTTAAAAATTCGACATCCCAAAACAAAAATGGTAACAAATTTACAACAATTTAGATCACCAAAAACTCTGCATAAATATAATGACAAATCACAATAGTCATCATAATGATTATTAATAAAGTTATCATGTAGTTATTATTGGTAAAAAAAACAAATTAAAGAAATTAAAAATTACTTCTGCATTTTGGTTATCGAACACACTGTAAAAAATAATCTATATCGCAATCGGTCATAAAATGTCAATATCCCTCGATCTCCGTGGCCAACACAATGACGCACAAAAACATGAAGTGTTTTGCGTTCACATACTTATGTTGAGTTTGTTTCAGACCCAAGTCACACAGTTTATAAAAGTTCCACTTACCAAATTCATCACAGACACTCTCGTTCTCAACCAGCGTAGGGTGCTCGAAAGTGTCCCTGCAATACAGGATCTGTGTGTTGTTGGTGAGGGAGGCGATTCCTCCCAGGGCCAGAACCACATGGTCCGTCAGGAGGGAGTTTGGCCTCTCCCTAAGCCGCGCGATGATGGAGCGGTACCGACAGTACTGGGGGTAACTCAATACCAGAACCTTCTTTTCCTCTGCATCATCACCTAAAGACAAGAAAGAATAATATATTTGTAAAAGAGAACATTGGCATTTCTGCCACAAAAAAGTAACTGTCAAAAATTGATAAAATTGACTTTTAAACCTTTAAATAAAATTGTTAGTAAATTTCACAAAAGTAACACATTGAATTAAAAAGTAAAGTAAAGGGAAAGGGATTCAAACCAGGTCCCTATGTGCATAAAACAGCTATACGGTGTGCCAAAGCACTACCGCTTTCAAACACTAACGCATCTGCTACTGGTCAGACCAACAAATAGTCCCGCCCCATTGTCACGCCATTGGTTGAACCAATGTTGATATGTCAGGCTACTTGGGATATTCTGATGGCACCATACTACATACAGATGCTACTTCACCAGAATAAGTCTCTTGTGTCTCAATTTCTATTTCTGTGTCTCTATTTGTCTCTATTTCAAAGTGTTTTCTGTACAGCAGTCAACCTTGCATTCCCAATGGACTAGATCTTACGGTTGCAGTCAGCGAAGATTCTACTAAAAACATTGTAGTTAATGCCCTTATTATGCTATTTTCTTACGCTCTGATTGGTTAGACGGCCCCATCTGTTGTGATTGGTCTACTGCTTACAGAGTGTGTTGGAAACAAGACATCCAATACCATATGTGAATTTCAGCTTTAACACAATCCAACTTGTGTATTCATCGCAACAGCAATGTTTGACATCATTTGATGAGTCATAATGCTACACAATGGCATACAGCTCAAAGATCATTGATGAATCCCATTGTCTCCAATATTAGCTTGGCAGTTATTATAATTCAATCCAAATTAAAGCTGTGACTTCATATAGCTAATCTTATTTTATAATGGAGGATTGTGGAGGAAAGTTGCTCCCATGGGTGGGGATATAGATTTGTAGGCTATTACGTTTTACTATAGCCTGAGCTGCTGGTTTAACATGACAGCTCTCTGTTAGGATTGGCAATATAAAAGATTCTGGGCAGGAAGCCACGTCACTCAGTTCTTGGAGATCAGAGATCTGAGCAATAGCATTTGCCTGTTAGTCTTCCCATCAGAACTAAAAAAAAACAGCCCTCTTGGCTGAATCAAAGAATCATCGCATCTCTAGACCTCAAAAACCTGACATCTCAGAATTCAATTTGTAATATGACACGTATGTCGCAAACCTCAAACGATGGCGTCCCTGGAGAGAACAAGCTTTTTTGCTTTATTCACACACAATCGCCGCAAACATTCTGCTGCATTGAGCTATAAAGCAATTTTTTAAACATATTTGTAATTTCTGCACCACTAGTATCACCAAACGGAACTGCAAAAATAATGACTGTTTTCAGAAAGGTTTCCCGAACACTCCCCCATCTGCCATTGGTCACACAAAGAGATTTCACCCCAAATCTGCTCATGAGAGAAAGATGAGCAAACACAAACCATCTAAGAACTTCAGAACAGATGACAGATGCACGATCATTTGTTCAAAAATAATTTTGTTGACCTCATATTATTATTATTGCTCAACATATTTGATCACATTTGCTGGTGCATGACTACAGAGGCCTGTTTCAAATGAAATATAGAGACTGCAGTCTCAAACTGATGGCTGTAGAGAAGAGAACATGAAATATTTTGATTTATACTGCTTATTCTTTTATTGGACTTTTACTGCATCCATTACTTTTTCTTCTTGGTGGAGCACATTTCCTCATTCTTTTTTATCGGTCTCATCCATTTTAAAAAGCCTGGGCATTCTAGTCCGTATCAGACAATTATCTGTTGAACTGATATTTAAAACATGGAAGACTTTAATTCCCAAAACATAATATTTAACTCTGGCACCCATTTTGTGTCCAACACTGTTAGCACATGATTTCCTCCAGTAAAAAATAAATACAAATGTTTTGGAAAGTCTCATGCCCACCATTTAATCAAAAATACAGAACAATAATATTGTGAAATATTTAAAATAACACTTTTGTCTCTGAATATTTTTAAATGTTATTTATTCCTGTGACACTCGAGTCTTCAGTGTCACGTGATTCTACAGAAATCATTCTAATATGATGATTTGGTGCTCAAGAAACATTTCTTATTATTATCAGTGTTAAAACCAGTTCTGTTGCTTAATATTTGATGGTTATATATATTACCATGATAATTTTATAGGATTCTTTGATGAATAAAACGTTTAAAAGAACTTGGAATTGTTATAAATAGTCATTTGTAAAATTATAAATGTCTTTACTGACACTTTTGATCAATTTAATGTGCCCTTGGTGAATAAAAAGTATACATTTATTTTTTTTAAATCATATTGACCCCAAACGTTTAAATTATATTGTTTATTATGTGTTTGCTTATATATATATATATATATATATATATATATATATATATTTATTTTTTGTATTATTATTTTTAAATAGTATTAATTTTGTATAATTATATTATTTATTATGAACATTGTTATTTAAGTTTAAAATTACACAAATAAGGGCTTTGTAGGAAGTTGCTTATACCGTTATGTGAGAAAGCGGTGTTATTTATAAAATAATCACTTCAGAAATAGTGGAAATTGCATTTATTAGGATTAATTGGATATTATAAAAAATAATCAAAACTTTTAGCCCAGCCTACATATTTTAAAATTGTATCATATGTTGCTGCCACAATAACAGCCCATTACAACTGTTTACGTGCTTTCTTCTTTCTCCTTTTGTTTGCTGAGGTGGAGCTGTGATGAAATATTGTTCTTGTAAATACTTTCCAGCATTTCAGTAATACAAGTGTAGGCCTACATAATACGTACGGTGCTCGGCAGTGATCAAAAAGGATTTAAACAGTGAAGTTTGAAAGTGATCTCTTCTTGTAAATTTAAAGGTGCTCTAAGCAATTTCACACATTTTTTAGGCCAAAACATTTTTTGTCACTTACAGCAAACATCTCCTCACTATCCGTTAGCTGCCTGTCCCCTGAACGCACTGTAAAAAAACGCGGTCTCTGCAGACACCCCAGGCTCCAAAAACGGCAACAAAAACAAATTGGGCTAACCCGCAACAAGAAACATAACAAACTGTTCCAGCCAATAACCGACGAGAAGGATTTGGGGGTGGGGTTTGGGGGGCTAGTGCCTTTGAAAGGGCTCCACGGACTGCGCCGTCTTTCATTTAGCACAACTATTCGCTGTATCGCTGCCATAGTTTGAGCAATCATTCACAATCATTCCCTTTAAATAGACTCCTAAGCCTTTACTGCTTAATGGTTTGCCAGCTGATGTACCTTTGGTTAATATAATTAAAAAAGCTAACAACAATCAGAGTAATTACAATTTTATTCTGTGTATGAAAACACTTGAATTCGCCTAACTGAATACTGGGTGTATTAACTTGAGATATGTAAGGATGTTTTTTATTTGCAATGGTGGCCACCTGTTAACAGTGATAAGGTAAAGCTAAGAGTGGTCCAGACCAACCTTCCGAACGTATGACTTACAGAAGGTATACTTAACTAAGAACGTTTCGGGAAACACGTATTAACGATAAGGTACAGCTTGATGTATAACTTAAGAATGATGTAGCGTTAAAGAGGTTTCAGGAAACGCAGCCTTGGACTGTATTAATACATTTCCAATTTTGGTAACAGGGTTTTATTTTATTAGAAAAGAAAACAAGTCTCATATAATATTTAGGTGGACAAATAACATTGTCTTACGGTTCCATTCACTGGCCATTTGTTGAATTAAAAAAACGATTTGACCTAATTTTAACAGTTTGAAGACCCATTTAAGACCCAGAGTATTCTCCTCCTTTACTTGCAATCAGCACCACTGAGGTTGGTCTCAAAATATCCTTTAAGGGCCGCACTGTTCCAATGCGAATCACGCAGAGATCCTACGTACACTTCCTTGATTAGATTTGGCTTTGGACTGAAGAGGTCAGAAACATGCTCTACTGTCACACTGTTAATATATTCTAACCTATTCTAATGAAGGGATTTCTCATGCTTAACAATTCAATTGGCTAGGACGACACAATGATTAGAGAGCACTGAAAATCACATTATGAAATTTTCCTGTAACACACTAGACATGAAGCTAAAGCTACATGATTAATCGTTAAAAGATCGCGATCTCGATTCAAACAACCAAACGATCTCATTCCAAAATGACAGCGATTCGGGTACGTCTATTAAACTTTTGACTAGTACGATCACAGCGAACATTCAAATCAGTGTTCACGCTGTCGCTGAACCAGAGAGAGCAGTTATATCAGGAAACAGCTTCACAAATCTTTTCAGTCACACAGTATCATTATTTCTGTTACAAATGTTCAAATTATCACAAAAGAAATTCTTAAATTTCGGATAAAAACACTGATGTCTACGGTAGCGATCAAAATAGAGCAAATCACCTTTTGAAAGTAAATTAAAGATTGTATCAATTACAAGTGACTGTTTAAAAATGTATTTGTCATTGAATCATTCATTCATGAGGTTTGTTCGAAAACGCTGACTTGTCCAGTAAATGAAACGTGTATTTATAAGTGAGTCATTGAATCATTCACTCAAACTATTTCCGTCACACTTTAACTACGACCTTTGCCTCAATAAACTCCTAATTACTGCTTATTAATAATTAGTAAGGTAGTTGCTAATTTTAGGAATGGGATAGGATTAAGTCATGTACAATATAATCATGCAGAATAAGGCATTAATATGTGCTTTATAAGTACTACACATAGGTAGGCGCTGACTAGTCGCAAAATCAACAGACTTAAATCTGCATGAGCAATCCTAACAAGTCTCATCAGATCAGAACGAATGGACATTTTCCCTATGTCAGTTTGCTCTCTGTATACTGCTCAAGTGCTCCACAAAATGTCAAATGGGCCTCTGTGGGAATATATTTACATAACACCTCTCCAGCACTTGCTGCTGCCAAAGAGGACCAATTAAACATAAAACACACTTGTATGTGGTAAAACGCCCCTGAGTTTTAATAATTCATGATATTTTTGTTCTATAAAACTTGGTTTGAGCATCTGTGACATCAATCAAAACGAATGAAGCCATTTTTGAACAGAACCTTTGTTTTGATGAGATGGAACGAAATTCAGGCTCTCGACTTCTTCATTATTTCACAAAAGGACAGAATGTCAAGTTGCAAGACAGAACAAAAAGCCCAAGGAGACAGATAAAGTCAGAACAGTATATAAATACTAATTGAAACCCAAGGTATTTTCAATAACAAAAAAAACGAGTGTACTTTACATTGCAATTATGGTGCATAAATTCAGATAAACATCTCATAATGCTTGTTTAAAGTTGACTCTCGAACGTGCCCAAGCTTGTGATGGGAGTTTACAGGGCCATTTATCCAAATTACCTGTCACTATACTTCCATGAGGTTTTTCGCCAAATCAACAATTACAAATAAGTCCATAACCCCAGATTACGACATGAAAAGCCCCTTTGATTAAAACACAATGAAACCTGAGCTCTCAGTACAACATTGTTTGCTATCAGCCAAACATCTCCTGCAGACACCAGGGAACTCTGACTAAGCCCCAATAAAAACAACCGCCGCTAATGTACATTACGCATATTCTTCAAACGTTTCGCCAAGTAGGCCGGTGAATTCCCAGAAAGTGAAACACAGACCTTAAGATACATTCCTCTACATCTCCACCCTCCAAAACAACCCTTACCCAACACATTCTCCCTGCCAATGAGTCAGCTTCAACAAACACGCTTTAATAGCTATCTGTCTCTTTAAAATATGCAGGTCAAAATATCAATTCAAGCGTGAGGACAGAGATAGAAGGGTAAAAAAAAAGAACCAATCCTGGAATCCTGACAGCAGCTGCTTGTTAGTTGTCCTGGATACTGTATTAAAATAAGCGTGCGTTGATGCTTAAGTTATTGGCGTGTGTTAGTATTAGTGCTCTCTGCACCACAGAACACAATAATGAAAGGAAAATGTGTGTCATTGCCACGGCAACTGTTTTAATGCAAGACTCCCCGTCAATAATAGTTAACAAAATTGCACTTCAGCCATAAATCCACAAATCAATTTCCTGTGTGTGTGCTTTATGTTGGAGTGATGAGTGTGTGTGTGTTATGTGCAGAGATTGTAGAGACATTTTAAATGCATGTCTTATTATAGTTGGGTTCAGCATAATCAGTCTTTCCCTAATTATTATTCACAGCCGCAACCTCTAATGAGTCAAAAAGATCCATCTATTAATGTTGCGGGCTGCTGAGATTCTGCGCCCCTGTTGGGTCATTAAATGGGTTCTGATACTTCAATATGTCTGATTTGAGACCCAGAAAAGATTCTAACATACACTATCCGAGCAATATCGATCATGATGATTAAGAATAACAATGTACAGGTTTATTTGGAGGTGTAAAGGACAAAAGAAGGGCTGTACGATTTGGTCAGAGCAATCATATTGCAATTATTTTGATTTGAAAAGCAATCTGTTAATAACATTTAACATCTCATAGCTGCTGTTTAGATATCAAAGCTACAAGAACAAAAGGCATAAAATCTCACTCAAACAGGAGCTCTTTGTACCAACAGAAAGTGCTGTGCCACTCGCATATAGCAAAAATAATGACAAACAAAAAATATAATATTTTCAAATTATTTTTCCCCAAAACAATTTCCTCATCTACCATGAAGTCGACAAACAAATAGCCCCGCCTCAAACTCATGCTATTGGTTGAAGCAATGCTGCTATGTTGCTATGACGGTGCCACAGTTTACAATTTTCAGTAAAAATCTACGTAAGTCATCAAACTTGTCACGGTGGGTTGCAGGAAGGCAGACAGAGACGAGGTTATATTTCCAAAACGAAGGTTTATTTGTAATAAAACGCAGGACGGCAGAACAGGTAGCAACACACACAGTAAATAAGACGGAGATCGGACAAACACTGACTGAACAGATGGAACTTAAATACAAGCACAGATGACACTGATTAATAGAACACAGGTGATACAGATGACGATGATGACTAAACAGGTGACACAACTGAACTGATAATGACAGTAACCATGGATATGAAGGAGTGGTGGGAAAAGAACAAAGGAGAACAGGAACCAATCAAAATACAAACTGAAAGTCCAAACAAACACTGATACGTGACAGTACCTCCCCCTCCCTAGCGCCATAGACAGACAAAGTGCGGAGGGAGGGAGGGGGTTCAGTTCAGGAGGAGGACGAAGAGCAGGTGAAGGGCAGACGGAAGGTAGGGGGGGCCAGGGCGGAGCAGGCTGTGCAGGTGGCCTTGGCGGAGACAACGGAGGCAGGAGCCATGGTGGAGAAAGGGCTGACGACTCCAGGGGGCCGACTGACGGAGGCGGAGCAGGTGGAAGTGGAGACCCGGATGGAGCCAGAGAGCCAACGAGCCAGGGCGATGTAGAGGATCCCGAGGAACATGGCGATGCCGACGGCTCATGCGACCGAGGCGCAGGCGGGGATCCAGTAGGTCGTGGTGAAGCCGGAGCGACAGAGGACCAAGGTGGAGTTGGAGAGTGTGAGGAGCCCAACGGAGCTAGAGGGACGAAGGGACGAGGCTAAGCCAGAGGACTGTAGTCCTGAGGCGAGGGCAGGCCGACGAACGACCAAGGCGGAGCCGGAGGAACAAGGGAGCCCGGCGGAGCTGGTGGACTGATGGGCCATGGTGGAGATGAGGGAGGTAAGACCCAAGGTTGAGCTGATGGAACGACGGGTCGAGGTGGAGTCCTGGTCGCGGAGACAAGTGGCTGAGACCGGCGATCCACCGACCATGCTGGAGATGAACACTGGTAGACCCGCGAGCTCACCACACTAAAGGTGGTATGTGGGTGAGCTGTGGGGCTAGCAGGAGGTGGCGACAGCGTGGTTGAGGAAGGGATGATGGGAGGAGGTGGGAGAGGGAGGCTTGGTGGGAGTTCAGGAACAGGCTCAGGAACCATCTCAGGCTCAGGTTCTGGAACATATTCAGGCTCATGAACAGACTCAGGCTCAGGCTTGGGAACAGACTCAGGCTCAGGCTCGGGAACAGACTTAGGCTCAGGCTCGGGAACAGATAAAGGCTCAGGAACAGATTCAGATTCAGGAACAGATACAGGCTCAGGAACAGATACAGGCTTGGGGACAGACTCAGGTCTGCATTACTGCAATATTCAATTTTATTATCATTTATATTATACTGATTTTTTAAATTTTATTACTATACAAAATTATTTTTTATTATAACATTATAATTACATTTCTAGCTCTATCACAATTAAGATTTTACCATAATTAAATACCATGATTGGTACAGTCATGGACACAATGTCTTTATACATGTTAACTATAAGTTGAAAGTGTTTCGATGGTACTGTAACAGTTTAAAACTTTAAAGCCAATGTCATGTACCTGCTAGGCTGTCCTCTGTAAGTAGCTGGGACACAGTAAGCAGCAGTACTTTAACTTTCGTCTTTAACTTTTAGTCTATTTGCATTTCTCCTCCACAAGGTATCGGGTCATCAGCAAGATAATATGAACGGATTCCCCAGATAACCAATCATCTGCCAACGTTTCACATAAATATATAAAGTGTTTTATATTCAAATGTCCCTATTACACCTTCTTGTTCCTCTCCAAGGACTTGGCTGTCTTAAAGTCCTGAGAAGCATTCAAGATTCAACTATTACCCTTTTATTTACTCAATGATGGACACCGTACGGTATTTTCAGCAAACTGAGGAAACATTGAGCTGAGAAAAACACAATGTTTCTGCACCCAGTTATACTGAAACTGTTTGTATGATTGTGCCACAAGAATCACTTGACGATTAAACCCAATATATTGTGTTTGTGGGCAGGACAACGTGGCACAAATCTATACATAATTATATGATATTACTCTTTATTTGATTCCAGCTTGTCCAAGCTTAAATTTCACTGAGCTCATCTTTCCAGGATATCCCCTGATGTTGACACGAAACCAGTGGTTGATGATTTATGGCACCTGTCGATACTTTAATGCAGTGGGCATTCGTCCGCTATAGTTCCAGCACAATTTGTGTTGCTTCCTAGCAACAAGCCTAAAGCTCTAATATTCCTAAAGGGGGACCGGCTCCAAATATAACTGTCTGTATTATTGATTACCACACAGCAAACTTTGCATTTAATGGGTCTTGTAAAAACTTGAGAGGGTAGAACAAATTTGGTTATGTCAAAATGTTCTTCTTTTTAAGAGACACATTGAGCCTATTATTCTAATGATGCCTCTATATAGAGAACTGAATAACAAGGTGCAGCCACATACAAAAGACACAGATATTGTTTCTGGTAAAGTAAGATCACTTCCTATGTTGAACTCAAGAAAAAGGAATTATTGATATAGCGTTGAGCAATCTAAAGGAATAGATTTGTGATTATTCAGCTTGCTAGCATACATAAATTAAGCAACATTGTGAATGTTGCAATCATTTAGATATTTGCCCTTTAAGTTTCCTAAACTGAGTCATTAGACTAGTTTTGCAATGCCCTCCCTAACACGAGTATGCGAGCATGGTGAGATATTTTAATGGCGTCTCTGACTTAAGGTTTCAGCAGTTAGAATGTTTGATTCATTTCTTTAAATCAGTTAAAACGAAGTGAATCAGTCGAATATTTATTTGCATCTTCAAATACATTGTGTGTTCTTAGCATGGCATATTTCATACATTAAAATGTTTTTTGTAACAATATACTACCATTCAAGTTATGAACACTTTTTGAAAGAAATACAAACTTTTATTAGGACACATAAATTGATCTAAAGTGGCATTAAAAAAAACATTTATAATGTTAAAAAAATTATATTTCAAATCTATGCTGATTTTTCTATTTATCCAAGAATCCGGTAAAAATCCGGTAAAAATGTGTGTGTGTGTGTGTGTGTGTGTGTGTGTGTGTGTGTGTATATATATATATATATATATATATAAAGAGTAAACAATGTAATTGTATTTTTGATAAAAGTATACAATCTGCATTCAGACTGTCATAGTATTAATATATGGCTGAAAATAAATAGCTTCCTTCCTAAGTGCTCGGACACCGGGTGATTAAGCCTCCAACACCCACCTTTGTGTTTCTACAGCTGTTGAGTTACTGAGAATACACACTTATGATGTTATTACACAAAACACAATTTAAAGCTCTAATGTGGGTCCAAGGTCTTTGTGTTCACTAGCTCTCCAGATTGAATGAATGAAACAGATTACTTGTTTTCTAGAGATATATCTTTCATGCGACAGAACAAGCATATTTGTGTATACATACAGCACAATGATGGAGCGAGCCGTTCACGGACTTGTGAACGTGAGGCGTGGGAATTGTATGTGTACTGCACAAAATTCTCATGAATTTTTCATATAATGGAACATCTCTCGTATACTACAAAAGCTGCCTCTTTGAGCGGCACCTCAGAATTTATCTCCAGTAGAGTCCAAAACAAAGGAAATAAAGGCACTTTCATCTCTGAAACCCATAAGCACAACAGGGATGCATTAAAACATTGCCAGTCTTTGAAATCCAGGAGAAACAGCTGAGCATATATAGCTAATTTTGATGAAATAGTAAATGCACAACAATATTTAATTATTTGTACATAGTCCATTACAAATTACATGATAACATTTTTAGTTAGTAATGTAATACTATTACATTACACATTTTAGGTAATGTAATCTGACTACTTTTTGATTACTTTCAGATTACTTTTGACCTAACTTGTTTATAACGTTGATTTGAATCATTTAATCTTGTACTACTAATAAAAAAATACAAAGAGAAAGATATTATAAAAAAAAATGTTATCAACAACACAAAGTGCAATAAGGATTACATTACGTCAGGGTTTCCCTAACTAGGGTTTGTAAAGGAACTGAAGAGGGTTTATACATTTATGAAAAGCTTAATTAATTAAATCAAAAAAACAATCAAATGAAAATACTAACTGAAAAAAATACTAAATATTTCATTTGTTTATGCTGTGCGACCTTTCAATTTTCCATGCAATTGTAGTCGCCTGACTAGTGTGCCGATCTGTGTGTGAAATGCCACACAACTTTTGAGAAAGGGAAATTTAAAAGATAAAAAAGAAGAATTAGGGAGAATCAATGAATTTTGAATAATTTATTTCCCCTTTTTGTGAATATTAAGTAATCATTTAATCAATAAAATAATTATGAGTGTTTAATTTAGGACATCTGATTACATAATTCAGATTACATATAATCAGTTAGTACCCAGCGCTGATTATGTTATTACATAATAAACCTTAAGTCATTAAATAATATACTTATGCTACTCTTTCTGATGTTTTAATCAACTAATGCATTGCATACCATAAAATCCCTGACACAACATCTAGAGCGTAGCTCCCAAGTTGGCATGTACATTCTTTTATTTTAATAACTAATTTCAATATATTAACAGTCAAACACTAGAGACGAAAGACATGTATGTCAAAGCGATTAACTTGCGCTTGTTCACGTGAAACAGCAAATGTATTCTGGGGAGCCCCGCTGGAAACAATGGTGGCACTCATGTGACTCAACATGATGACAATAGCCACAGACAGAGGGAAAAGAAGCGCATTACCCAATGAAACTAATTAAAAAGCATTTTGATGGTTACACAAAGGAGGGATTAGATGACAGAGGATAAGAAGATAGTATGCTATCAATGCACTATTGTGCTGATTTCTTCATCTGCAGTCAGCGGTAGACAAGGCCTTTTCAATTACTGTCCAAAGAATTAATCATTCATAATTCTAGGAGCTGTCACAAAGAGCATGCATATTAAGGGATCACAGTCCATCTTGAACTGCAGGGGTTCTGCGCTATGAAGGAATAAAAGCACACTGATACAGACACACGCTCTCATTTATAGGCAGATGTAAAATGTTTAAATGAGGTGCTCAGTTTGAACAAAATTTAGGCCTGTCGGGATTGATTAATCGTGTGATCTTGGATATTCGTTTTAATTGCGATTATTTGAGATAACGGCAATAACTGTTATTATATTATAATATATTATAATATATCATATTATATTATTCTTAGGGCTGTCACGACTACTTGATTTAAAAACATCCTTGATTGCAATTTACTCGTGTCGAGTAACCGCATTATTCTACAGTTCTCTAAAGGCTGCACTTTGTATTAAAACCATTTAAAAACATATCATAGTGCTATTGTGAATTCACAAAGGCATATATATGCCTCAATCAACTCCATCTGTGTTTTGATTATCGTCCTGAATCCAATCCAGACACGATTTTTTTTTTTTTTTTAAAGCAGAGGGTTCTTTCTTTTGACATATTGCATGTTCAGATATTCATACAAAATATTTTGGGGGCCATGAAACTTTTGTGAAAATCATCAAAAATGCTGACTGACAACTTTTTTCAAAAATTCTGGCAGAGAAAGTGTTCAAATATAAATTTCAAACAAAAAACATAATCGTTATTCATCTGACTGATGCATCAATCCATATCAATGCATCATTACACCCCTATTAAACATATATGTTATTATTCAAGTAGCTAGTTCTAAACTAGGATTCTAATCAAACAGTTTTTGGTCTTGAAATAGAAAACTGACTATAGAAAAAGACTATATGAAAAAGTTTATGCTAACGCTATAGTGCCCCTTGTAATAATGCTGAGAACACAAGGTGCTCTACTATGTGTAATCAAAATTCTTTTAGTACCAAAACCTTTTCCATTTGAAATAACTCTATCACCATTCCACCTAGCTATACTTTAAGGGGAATCGGTTCATGACTTCTGAAGACTCGAAAGGGTTTAGCTTGATGGATATTAGACAGCGCGTGTCTAAGAAGTGCCATGTCGACATGTTTAAACTCAAAGAACCACAGTTCTTGCGACGACAAGAAAGAAACCACTAGAGTTCACTAATGCCTGTTATTAAGCAGCACCGACACTCACTGGAGGTTAAAGGTCAAACTGACAACTGCCCTGGGGCAGAGGGGGTGAGAGGTGGCTGCTGATTGGCTGTATAAGAAATGTTTTAATGTCCTAACTGGTCTCAGATCAGCAGTAAAGGGCATCTTTGTTCTACTGTCTCAAAGGGCTTACAGCTAAATCAGTCCAAGAGAGTTTTTCCGTCACTGAAACATCAGTTGACAAGAACACGGTTCTCTCTGTTTTGAACGCATGCTGCTGTCTTCCTTTTCTGCAAGCTCGTGCAAATCACCTGGGGGTTTGAGAGGAGCCCCCCGAGAGCAATACCACATCCTCTAAAAAAAACATCAATGAGGTCAAACTTAACAATGCAAAGAAAGAAACCCACTTCATCCAAACATTCTGTCACCGTGTGCTCATCTTCATGTCAAACCCGTACTATATTTTCCATGGGACATAAATATAGCCGATATATAGTGACTGTACATGACAAAAACCTCAGAAAAGTCCCATAAAATGCCCATATGATTTGTACATCATATTTCAAGTGTTCTGAAGTCATACGACAGCTTTATGGGAGGAACAGACACAAATTTAAGTTCTCCATTTGTGTTCCACAGAAGAAAAAATAAAAAAACAAGAACAGTGTAGAACTTTAAGTGTAGTCTATAATGCAACCCGGATATTAACCTAGCATGAAAAGCCTGACATATTAAATATTTCATTATTCTTAAATGAAACGGAGTATTGGACCTTTAGGCAAAATATATATTTAAAAAGTTTGCATGTGTTTTTTGTTGAGTATCATATATGATACATTAGGGTTTTGTGGATCATTCAGGAGAATATGGAGCGCATACTCAAGAAGGAAAAAACACCTTTTTTTATACACCTCAAAAATATACAATTTTGGTGCAGATGTTGTTATTTGTATGGCCAAAAATAAGATGAAATTCTGCATGTAATGTAAATCATTGAGATTAAAACAGTCTAGCAAACTATTTAAATAAAACACATCTAAATATCAGTTGTCCCTCTATATTTCCAATATTTGATATTTAAATGCTTGGTTTTATAATTAAAGTTTTTTATTGTGGTTGCAAAACATATAATCCAATTTAATATAATGATGATTGGGAGACGTACAGATAAACGTTCCTCAAAATCCTGATCATATTTGATACTTTTTCTATTTTAACATGATTTAAAAAAAAAGATGTATGGATATCAGTGAAGAAAAGTGTTCACGCTGATAAATAAGTTATTCTAACATATAGGCCTACTTTATAAAAATCAGTAAAAGATTTCATAGCAGTAAGACCTGATACCACGACCTGAAGGGGGACATTATTAGGATGATACTAAAAGGCATTTGACTTAATAAAAAAGTATATACTAGATGACAGAAGTGGTATAAACTGGACGACAGAAGGCATGTAGTATAATGTGTAAAACCGTTTTTTCAGTAAAGTTGAATACGGTTAAAATTTAAAGGCCTTAGAAGTTGTGTATCAAATAGGCTACAGTAGGCTTTATATAAAGTTAAGATAAATTGAGCGGAATAAATTTGATTATCTAATAATTAAACCCCTCATGCATACAATATTCAAAGCCATATGACTAAGCAAAATGAATTATCACTCAAAGGCAAGAGGACACTGCAGCCAAATAGAGCATTAATTAGCCTATGAGATGCGACCCGCACAATGTCTGAGACGTTTAATATTTAAGGAAGGCCTTCTTGAATTTCCCAGCTCCCCCCAAGCTTGCTCAACATGAAATGATTGGTTGACGATAATAACAGATTAGTCATCGTGAGTGACTGAGGCTTGGCACCAGACACCACAATAAGCCACATTGTGTTTCCTGGCAAACGCAGCCGGCCCCCTCGCTTTAAAATATAAGAATCCACAATAGCTGCCTGGAGGGAGTTACGTACTTCAGAAAAGATCACCACACTGCATTAACATTTATTTGAATTTCCTTCTCCAGGAACAAATGCAGCTGTTTGAGAACATATAATGCAATACTCCTAAAAGACAAATGAACGCTTATTTTCCATCTGTTGTTGGCAACTTTTGTTACGTTTTTACTCTTTCCGTTCAGCTTCAGGTTGTCGGGGGGGATTGGAGAGATTTTCTGTTATAGGAGAAGTAATGTTAATAACTTGACTGTTGTTTCAGCCTCTGTAATGGACAGACAATAAAACTATTCATTTCCTCAAAGGTCAGGCCTGGGAGCCATGCGCATTGTTGGAGTGTCTGCTGGCAAGGACGCTATCTCACCTCGCATACTTCAGCTCAGGGAGTCTTGCCTTGTGGAAATGACGAATATTGGGCAAAGGTACAAAAACAAATACATATGGACTTGATGATTACAGCTCCTTTCCCTGTTTTGTGTTTTTAAAAAAACGACTCTGCCATTATTAGCAAAGCAACAGGCTTTTTCCATTTCAATTCCCACTTCACAGTTTTGGAAACGCTGGCTCCGGTGCCTGGATTCAGTCAGAGAACGGCGATATAAGAAGATCAGAGAGCTCTAATGGACAATAAGCCCTGTAAACTTCCAGCAGGCTTGCCAGTAAGAAAAACACGATGTTTAGAAAAAATGAAGAATGAAATAATCGCTGGATTGAGAGCAGAATAAACATTGCAATCTAAATCAGTTTAAAGAGAGTGAAGCACAGACGTTCCTTTCTGTAATGAGGATTATTCAAATATCAAAGCGTCTTTTCATTTGCTTTGGCAAGATGGTGATGCTCTCTTTTTAGAAATAACGTCTAAGTTCTTCTGCAAAAATGAAGCAAGTCTCTTTTTCGGCGCTCTATGTAAAATATTACAACAATGTACCCAGCAATATGCTCTATATACATAATAATGCATTTTGTTATGAGCGCCTCAAATATAGGACACAATTTCCTGCTCACAATCTCCATGTAGCACCATCATTTGTATTTAGTCCGGAATATATTACCCTGGCTGTGAAAGCTAACGGGTCATCTGTTTTACTCTCCTTCGCATTAGCCTCGCTCTCCCTGCCAGTGTCAGCACTATGTGAATTGCCTTTTTCAGGACATGAAAATGAAAGTATCATAGATTCTTGTCACAAATGAACTGTAGAATTAAAGTTTTTGACATGAATGTCATTTAGCAGAAAGATTGACGCCAACAACCCCAGAATGCAACGAGCCAAAAGCTGTCTTTAACAGAGATCCACAGAGAAAGAGGCTCCACATACAAATACAGGCAGAAAAGATGAAAAAACATGCCACTTTTAGAGCTGCAGGATGGATGGATGGATGGATGGATGGATGGATGGATGGATGGATGGATGGATGGATGGATGGATGGATGGATGGATGGATGGATGGATGGATGGATGGATGGATGGATGGATGGATGGATGGATGGATGGATGGATGCCTCAAAGTGAGAGACAGATGGATGGACGGATGGATGTCTCAAAGTGGGATAGATAGATGGATAGATGGATGGATGGATGGATGGATGGATGGATGACTCAAAGTGAGATAGATAGATAGATAGATAGATAGATAGATAGATAGATAGATAGATAGATAGATAGATAGATAGATAGACAGACAGACAAATGGACAGACCAATACAAATAAATATTCGTTTTATATTAGATATACAGTATTCTGTCAGGTTGTTCAGCTCTATTGGGGAACTATAATTTAGCAGGTACAGTACATCACACTAAGTTAATGCAACTAAAGTTTACATTAAGTTAACTCAAACTTAATGTAACTTCATCATGAAAGAGAAGTCACTTGATTCACCACCCTCCAGGTGCAGCACAAATGATCTCTCAAACGGCACCGAAAATACAAGACATTTCCACTTCTCACGCTCCGTGCAAATCAACACCGGATCATCCTAAAGACTCCTCATCCGGCGTTGAGTTACAGTATACTCATTATGCCCCATATCAAACACAGATAGCACAACAGGGTGGAGTTCTGATCACACGGTGCATCTGATAACACCCAGCCATTGTTCAAAGACAAGGACTCACTTCAGCGGCCTTCTTATATATCATATATATATATCCTATTAGTCCGAGAACCTAAATTGAACCCAGTAACACAAGTGCAGGCTTCTGGGATAGACAGAGTAAACAGACAGATAGCCAGCACCATCCTTCCTGTGACCTGAATACTTTTGATGTCGGCAGCCAAAGCAAAAATTAGATTAGGTATCGCTACCATCCTGAGAATTAATTTGAGAAATATATCCCAAAGTCAAACTTCATCACTTTGCATAACAAGGCCAGAGGGGAGATATGTTAATTACGAGATTAAGAATGCATCTAGTCAAGTTCAAGTTGTTTTTTCCTTTTTTTCCCGGTTCAGCTTCAGCGAGAGCCATTAAACCATTTTCCCTCCATCTAAGACAAATCTGCTTTGAGTTTGTTACTGGGGAAAAGAAATGTGACTTAAAAACTAATTGCTGTCACTCGACGCTTGTTTTGCAACCTAAATGTGCACTTGCTACAAGACCGATATATTACAAGATATTAAGTGCTTATTGGGTCTATCTGCAATATTATTTCAAAATATCTCCTCCGTTAACTGAAAAACGGGCCATGATCCCTTTCATACTCTTGAAATGTGTAGCTGCAGTGCAAATTATATTTTTGAAAGACACAAAACGTATTTAGCTGGAGAGGGCGGAACCAAAAGGGAACATCATTTAATCTACAGCACTTTCAAGGGCAGTCCAAAGATCTGCATTATTATTATGCAGTGTCCCAGAGCGCTCTGACAGGAGCCTAATATGGCAGAATCCTTATAGCTATCCTCCCGTTTCCCTCGGGACGCGGCTAAAATTATTGCAGTCCCTCTATCGAAAGCACAGAGCCAAGCAGGACCTTTTAAAACATAATTATTGCAGACATCACAAATCAGAACGCAAAGTATATGCCAGATTTCTAGAACCGTTCACGGATGGCAAAATACATTTGCAATAGAGGTGCTAAACAATGTTTCAATTCATTACAAACATTTTTTTTTTCATCCCCTCACAATCACAGCCAGTCTTTTGCTGGCTGTCGTCCACATACCAGACTGCGAAAAACCCTGTTTTAATTATTAATACACTCCCTATTTGTAAAGTTGAACAATCTGCTTTTTATTTGATATCCATTATAGCCAAACGGCTTTTTATTTTACACCAGCAGGAGCGCAGTGCTTTTTCAAGAGTGACTGACACCATTTTCATATCACTAGAAGACAGCTTTCCTTCTCAACTTGAGAAAGGGTGCGTTAAACCGCTCCAGGTCAAAGATTAAAACGCACAACATGTCGGTGAATCATTGTCCTCCTCAGCCTCAATTTATTCCATTACCACCTCTGATCTCATATTAAAAATCAAATGAGTTTACTCTGTGAACCCATCATTTATGATAATATATTTCAGCTTTCACTGACAACGGACGTTAATGCACAAAGGTCAGTTGATGGGATAGTTTGCTCAAAAATTATATTTCTTTGATTTACTTGTTCAGTCAAAAAATGTCCAATTTTTTCCATGCAATTGCAATGAAAGGGGGCTGAAGCTTCAAAAGATTTGTCTGATTCAATTCACAAGTTAAATTCCGTCAAAGCGCTTAAAGTCAGCATGAGACTGTTGTGACGTATATCCAAGTGAAACAGTTTCGCAAGCAAGAAAAAAATACGTATGGCGGGATGTTATTTTGTCCATCGAGAATTGATTGGATGGTTGGATCGTTCTGATTTGCTATTGGTCGAACTCATGTGAGTGACAGATTGTCCCATCATGATGGCAGTAAACGCATCATCAGAGAACAGAAGAGATGTTTGTCACGGTATACAAGTTCATTGCTTCCTTCTCGTCTCGTGTTTATGTTGTTGTATGAAAGCACGTGTGTAGTGGGCGTGAATGAGTGTCATTCCTTGATCCGCTCCAGCTGATCGTCATCACATCACCAGCTGCAGCCGATCTCATCTCACCATATATTCTCACAGTTCTCTCATCTCCTTTGTCAGATCGTTGGATGTTGTCTCCTGGATGTTGTCTCTTGGATGTTGTCTCTCCGTGTGGTGTTCCTGTTGGATTCGTTGGATGTTTGTCTCTCCGTGTGGTGTTCCTGTTGGATTCGTCGTCGTCTCTTCGTTGGATTGTCGTTTGGGTTTTCACTGCACTTCACGGGTTCGTCTTCGACCATCGAGGTCCCTGCGTCACCAGTCCACACCCGTGTTCCTGTCTAGCTTTTCATTGTTCAATAAAGAACTGAGTTTGACCTGCGATTGCTTCCGTCCTGTTTTTGACAACCATGACAGAACGATCTGACCGTGCTATGGAAGCAGCAGGTTCGCCGACCTCGTTGGAGGAATTCCTTCAGCACAGCGCGAGAAGAATGGATTCTCAGGAGAGGAATTTAGGGGACACGGGTCGTGCGGTACAAGCTTTGGTGACGCAGGTGTCCGAGCTCACCCAGCAGATCCAATTACTTCGTGCTCCCGCTGCGCCACCCACACCAGCTGTTCCCCCCACACCACCAGCGATCGCTACGACATCAGAGCCACGCCTACCTGTTCCAGAATCATACGCTGGTGAGTCTGCTTACTGCAGAGCATTTCTGACACGTTGTGCCATGCATTTTGCACTGCAACCGAGAACTTTCAATAATGAGCCAGCCAAGGTGGCATTTGTCATTACTTTGTTGACCGGAAAGGCGGCGTTATGGGGGACAGCGGTGTGGGAAAATCAAGACCCTTGCTGTGCCTCGTTCCAGGCACTCTCCTCAGAGATGAGACGGGTGTTCGATCGGGCCGTCGCGGGGAGAGAGGCTGCCAGGGTGTTGGCCGACCTCCGTCAGGGTGACAGGTCGGTCTCGGACTATTCGATCGAGTTCCGCACCCTGGCGGCCGAAAGCCAGTGGAACGAGGCGGCGCAGTGGGACATGTTCCTGCATGGGTTGGCTGACCGCGTCCAGAGGGAGATCTACGCCCTGGACCTCCCCACGACGCTGAATGGACTCGTCGAGCTCGCTCTGAGGGTGGACGCTCGCATCACCAGAGTCGGGGGAAGAGCACCGTCCATTTGGTCTCCAGCTGGAGCAGAGGGTCAACGGTCCAGTGGCAGGGACGTGGTCAGCCCAGTCTTCGATCACGAACCCATGCAGGTGGGTCGAGCTCGGCTTTCCCGGGAGGAGAGGGAAAGGCGGAGGTCCCAGGGCCTCTGCCTATACTGTGGAGGTTCGGGACACTTTGCCTACAACTGCCCGGTAAAAGGCCAAGCCCGATAGTAAGTATGAGGCTACTATCGGGTGGGATCTCCGCCGAGAAGACCTCATCCACATCTACCCTCCTTCCGGTAAGACTGAGATGGTCAATTCACCAGCACGACTGTCAAGCACTTCTGGACTCCGGGGCTGAGGGTAATTTTATGGACAGTACTTTTGCACATAGACTTCAGATTCCCCTTAAACCACTCACACAGAGGATTGCAGTACACGCATTAAATGGTCAAGAACTTCCCATCATCTCGCTCATCACCGAAAACATCACACTCATCACCTCAGGCAATCACTCAGAAACTATTTTTTTTTATATACTGGATTCCCCCCTGGCACCTGTAGTTCTTGGACACCCCTGGCTCATTCATCACAACCCTCGTGTGGACTGGCAGCAAAGAGCTATTCTGGAGTGGAGCAAGGAATGTCATAAGTCTTGTCTGATGTCTGCTTGTCCGTCTGTGCCTGTTTTTGTGTTACAGGAGGAGGCAGGGGACTTGTCTAACGTGCCCGAGGAGTACCACGATCTGAAGGAAGTGTTCAGTAAGTCTCGGGCTGCTTCTCTTCCTCCGCATCGTCCCTATGACTGTGCCATAGATTTACTGCCAGGTAAGTCTCCGCCTAAGGGCAAGTTATATTCGCTTTCCAATCCGGAGAGGGAGGCTATGGAGAAATATATTTCTGATTCTCTGGCAACCAGTTTCATCCGTCCTTCCTCTTCTCCGGCGGGGGCGGGGTTCTTTTTTGTGGGAAAGAAGGACGGGTCTCTGCGACCTTGTATTGACTACCGGGGGCTGAATAACATCACGGTAAAGAATACTTATCCTTTGCCGTTAATGTCTTCAGCTTTCGAGAGGTTGCAGGGAGCGTCTGTTTTCACGAAATTGGACTTGCGTAACGCTTATCATCTGGTTCGCATTAGGGAGGGGGATGAATGGAAGACTGCCTTTAACACCCCCAGGGGGCACTTTGAATACTTGGTCATGCCTTTCGGGCTGTCCAACTCCCCAGCAGTCTTCCAGGCACTGGTCAATGACGTGTTGCGAGACATGATAGATCAGTTCATATATGTTTACCTGGATGACATATTGATATTTTCCTCGTCTCTCCAGGAACATGTGCAACACGTTCGACGAGTGCTTCAGAGGTTGCTAGAGAATGGGCTTTTTGTCAAGGCGGAGAAATGCGATTTTCATGCACAGTCTGTTCCTTTTCTAGGATACATCATTTCGTCTGAGGGAATGCGTGTGGACCCTGAGAAGGTTAAGGCTGTGGTAGAGTGGCCAAGTCCAGATTCCCGTAAGGCCCTGCAGAGGTTTCTGGGGTTCGCCAACTTCTATCGGCGTTTCATTCGCAACTTCAGCCAACTAGCCGCACCTCTGACTGCCTTGACCTCCCCCAGAACTCCGTTCAGGTGGTCAGATACAGCCGAGGCTGTGTTTGCCAAACTCAAGAGCCGCTTTGTTTCAGCTCCCATCCTCGTTGCCCCTGATTCTTCACGTCAGTTCGTGGTGGAGGTCGACGCATCAGAGGTGGGGGTAGGAGCAGTCCTGTCCCAGCGTTCGCCCGCAGACGATAAGATGCATCCTTGCGCGTTTTTTTCTCATCGATTATCCCCAGCCGAACGCAATTACGACATTGGTAACAGGGAGTTGTTGGCAGTCAAGTTAGCGTTGGAGGAATGGCGTCATTGGTTAGAAGGTGCGGGGGTTCCTTTTATCGTCTGGACCGATCACAAGAATCTAGAGTACATCAGAACCGCCAAAAGATTGAACTCCAGGCAGGCTCGGTGGGCACTTTTTTTCGGTCGCTTTGATTTTTCTCTCTCGTACCGCCCGGGTTCTAAGAACATCAAACCCGACTCTTTATCTCGCATTTTTGATCGTTCCGAACGCCCGTCTACTCCCGAGTGCATTTTACCGGAAACCCTATTTGTTTCCACACTCGTATGGGAGATCGAATCGAAGGTCAAGACGGCCTTAGAAGGGGTAATGCCTCCGCCCGGTTGCCCACCGAATCGCTTATTTGTGCCGGAGGGATTACGGTCCGACGTTATACAGTGGGGTCATTGCTCCAACGTGGCTTGTCATCCAGGAGTTAATCGTACTAAGTTTTTAGTCAAGCAACGATTTTGGTGGCCACTTATGGCTCGTGACATCCACAGTTTTGTTTTGGCTTGCTCGGTCTGTGCCACTGGTAAGACTTCCAATCGTCCGCCTGATGGGCTCCTTCAACCGCTGCCTGTCCCTTCGAGACCCTGGTCCCATATCGCTCTAGATTTTGTCACCGCCCTCCCGCCCTCCCAGGGCAACACAGTCGTTTTGACTGTGGTGGACCGGTTCTCGAAGGCGGCTCATTTCATTCCCTTACCCAAATTACCCTCAGCTAAGGAGACAGCGTTGACAGTCATTGACCACGTCTTTCGCTTACATGGCCTCCCGATGGACGTGGTCTCTGACAGAGGACCCCAGTTTGTGTCCAAATTTTGGCAAGAATTTTGTAAGTTACTGGGGGCGACAGTTAGTCTGTCCTCAGGGTTCCACCCCCAGAGCAATGGTCAGACCGAGAGAGCCAACCAAGATCTGGAAAGGGTGTTGCGATGTTTGGTTTCTAAGAATCCTTCCTCTTGGAGTCAACAGATTTCCATGGTGGAGTACGCCCACAATACGTTACCAGTGTCGGCTACGGGCCTATCTCCGTTTGAGTGTAGTTTAGGTTACCAGCCACCTATTTTTCCTAGTCTGGAATCCGAGGTCGCGGTCCCCTCCGCTCACGCCTTAATCCAGAGGTGTCACCGCACTTGGACTAGAGCCCGTGAGGCTCTACTCCAAGTGGGGGCGCGCACCAAGGCTAAGGCCGATCGCCACCGGTCGAAGCCTCCCGTATACGTCGTTGGTCAAAAAGTGTGGCTTTCAACTAAGAACATTCCTCTCCGATCCGTCTCTAATAAGCTTGCCCCCAAATTCATTGGCCCGTTCACTGTCACCAAGATCATTAGTCCGGTGACAGTCCGCCTTAGTTTACCTCCAGCGTACAGGAGGGTTCACCCCGTTTTCCATGTTTCAAAAATCAAGCCCGTGTTTCATGCTCGCATTAATCCGCCAGTCCCGGTTCCCCCCCCGCCGCGTCTCGTAGATGGGGAGACCACCTATTCGGTAAATCGCATTCTGGATTCTAGACGGAGGGGACGTGGATTTCAGTACTTGGTGGACTGGGAAGGTTACGGTCCGGAGGAGAGAAGTTGGGTTCCGGCTAGAGACATCCTGGATCACTCTCTGATCGATGATTTCAATCGACAGGTAAGGGAGTCTGGGAACGCCAGGAGGCGTTCCTAGGAGAGGGGGTACTGTCACGGTATACAAGTTCATTGCTTCCTTCTCGTCTCGTGTTTATGTTGTTGTATGAAAGCACGTGTGTAGTGGGCGTGAATGAGTGTCATTCCTTGATCCGCTCCAGCTGATCGTCATCACATCACCAGCTGCAGCCGATCTCATCTCACCATATATTCTCACAGTTCTCTCATCTCCTTTGTCAGATCGTTGGATGTTGTCTCCTGGATGTTGTCTCTTGGATGTTGTCTCTCCGTGTGGTGTTCCTGTTGGATTCGTTGGATGTTTGTCTCTCCGTGTGGTGTTCCTGTTGGATTCGTCGTCGTCTCTTCGTTGGATTGTCGTTTGGGTTTTCACTGCACTTCACGGGTTCGTCTTCGACCATCGAGGTCCCTGCGTCACCAGTCCACACCCGTGTTCCTGTCTAGCTTTTCATTGTTCAATAAAGAACTGAGTTTGACCTGCGATTGCTTCCGTCCTGTTTTTGACAACCATGACAATGTTGCTACAACAATTTAAAACAATTATGTGCACGGATAATTTAATTATAATAAATCATGCAAGCTACCATAAAACAGGAATTGCTCATTTTTATTTCATGGTGACTAATAACACATTGGAGGATATTATCAGTGAATAATGGCTTCATATCTGTTTGTCACACAAAGCTATTATATGACTTCATCATAAGACGTGAATATAGCGCACAAGTCATATGGAGAACTTTTATGGTGCTTTTGTGTCTTTCTTTTAAGCTTGATCGCTCCAGTCCCTATTCATTGTGATTCCATGGAAAATAATAGGCAGTACAGTCTTCAAATTTCACATTATGTGTTCCATGGAAGGAAGAAATTCATATGGGTTTGGAACAATAGAGTGAGTAAGGGTGCGTTCACACTTGTAGTTCGGTTCGCTCTTGGTTCGTTTGGTCCAGACCAAAAAAACAAAACATTTAGGCCTAGTCCTGGTCCGCTCAGTGTTCATATTGGCATTTTAACACAGAACCTAAAGATACTGAATCTAAAGGCATAGGGATATGTTCCCAACCTGATTGGTTGGCTCTTATTACGTTAATTTCGTGACGGAACTTACTGAACATCCAAAACAATATTGTGTGCTGGGATAAATGCACGCGTTGTATGTAAATAGCCTACATATAATGGTATTTTGAGCAGATGAGAACTCGTGAGTGCTTATAAAATGAGTCAAAACAGCGGCAGGAATCCCTCCATCACACACACAAATGAAAATCTGCTTTGAGGAGGCGCGGTTCTGATGCCTGTACCAGAACTGTGATGGCAACATCACGTCTATGACGAGGAAAAAAAAGGTATGCTCCAGCATTCTGTCCTTTTAAGGGTTTAAGGGTCGCATCTTGTGACACCATGTCCTGTTTTTGGTTCGTTTACATGTCTTTGGTCTGTGTTGCTTATATTTCACTCCAACCGGACCAGAGTTGGACCCATCTTTTCAGCGATCTCGCTCCGCTTGTTTGTTGCGCATCAGGGTTTAGAAGGCAGCGTTCACACCGCACTAACAGACCAATCACACTAGAGTTTGTTTAAATCAAACCAAACACGCCAAGTGTGAACACCCTAAATGACAACAAAAACTCTTTATTTGTAATTGACAGAGTAAGTCTGATACTGAAAAAGCTGCTGTTTCGAAAGTAGTTCTGTTCTCGAGTGGATCTCGAGGTACTCTTGAGTAAATCCATTTAGCATCCTGACAACACAAACACTCTCATATCTAGCCTACTCATTAAAAAGCGACTTATTAACATTAAAATGTGCACACACAATACAGAAAGAAATAATAAGGATGCAGGACTGACAGCGAATAAATCACAGATCTTTTTGTGCAGCTATTGATTGTCATTCACAGCTGTAGCCTGCACATAAGCAACAGTGACAAAGCATCCATTATTGATTCTTCTATCTCATAGGAACCTCATACATCAGCCCACTTGAGAGCACGTTTGCCTCCACGCTTCCAAACAAAGCAGTATGCAAATTCCAGTAACTGGCAAAGTAAAAAAGATCTATCCACTAGTGCTGCATAATTATTATATCCACCAAATTGAACCGGGTGATATGTATATTTAGCCCTTCAATGGCTTTTAACCTGCTTGAGAACTGATTCAAATGTTATGCACTGAAAATGGATTTTTCAGGATTCTGCAATATGATTCTGCCTGATACAAAGACAGAGTCTGCAGAATCGTGGAAATCCCTGGTTGGCCTTTCTGACTGCTTGATATAGCTAAAACAATTATCTTGATATTTCCTGCCTTAACGTGATATTCTATAGTTCTATATGACCTTGATTTTTATGGATTTGTTCTTTCAGTCACTAAATTCATTTCAACTAAACAACCTTGGAAGCCAAACAGATTCAAAAAATCTAATTTGGAATAATAAAGACATTTATCCCAGACTATTTTTCACTAAATTTGCCCAATATAATACTACTATTGTAATAACTATAACCAACACCTACATTGTTTACTGAAACCTTCTTAATAAAAGAAAAAGTAAAGTGAAGATTTTTGAATCATGATATAACAAATAAATAATCACATAACTAATAACTGTGGCTTTTTGTCTGTTAGCTTTAAAGCTAAAAACGGTGTGTTTAAATCTTACCCTTCAACATTGACTGAATAAACTGCAATAGAAAAAAAAACTTCAAAATTTTCACTTTTTCTTTTCTAGGGAAACAGACAAAAAATATTGATGACTCATCCTGCACTCAGGGGCGTAACCAAATGCTTGTCCAATCAAATGCCCTCAAGAATGAGAACTCATGTTTACAACTTAAATTAAACTAAAGCCTATTGGCTATAAAAGGCACAAGTCCTTAAATACTGTATGTCCTGCCCAAATTTCCTGTTTCACATCAAGCTATTTTCTTAACAATTCATTAACACTGAACAACAACAACAACAACAAAAAAAAATTAATCTAATAACACTTAATAAAAATTACATTAAAAAATGTATGATATTCACAGTGTAGCTGAATTTTAAATCGCCACCAAAACCACTGTGAATCACCAAGCCAAAACCAAATTTACATATTTATATGGCACACAATTACACACACACACACACACACACACACACACACACACACACACACACACACACACACACACACACACACACACACACACACACACACACACACACACACACACACACACACACACACACACACACACACACACACAGAGACACACACACTAGTAAAGAACTATTGGATTACAAAGGTTGCAAATATAACAAATCATCTGATATCACTATGTCAACAGCCAATAAAATAAACATATGCAGTTTAACCCTGTTTTATTAAGCTATCAAGCACACACGATGATTTCTGTTTATAATACATAAAATATACAAAGTATGAGCAAATGTTTTTTTTAAAAGGGTTTATGATTGACAAAATTGAGCTGAAACGAAACGTATGTTTTGATAAATCAGATCCTTCTGAGCAATCACACAGGAAGCGTAATCACACTGGGTGTGATCCGTCTGCACATTAATGAGCATTTATACACCATATTGTTCCCAGTTAATGAGAGACACAAACAACCAAAGAAGGAAAAAGCACAGAGTGAGATGAATACAGGGGCGACACCCTGCCTGTTTAAACAAGTGCCGTTCTCAAACACGTTCTTGTTGTGTCTTGTACAATCGCTTAAGTTTCTACTCACTGTAAAAAAATAGATTTGACGCTCATAAAAAGAAACATTCAAGCTGTGTTATTATCAATGCCTGCAGGTAGTTAGCCATGACAAACAACACATTATTTTCTCAAATGTTACTTGAACAGTTTTCGCAGGTTAATATTTTTGTATTTACTGTCACTTCTGATCAATACAATGTTTCCTTGCTGAGTAAAAATATAATTTTTTACTTCCCCCAAACTTTTGAATGATAGAGTATCACAGTTTACACAAACACACAAAAAAAAAACATTGATAATAAAAAGAAAAGTTTCTTGAGCAGCAAATCAGCATATTAGAATGATTTCTGAAGGATCATGTGACACTGAAGACTGGAGTAATAATGCTGAAAATTCAGGATTACCGTCGCAGGAATAAATTACATTATAAAAAATATTTAAATAGAACACTTTTCTTTTAAACTGTAATAATATTTCACAATATTATTGTTTTTACTAATCAAATCCTTGGTGAACATAAGGATCTTTATTACAATCTTGAATGAGAGTTTGAGATTTGTTCAATTAAACCTTCACAGCAGGTCTTTAGATGTTACGCGAATCTCTCTCCGCATGCTCTTTCAAGAGGAAATGATTGCAATAAAGAAACCAGCCATAATTACAAACATTAAGCCTATGGAATCAGAATCACTGATCAGAAACACCAGAACCACTAACCGGTACGTCTCATGTATGTGAACTGTGAGGTATGAGAAATCATGCTGTATACCGAGTTCGGCCTTCTCTTTGAGGACGTCCTTGAAGTTGAGGCCGCTGTTGAGCGTGGACTCTCGGTATTTGTGCAGCGCTTCTCTCTGGCCGTTCTTGCCGAGCTCCTTCAGCACGGTGGCTTTCAGGGGTACGGCCCGCAGACCCTTCTTCCAACTCCACAAATCCGCCACTGTCCATTTCACCAGATCCTCCAACTTCACAATGACTTTCTCTGAGACGGCGATAACTTCATCCTGTCAACAAACAAATATAAAATGAGGAAGGACACAGGTGTGGTAAAAGTGTGCGAAAGAGGAACCATTTCCTAATCAAATGAAAACATTCAACAAATTGTGGCCACCAAACTACATAATTATACTAAACAACCAATATCAAAAAGAGGTGGGATATAAAACAGGGCATTATCATTGAAAGGAACCTCATTACTGTGTGTCAAGATTATAGTCTCTTAAAATATCTGTTTTGACCTTGTGGTTTCCCCCAAAATGTCATGTATCAATTAATGATTCATGATATTTGCTCCCTACGATAGCTTTCTACTTGAATATATTTTAAAGTGTAACTTATTCCTTATTCAGCATTTTAACTCCAGTCTTCAGTCACATGATCCTTCAGAAATCATTCTAATATGCTGATTTGGTGCTCAAGAAACATTTCTTATTATTACCAATGTTTTTCCTGCTTAATATTTTTGTTTAAAACCATGATACACTACCATTCAAAAGTTTGGGGCAAGTATTTTTTTTTTTTAAAGAAATTAATACTTTTATTCAGCAAGGATATATTAAATTCATCAAAAGTGACATTAAATACATTTATAATGTTACAAAAGACTTACATTTAAAGCAAATAAATGATCATTTGAACTTATTATTCTTTAAAAAACGTATTACGTTTTCCACAATCATATTAAGCAGCAAAACTATTTTCAACACTGATATTGTTTTTATTATATAATTGAGTATCAATAATAACAGATCAAAAATATGATTTGAGTGCCAGAATTATCATGATTTCTGAAGGGTCATGTGAGAAATGATGCTGAAAAAGCTTTGCCATCACATGAATAAATTACCTTTTACAATATATTAAAAGAGAAAAACGTTCTTTTAAATTGTAATAATATTACAAAATATTGTTGTTTTACTGTGTTTTTGATCAAATAAATGCAGCCTTGTTGAACATAAGAGCCTTCTTTTTTTTTAAAAAACATTCAAAATTCCAAACTTTTGACCAGTAGTGTATATTTAAAAACTGTTAAAAACGGAATACAATTTTTCATTTAATCCAACAGTTTTTGCTCTGGTACCAAAATTGGTACTGAGATCCGCAAAATTTTACTGGTATTGGTACCGACTGAAATTGACAACCCTAGTGTACAGTCATAAAGATTGGATTTGAAAAATCGGGATCAGTGTGCACAGCCTAGGATACAAGAAACAAAAGCACAGTCCTAATTACAGTTCTTCCTTCAAATATAGATCTTGCACAAGTTGCAATTCGAAATGTTGTAATTTGGATTGCAATTCCATTTTAATGCGTCACAACACTAAAGCATTACAATTTCTTTGCCAAGCAGACTTGCTTGCATTATTCGCTTATAAAAGTGAAGCAAGAGCTTTGCTTGTGACCTGGCATGGGATAACAGAACAGTCCCAGTTCTACAGGGAATCTGGGGAACAGATGCGTGTGTATTTGGCAGAGCCCTGGATCATGCACTTCTGACTGACCGTAGAGCATGCTGAGAAAATTCACTGGATGCTTCCTTCGCATTGTTTGGCTTCGTTTCCCCAAGCTTGACCCAATAAAGGCGAGCATAGATCAGAGGGAGTACCTGCTCTGCGACACTGGAATATAGTTCATATCTGCTGGATCTGCAGGCAGCAACAACTTTCTGCTGAACAGACCATGTCTAATTACGTCCTCTTTAAGTAGGGCTGTTTCTTTTTAGGTTTCAGATTTTTTTTTTCTTGGTTCCAAAGAATAGGTCCCATTGTCATGCTGTCAGGCAAACAATTTATCTCTCGCACAGACAGCGTAATGGGACGAAAATGAAACTTTACTTCAGTGTACTTAAGCGTAACATATGAAAAGGTTTATAAAGTTACCAAGAAGGGGGTTTGGCCTTAATAAAAGAAGCTAATGGAAGGATATGAACGCGTTATCTGAGATTTCCTTCCAACAGGGCATACATGCATTCCTCTAGGTTTACATACCATTCCACTACAACAAAAATTGCAGTTGATCTCAACTGGTGGGTTGTGATCCAAAAGATGGAAAAGCAAGAAGGATAAACATACCGAGGAAAAAAAAAACATACTAAATCCAAACAATAAAATTGTGCATAGTAAGGATGTCATAAAATAAAATAATTAAAATATTGACATGTCAAGAGTACTCTGTCTTTTGTTGACTTTTAATTTTGGTGCTGTGTTAGACTGCAACTTCAATTTAAAATCAGGGTCCTGAAGCAAACTATGAGAACCATAGTTTAAGTTTAAATGACCTTTTCTTCAACCGCTACGGGTGTAAATGGAAAACATACGGCCCTCAAAATTGCACACCTTCAAATGTTTGTAGCAGAAAAATGAATCTAGACTCTTTATAATGACCATCTGAGCGCCAAGGCATTTGTTTTCACGCGCCAATAAAACTAAGTGGGTCAAACACTGTTAATCCTGATGGCGACACAGCAAAACTTTACTATAAGATCATGTGCCCTGCTTTGAAGCTCTGACTGCGCCCTGCTGCTTTGATCCAAATATTGCTTCATTGTGTAAATTCATTTAGGAGGAAACAAATAAAAGATTAAAAAGATGAACAGATTGCATTTACATTCTATTATTAAGTGATGTTAAGAAAAAAATCAATCAAAGCCTTTAACAGGTTTCCTTGCATTACTTTTGGAAATACACTCTCCTCCTTTTTAATACACTTTAAGATTCTTTAAGAAGCAGAGCTTAGGGGTGTAGACGGCGAGTCACGCTGAGCCCGTCTCAGTCCGATGATTCAGGGGTCAGCTCAAGAATTCCCCAGGTCACCGCAGATTTGTACACCTGCTTGCATGTCCATTTAATTATTGACCCGCCAACGTCAAAAAAGGGCCTTGCAGATCCTTGGGAAGTATTTTTAAGCCTAGTTAAAAGTTAAATCAAGTTTTCAGCTTGAATAATTAATCTCAATCTGAGCTCAGACTGGAACTGGGCGATTTAGCACAGAAAAATTTGACCTTTTTTTATACTTTTATACTTTTCACTTCAACTAACAGACAGACAGACAGATATACAGATCGATAGATAGATATTATAAGACGCTATTAAAACGTCCCCACAGTTTGTATAGCAGACTGCATATACAAATCAAAACTTGCATATACAAATCAAATCTTATGACACAATCGTTGGGAAACTTAATATCCAAATAAAATATCGCCATCAAAATCATTTTAAACATTATATGGCAAATATTCAAAATAAATCACCTAGCCAAGCTAATTTTTGTCACACCTAGCATAGAAAACTCTATGAAATACATAGAACATAGAAAAAGTTGCCAGGATGCAGATTTAAATGAATATATTAAAATAGAAAGGCATGCAGGAAAGGCACAAGCTTATGTTCAATCTAATTCAATCTTATGCTAATCGTTTATTTTGTTTATGAAAACACCCATAGATTCTCTTAATACCTGTTAATATTGGATGTCCAGCTAAGCTAAGACGACAGCTAATGCTTAATTGTACATAGTTAACATGTACTAATATTCCTATCACAATTGAAGCACATTTGACTTTATGCTACAAACACAATTTTATATCATGGTAAAAGAATATAAACAAAATAAAGCTATTTTCTCTGTAAATTCAATTCAAACTGTTTATATATTACCATATGCTAAGGCCTATGGATATTCTAGTGAAATAAATCTGTCATAAATGAAAGCTACTTTATCTCATTTAACTCTACTATTTGTAGAGTAAATAAACCAAGCTCAGCTGGGAAAGATCACTTACATTTTTTATTTTGATTTCTCCCTTTAGGTAAACTTTTACAGACGTTAATCCTTAACCTAACAACATCACTGGCATCCAGCTAGAAGTACCTTAACGATAAGTTTAGACACAAATTGTCACTGTTTATCTTCTCATCTCAAAACTCCAGTTTTGCATTAAAACGTCTGTTTTGCACATTCACACCGACGACGAGACCCGTGGCTCCATCCTGCTGCAATTAGCACAGTCGCTGTCAAAGAGGCATGAACTGATTCAGAAATAACTTGCAGATGTGCAACTGAAATCTCTCCTGAATCTAATTCAGTTCCTTTTACAACACGCCAACAAAAGCCGTTTGTTTGAATGTGTCGAGCGGCGTGCTGATTGGATGTGGAAGAGCAGCGCTGCTTCAGAATGGGCCGATCTGAAATATGATGACACTGCCTTACAAAATTAAATCCATTTGTCATGAAACTCGAGAGCTTTGAAAGACAATGCAAATGTTTGCTCATAATGCTCAGATGAAGGTTTAAGAAAACAAGAAATATCAATGTCAACCACACTTCGGGGGTTAAAAAGTTCAAATAATCATGTTTTAACAAACGAGTCCCATTATTCAGATTTAGTGCCTAAAATGACTAGTCGTTTATCAACCAAGGTGAAGTATTTCAGCTCAATTTCTTTTTCTCTACTTAATATTTTTGGCAGCGGTTCTGCGAAGGGAATAAATTCAGAGACGAATAGAGGCTTTGTGAAGTATGTTGTGCTTTAGCACACCGTCATACTGCCAGCACGGTTAAGTCTCCAAATCTACTGTATTCTACAGTACAAAACATTTCAAGACAATTCCAGTAATCCACCATGAGCAATTAATGTTAACGGTACTTATTATGCATAATCCAAAGTTACTTACAAACTGAATAGGGAAAGTGAATGATGACAACGCTAGTCCCTGGTCCCAACTTTCATTGTAAAATTGAGGCCACATTAGCAACATTTTGGAAAAACTACGAGAGCAAAAAGATCCACTATCTATATTGTCAATAGTGCAGCGATGCATGAGGCACAGCTCACACAGAAGTCACTTTCAAACCAAGCCACTTTCTGTTGGTCAGTGTTTCCAATCTGCATGTCCAACTTGAACCCATCAAGTAATCTGCGTAGGGAAATCTTTCACTCTCACTAGGACCGATTTGATCGAAAAACCATGATAAAATTCCCGGAGGTTAGTATTTCTGTTTCATATTTGAATTATCAATAAATCAGTAAATACTTTTAAAGAACGTATGAATTAATTAATTATATTAGCGTATTAGGGGGATACCCGCCTTCAGAAAAGTTTAGATGGCATTTGCTTTTCCTTGTTTACAGAGGTTACCGTGGAAACAGCTCTACTTCTGCTGTTCCATAAGCGCCATCTACTGTCAGAGAGTGGATTTACATTTTCATTCAGCCGGTCTGTGGTTTTTGTTCAGACCAATGCGAAAATCGGACCAAAAATATCAACACTTTGGAAATTAAGGTAACCTACGCCGAATTGGAGTAGATAAAATACCAATTTTTTTAATCATTTTGACTCCTTTTCATAATTCTTTTTATTTTTAAGGTATATCATTTTAATAAACTTTTTTTTTATCAAAACTTTATTTGAACATGTAATCAGTAAATATTAATGTTCTAAGTCACCCAACCACATTTTTTTTAATCTATTAAAATCCTTATCTTTTAAAATAATGTTATTATTTTAATATTTATGCAAACAAAAAGTTCAAAGTGATGCTAATTGTATTTGTTGTTTATTTGTTTTCGACATAAAACTTGGTGAAATGATTTCAGTGTGTATACAAGTACTTTCTGAACCCTTCCAGCCCATTTTAACCACACCGTGTCAATATCGATAACCATGATAATTTTGGTCACCATAGTCGCGATATGAAGTTTTCATACTGTTTCATCTCTAGATCTAACATGAAAATCCAGACTGTTCAAGATTCCTTTTAAAACGATTGGATTTGACCCATGATAAAATGCACTGAGAAATAGTAAATATGACCGCAACTTAAGGAAAATTTAAATTAACATGATCATCAATATTAAACAGTATATAAATCAAAACTGCACAACGTTACTGAATGAAATGACGACCCAGGAGGACTCGATCTACGACATCTATGTATTGATCATCATTCTGTATGATCCAGATGTAGTCTTCAACAAAAACTTGATTTTCTCAGCTTTTTACTCGAAATTTTGCTTTTTTTATGAAACACCCATATTCAATGTTGATAAAAAAAGGAATGCATGAAGTTTTTTTGTTTGTGTTTTTTGTTTTGTTTTTTTAAGCAATGGGTCTGTTCTTTCTTTTGACAGTGCATGTTCAGATATTCATACAATAAAAAATTCTGGGCGCCATGAAACTTTTGTAAAAATTATCAAAAATCACTGGCGTTGGCTGGAAACTTTTTTTTAAAAACGCTGGTGGTCGAAACTTTGGTATATTTAAGATAAAAAGTCTCTTATGTTCAGCAAGGCTGCATTTATTTGATCAAGAATACAGTAAAAACTGAAAAAAAAATATTTGTGAAATTGTATTATTAAAATTTAAAAGAACTGTTTTCAATTTTGATATATTTATATTTTATGTATGTTAAAATGTCATTTATTCCGGTGATGGCAAAGCCGAATTTTCAGCAGCTATTACTCCAGTCTCATTTTAAATTATAATTAGCTAAGTCACAGCATTACTGTTTTAATGTATTTTTGATTTTTTTTAAAAATGCATTCTTTGTGAGAATTACAGAAAACATTTTAAAATCTTAATTATTCCAAACTTTTGACGAGCAGTGCATGTTCCACACAACAAATAAAGTCACACACAGGTGAATAAATAAAACAGGGAATACAATACGGTAATAAAAAAGGGATATGTATGAACTCTCCCTTTAACTCCGCCCACACAGTCAATTATGAAAATATGTACTTTAGCACATCACTAACTGCCACTGGGAAGTAAATAACATGTTACGGAATGTTACCTGCAAAAGGAGTGCTGATTTCATTTGAACTATAAATATGTCTTAGGGATTGAAACACAAACATGGACTGATGCCAGGAAGCAGAGATGTGTCTGGATCTCTGCCACGTGCTTCCTGCACAACTCACAATCTCCAGGTTTGTAATTCACATAACAGCTGAAAGAAGCAACTAATGAGACATTAGCGCCCTTCCCTGGATACTTTGATGTTACTGGCACTCAAAAACAGGATATTTGCAAGCTTATTTGCACACGCAGCCATTATCTTTCCTTACACATGGTCTACAAATGCACAGCACTGGAGGTTTCGTATGGATATGCAAACTATGCCTGTTAGACAAAGTGCACAGTGCTTGCTGGAATCTGATATGGAATCTATTTATAAACCACCAACCCCATTTAATTCTGCTCTTATGTCACATAAATGCTATTCAAGAGTATTGCCAGTGCGGAGTCTGTCGACACAGCGTTAAAACCTCTCTTTCTTACACACACACACACACACACACACACACACACACACACACACACACACACACACACACACACACACACACACACACACACACACACACACACACACACACACACACACACACACACACACACACACACAAAAGCAATGATATTACGGGCTAAGGGACACTAGAACAACTGGGTCCAATTAAACCTTGAAAAACTGTGAGAGCAGTGCCGAGCTTTTGCCAAAACAATTCCTCCCTTTAAAATGACACATATTTTCAGTGAAATACAGTCACAGATGAAATATTGTCTGAGCTAGGGAGTAGTTCGGTATCTTTATTTCTGAGAAGAAGAAAAAGAATGTCCGCTTTAGGATAGATTAAACAAGATGAAAGAGGAAATATAATTAGAAACAAACAGATCCGTGTGAAGTCGAGCAGAACGCCAGTGCTAGAGAGAGAGAGAGTACAGTGAGACTGTACGCCTGAGAATTTGTTGGCCCAGGAGGGTTTGATTCAAAAATTTTTAAAACTGCATGTCTTCACAGGAGTGTTATGTTGCCCTCTCTAGGCACAAACTCTAAGTGTTAAGTTTGATCGGCCGGCTGCCAGAGAGAGATCACTGCAGGCCTGTTGCTGTTTCAGCCACTGCTATCCTTCTAATGAATGACTAACCCCGGCCAGAAGGGAAATTACATCACCTGGGTGTAGAAACAAAAAAGGCAACAGCAGAGTGGCCCTGTTTTATCACACAGCCATACTCGTATACCTTCCTGTTTGCATACATGCGCTAAACATTAGCACATGCAGAGTCTATATATATATATATATATATATATATATATATATATATATATATATATATATATATATATATGGAAGTAAAATATATAAGAACATTAGATACAATAATACACACATTTTTAGATTGTTACATTAAAAATTAAATAAATCATCGATATACAATTAAAAAATTAATAATATTTTTTTAATTATTGCAATTCATTATTATAATTATAATAAGTGTTATAATATTATAATTACACAATATAATGATTATAACGATTCTGATTAAAAAAACAAAACAAAAGTAACAGCATACACCAATAGTTGTTGGTTTTTCTTTCAGGTATGCAATATAGCTTATTTTGTTATAGTATATATATATATATATATATATATATATATATATATATATATATATATATATAATTGAAAATATGTTCAATTATATGAAGTTATTTGATTATATATTTTGTTATTATTATTATTCAGTTATTTATATAATTAAAAATTATTATATATATATATATATATATATATATATATTATATTATATAACATACATATATATATATATATATATATATATATACATGTATATAGTTAAAAATGTAAAATGAAATTAATAAATGTAATAATCAGACTAACCAATAAAAACACACCAATGTAGTCTGGGTCATATTTTCTTTTCGTGGCTTCCGTGGATGCAACCTCAGCATCTATCTAATTCGGCTAGTATTTTAAATTAGCAGAAAAATACTGCATTTCCTCTGACATTTTACAAGTCATTCTACCCTACTTATCCACGATTATATTCTAAGTTGCACTATTATTTGCATTTAGCAGTTTTTCTGCATTCTCTTTGTGACCCTATAAGAACAAATCTGTGACCCATTTCTGGGTCATGACCCATCCACTGATTCTCTTCTCGTAAATAGGAAACATGTCTGTTATTGTACTATTAACTGCATAGTGCAGCCTCTGCAAATGCATGGCAGTTTCTATGATAGCTGATTAACTTTATCTGCGGTCGCTAGGGTTATTCGCTGCAAATGCAAATGTAATTTAATTGGACAATCTGCTGAGTGCATCTGAGGCTGCCGAGTTGTGAAGCTCACATTACTGCAGGTGCTTTGGCTGACACTTAATCTCATTGTTATTTAAATTCACCATGTCTCATTTAGCAACTACACTGGGAATGCACAAAAGAGTGGCGAACATTCTTCAGTTTTTCACACAATACTTGTTAGGACATGTGTAAAACAAATACACTCCATACTCAATTTACAACACATAAGATACAGACAACACTGCAGAATTTCAATGAACACTTTTACACAACATTAACTCTAGCTATAATGCAACTGAAAACAGAAAATGAACACTGTTCTGAACAAAGCTGAGGATATATTTTGGAACTGACATACTAATGTTAATCGGCCAATCAAATATTGTCTGATTAGTACGCTCTTAAAAAAGCCTCAATGGGGTTCAATACAGAACCCTAGGGTTCTTGATGCTTTATGAACGCATTAAGCCAAAAAGGTTCAAAATAAGGAGAAATGTCTTAAAAGTGCACTGTGTCATTTTTAGCGGCATCTAGTGGTGAGGTTGTGAATTGCAACCAACAGAAGTTACGGTGGCCGACAGGAAAAATATGTCTCGTCTTAGACAGCAGAGAGTAGCCAGTTAAGCAATGAGGTTTCTTTACAAAGATAAATTAAGAAATTAGGTTTAACATAGAAAACGTAGTTATGTATATGATATTGTATTTCTGTCAACAGATCCTCCAAACTATTACACAATGCACCTTTAAACGATTGCATAATACTTTTGTCTTTAACAGGTTATTTTTTTTTCTACTGATAAAGTATGTTTACGAGCTGTTTAATTGATAAACTTTTATCTAAATTAAAAATGAATTAAAACAAAATTAGAGCTAGGGTAGGCAATGTGTTTCATAAACACCATTCACTGTTTGAAACTCTCTTTACATCCTGATAACAATCAATAATAGACGTGGTCTAAATATAAAAAAAAAAAAAAAAAAATCAAACATCTTGTGGATGTCTCAGGATCATAAAAAGTTTGTCCAATCATTGTATTCGCTCCGAATGCAATGATAGGATGCCCTACCTGACTGTCAACGTGTATTTCCATACCTCCGCACACCCTGCTCGCGCAAGACATCACACGTCAAACTGTACACGTCCTCGGACTCCGAATTATGCAATTCTATGGCAAACCCAATGCAGCATTCCGAGGTCTCTAAGTTGTTTTACGTTTATTATTATTGTGAAGTTTTTAAGACATGCTTTGAGACATGAGGTAATTTAACGCCTTTTCTCGCGACGCTTTGCAGACTCTGCTCTGTCTGTACGTGTTCATGTGTTTTGAAGGAGGCGTGGCTTCGGGATCTTTACTTTTTAAAGCTAGCTTGCTATTGCTAGTCTCTGAAATTGCATACCCTGCCTTTAATTAATTCAAACTAAATCCATAAAATGATCCCATGATTGGAATTTGGAACCCTTAAAAGCTTGAAGCGCTTTAAGGTTTTATATAGAACGGAACCTTTTCTTCTAAGAATGTGTGTTAACAATAAGCATATGCTATCATTTCTAAAACTAGTTATTGTTCCCAAAATTGACTAAAAGCTAATAGAATGCATCATATTCTCAAAACTGTAATGTGTACCTAAGAGTGGAGCATTGCCCTTGGCTCCCAGGCCGTTTCAAGATCAGCAGTCATGAATGCGTAATAAATTTGAAAAGCAAATAATTGGCATTGCTGCTGAGTGGGGGAAGGGAGGGAGGCCGGTGGCAAGTTGGAAAGAGGACAGAGCTCTGATCAACTGAACAAACAGTGCATTAAGACTAATGCTTTTCCTCAATAACACCTCGTTACATTGTGTAAACACCATGCTTTCAAGGTCGATCCCGGCAACAGTTTATGTTTCCACCTAATATTGATAATAATTCAGCAAAGCAACCTTGACATTTCGACAGGGCTTCACACAGAACCTGTTGATTATTTTGAAAAGGCTATTTGATCCTCCACTCCACGGGGGAGGACAGTAGAACGGTAGAGGTTCACACACAGCAGAACCTCTTTTTGTATTCAGGATCGGTGATTACATGAGCAGTGCAAGATAAAACAGGTACAGACATTGTAACATTACCCATGTAAGAACGCAGCTGTGCTGCTTTGTTAAAATAGCAATTGCAACACAATCGGTAAACCACAATGGATGGGAAAGCTTCACATTGCAGTGTTTACACTCTCAAAAACACTGCTTTAAACAAAAATGTGTTTTATGTGTAGACAAAAATAATATCGGTTATTCAATAAAAGTAATAAATAATATATAAGAAAAAAAATTATGATTGGTTTGACTGATATTTTTCACCAACATTTACAATCTGCTACTTTGGTTATCTGGTTAAACGGTTATCAGATATAGTTATATTGTAATTAATTATCTAATATTAAATGGTTATTAGCTTTATATCTGTGTGTGTGTGTGTGTGTGTGTGTGTGTGTGTGTGTGTGTGTGTGTGTGTGTGTGTGTGTGTGTGTGTGTGTGTGTGTGTGTGTGTGTGTGTGTGTGTTAGCATGCAGTCCATCAACTCCATCAGCTAAATACATAAAGAGTTATTAATATACAGCAAAGAAATCTGTTCTTGCGCATCAAAAGGTTCTCGGTAGATGTAATGTGAAAATCATGAATTATTGTTAATAATAAAAAATAATCATAATAATATACATTTTACTGTTGTAGTATAATAATTATCTAGTTATCTTTGTATTAAAAAGTAAGCTCAATAAAACCATTAAAATTGGTCTGGAATATTAGCCACTGGACACATAAAAATAATTGTTATCAGTTAACAATCTCTTACATTAATGATGACGGACTCAACCTGACTACATTAGCTTGCACAAACAAAACTCATCTTTAATGATCAGATCAGGTAAACGGCTATACAAATGCAGTTGTACCTACTTTTTCACAGTGTAACCTACAGATATCCCATGCTATTATTGCGAATAATTTGCACACAAAATGATATTACATTAATATAATCATCTATTACAAAGTAATTACAAGCAACTCCACAACACAATAACATGAATCAGTAATTGTTATTAGCATTTAAACCTTACTTAAGTAAATGCACATCAGCATAAACAAACACAGTATAGTGAAAGAACAATGTTTCAGTACATCAAAGGGTTAAATCCCCAGAAAGATTTTTTTTTTCCTCGGGCAAACACATCTCAGCTAATATGTAATGTGAAATGAGGCTGCAGGACTTTGACATAATAACCTTCATAAATGTCACTCGCTCGCTTTAAGGCATAGCAGCTGCTTGATCAGCGTGCCGTTATTAATCAATTCATTGATATTAGTTCACATCGCACGTTTAAAACATCTGCCTGGGATATTATACAGCATAACCCACATATCGTTAGCGACGATCAGCAACAGTATAGACTACTTTACATCGATGCATTTATTTATTGATTATTTGCCTTGATCAACGCGTCTCATCAGAAGCAACACTATTTTATCAACAATCAGCAGATCGCGACGCACACAACGAGGCGCTTCAGTCGTCTTTGCCATTCACAGTTTCCGCACTATGTGTAGCCCTATATCAGATGAAACAAGCAAACACTGATGTGACAACTTCACACAATGGCATCATTCTCATCATCATACGGTGTTTGAAATGCATGCGCTAAACGCTCGTATGCAAATGAGCCGAGGCGAAATGAACACAAGGGTCCACTATGACTGCGTGTCTATTATTAAACGCGATGCATTAGATGTCTTGTGATCAGACAGCGGAATAGATGCGATGCAAAGCCACACACGGCTCATATTTCATCCGTACCACAATAAACACATCGCGAAGGGACGGAGCCCTTCATAGAAAGCAGCAAAAGTAAAATAAATGTGCCATAAATTACCTCTCCGTGAGTGACATTTCTTCCATGGGGAGTATCTTCTGGGAGAAAATAAAGTTTGGAGCTGGATAGAAGTTGCTTGGTTGTCCTTTCCTCCCATAAGAGCTGTAGTTCTGCTATGCAGATGGGGTCCCCTGCTTTACATCTGACCAGGAAAAAATCACCCAGGGACAAAATTCTCGCTTTGCCTTCAAGGTGAAATCTAAACGCCTTGTAGAAAATGTAAGGTCCGTGCAAACCACAAGGTGAGCCTACCCACTGCGGAAACACAAATAGACATGCCATATTTATATTCAGCAACATTTTTTATAACACGGGATCAGAGGCGAGAAAAGCATTCCAGCTGATCACATGATAAATCACCTTCTATATAAATATGAATAATAAAATATTAACTTTTGTCGTAAAGTTTCTTCCATTGATTCCCTATCATAGCATATGACTAGATGCTTGCGCGCAATAAATTCATTAGACGTTGAAATGAAAGCGGAGTGGATGATATTACCAGGAGTGAGTTGGGCTCCATCTCGTCGCTCTGAATTGATTAAACTCAAACATTCTCTCCAAACTTGTTGGCTTGAATGGATCACCGAAGGTCCTGGAAGGGCAAAATATCAAAGCGCGCATCAGCGCGACGACCTTCAATATGAAACCGACACACTGCGAAATTAACTCACCTAAAATGTCCGCAATTGATGTCTAATATTTTTTCAACCTATATTATTTCACTTACGGTCATTTTGGTACATTTTTTGCCACCGCGTGTTCATATTAAATTCGTGAATGCGAATGGAGGCGCGTGCATGTGCGGTCTCTCAGACTCTCGAAGTCGTTTTACAAATTCTAAACTCCACTTTTGACAATACCGGCTACTAATTACGAAACTTCTCCGATTATAAGCATGAGTTATAAATAAAGTGATTTTTTTATATACAAAACGAACGGCTGTATTTTATAATATGCACGATGATGGCTGTATGTGTCTGTCAGGACCTCTGTAAAGAAGGTTTGTATGAGTATACCGAAACATTTCCTGCAGAGATTCTTCATTTTATTTATCGAATGCATTAACTGTACATTTAATATAATCATTATACTAATGCGGCAACATTAACGCGTGTGAAGGATTCCGGATGTGGCAAGATGTAATCTGAACTCTAACAATCGAGAAGCGCCGTTTATGACCATAACACTGTTGAAATGTATCAAGCGCGTGTAAACGCGACTAATGGAAACATTGTAATAACGTCCTTTGAATTGTTGCCATTATGGCCGCTGTGATTTGAACATGGTGCTTGGTGCTTAGCAGTGATAGAAAAGTAATATTGCGCCCCTCTTGTGTGCAATAGGCGAATAAATGTCATGGTGAGAAATGCGTTTGTTTTGTTTGATAAGAGAAATCAAACGTCTTTCAAAGCGACCAGACTCCTAGTCATGCTTTTGTTGTTGTTGTTGTTGTTGTTTTTTAATCGAAATGTTTTTTAGTCGCGGGATTGGTTTTAATGAACAATGTGATATTGCCATCGAGCTTTCATACAATGAAGACGAAACTAGATTTGTGCATATAAAGAAGAACCCGATATTATTAATAAACATTAATTGGCGAAATATGCTGCATATTTCACGCAAATATCGACGCCAGTTAGGTTTTGCTTTTAGAGTTATTTGCTATATTTCGTAATGTATGTCTGTGCCCTTAAAAGTTATAGCATATGGTCTAAATTACAGGATGTAACATTTACGTCAGCTATTTTTATGTCTTATGCAATGTTTTATCTCCAGTCACGAGGGGCAGCTGGTGATTATGGATGTGATCACATTCATGCTTCATATTGCTTACAGCTTAACAAATGAACTTAACAGACTTGAATATGATTTAGTAAATTTGAACCATAAGACATTATTTTGTTTTATGGGGGCGGGGGTGTTCTTCAGAAGACCTGGAGGAAACGATGAATAGAATATGTTTTGGTGCCAAGAATTTAGATGAAAATATAGCCTACTGTATGGCTATGCAAAATAAAAAATATTAAATACATACCATGTAACTTCATAACTTTCATTATTCATTAATTATTGTTTATAATGATCAACATAATAGTGGGTCATGTTTACATTCAATATATGTTCATATGAGTCAGTGTTTAATGACATTTGTATTTGATAATATATGATAATATTTGGTCATTATTTTAATGAAAACTCAAAAAAAAATACTAATAGCCTAAATCATGTATTTTATAAGTGGGTAATACATTCCTAACTTGCAATATTTTCAATCTAAATAATTTTACAGATATATAATGCTGAACATATTAGTTAATATATATATGAAAACTGATTAATTTAAAACAAATCTAAATGTACATGAACTACTGACATGCTTACGATTACATAAGATAACATGACAACTAGTACTAGTAATATATATATATATTATTATTATATATATAATAATGTGTATATATAGCCTATATATATATATATATTAATATGTTCAGCATTATATTATATAAGCATGTCATTATATTATGTAAGCATGTCATTAGTTCATGTACAAACAGTTTTGTTTTACATTAATAAATTTTCATATATATATATACATTAATTAATATGTTCAGCATTATATTATATAAGCATGTCATTATATTATATAAGCATGTCAGTAGTTCATGTACATTCAGATTTGTTTACATGGTCAATGTTCATATATATATATATATATATATATATATATATATATATATATATATATATATATATATATATGTAATAATAATATTCATGAAATAATGTTCATAAGATATTTTAATTATTAATATAGTTAATTAATTAAAAAATCTTATGTAATCTTATATAGGCTACATTTATTAAAAAAAAATATATATATATATAATATATATATATATATATACTGACGTTAATCAAAGTTTAATGAAAATACCTTTGTATCCAAAGATCTATTAAGCATTATGCACAATAATATTTTCTAATTTTAGCAATTAAAGCTATTTTAAATGCTGCCAACAGCTTAAATCTTGTAGATTATCTAGATATTGGTCGTCAGCCAGCATTTAAGTAATTTTACTCTGCAGATTTTATTGCAGCAGTGTGATAGTATGTGACCGTCCTTGTGATTGGAGGAGGGCGGTGCTGTAAACGTCATGCCAGCCTATGATTAAACTCCTTTATTTGAGACAGTGAGCAGTAATAGCAAGTGCATTCAAGCATGCCATCAATCATCTCACTGCACTGTGACACACACTGACATGAGAGGTGCAGACTGCCTCTGTACAAACAGAGATCCCAATCAGATTAATGAACATGGACAAGGGCCATAACAGACAACGTACTTAATGCAAATTTTGTTTTGGTGATATGGATTGAATATGAAATGTTTCACCAAGTTCCTGTTAAACCCAAACATAATTTTTATGCTGCCTGCATGTGCCCTATTTGTTATTTTTGTCCCGTCTCTGCTTTTCTTGTCTGTTTACCATCACAGATAGTCATTTCACTATCTCCATAAGCAGTTTAAAACACTGTTCTACTTCCTGATCGCTCCACCAGTAATAAATGATGATGACAATGTTAAGAATAATTCGCCTCACAGATTGTGTGTTTTAGTATCTGCTTTGCAGCATAGATTTCTTGTGCTTGCTGACAGTATGAGTAGAGCAGATTGATAGCCTAATCTTTCTCTCAGAGCTGCAAGGAACATTTGCAGTTTGAAAGCTTGTGGAAAAATTGAATTCTCTCTCTCACTCTCTTTCTCTCCCTCCCTTTCGCACCGTGAGACTCAATGTGCTGTTTTGCCTGTCAATGGATTTTTGCATGACTATGCGCTCTTCAGCACTCCATTAATCCTCATATTTGTTTTCAGAACAATGCAACACAAAATGTACTTCATTTCCAGTTCTTCTGCGCTACTTTTAAATACAACTGACAAGTTAGACGCCTTGCCATTCATTCACTCCAAAATGCAGTAGTGCTCTTCTTAGTAAATTGTCTGTAATTATATGTTATCCTCTTTGATTTCAGAACCTGTTTTGAATTAGAAGTGGAGTAATTTCCGAGGATCGCTCCAGGGCATTGAAATGCTGTTCACCTTACCGTCAGTAATTTGCAGGGCGGGCAGCAAAAACAGCATCAGCACTTTTTTCTCTCCCTTTAGAGATAACATATAAATTAATGACAAATTGCTACAAACTCAACACTGCTGCCAGTGGCAGAAATCTCACACTGCACCCCATCCCAAAAAAGAAGAGCAGATACAGATTGTTTTTTTTCCCATAGAGATTATATATATATATATATATATATATATATATATATATATATATATATATATATATATACACTCAAAAAAATAAATTTTGCCTCTTGTTAAATTTAATTAATTAAAATAAGCAAAAGTAACACGATTGTTTAACATTTTGTCACAACTTAATTTAATTGTGCTCAATCAACCAAATATATTTAAAACTGAAGTTTACTTAATTAATTTGTGTGAAAACTACATGAATTATTTTTGTTGACAACTAACTTGGCAGTGGATCTGTAGCTCCCAGCATGCTTTGCAAGGGACTGCATTAGGAGGGTAAATTTAGGGATTAAAATGTTATTTTATGTGTTTTTCAGTAAATGGAAAGATGTTGTTAGTTGATGTTAGTATTTAATGTTCAGTTATGTTAGAAACTTAGAGGACTTTATGTAATGTTTTTTAATTTTGTGGTTACCATTATGCAGAAGAGTGACGACTTTGTTTACGGTGTGGGAACTCAGTATACACTCTATATGCATTAAACCTCGCTTGCAGACCTGCATAAGTCATATCTAATATTATTATGTGAAAAGTTGTTCTAATTAAATTGAATGCTAGTGGCTACTATAATTGGAAGTAACTATAGAGTCAAACTAGATAAAACTATAATGTTGGTGATTTTAGGCAGGAAAAAAATTAAATCTGGGTAACTTGACAAAAAAATTATCTAGTGGGAATGACACAATTATTTTAGTAGTCTTGACCAAATTAATTTAAGTTCATACAGCAAGATTACAACAAGTCATTTCAAACTAATTCGATTTTGTTGGATAAATATAATTCAATTTCGTGGAAAAGCTTTCCTTAATTTAATTAAGTTGGTTCAACAGATTTTTTTTGAGTGTATATATATATATATATATATATATATATATATATATATATGTGTGTATTTATATTTTATATAGCTTATAATAAATATATATATTTATATGTAAAATATTTTTAAAAAGTATATAATTTTTATATTTTACTTTATATTTTCAATACAAATTTTCAATAAAGATGACATTTAAAAGTGTTTTTTTTTCTATATTGTCTAGCAGAGCTTTTACGTTACTTCCAAAGTATACAAAGCAACAAAATATTTTTATGTTAATAATATGTAATATAATAAATGAAACACACACATCCACAAACATATTGAGACATTAAAGATGATCCACATAGAGTTCACATAAATGCTGGCATTGGATTTTGAAATGATCCCACTCATATGTTTTCCTCAACAACAGCATACCATCATAGAAAGACAGCCATCAAGTGCTGAATGCTAAAACATTCCGCTTGAAAAAACAGATGAGCATATGTTTATAGCACATGTTTCGAGTGACGTGCAGGAATATCAAATACTAATATAATCATCAAACTACCAGTTCGGATTCGTCATGCTGTGTGTTTGTTTGTTTGTTTATTCGGAATATCTCATTGCACCAATTTTCGGTTAAGGGGAGTGTTTATCAATCATCTCTACATGTCCATCTGCTCTCTCTTGTTCCGATGCATAGACACAGAGCAGTAAATAGGATGATATATGAAACTGGCAGACATGATGACGCCGGCCAGACAAAGCAACATATGAGTTCCAACCTAAAAATATTGCTACTCGCTTCCAGAACCGCTCACTCGTATTTAAAAAGATGCTTTATTTCTTTCAAAATTACACTCCAAATAATATTCCAAACCACTGGAAAGGCTCCTTTTACCAACCAACATTTTTAACATTTGCCGTACTCTGAATCTACTACTGTAAGTTAAGGAGCCGCTAATGGGACATGGTAAATTAAAAAATATGAGATGGGAGGAAAAATAATTTATCAATGCTTTTGTGTTCTCTCACATATGTTTTGCGTACCTCCGCAAAAGCTTGCCATCACTCCCAAAATGTTTGCGTTGGTGGCGGAAACATTAAAATATTTTACCTCCCATCTCATATTTTCTTTTTTTGACTCATATGTCCCTTTAGGGGCTCCGTAGTGCGTCAACTTTTAGTTATGCTTTGGTTTAACTATGTTTTTTCAAACTATTTCTTGTTTGTTAAAGGTGAAGTTTGTCATTCCTGCACCACTAAAGTCACCAAACGGAAGTGCAAAATGTGTGTTTTCAGACAGGTTTCTCAAAGCTCTGCCATTGGTCAAACAAACAGAAAGCCCCGCCCTTAATCCTGCAATTGGTCGAGCCACTGTGTTGCTATGATGCACTGTGGTGCTCAAACAGAACAATGTTTTAATAGCACCGCAGTGTTTACACGTTTCAGGGAAACCTTGAATGTATATAAAAATTATATATATATATATATATATATATATATATATATATATATATATATATATATATATATATATGTCTGCTACTGTGCTGAGGAAGCATATGTACGGCACATGTGTCCGAACGCAACGTTGGACAGGCAGAGGTGAAGAAACAGCTTGGGTTAAAATATGCATTCTTATGAATAATGCTCTGAACCGGATAACGTAGAATCGTTCTCTCCAGCCGCAGCCAATCACACACTCCGGATGCACGCTTCTACCTCAGATTCCTTGACGTTGCTTTTCAACACAAAAGAACGAAATTGCTCTGAAAAACGCAAAATGAACCAATTTCCATGTATTGATCAAATGTATGAGTGCTTTTAGTCTTTTCAGTGATGTGCAGCCTGTACATATCTGTTCACATCTCAAAACATGTGTTTTGGGGTTTCATGACCCTTTAAGTGTACAGGATACAAGAAAGTATTTTAATGTAGAAAGCATTAGACATCACCTTTAAATAGAACTGCATTGTTCGAGCACATAAAACCCTTGCCTAATTTCACATGATACTCACAACATGACTTTTTGATGGATTGTGTATTGTGCTTCGCTAGATAAAAGCGCATAGCTTTATACAGTAAAAATGGAAAACACATGCTCCCTTTCCACTGTGTCTTTTGTCAGAGAAACAAAGCAATACCTCCCATAGGATGTCAAAAACACTGATTGTGGATGCGTTCGGAAATCATTTGATTTGCATGTTTCATAAAAACCATCACTGGTTACTCATGCTTGTGAAAAGCACCTTTGTTGAAGAGCAAATGTGTGAACCGAACTTGCAAATCCAAACATAAGTGCAGCATAAATATCTTCTTTTTATTGGGGCAAGGCTGTGGAAACTAATAGTCATCAGCTCAGCTTGACAGAGGGCTATCATTAACATGAGAATGAATGGCTTTAATTTGCAAAACAACAAGGGGGATTCTCAGAAAAAGCTCTGTGGCCTTTTCATTTCTTAGATGTTTATTTCTGTTATTTGATTTGAGTCATTGCCAAATCCTTGTCTGCTTTCGGATGATGCCTTTCTCCATGACAACAAATTAAAACAGTTACTATATGAGCCATTTAATCATTCAATTGGGAATTTGGGAATTGTGCAAGCGCAGTGTAGAACCACGCAGCAACCAAACTGAACTGACAACACATTGATATGCTCTTGAGGCTTCACCTTTCAGGTCTTTGAAATAGTACAATGCACTGTTGTTTAATGGCACTAATATTAGCATGCTGTGATTTTTTTTGGAAAGAAATTTTTTTGGAACCAAAAATAAAAATTCTATCACTTAGTCACCCTTATGTTGTTCCAAACCTTTACTCTAAAAAACGCTGGGTTGTTTCAACCCATGTTTGGGTCAAATATGGACAAACGCTACCCTAACATAGGTTCACTTAAACCAGTGTTTGGGTTTGTCCATGTTTGACCCAAACATGGATTTGAACCCAACATTTTTCATGTAGTGTATATATATAACTCTTTTTTTCCGCATGGTGCACAAAGTAGAGATTTAGGAGAATGTTAATGCTGCCCTTTACCACACAATACAAGTCGATTGGGGACTAGAGCTGTCAAAGTCCCAAAATTTGCTCCAAAGAGGTATGGTCACATTGCCTTTGATAATTGATTTTTTCCTGGGTGAAATCCAGTCATTTCAATAGGAATCACCACGATCTGGAATTTCATGTGAGAATGAAAGATTTCCAGACGAAAAATTGTCTTATCTAGCAAAACGATATATATATATATACTTTTTAACAACAAATGCTCTTCTTGCACTAGAACTGCGATGCGCCGCGCATTATGTAATCACGTTGAAAGGTCACGCGTGTTCCGGTTTAAAAAGGTAGGGTAGGGCGAAAACGTTGTTTTACCTTTTATTTTTTTTTTATTTTTTTGTAAATGGCGTTTGACTTAGTCTTTGCACATTCGCTTTATAATCACTAGGTCGATACTCCCACCTTTGTCACGCGTGACCTTTCAATGTGATTACGTAATGCGTGGCGCATCACAGAGCTAGTGCAAGACGAGCATTTGTGGTTAAAATTTTAATTTGTTTTAGAAAATGACTGATTGTTTAGCTAGAGAAGACCCTTATTCCTGGACTGGGATCGTGTAGAGCCTTTGATTGGACCTTCAACTCATTGGTTCCCATTGAAGTCCACTCTATGGAGAAAAATCCTGGAATGTTTTCCTCAAAAACCTTCATTTCTTTCCGACTGAAGAAAGAAAGACATGAACATTTTGGGTGACGTGGGGGTGAGTAAATAATGCGGACATTTTAATTCTGAAGCGAACTAATCCTTAAAGGCAAAATACAAAACCATGTCTTGAACATGGAAGGGGGGCGGGGGGTGGGGGGTAATATTTAAAGGATTTAAATAATTAAAGGGAATTGTTTTGTCTCAAGATGCACACCTACAGTTTATTTCAAAGACATGTTTATAAAAGCTACTTAAATGTTCTAATTGAACTAAGGTCTAATCCTGGCTTAATCTAAGCCCTGTCTGTGAAACCAGGCCATTGTCTATATTTTCAATTCAAAGTGGAAAACAAAAAGTCTTGTAGTTTGCATCACTAGATATTGCTGTCTGTCGTTTAACATTTCAGGGACAACCTGTCACTCACATGAGATCACAGCAATAGCAAACCACAACCATCCAATCAATTCCCGATGGACTTAATCTAGTCCCGCCCTACATTTTTTTTTCTTGTTCGAAAAGCCGTTTCACTCAGATATACGTCACATTGAGAAAAGAAGCAACTTCTGTTTAATGCTGACTTTACGAGCAGTCGAGCAAAGAACAAATAGTTCCAAAAGACTAGTGCCCCCTGTGTTCACCTCAGTTCACTGCAAGAAAATAAAATCTGTTTGCTGGCAAGCATCAATTTGTGCCTTGGGGAATACGACACTGGGCTGATAATATTAGATCAATATCCATGTCTGTTCCTCCAGCAGCACTTGCTTTCTATCATCTAGGCACATAATGGCTTTTACTGCATAAAGGCCCAGGCTTTGAAAGGCAACTAATTGGAGACGTTGTTTTATTTTTTAAGATATGGCTGTGAATGATCGAACGCTATCATGTTCTGAGCGCGGTGAGAATACGCTAATGTCGAGGCCACTGAATACAGCCATTACCATACAGTTCTGCATAATTCACACTCCTGCATATAATAATGCAACTCATTACAATGGAGCTTCTATGCTTTAAGGAGTGATATTAAAAATGCATTATTCAGCCTGTTATACAACACGTTTCATCTGTCACTGAAGCAAAATGCTGCTTGGCATTATTTGAACCTTAACGTTTTCACTCCCAGAATGGATTAAACAAAATGTGGGAGCCTTGAAACGGCAGAGGAACCAGCAGTGTTAACAAAGGCGGTGTAAAATTTCACATTCAATTATATTGCATGTACTTATCGTGTTTCATGTCAGTCTCTCCTAACCCATTTGAGATGCTGCTAATACCAGTTTGTATAAAGGCAAATATTTCTCATTATCATCGCTGGTTGTGACATGAATAAACACCCACTCATATACAAAGTCAGTGGTTGCAACATGCATGAAAAGGCTTGAAACCGCTCTCCTGAGTCCCTGTCGACAGTCGACAGCGTCATTCTGGGACTGATCCTAATGATTAGAACATGAGCACTACATTTGCAACACATGAATACAGGCCGAGACTAGTTGTTTAACGTCCTTTAACTCCACAACTAGGTTTTGAGCCAAGAGCCAAACTGCACAAATGTGGTTTTAAACACCTTTAACATAAAAATTATATATTTTTATTTTTGTGAACTCTGTGGTGCAAACTAAAATGAAATTTTCATAATCGTTCTGCATAAATATATATATATATACATATGCATAATCGTTCTGCATATATATATATATATATATATATATATATATATATATATATATATGAATATTTTTTCATATTTATTTATTAAATTATTATTTATTAATTTTATTGATATTATATTTCTATTTTTTTCTTTTAGTTCATTATTATCATTTAGACACATAGGCTATAGTTACATTTGATCTTACATTATGAACAATTTATTCTCCTAATATCTCTCTCTCTCTGGTGTGTGCATATATATATATATATATATATATATATATACATACATGCATACAGTATATATAAATACTATATATATATATATATATATATATATTAAAATAACACTGGTGTAAGTGCGCATATACTGTACATATATATATATATATATATATATATATTTATGCGTGCATAAATGAGTGTTATTTTAGTGTCATTGATTTACTATTAGTTTTTGTTAATATTTTTGAATTACATTTTATTTTTATATTTTCTGTTTCACTTTAAATGTAGTTATAAGTAATTTTTTAGTTTTTGTCATTTTACAACCTTTTTATGTCAACATTAAACAACACTAAAATGAGAAATGTTGCCTTACCTAGCTTCAAGTGCACAAACAAATATTAAATAAATAAATATAATTTTCATAATAATAACAAAACAATCAATTATATAATTAAATAATCTAAGAACATTATAAATAATATAATGAATTATTTCAAATTCATTTCATATTTCAGTTTTTCATTACTTAATATTAAAAATTATTTTAATTGTTTCAATATTCCAACAAGGCTGTTCACTACGACAACTTACCTTTTCATTTGTATTGTTTGCTTTGCTTTGCGTGTGTGTGTGTGTTTGTGTGTGTGTGTGTGTGTGTGTGTGTGTGTGTGTGTGTGTGTGTGTGTGTGTGTGTGTGTGTGTGTGTGTGTGTGCGCGTGTGTGTGTGTGTGTGCGTGTGTGTGTGTGTGTGTGTGTGCGTGTGCGTATGAGAATTGTCTCTCTGAATGGTTTAACACAGTGGATCTCAACCTTTTTGACTTCATTATCCACAACAATATTTCACAATTTCCACCCAACAAAATATTTTAGAGCAGTATATTTATTATAAAAATAACCAAATACTAGGAAATATCTAGATAATTTGTTATTCCAGCTTATTTTAATGCTTGCTTTGTCTTATTTTGAATAATTTTGACATCTTAAGGCCCCCTTGGAAGTTTGTTGTGGCCCCCCAGTGGGCCCAGGCTCCCCTGCTTGAGAACCATTGTACAGATGATGTGTTACACAAACTACGGCCATGACGCTGCTCTCATAAAGCCACAAAATCGTGCTGCAGTGACCTTTTTTATAGGTCCCGGCTTTATTGGCAGGAAACATAAAGTATTAAGTGTACAACCTAGCCTTAGATAAAGGTATCACACCTATTGGACACATTCAAACACAATGGAGTTAGTTTATCTTATCTATGAGACTAAAGTGCTGCTCGCAGGATCCTGACCTTCCATTCGACACCCGTGGATTAAGTTGAATCAAATAATTACACAGCAGAAATTCAAGAACAACTATGGGATATGGCATTTAATATGTGGACCGCCGGTTCATTTCACATCGTGTGTGACACCGAACATTCCTGGTTGAAAGTGTTCTGTCAATAAAACCTGACCTTTGCAACTGTTCTCGTTCTTTTTCTTATTTCAGTTGAAACTAGTGCAGGTAAACATACAGTATCTCTCCAGATAAGACGACCCTAAAGCAACAGAATGATTCTTTTCATATGAAACAATAGGGTGGGGTTGATTTACTTGCGCTGTAGCGAGAAATGAATGATTTATACAATGAGCCCAAAAGACTCGATGAATTTCATTATGTAGGCTAAGCAACATTAATGGCGCCCACCAGGACTCCAAATGAATATAAACTACACTTGAAGATAATGGGCTGCTGTTATTATTGAGTTCTGTTGAAACAAAGAGGAACCATATTGTTCATGTTTAAGTCTCAGGTTTCGAAAGAGGAACGATTCTTATGTAAATGATACGAGGAAAAGCGGTTGAAATGTCATGAGCTTAATGCAAACAAGGCTGAGCGCTCTTAAACATTTGCATGGGTGTAGGGCTGACAAAACAATCTAGGCAAAGCACTAAACCTGTTCGCTTTAAAAGAATTTTACTGCACAACAAAGCTATCTGACACATTTATCACCAGCGCAGAACAGCAATTACGCCTGGTTTCCTCGAACAATGCAAACATTATTTTTGAGTTCTGTAACACGACTGTAACCACACCGAATTGAACGTGTCGCGCTATTTTGCAATGAAAACAAGGTCTTAAATTACATGACAATTTAGGAATGTGCGGAAAGCCAAGAGGCTACCAGTCAAGCATTCTGGATAACCCCTATAACTTTCTTTCACTGGAGGAAAATCCAACATCTGGTCCCAGGACTAAGACCAAATGTTGCCTCTTAAATCATTTCCATCCTAATTTATCCTTTTAACTTGTAAAAATGTTTTACTTTGTCTCTTTTCTCTGTAATGCAGCAAAATTGCTATGTATATTACATCGCCTTAAGAGTTTTATGCCCAAAACTAGGCAGCCCTGACAGCAGAGCAAAAAAAAAAAAAGGATAATGACAGCTGCCTTCAACACACAGCTTGGCTTTTTCACATCTCATATAGTTTCTGTGGCGAAGGAAAAGGGGGAAAAATTTCAATTTAGTTCTCAGGGCTGTGTTATATTAAGATTGGCAGATAATTGAAATCATCAAAAAGAAAAAAGAAATGTCTCAAAATGGGAACTACATCATCTCCACTTTTTGAAACGGTGTCACTCGCCAGTTGCCCGGTAACATATTTATGAATTCTAACAATGCATGAATGTGAGCGGCGCTCGGGACAGTTGACTGGATCATCACGAAAGTTTACGCCTTGACAATTTAAACATTTAAGCGCAAGAAGATGTAAAACTCACGATTTGTTTGCGCACACATCCGAGGCATGCGACCAGAAAGCGCGTCAGTACTAAACTGAGCTCTCTTTCATGGCTTCTTGTACTTGAGCGGACAAATTCACACAAAACTATTTAAAAAAATAGCGAGTATCCAAGTAAACATAGTCGGTTATGTCTTAAGTGAATGTAAATGTTTGAGAAAGTAACGATCCGTCATTTGTGAATTAGGTCTTAAAGTGACAGGAGCCTAATATTCATGCAACTGTCTGTTTTTAATGGTAATCAAACAACAAAGGACAAAGAAAAAATTACTCACTGCTCTTGACGAAATAACTTTTGTAACTTTAATAAGGATTCATTAAAAAGGGTGTTTCATTTATACAGTGAAGATATGCAGTATTATTTTATATTTGCTTACTTTATTACATTTCTGTACCTGGAAACGACTGTCAGGCCTACCTGAAAAACACTGTTTATTTAATTTGTATCTTTATATTGCATTTATTTGTGCATTTGCTTCTAATTTGATTATTTTTTTTATTAGTTACGCTAGTAGTTTTAGCTGTGATATCCAAATTGGAATAGAGAATTGTGCTGCTTTTTTTTTTTTACTGGTATCTAAAATGTTGGTGTCATGTGTTTTTGCAAAAATGGTGTCACGACCGGTAAAAAAATCTTCATTTTCTTAAGTCACAGCCCATTGGCAGGTTATTTTAGGCCCTGGACATAACAACGTTAATTTTCAGGTGAACTATGGCTTTATGAAAATTGTACAGGATAAATACCACTTAAGCACATTTAAGGCATTATACCATAAAAATGTATTTAGAAAAAGTCTGGGGTACAGTGAGGTCCTTACAATGAATGTAAAAACTTTGTTGCCATGACAACGTAATGCCTAAAACCCTAATATGTCTCAAATAATACACGTTTTAAAAGAAGAATTAATGTAAATGCTTTTATGAAATTATAAGCTTTTCTCCAACGACATTCCTTTTTTTTGGAAAACAATCCCTTTAATAGAATATTTCAGGTTCAATGCAATTTAAGCACCTGTGGCATAATTACCATAACAAAAATAGTTTTTAAATAATCTGATAAAGTGAGGTCCTTTCGATGGATGTATATTTCAAAATGTTTTAACAGAATAATTCATGTAAATTATTTTATAAAATGATAAGCTTAAACATTTCTGCTTTTCACAATGGGGGAAGAATTGGTGTAGGATTTACTCAGAATTGCGAGTAAATTTTACGACATTGAATTAAACATAACGTTTTAATGTAAAAAGTCTGAAATTGTATTTTCTTATACAATGGACTCCAATAATCTTTTATTTTTTAACATACGTTTTTGCAGTTCAATCATTGCATTTTTCTCCACGACATTTTATTAAATTTTTTTTCTCAAAAGCTCCGACTGATACAAAACAATCAGCGTTTTACTTTTTACTCTTAAAAATAAAGGTTCCGAAAGTTGGTTTTCACAGTGATGCCATAAAAAGAACCATTTTTGGATCCTCAAAGAACCTTTCAGTGAACAGTTCTTAAAAGAACATTTTAATATTCTAAAGAACCTTTTACACTATAGACCAATTTCGAGCCGACGTCACAGTTACGTCACGGCGCTAGCTGTAGGCAAAACAAAGGGAAAACTGCAGGCGGCCAATACAAACCAGCACAGATTCGGCTACATAATAAGGAGCTTAAATTGTTATTATTATTAAATGTCATCTTGTTGTGTTGTTGGGTGCAAGAATCAATGAAAAATGAATATGCTGTATCTGGAATTTTTATTTCTCGAAAATATTCACATCGTTAAAATTGCACCGTAATGTCACTCTTTACATTGTCGTCTTCTTGGCGCTGGCTAGGCAGAACTGCGGATCGTACCACACAAGTCTTGTACGTGACCATTCATCACATATTTCTAGGCATCTAAAGATTTATATGCCCTCAGTTTCTCTATCGGATTGGTGTAGAAGTCAGGTCACTCAACCGGAGGTAGCCTAGCGTTAACGTTAATCCTGTCAGATCATCCATCATCGAGTGAGCGTGTAACGGCTATGGGTCGGCCAATCTGGTTCCGTCCGTTAAAATTAACTTTTGCAAATAACAATCGCGGTCCTGGACAGTTAGTGACCTTGCACATTAAGATAAAATCGGATTTTCTCCAGTCATTGTTAAAGAACAACGTAACAAAACTTCCATACTAACGTTAGGGAAGCGGCCAGAGGGATCGTTCTGCCACCACCTAAGCTCCGCCCACAAAAAACGTCACCATGGTCTATAAAGAACCTTTTCTGCAATAGAAAGGGTTCCATGGATGTTAAAGGTTCTCATGGAACCATAGATGTCAATAAAGAACCTTTCTTTTTTAAAGTGTACATGTGGCACAATGTACACACAGATATGGCTAATCCATCAGATTTTTTACAAAGCCTTCTTCTGTAGGCAAACCTGAGACTGTCATTCGTCTGATCGCTGGCCGATTAGGTTTCACAGGCACCACAGCTATGCGGCCTTGTACAAAGAGAGCATTAGTTCTCAATTAATAGCACTTTCAATGAGATCAGCCTGAAAAAGTGAAGAGGGGAAATCTGGCAGATTTAGGAAAAGAGTTTCGGTCCTGCCACGAAATGAACAACTGGAAGCCCAGAGCCCATCTGCCCTTGTTATTGTCCTCCATTTATGTACTGCTTAATTTAATAAAGAGCAAAGCATGATGGGCTGCATTACAATGTGTCAACAGGAAAGCTTTCTTATGCTTGAAGTGGGGTTGTTGTGAAATATGTGGGGGAAAAAATCTGCTGGCAGCACATGGGGCTCCTTCCAGCCATTTTGGGGATGATTAAAGCTATAAATCATCATGTCATCAAATGTTCAGGAATGTTTTTAATCACTCGGCGAGACACACAATAGTTTGCTTGCAAATTGTATCCTCGTTTCTAATTAGCTTGATTTTGTAAACCGAAAGGTTTTATTGTATTTGTATCTTGCACATGAAAACGTAATTGTTGCCGGCATCCGCTGGAGACAAAAATTGCATTTAAAAAAGTAACACATCTTGTAACACAGACATAAGCATAATTGATTCTTACTTAAAGTGACATCCTCCTCTAGATTAAAAGGAACGCAGTCACGCATGTCTCGTTTAAAGTCTTGAAATGGTTCATTAATGACTGTAAAACCTCACATTCCCAAAAATATCCTATTATTAACATTGTCATTAGCCATCAGTAAAAAAAATATAATAATAAGTATTATTTTATATGAGTATAATAATAACTTATGATTGTGAATTAAATTATCAATTAAATTAGTTAAAAAAATATGAAATATAGTAAATCATCAGTAAATAGTAACGTTTTTAAAGTTAAAGACCTCAAGAAACTGAGATCTGACAGGAATGATCATATTAGAAAAGTCATGAAATGGTTCATTCAATGACTGTAAAACCTCACATTCCCCAAAATATCCTATTATTAATATTGTCTTTAGCCATCAGTAAATTATAATTATTATTTTACAGTAAATTATTATTATATTAGTAATAATAGTTAATGTTAACATAAAAATGTATTATACATATTTTTTTGACAATTGACAAGACAAATGACAAGAATTATCCTATTTTTAAATATTTAAAGGTACAGTACACACCAGACCCACCCCCCCCAAAAAAAGAAAATTCTGTGATTATTTACTCACCCTCAAGTTGCTCTAAACCTGCATAAAGCTCTTTCTTCTGGTGAACATAAATGAAGGTATTATGAAGAATGTTGGAAACCAAACAGTTGCTGGTCCCCTTTGACTTAAAAAAAGAAAAAAAGGAAAAAAAACATTGAGCACGTTAATATGCACACCAGAACTGATGACTCACAAAAATCAGCTTATTAAAAATAACCCGTTGTCTGGGTTTACATGCAAACCAATAATAACCTGACGGTGTTTACAAGTCTTTATTAATAAATCAGGTTCTTCCCCAGTAGTGATGTCAAAACGCAATAAATAATCTGACTCAGAGTATTTCAATTGTTATGTCGGTTGTGATGTTACATAAACCATTAAAAAATGAAAAGAGTATTGCAACATGTCAGCGGGAAACTCACGGCCCATGCATTCTCCTCTCATGCAGTTACAAATGCAGTATTTTGACTGTATAAACTTCTTCTGCTGCTGCAAGACATGAGAGCACTTTTATCATTCTTTGGGTCATTCATCCTGCCTTACTGCAAAATACTCACTCTGTCTGGATGCGCTTAAATCCACAGTAAGGACGTTTTCCTGTCTTACATCACACATGCGCTCTTCAATAAGCCGAAAGAAAGCAGGTTAAAGTGTTTACACGACGGGCAAAAATCTAGCTGTGCTCAAGCCGTTTATGACCTTACTCCGATAAAGGAAAACGGGTAACGCGTTTACACGATCACGTGCATTGTCGGTTTATTATGCATAATCAGGTTAAGATTGTACTATGGAAGTCAATGAGGACCAGAAACTGTTTGGTTTTGGAATTTTTGGATGGACTATCCCTTTAATGTTGAAACAGGAAGTAGGAATATAATCAAATGAATATTGTTTTAAATTGCCAATCGCATTAAATTAAAAATAAATTAGCATATGCCTTTGAATGGTCATAAGTCATTTTTGTACTCGATTGGACAGAAGAGAGACTGTTGTTGTCTATGATCTGAAAGGTGATCCAGCTCTTGGCTCAGGAATTACTCTATTAATCAGTTTGGGGAAAAAAGAGAAAAAAGAAAAAACGGCTCCAAAGCAACACTCAAACTGTTTGAACATGTTCTCAAGGCATCCCGTGTAAGCAGCTAACTTTACCAGAACATGCCATCATGGGGGCTGAAAGCCTATAATGAAGAGCTAAATCAACAGGCCGTAAAAAAAAAAAAAAACACACACAGGCATAGAGCGATATTGCTGGAATTTGATATTGCCCTGATTAAATGAACCAGTCACAATCTGTTTGAGTATAAGTATTGTAAGACCTTAAATAATAGGAATGACATGAACCAAATGAATAATTCATCTTTATAATAATAACAATAATAATCTTTGATGGCATTGCATGTGCAGAATGTCTTTGTGATGTGAATTGTGCTCGGCAAATAAGAGCAGAGAGATAGAAAATGATCAGCATTCTTTCATACTGCCGGTTATATTTATAGTCGTATGTGGGTTTTCTCAAATGCTGTGGAAAAGTCACTATTCAGCTTTAATAATACATCACTTTATATGGCAACTCAGCTATTTAGGCTGAGTTACACAGCGTTGCCATAGCGCTGGGCTACTTTCAGACAGCTAATGACTTGTGGGAAAGGTGCCACAAAAACCTTCTACAAACAACTTAATTAGATATTCTGTTCCCTTTTTGACTTCCATGAATATGATCCTGCATTTCATATTCATCATTTTATCTTTCTGAATAAATCAAGAATGTCACCATAAAGTCATTTATTTAATCTATTATCAACATCGTACAAACTGATGAAGCAATTTTGCTGGACATAAGTGAAACCAAAGTGAATAAATTTGACAGTAAATTAAGAGTATTTGGCTGTATAAACCGCGAGTGCCATATTCTGTTTTATTTTAGGATTTGAATTAATAAACACTGGTGGGAAATCTTCTTGGCGTCTCATTGCTGTTATTTGGAAGAGCGTTTTTGAAGTCGTTCTAACCTCGAGATGTAGGTCTCCTCATGAACTCGCAGCTTCTCTGTGAAGTCGGCCTGTTGAACACACAAGAATTTGTACATCCTTAAAAACGTCAAACTGATCCAGGGTGGAGATTACAGTTAGAAGAGTGAATCATGGGGTGGGGGGTCATATTTCAGCCCAAAAGCAAAAGAAAAGAAAAATCCATTTTGCTACAAAAAAGTGTAGCCTATTGGACTATAAAAAATTTTTGCATTGTGAAATTGTTTTCATGACATTTCAGTACATCTGCTCCCCACGATTCTCATTATAGTAATGAAAAACCATCATTACTATAATGCAAAAATGGTTTTAAAAAATTGTATGCCCTTTAATTGGTGCTGATTAAACAAAAAAAGTGGTTCTAAAAATTGGATTGGTTGTTGTTAAACTAAATTCCACTTATTATATTTTATAGTATTTTTTATTATGGCCTTTAATTGGTGCTGATTAAAAAAAAAAGTTGTATATTATTGTTATAGCAGTATTATTGTATAATATATTATAGCTATATATTGTATTACAGTAATGATAATATAATGATGATAATGAAGAATGAAAATAAATAAATAAATCATCTTGAGTAAAATGCCCAAAAAAAATATTATACAGAAATGATAATACATAATAATCACATAAAAAAAATAAAAAAACACACACACACACTCACATTAATTAATTATTCAATTAATTATTTAATTAATTAATTAATTAATTAAATAAATAAATAAAAAACAAAACCTAACGGCCATAATTGGCTTGATTGTTTTTATACTAAATTCCACTTATTATACTAGTAGATATTATTGTAATTTCTTTATGGCCTTTAATTGGTGGTGATTTCACAGAATGAGTATATATATATGTATGTGTGTGTGTGTGTGTGTGTGTGTGTGTGTGTGTGTGTGTTATTGTATAGATTATTATCATAGTATTATTGTATTCCATTATTGTATTACAGTAATAATAATCACCTTTGAGAATAATGGGTATTACAATATAAGTAAATAAACCCCAATGGAATAAACAGAAATTATAACGGAAATACATAACAGTCCTAAAAATAGGCTCGATTGTTTTTCCTTTTTCCTATGTTGAAATGTTTGTGACATTCATTGACTATCTATTGTACTTGTGCATATTTGTACGCAATGTTCCAGCTTTAAATGAAAACGCACAACACATTTTGTGCAGTGAAGTTCCCCGTACAGCACAAAAGCATACTGAATGCCTCAGGTCCACATCTGGAATGGTAATGTTATTGGTAAGGAACTCATTCTCAGTAATTCCAGCATTTGTAATTTTCAGTGTTTCTACCATATTAGGTATGATGAGATCCATAGAGTCGTGGCATTCCTGGGAACTTTTGAAACAAGAATAATATTCAAGGGAGGGGAAAAAAAAAGCAAACGTAAAAGAATAAATATGGATGCAGCAAACACTTCAAACTGAACGTGTATGGCTGTGATATTAAGCACGCTTCACAGTGATTTCATACGCTCCCCTGAGCCACACTGGTTACAATTAGCATAGAAAAAACAACAACAACGCAATAGAATCTATTGAAGCAGCAAGTATTTTACCAATCTACATGCATGAGGTTATATTTAGCAAAGTGATATATGTAATTGACCTTCGTCTGCCATTAAACGGAGAGGAAAAGCCCAGGAGAATTGCTGGAAATAGCGGCGGCTCTAAAGCGTATCACTCAGATGTAAGATGCACACACAAGCCACTACAAATGGGCTCTCAAATTACAGAGCGTTTGCCATTTGAAATAAAGGCTTGTCACACAGACGACAGAGGTCTTCATGGAACATGGCAGGAGAATTGAATGACCCCCATAATCATTAATCCCATCAAAGTGATGAAAAATGACTTGTGTCTTTCTAGCCCCTTCTGTTCAGGTCTTGAGCACGGCCCACGGCGACCTTTTCCTTCGCAAACCTCCGAAACATTTGGCGTGTAAAAACTTGTGATAGAGATGACACAATTTAGCAATCTCCCTGTTGTTTTGTGCAATCGTTGCAGTCATGGTAATTCAATTCCACCTTAAGTCTAGCGTAAAATGAATCACGATATCTGCCAGCAGCTGTCAAATGTACTTTACGTTATGCAGAGAATACCAATGATATTAAGCAGGAGAGCGTTATTAAGGTTTTAATTTTTTCTTGGCGTAATCACGCTGTGGGTGGAGGTTTGAGGGAGAATATGAGCGGAACCATGATATTTTCAAAAACGCTGTTCCGATACATAGTCTGCGTTTCATTATTTGCCTTTTAAGCTGTTTTATTAATGCTATCTGTGATATTCCTGCCCTCAAGCCATGAATGTAATTCTTGTGGAAACTGACTAATGCGAATGAAAAACGTTCTGTCTGTCTCTCTCTCCTCTCTCTTTGTGTCGGAAGTAATCAGTATGTTATTTCTTATAAACAGGCGTTTGTTATAGAAGGCTACTGTTGTTTGTAAGGGTGTATACCTGCAGTTTTGCTAACATCTCCTGGGTCATTTCCCCCAACACCTCTTGAACATCTTCCACACTGAAGCCCACGTGATTCTCGGGACTTTCTTCCAGCTCCGCTTTTCCAGCTTCTTCCATATCCTCCTCGTGAGATTCCTCCGTGCCCTGGGGTCATTTAAAGAAATAGTTCACCCATAAATGCAAATTCTGCCATTATTTATTCACCTTCATGTCGTTTCAAACGCAACATATTTCATCCGTGGAAATGAAACAGATTTTGTAAAGCATTATCACGCAGCACGTTCAGCACATTTAATTGAATTTTGTGCTGATGTTTAGCTGTTATACTAATAATTGCGATTAACGATTTAATAGTTTTGCTCATGTCATGTACAAAAGCCTAATGTAATCCCAATAATAGCCCAATTTAAAAAAAAAATTGGATAATACAAATTATAATAACAGGCCAAGATTATTTACTGCAATGCTGTGAAAATTCATATAATATAATTTAATATAATATAATATAATATAATATAATATAATATAATATAATATAATATAATATAATATAATATAATATGGAGTCTGATTAAACTAAACTATAATTAGTGCTGTCAAATCGTGATAAATCCCATCTAACAAAAGTTTGTGTTTATATAGTATAATATATATAACACACATATATATGTATATAATATGTAAATAAATATAATAAAATATCTAAACACATATTATATAAACAAACTTTTGTTAGATGCAATTAATCGCTATTCATTTATTTGACAGCACTTATAATATAAAATCATATATAATATAATATATAATATAAAATAATATAATATAATATAATATAATATAATATAATATAATATAATATAATATAATATAATATAATATAATATAATATAATATAATATAATGCAGTCTGATTAAATTCGCAAACACTCATTTCGTATGAAGGACAAAATGTGATTAAAATTTAAACTACACAATTATTGCTATATCAAATAATTGTGATTAGATTGAATAACCACGATCAGATGATAAATTAATAATTGCGACAGGCCTACATACATAGTGTAATCTTTGAATAGAAAAGAGCAGCATGAAGATTCTCAAAATTCTCATTTTGTGTCTCCATAAAAAACAACATGTAGGTTTAGAAGACATGAGGGTGAGTAAATAATAAATGACGAAGGTAAAACCAGGTTAATCATTACAAGACAAAATTAATGAGTACAATGAAAATCAAAATAAGTAAAATACCTTATTTTAGAATATATGGCATATGATTCATTAAATGCTAATCCTTTTAGTTATTGACATTAAAAGTTATTTATTTTTCTTAGCTGTAAATGTAACATAGCAGCAAGGAATAATGAGGAAATTGAGCGTTCATGTGGAAAGGCAGAACTGAAGTATCTTGTGTGGGAAATCATAAAACCATAAGTAGAAGCACAGCGCCAACATGTGGCCATTTTCTGACCAGCACACACCTCCAGGATGTGGCAAACACTGCATTCTAATGAGATTCTGCGGTTTAGTTCCCACGCCTTTTGACCAAAGCGTTTTCCTCGATAAGGATTTTTAAAAATTATGATTTTTTAAAAAAAAAATCAAATTTTGCAGAAATTGCACAAACAAAGTGCAACTTCTAGCTCAAAATATTCTAAAATATGCAACCAGTTTACTCCAGCAATCTGACATATGTCCAATAAAAACTGGATATTCAACAAGATAACATGTTGGATCAATCAGTAATTGATTGAATCATGAAAAGTGCGGGCATTACATATTAGGGGTTGATTTGAGACGCCAAAGGAAAAAGCTGAGTAACTACTGTACATAAATTCCCATGCCTTTTATTATATTATTCATTTTCATGACTTCTTCCCATCCTGGAAATCCCTGATTTTCCATGCCAGTGAGAAAGTCGAATAGAGGCGAGTGTGATTTGAATAGTGTTTTTCATATAGGCAGGTTTCATAATTTTTATGTTCTGTACTAAAGTAAATCATTAAAAATACATGAATACAGAAAGAGTTGCAAAAGAAAAATCTCTGGGGGACCGAAGAAAAATGTAAAGATAGAAATTGAGCTATGATGTAATCCTCCTGCTATAAAATACGATTCCCTCTGCTCAGTACAGTCTATGTTCTCCAGCTGTACAGCACAGTGTCTGTTAGGGAAAAAGGTTAGTCATACTTGGAAGCAGATTTTTGTTTCCTCTGAAAATGAAAAACATGTGAAACGCATCTTCTCTGAAAGGGTAATTCCAAGCAAAATCCGAACCACAAAAAGAATACAACATTTTACCGCGAGCCAAACACATTAAAAGAGTTTTGGATAGCGCATTATTACAGTAAGAACTGGGCGGGAAAGACAACATTTTACCTTCTCAGGCGTTTGGACACGTGGGGGATCCACATAATGGAAGTACAGATCAGTGGGCATGCCCTCTTCCAACGGGGCGGCAAAGTCAGCTGGGTTGATCAACTCAATGCATTTCTGAAACAAACGACCCAACCTTTTAAATTCAATTAAAATCTCATTGAGGATTTATTCTTGCAACTTTAAATAGGAAATTGCAGACTTTATTGCAAAATAAAACCAGCGTTATTTGGTAATTAGTCTTAAAAAGTGGCATAGTGTAGAGTCGGCTTTATTTTGTGCGGTGTATCTGAAAAGCTTTAGGCCTGCATTAACAGCTGAGTTACATTTTCTCTTCATTTGGCTGGAACATTTTACTGTTCATTTGGCCCTTCACCCAGAATCACCCAGAAAACACTAACAAAACAAAGAGCCTTGTGGTTTGTATACTGAACATAATTACAATTCCAAATTGAAGCAGGGGAGTAGAACAATGCTCTTTTATTACTGCATTGTTTCCCATTATTCCCAATGACATGATTCATGCGTGTTCCATCTCGAGCAATAAACAAATTAATGTCAACAGTATCATATTAACAGGACAAAAAATAGAATGCCGGCTGCAATTCATTGTCCTGTTTTGTTTTTGTTTTATTCGTAAAACATCTTGATCCGATAAACTGGTTCCAATTTGAAGGGAACAACAAGTATATTAATATTCAAAATGTGCTTTGAAGTCCCTTTCAAAACAAATAAAAATGGTTCTGTTACATGGTGTTCGGTGCCAGATATCAGTGACCTAGATTCTGTATTTGATGTTCACTGTAAGATGCTCAACTGCAGCTAACATTATTTGTATTCTACAGCATAAAGCAATTTTAGACACTAAACAAATCTGAGCCTTGAGTTTTGATGTAATCTCTTCCAGTATTACAGATCTCAGATATGACTCATGCACACAGAAATATTGATGTAATTGGAATAAAACGATTGGTTCTATTGCTCTGGCTTAACATTTTGAAAGTGTACTCAGAGCGCGATCATTACGTGTTGATTATGGATGAGCAAATCAGATGGGAGGCATATTTTCTGCTCAAGCTGAAATTCAAAGAGAGAAACGACAACCCGTGTTTTAGACATATTCCAATGGCATGGGTGATGGTATATAGGTCTTTTACTTGCACTTAAAGTTCACTTAATTTAAAGACGACCTATTATGCTTTTGTATATTTTTTAATTTCTCTGAGTATTAAAAAGGTCTGCAAAGTTACAAAGCACAGAGTCACTCCAAATGGAGTTATTCTCTATATCAGTGCGCACTGTTTCTGAAACTCCCTGCAACACCTTTAGTAAGTCGTGTGTTTTCTTCCAAAAACAAACACGTGACAATATTCCCCACCCAAGGCATACGCAAAAAAGGGGCAAGATCAGGTTGATTTGCATTAATAGTGTGTTAAAACTTGCGGATATGCTAAGGGGCGTGACATTTCCAAAACACGCTTCGAAGAGGTTGACCAATCACAACACACTGTTCCAGCGGACCAATCAGAGCACATACGCTTTTTCGGAAGGAGGGGCTTTATACAGTAACTAAACAGAGCATTCAGACTGGGAAGAGACAGAGCAGATGGACTAGGAAGAGAGGTGCTGCAATAATGCAATAATGTAATGTACGTTGAACAGTGAACGTACATTCGAGCTCAAGCATTCTTGCTTGATGTGCAAGAACCAATATGGTTAATTCTAGCATGTCAAGGAAGTATGGTCGAGCTTCTGTTTACCGTATTTGATTTTGTATGTATTATGTTAGCTGATCAATTTTTAAATATGAGTAAATACCTCAATTTACAATAGATCGATTCATGTGGATTATGAACAATTTGAAGCATCTGAGTTTTGGGTGAATAGTCTTTCAATCTGGCAGATTTTATTAGAAATAATAATTTATGTTTCAATGATGAGTGAAAGTCTCAGAGGTTTGGAAGGACACAAGTGAGTAATTGATGACAGAATGCTCTATTCGTTCATATAGAAAGTCTTAGTGAACTTTCAGTGACTTGAGCCAGGTGGAAAGAAGAGGGAGTAGGGGAGAGGGGGCTCATAGATGAGCAAGGTGTCAGTGTCTGCTTTCTTTAAGATCTTCTCTCCAGATAAATGGATTTATTGTTTTGGTGCATGCTTGTGAAAATTCTTATGTTCATTTATCAGGAAATTAAACACCACGTAAGTGACATGTATGGACATGAGCAGTGCTCTGAGGAAATCATAAGGAAATTACTCTACAGAGACAACAAATGACCTTTCTGAGCACAGAGCTGCTTTAAATATCAATACACAGGTGGCAGAATTTAAAATTTTATATGGGGCCGGTCTAAATTGTGTAATGTGAATCTGGAGCTGAAGCAGATCTTAGTTTACAATGTAAAAACTAAAGTTACATAGAATTACGTAAAAAGAAGTTGCACAATTGGGACAAATATTTGTACATACTAACTTATTTTTCTAATAGATAAGAGGCTTCTATACACTGAAAAAGTAAGCAGACTTTTGTGAGAAAACAACTGATTACTCTATGAATATATAAGAAGTGAGTGACTGCACAGTTAACTGATCATACAATGCAACATTTTATACTGGGAAATGTGAAAACAATTTACCAAGCCCTGAACATGACTGAACAGGTGTTTGAGACCAAACAAAGCACTGTATGTTGCAATATGTTGATGTCGCATCACTGTAGCAATATGTTGATTTCGCATCACTGTTGTGTTGAAGCAAAGTTTTTTGTGGTGTAAAAAACTTTAAACCTGACAAGCAATTTGTATCGACTAAATGACAAGAAGTCTTTTATCTTGTATCTTGTAATATTGTATCTTAGGCAACGAGTGACAACATAATGCTGTGACTACTGTACGGTGATTCATCTGATACAGTTGGATCAGTAGAAATGGCATTTAGCAACCAACAACATCCAGTGTGACTCTGATAACAATTTGATTATCAAATGGAAGAAACATGATGATGATGATGATGCATTTTATTTATATTGCGCTTTTCTCAAACCCAAAGCACTTCACAAGAGAATAAAGAAGACAAAATACAATAAAAACAAAAATTCGAATAAAACAGAAATAACAATGGAAAGGTCAGCCTCTTTCTATGGGTTACTCGTCTTCTTACTCTCTCTAATAAGTCTCATATAACCACTTCAATCAGCATGAGTTTTGCTGGGAATACAGGATAGCTGAACAGAACCAGAGGGAGCCAGAGAGAGACCCATACAAAAGGGCTTCCAATGGAGGTTGAGGCGTATGAAGGGAAGCACCATGCGGACCAGTGGACACTAAAGGCCCGTTCACACCAATCACGATAACTATAAAGATAACGATAAAGATATAATTCAAAAAATCGTTCTCCATATTAAAGAATGGCAGAGTTCACACCACAACTATAATAATAAAGATATGAGGAACGATATCGTTGGGATCACTTTCAGAACGATTTTTTCCTGCTGTCGAACGATAAAACACTGACAGCCAATCAGAATCCATTCTAATTTAAAGGTCTCGCGCATTTAAAATGGCAGATGACATTGCAGAGAAGTTAATCGTCGAGGAACAAAAAAATCCTCCACTGTTTGACAAGTCAACCCCCCTTTTCAAGGAAACGTTAAAAAAAGATGGATATATGGAATGCAATCGGTCGTATCCTGAGAATAAATGGTGAGAAGTATTAACGATGAGATATTATGCAGTTTAGCATAGTGTAACAAAATTACCTCAGGTAGGCTATCCAGCACTAGTTTTGACAACATTGCTGAAGTTGCAGTGAAAAAGGCGTTGTATACATAAAGGCGTTGACTAGGCAATGTTTTTATCCCATCATTGACTTTGATCTGATTTGATCGATTACACAAGACTTGCTAGATTCACTGTTTAGATGCGCTCGGGACATAGCATGCTGGCTGAGGACATCTGCTGGCAAAGACGTGTAAAGGCAATAAGAACAGCAAAAACATATTCAATGACATGTTGTAAACAACAATTATAATAAAATGTAATCTATAACATCAGTCAATATCATTAAAGCTATTGTAGTACGTTTTTATGAATGAAACTGTTGTTGATTCATTCGAAAATATGAATACATTTTGTCTTCAAAAGACGACAACTCTCTAATCAGAGTGACGGATTCTCCCAACTCCTCTCGTCTTTTAAGGATATCGTGTACCCAAAAGCGCCTGGCTTTCTTTTGATATTTTTTTGTAACGTAAAGCAGCAGCAGGTCATCCATTTTGGTTACTTTGAAACCGCAGCGCGGGTGCGTGCGTGTGTGCTTAGAATAAAAAGACCGTTATCGGTTGTTGGTGTGGACGCATACATAGTTATCTTTATCGTTATCTTTATAGTTATCGTGCTTGGTGTGAACGGGCCTTAAGACCCAGGGCAACACTGCAGACTGTTGAGCCCAGGCAGAACCACAGTCTCCTAGGACAAGGTTGGGGATGGGGGCTTGGCAGACCGGGGTGGAGCCAGTGGGTGCGAGGACATCAGTGGAGCTGGAGGAAAGGAAGAGCTGGTGGAGCCAAAGGGATGGAGAGACAAGGCATTGGCTTAGGCCCAGAAGTCCGAGGCTCAACCAGGGTAATGACTGACCAAGGCGGAGCTGGAAGGAACGAAAGAGCCCAGCAGAGCCCGAGGGATGACGGACCATGGTGGAGCCAAGGGAGTGTGGAGCCAAGGTGAAGACAATGCATCGACAAGCCAAGGCAGATCCAAGTAGCTGGGTGGGAAAACTGAGGGAAGAGCCTATGAGCTGAAAGGAGCCAACAGCGACAGGGCACAGAACAAGATGGACTCAGCAGAAGAGGAGGGTGTCAGGGTTCTGCCCTGGCAGCTTTGTCTGTGTTGTCTTTGTTTCATCTCTCTACGTTGTGCTTGAACATATGGCTCTGTCTTTGTTTGTGTTGGCCATGTGCTCCTCTGTTCCTGCCTCCTTGTTTCCCTGTACCACGCCCTCTTGTCTAGTTGAGTCCAAGTTTGTCTGAGTGTTGTCACCTATTCTCATGTTCTCTGCTCCCTTGTTTGAGTCCTCGTTTACCTGAGTGTGTTCACCTGTACCTTGTCCAAGTGTTGTCATCTGTTTCTCATGTTCTCTGCTCCCTTGTTTCAGTCCTCTTTTACCTGAGTGTGTTCACCTGTTCCTTGTCCAAGTGTTGTCACCTGTTCCTCTTGTTCTTAGCTCCTTTTATATAGTCCTCTTTCCCTCATGTGTTGCCAGTTCGTTAGATGTGCTACTGTGTACTTCTGTGTTACATAGTTTGATTCTTATTACCAAAGTCATTAGTGTTTTATGTGTAGAAGTTCTTTAGTGCTTAGTTCTGCCATCGGTCCTGTCTTTTGCCATCGGTCTTTTCTCCTGTGTCTCTTTTTCCTGTCCTGCTAGCAGAGCGTCCCTGGCTGCTTACACTCTTTGCTTTGGAGCAAGCTGGTGCTGAGCCTGAGATCCCGGAGTGCCTGGTAGTGAGCCTGAGATCCCTGAGTGCCTTGCTGTTGTGCTTGAAGATCCTGTCTGGCTATTGCTACTATTCTGACATGCTCATGGCCTTACTACTACTTTTATGTAAGCTACTGTCATCATTACGACAGCAAACATCTTTTATTAATACATGGACAGTACGCTTTTCAATTAATTTAATTAAATATAAGTATATTTACTTATACGGGTCTGATTCTCACCTTATTGATAAACAGGATTTGTAGTTTACGAGTAGTCTAATTCCTCCATCAACATCAGCTGCCTCTAATAATCGTCTGATACGTGCTGCACAATCACGTAAAAATTGCGGCGCGGCATAAATTATAAATCTATTAGGCAGTCTATTAGCAAAAAGTGTTCTCTTACGAGAGTTTCTCTCGTATTGCGTAAGTTGCTTACGCTACGGGTAAAGTCATCTTTTCTCGAGATATTGAAGCCAAAAATTATCCTTAATTTTTCATTTATTGTCAACGCAGTGCAGCAGCCAGCAGACCTAGAGCAGGCCATCCACTGATTTTAAGTCAATTTTTCTAAAAATGCCTCACATTTCCTGTGGCTCGCGCAGAGCCCCGCTCAGCGCCGGAGACAGCCATGTGATCTGCGCTCTCGGCCTGGGCCCAGACCACTGTGTGAAACGCTTCCGCTGTCGACCCTGCGGGCTCGACTCGAAGCCTTCAACGTGGAAGCTGTCACTCTGCCCTCTGAACCACGCAAGAAGAAGCACCGTTCACAGAGACCACCGGAGCCTGAGGTCACACGGGAATGTTCGCCGGAGTACATCCCGCCAGCTTCTCTCTCTCCTTCTCCGCCCCTCCCGGACGCGCAGCTGCCGGCTTGTCTCACACAGCCCCTTGGCCGATTCCGGTGAGGAGAGATCTCCTCTCTCAAGCCCACGGCTCAATCTGGCATCCCCATCCTCTGTCGTCAGTCAAACATGTGGGAGATTTACACGCGCTATCTGTCAGCACTGCGTGTCTTGAGTTCGGGCCAAATGACTCTAAAGTCAGCCTTAAGCCAAGACATGGTTATGTCCCTAAAGTGTTGGGCACTACCTTCATAGCGCAGGTCATTTCTCTTTCGGCTTTGCCAGGATCCGTGAAGGAGGGTGATGTTAAACTCCTCTGCCCCGTCAGGGCACTGAGGGCTTACATTACGCGCTCCGCCTCTTTCAGGCGTTCGAACAGCTCTTTGTCTCATTTGGTGGGCGCACCAAGGGTCTTGCCGCCTCGAAACAGAGCCTGTCCAGATGGATAGTGGAACCTATCGCATCCGCTTTTAAGTCTAAAGGTCTGCAATGCCCCTTGGGCATCAGGGTGCATTCCACCAGAGGCGTGGCCTCGTCGTGGGCTTGGTCCAGCGGAATTTCCATTCAAGACATTTGTGAGGCGCAGACTGGGCCTCTCCATCAACATTTGCAGGCGAGCTATATATATATATTCTCGAATAGAGTCAATGCTGACATCCTCACATTCATCTATGTCCTTAAATACTTTACCCACCAGTACTGCCTAATAAAATTTTATTTATTATTAAAGATGGCTGGTGGGTAACGTCGGGGTTAAAAATGATGACGCCGACTCGGGAGAGAGAAAGCTCGCAAGCGTCTCTATAATCCAAGGCACTGTCATACCATGATACTTAATACCCATAACATTACTCTAGTTAGACGTTTGGGTATTAAACACATAAAGAAATATAGAAACATATAGAATATAGAAACCGGTTTATTCCACGATCTCGACACCTCAGTGTGGAGATAGGGAAAAACCAGTAGTCCCCGACGAGGAGGCTGAGATACAGAGTTTTCCTGTTTTTTTAGATATATTTCATCTAATAAACTCTTTTTATTTTCACTCTCATAATGTTCAGCTGTCCAGTAAATATTTAACTAGCAACAGCATTAGAAAAGCCTCCTTTTAAAAGCTCCTCTTTATTCAACAGAGTTATGAGCTGCCTATTTATTGAAAAATCAAACATCTGCCTTTTTCTTAATATTTTTATTTGTTTTGTTCACTTTTTCTTAACAAAACACTAACGATACCAATTCCTCAGAACTGGAAATCGCAGCACACTGGATCTGCAGGTGAAAGCTGAGATAGGGCGGGGCCCGTCCCAACCCACGCTGTCAGATCCGATTTCGAAACCCAAAATGCGAGTCGCCGCCGTGTCTAGGCAACAGCGGGACCCGCGCGGGAAGCGCAAACCGTACCGTCCTCCTCAAAGAACGATCGGCGAGAGCGGAGCGTCTTCATAGATAGACTCATACAATGCTCACAATCAGCCCCCTCGAGGACTGACTGAGCATGCTCCACTCCAAAACAAGCAACACAAAGCTGATGTGTGTGTCCCCACCCGTATATAACGAGGGCAGGGAACAACACACCGTCTATAATCTTGCTTGCTCGCCATAATAATGATAGATATATTGGGCTTGACAGACAACAATAAATAGACAAGGACAGATATACAGAGAGCGCTTGCTGAAGGTGCAGAAGCTATCGCGGTCTGATTTCAGGGTTGCTTTATAGTTTCCTGGTCTATGACATCACCTATGTCGTAGCGGGCTTCCATTGGACTGATTTTACACGTGCTTCACGACGTAATCACGCAGAGCGTTCCCACCGTGTCTCAAACGCAGCTCGAGTTCCCTTGAAAGGGAACAAAAGGTTTCATCGTAAATGATGTAAAAATTAAGTAATCAACGAAACGAGAAACAGGTGTCAAATTCAATCAGAAACCATAGCAACAAATAATTCAGACAGAAACAGGGAACACAGAATAGGTAAACAGAAAAACATGACTGTTACAGTTAGTTATTCACCCTCATGTTGTTTCAAACCTGTTTAATTTTCATTTTTCGGAAAGATTGTTTTCAATAAGAAAAATTAGAGGAATGTTCAAAACAATGAAAGTGAATAGAAACCAGGGACTGTTAATCTCAAAACATGACAGAAAGTATCATAAAACTATTATAAAAGTAGTCCATAGTCCAATTTTTTAAGTTAACATTTACATTTATGCATGTAACAGATGCTTTTATCCAAAGCGACTAGTTGGTATTTACTATTTACTGAAAATCCTACTGAACATTCCCTTCTTCCGTAGCTATCAGGGGCAAAGGAGAGGGAGTAGGGAGAAGGGGGCTTATATGGGCAAGGAGAGAAGTTTGGGCAAGTTTGCACAGAAGTTATGGTGTCCATTGATCTTTCTTTAAGATCTTCGCTCCAGATTTAGTTTGTTTATTGTTTTAGTGCATGCATGATGTCTTGTGAAAACCAGAGCTGCCAACTTTTGAGTTTTGCTTGGAGTGAGATTTTCACTCTAACGGGGTGGGGGTGGGGGGTGGGGGGTGTGGAGGGGGGTAATGAGGCTATCGGTTCACGTGCCGCAAGGCGCTAGCAGGAAGTGTCACATCACATTTAAAAGCACCAAAAAGGTATTGTTTGAATTTCGGAATAAACTTTACAGAATCTGAGAGCTGAAAATTTGTTTTAATATCAAAAGTAACCTGCTCTATCTTGTCTGTGGCGGTGTCACTGTCCTCTTTGCTTCGCAATTTTTCTCTGCGTGAGAAAATGGATGTGTGGCGTGAGTGCGTATGAAAACAGGCAAAACCGCGTGTCACATGGCGGAAACGTGAAAGTTGGCAGCTCTGGAAAACTCTTATGTTCAGTTATCAGGAAATATAGCCTTACACTTAAGTGTTTCCCGCAATGGAGGATAATGGGATGGAGGAGACATGTATGGACATGAACAGTACTCTATATCATAAAAGTAGTCCATACAACTTGTGTTATATATTCCAAGTTTTGTGCGAGGTACAGTTGAAATTAAATTTAAATTTACATTTTTGCATTTACCAGATGCTTTTATCCAAAGCGAATCCCACTGAACGTTCGATTCTGCAATAGCTATCAAATCTGACTTGTGCAATTTGAATATGCACACATCAAAATTAGGTGCATTGTGGTACATGACAAAACACAACAGAACCATTGACATTACTAACATAAAACTTGGTGTAACACATTTTGACATATTTAGATTAGGAATGACATGAAAGTGAGTAAATAATGACATCATTTAATTTTTTAATTATGATTGTACATGTTTTCTTACCTCTATTTTCAGGAGTTGCTCCTCTCTTCTATGACTGAACACTAATTCATATTGTCGGTAGTGCTGGAAAAGACTGTCCACATAGAGAAGCATACATGAAAATACATATGCATACTGCCACAACTGTTGACAATATTCAAACCCTTGATGTGCCAGCATTTTTTAATGGTGTAATTATGGTCAATGCTTAGGTGTTTGACAATAATCCCAACTAATATTGCTATAATTATGTCTCAAATTGCAATGCTGCATTAAAATCCAGGTGATGTACTATGAATAATAACTCATTTATATTTATTTTTTAGAAAATAATTTATATTTTAAATGAACATGCTTGGTAAAGGAAATGGACCAGCACTAAAAAGCAGTCTGAATTTAGGTCTTGTAAATTGAGCGTTACTGAGGCTTTCAGGTAAGCAGAGAAATCAATCGTGCTCTGCTATAATACACATATTGCATATAATTTTTCATCACTGTGCATCAGTGTTTCTTCCATTGCACTTTTTGCTTTCCAAAAGACAGATGATTTCCTTGCAGCTTGTTATTCGCCACTGTAGTCTGCATGCTTCATAATCCGTTGCTGTATGAATTATGCATAACATTAATTATGAACGCCATAAAGGGAATCTAGTTTGCTTGTTGCCGGCTGTCTAATGGCAAAGCAGCATCTTGCATCAATGAATAATGTGAGACGAGTTGAGAATGACCTAATCCATATTCAACAATTAAACACGTGCACTTAAACAAAATCATACTGTGTATTTAGGAGGAGTGTAGCGTTATTAAAGGATGGATGTGACATTGTGAGACGAACCTGGTCTTGAAGTAATCTGTGATGGCTTTGATTTGATCTGTGTTGAACAAAAAACTGGCTTTAGCTTCTGTTGATGGGGACTTTCTAGTGGCAAGCACTGTTTGGGTAAATGCCTTAAAATTATCAGCAAATGATGCCTGTTTGTCTGAAATAAAATGCAACATGCATTGTGTTTATTTGCAAACACTCTCTGTGCCTGAACACTAAAATAATTATGTAAATGAAGTAAAAGATATGTACTATGCTCACCATGTTCTCAATCAAAGCGGATTTTAAAAAAATATAGTATACCTAAAGCAACAACCATGGTGGAATTTCAAACTAAACAAAACTTTATTTCAGAGAACACCACTTACATTTTATGCTGTCAAGTAGTTGCTGCAAAAGTGCCATAATAAAAGAGATTTGCTGAGAAGTGAAGTTCATCTCTTTGGCCCACCAAAATCCACTGACAAAATATTCCAACTGTGCAGCTTCTTTCAAACATGTTTGGTGCTTTTTGAAATTCAGTATATCCTCAAACTGTCTGAAAATGCAAGACAATACAATATATCATAAAAGTCCATATAAAATAATATAATATAATATAATATAATATAATATAATATAATATAATATATGAAAGTTAGATAAAAAAAAAATATATGTGGTGTGAATATAAGTAGATTTACTAACTATAGTAACTGACAAATGATTATACTGGTATATCAAAAGAGCTGTGACACACTAGCATATGCTTAATTTTTGTAATGATTTCTGTACACTTACAACTGTACTTGGTCCACAGGCAGGTTGAGGAGGATATTTATTTGGTCATGCTTTAGAGGTTCCCACTGAGGAAAAGATATCTTCATGTCCTAGAATATGAGATAATAGGTTACTATTTTACTTATAATACATTACACCAGGATATGAAAATTTACCCCACCACCGCAAGTTGTCCGCAAGTTAATTTTCCATAATTTTTTTATTATTTAATTTTCATATTTTCAGTGTAGCTGCTGCAGTTATGAATTTAGTACCTTTGCAGACACTGTTTCAGTACTAAAAATAATCTGTAAAACATTGCATGAAAAGAAAAATATGTAATCGCACATCAATGTGTTCTTGCAGTGTTTGTTCCGTGATTTAGCCTATCTTGGGCATTATTTACTGCTACTTTTGTATTTAATATTTGATTTGGTGTGAGTTATAATGGTTGAGATTAGAATAAGATACATACCAACATAAAATATTACCATGTTAAGGGGAAATATTTTTTTTTTTTGACACCGACTTTCACTACAGTAGATCGGTTGTTATGTAGGCCTAATGTTACATTGGTACAGCTATGACAATAGTTTAAAGTTTAATTAACTTTTTAAGCATTTGTATACAATGTCAAATTTTGTGAATGTTATGAATAACTAATGTTTCAGTGTATTTGTTTTCTTCCTATTTAGATAAGCAGGGATCTTTAATCTGTAATCTACAGATCTTCATTTTATCATAGGCCTATAGCAATCGTCTAAACAACAGTGACTCACTCACTAGACTAAATCCAAACTCAGGCAGCATAGTTTACGTACACTGATCCGAGTATCATCTTTGTCTGCTTGTTCTCCTCTCTTTATTTTCTCTGAGTTTTCAGCGGATTTGACGCTCTCTCGTGTGATCTCTCTTGCAGACATGTTGGCTGTATACTGTTGCTTAGGAAACAGCAGTGGGCGGGGCAAGTGAGTTCAGGCATAAGTAGCTTATGTAAATGCATATATATATATATATATATATATATATATATATATATATATATATATATATATATATATATATATATATTATATATATATATAAGTGAAGTATAAGAAATTGTGTAATCTTTAAAAGTTTAACCAAAAGTCCACGTAATAATGCAATGATTTGCGATTCGGTTTGATCGAATCACAGTTTTTTCTTTAACATAGCCTAGGCCTATTGGCATAGGGCAAAGTTAGGCCTACATTTAATTTGCCTAGCCTTTGTTAATACCTAAAACCGTTCTAAAGTAGCCGGATTATAAGAGTTTTATATAAATAAATAAAAACACTCTAAATACGAAACAAAGCATTAAAGACATTATTTAAACTGTGACACATATCGTGACATGAAATTAGCTTATGGATAAATATACACACTTTGTATTTTTCTTTCAGGCAGAAGACTAAAAATGAATAAATATAGCCTACAAAGGTTAAAAATATTCAAAACAGAAGTCCCGGCTGTCCCGCCCAAATGGTGTGAAACGTGGGAAGAAGGGAGGACGAGGAGTGTTGTAAAATTGGCTTCTTTGAATCAAGGAGCTCAGAGTGAAACCCTCAACTTTCCTCGCATTACCTCAACCAGCCTCAAACTGTATTTTGAAAGAAATCATGCTCGTCAAATTTACCTGCGTTGTAGTCACCAGGGCATTATTTATTTTAGTGTCTCTCATCGGTGTATGGAGAGTGACGTGGGTGAAAAATAATAATTTATACTGGTTTCTAACTATCCTCTATCTGCCTCTCGTAGCTGAAATGATTTTAACTCTGAGAAGAAGAAAGGGGAAGGATTACAAATGGTAAGTACACACGTCAACATTTCTTTTTGCATTTATAGGAATTTCGAGAGCCAAATTGAACCTTTTCTGAGGTCAACATCCTGAAATATCATCTAGTGTAACTTGGTTTAAACACTTGAGTGAATTTTGACAATATATAGCTGACTCAAACACTGATCTTAGGTTTTCTCCAGCAATATTGTTTTTCCTCATAAGTATTATACCAACCATATGGATCCTTGAATTGCACCATCAGCAACACAGATCAGAAGACATAGAGGTAATACTCAAGGGAAAGCAATGTTACATATATTACTTCTATAAATACTTTTTATCTTTTGACTGCTTTGCAAAAATATTTCATGCTGCCTTTAGAAAATTTTAGAAAAATAAAAACCCATGTGTATTTCAATGCCAGTGTCTGATACAATGACAAATGCATTATATTTCTTAATGTGCCTGAAATGTTGCTTATTGCAGTGCAATAAACTGGATTCACCCGAGACCATCAAAGTCTTTTTTGATGAAAGGAGAAATTCTTCCAATGCAACCGTGAACTTACAGGTACTGTCTCTGTCTTTTATACCATCATGACTTTCCACATTACAGACGTTTTCCATGGAAATATAGACTACACACATCTCTTAAATAAGTCTCTTGCAAGTCTTTCAGACATAGTTTATTTACTCAGTTTAAACACAACTTCTAGCTTGGGTGATTTGTAAATACAAGTGTTGGTTCAGTCCTCAACACAAACAAGACCTGTGTTAATGGTTGCGTATGGTTCTTATAGAAAAACTACTGTTATTTGCTCGCCACACCTTCACCTATGAGATTTACAGTACATGCTTTATGTAAGTCTGACCTCAGTTCTTCCAGAAGCCAATACCTCTTAACTGAATGGTAACTTTATGGTGGTATTTTAGGACCATCTAAAATTCTTGTCATCGGTTTGTGCCAACGACTGGATCCTAGCCCTTCACCAAATCCTCCTGATCCTGCTAATAGTGGGGAAGTGGCTGCTACCAATCGCTGGAGGGGTCACCAGAGATGAAATGTCCCAGTTGTTGCTCATCTTTGTGGGCACAGCTGCTGATATCCTCGAGTTCATCAGTGAGACGCTGTCTCATGTGAAGCAAGTATTGTTTAAGACTAAAAAGTCCACATTTATTTCAATGTGTTTCTATTCGATAAGCGTGATTAAATCTTTCTGTTTGCTTCCACATTTAAATGAAAATAAAAATGGAATAAAATAAAACCCAAACTATTGTTCAATGTGGTCTGCGTGGAAGCTTGTTTCCACTTTCATACAAAATTAGTTTGTTATAAAAAATAAAAAACGTGATTTTAACTTTTTATCTAACAATTCCTCACAATTTTGAGAGGAGGACATGTATAAACTCACAACTCTGTCTTTTATTTATTTGTTTATGTATCGCAATTCGGACATTATAATGTACTGTAACTTTAAATTGCAAGCTTATATCTCACAATTCTGACTTTTTTCTTGCAATTGCGAGCTCATACACACTCGAAATTGTGAGAAAAAAGTCAGAATTATGAGATATAAAGTCACAATTAAGAGTTATAATGTATGAATTGCAAGATATAAACTCACAATTGCAAGCAAAATTCAGAATTGTGATATTAAAAGTCACAATTCACTGTTTTTTTTTTTTTTTTTTGCAATTCTGACTTTTTTCCCTCATAATTATGAGATACACACTCAGAACTGTGAGTTATAACATATGCATTGCAAGAGCTCACTCAGAATTGTGAGATAACCTCACAATTTCATGAAAAAAGTCAGGATTGTGAGTTATTTACATCTGAATTGCAAGACATAAACTTGGAATCGCTAGAAAAAAAGTCACAGAACACAGTGAAAACTACGTACTTGTTCAACATGTGGAAACAAGCTTCTATAGGTATCAGACAATGAGATCTATATTTTCATAGTCCTTCATTTTTCATCATATGTTTTTCCTTGTGCTAGAGAGAACAGCCTAGCCTTTGTGTGCATTATTCTTGCAGTTTGGACATGGAGTATGCTACAATTTCCTTTGAATTTTTCAGGTCTGTACCATATTTGTCTGTTGTTTCATAATATGGCATATTAGTTATGACATTATATTTATGCATAATAATAACTATAGCCAAGAAACTGCAATTTAATTTTAGTCATTGTTGTAATGTTCTTTCGTACTTCTGTTTTTTATTGGCATCTCTCAGTGGTGCACACCAAACCTGAGGATGTTTGTGAAGGCCAGGATGACTCTCTCATCTCCAAGTACAGGACAGATATATGGAACATTGTGGGATGTCTTTTACTTCAAGACGGCCCGTTCTTTATTGTCCGACTTACAGTTATGATGTTTTTTTCTGTCTTTCATCAAATGCTGGTCTTCTTTACCATTAAGAACTTTCTAGTAGTGATGCTTAATATCTACAGGATGTGGGTCATTTACCAAGTTTACACATCGTGAGAAGTGCAAAAAGGATCTTGTTTGGGTTAAAAAAAACTGCAAATTCATTGGCATTATTTTGAGAACTGACACTGTGTCAGTCTCAATGAAACATTTGATTTTGATAAACATTTTGACTCATTGTTATAGAACAGCTGATTGCTATATCAATAAAAAATGCATATACAACATGTTATATTATTAATAAGGCTGTCAAAATAAATGCATGAGAAACATTTAATATGGCTTTTTGTGTTTTTAAGGCAATTATCATCCATTCAATTTGACACTATAAACTGTTTCATTCTGTTATTTTTTTTTTTAAGACTGAACCCAGCAAGTGCCAGTTCAAACACCAGTCCCACATTAGAACATATGTTTATAAGTAAATTATAAATTAGTTCTTAATTTACTCACACATAAAGTTAAAATTAAATTATTTTCAGCTCAAGCATGAAATATCACCTGCTGTAACTTGTTACATTTTATGTTACAAATATTAATCATTATCAGAGGACCTTTGCAACAAGCAGTGGCAAAAGTTTACACGTGGAAGCACATAAAGTGAGGGTAAAGTTGCTGTATTATTTACTTATACTATAGTTAGTTCCTGTCTTCGAATTTTATTGGCACTATTTGTACCAGCAAGAACTGTCAGTCTGTGCATGAGTAGTTTCATCATACACCAGTAGATGGCAGGCGAGTTTATGAGTGACTGATTTTGATTCATTCACATAAAATTATGCCATTAGTTACTCATCCTCATGTTGTTCCAAACCTATAAGATTTTCATTCATCTTCGGAACACAAATGAAGATCTTTTTGATGAAATCTGAGAGCTTTATATCCCTCCATAGCTACGCAACTGACACTTTGATGCTTCAAAAAGTTCATAAAGAGATTGTAAAACTAATCGATGGTATATGATTAACAGATTGGATTTAGACTTTTATTCACACAAAAACATTGATCAGTGAACATAGACAGAAGCTCAACAGAACCTGCTTGACGCACGAGAACAAACCTCACTGGTGCTCGCACGTCAAGCGAACATGCATGTGATGTGATGAATGTTTATATGTGAATAAAAGCCTAAATTCAATCTGTTCATCATATAAGTAATCGAGTCTATTCAGAAAACCACTCAAATCGTATATTTTGGTCACTTTTCGTCACTTTTGACTGCGAACGTACACTATTTTAGTTTAAAGACCATTAAACCCTTTAGAATCATGTCGGGGTTTTTTGGGGGTTTTTTTGTGCATTCACATAGCAAGTTGGACAAAAGTCAAAAGTAAAAGTTGTTACTACATGTTTGAGAACAATCCACGGATGTCCAAAAAACACAAAATCAATCCACCGTGGTTAAATTTGATGTATGTTTTGGACAATCATTTCATTTCATTTATTTATAAAGCACAAATAAACACAACAGAAGTTGACCACTATGCTGTACAAATTGAGAAGTATACAACAAACCACACACAATACAATAATAGCCTAACAGAAAATAAAATACTAGGTTAAGGTTTAGAGAAACCAACGTTATGCATGAAATGCAAGAGTAAAAAGCTTCGATTTAAATTCATGTAGGCTACAGACGTTGCAGACCTCACAGATAAAGGAAGACTTTTCTATATCCTAGGACCGGCCACTGAAAACGCACGATCACCTCGCAACTTCAATCTTGATCTTGGATATGACAGTATAATACTGTCTGAGGATCGCAAGCATCTTGTTGACTTTTCCACATTTAAAAGATCTGACTGTCACATGCCTGTCCTGTCTTGTGTTGCACATGGGTGTTTTGTTATTTTGGGCCATGTGCTCTTGTCCTTGTCTGATCCCTCCCCCTCGTTACCTGATTATTGTTTTAGTTCTTCCACCTGTCCCCTCTTGATTTGTTCCCTTCTTAAGTCTCCTCTTGTTTGCAGTCTTTGCCGGAACGTTGTCTAATGTTTTGTATACGTCTCCTGTTTTCCTGTGACCTCCGGTATGTTTGATTTTGAAGTTGTTGTTTTGTTTTATATTATGTTTTACCCCCTGTTCCAGAGCCGGAGGCAGAGCCGATGCCTGTTCCAGAGCCGGAGGCAGAGCCGATGCCTGTTCCAGAGCCGGAGGCAGAGCCGATGCCTGTTCCAGAGCCGGAGGCAGAGCCGATGCCTGTTCCAGAGCCGGAGGCAGAGCCGATGCCTGTTCCAGAGCCGGAGGCAGAGCCGATGCCTGTTCCAGAGCCGGAGGCAGAGCCGATGCCTGTTCCAGAGCCGGAGGCAGAGCCGATGCCTGTTCCAGAGCCGGAGGCAGAGCCGATGCCTGTTCCAGAGCCGGAGGCAGAGCCGATGCCTGTTCCAGAGCCGGAGGCAGAGCCAATGCCTGTTCCAGAGCCAGAGGCAGAGCCAGTGCCGTCTGCCTTCATGGACCTGGACTATCTGGAGCGTATGGCTCAGATCCTGGACATACCCGTGTCTCCTGTTCCAGAGCCGGAGGCAGAGCCAATGCCTGTTCCAGAGCCGGAGGCAGAGCCAATGCCTGTACCAGAGCTGGAGCCAATGTCTGTTCCAGAGCCAGTGCCTGTTCCAGCGCCAGAGTCAATGTTTGTTTCTGTGTTTGTGTCTGTTCTTGTGACTGTTACAGTTCTTGTGTCTGTACCTGAGCCGGTGTCTGCTGTACCTGAGCCGGTGTCTGCTGTACCTGAGCCGGTGTCTGCTGTACCTGAGCCGGTGTCTGCTGTTCCTGAGCCGGTGTCTGCTGTTCCTGAGCCGGTGTCTGCTGTTCCTGAGCCGGTGTCTGCTGTTCCTGAGCCGGTGTCTGCTGTTCCTGAGCCGGTGTCTGCTGTTCCTGAGCCGGTGTCTGCTGTTCCTGAGCCGGTGTCTGCTGTTCCTGAGCCGGTGTCTGCTGTTCCTGAGCCGGTGTCTGCTGTTCCTGAGCCGGTGTCTGCTGTTCCTGAGCCGGTGTCTGCTGTTCCTGAGCCGGTGTCTGCTGTTCCTGAGCCGGTGTCTGCTGTTCCTGAGCCTCTGCCAGCGCCGCCCGACGGGTCGTCTTCACCGCCCTGGCCGCCCGACGGACTGTCTGCTTCGCCCTGGCCGCCCGACGGACTGTCTGCTTCGCCCTGGCCGCCCGACGGACTGTCTGCTTCGCCCTGGCCGCCCGACGGACTGTCTGCTTCGCCCTGGCCGCCCGACGGACTGTCTGCTTCGCCCTGGCCACCCAGGACTAAGCGTTCTGTTCCTCCCGTCCCGCCCTGGTGTTTCCCTCCCGTCCCGCCCTGGTGTTTCACTCCTGCCCCACCCTGGTCTTATGGAGCGTCTGGTAGCCGCTCCGTAGGGAGGGGGTAATGTCACATGCCTGTCCTGTCTTGTGTTGCACATTGGTCTTTTGTTATTTTGGGCCATGTGCTCTTGTCCTTGTCTGATCCCTCCCCCTCTTTACCTGATTATTGTTTTAGTTCTTCCACCTGTCCCCTCTTGATTTGTTCCCTTCTTAAGTCTCCTCTTGTTTGCAGTCTTTGTCGGATCGTTGTCTAATGTTTTGTATACGTCTCCTGTTTTCCTGTGACCTCCGGTATGTTTGATTTTGAAGTTGTTGTTTTGTTTTATATAATGTTTTACCCCCTTGTGGGTTTTTGTTTTACTTTATATTTCTTTTATTAAATTAATCACTATTCTTTTGCAATTGAGTCCTCACCTAGTTTTCTTTAGTTGTCACGTGACACTGACAGATAGGATGGTGCAAGACCAGTCAAAGCCTTAAAAACTAGCAACAACATTTTAAATTCAACTCTATAACACACTAGCAACCAATTTAGAGATAATAATATTGGAGTAATGTGTTCTTGTCTACGAACCCCAGTTAAAAACCTGGCTGCGGCATTTTGGACCATCAAGCCGTCAATGAACAAAGCCATCTCACACCTGTTGGTGATAGGTGCGTAGGAAAGGAAGACCAAGCTTGATCGACAATCTACAAATAGGAACTCACGCACACTATCAGTCCATCAAGCCGTGACATGGAGGATTGGGGTAATCCAATATACAGTGAATTACAATAGTCCAAACGAGATAAAACAAAAGCATGTGTGACAGTTAATTTACTTCAATCATTTACTTGTAATATTATTCATATTTTAAATATGAAGTATTATAACTTACAGGATTCTTATCCTGTAAGAAGTTAGAACTTACAGGATCCTTCTCCAAAACCCCTCAGAAAAACCTGAGCTACTACAACACAACCTCGGAGCTTAAAGGTAGGGTAGGCAATTCTGGAGAGGCTAGGGATAGCAAGCTAGCATTGAAACCATAAGACCCCCCCTCCCCCACTCCTTCAGAACATCTCCAAAGCAATGCCTCCTTCAAAACACAGTACAGACAGAGCCTGCAGTGCCACGAGACGAGACTCGTGCAGCATAAGCTCGTTGTTTTGATTCAGAAAGAACTGTAAAAGGCGACTACTGTTTGTTTGTGGCGCTCGATGACTTTACAACTCTGCATAGCCATAACCTTTTGGTCCTTTTACTACCCCAGAAGATTTATGTACATGTTTTCATTTTTACAACACTTTGATATCAGGTGTGTTTATAAAAAAAAATTGCCATCTATCAGGCTTAACACTTCCTTTTCCCCATTGCTTTTCCTTATTCTTCAAACATACCTTTTGTGATTGTGGCCAAAGAGTTCAATTACTTTTTATCAGACCACAAGACGTGGCGGTGGCTTATCTAAGTGTGGTGTTGAATTGTGATTCTGACATTTATGTTGAGGTTGCAGGTAAGGTCGCTTCCTTCCATTCAGATCATGTTTGTGCACACTGACCCCTATCAGCTCAATACTCAATATTTCTGCAGGTCCTTCTTTGCAGTCATGTGTTTGTTTTGAATTCCTAACTACAATGAGCAATTCCAGTCTTGTATTTTATTGTCCCTTACGGAGCTTTTTTCTTTTTGTGTGTGTTATCTTATCTTTATGCATATATACAGTCAAAGCAAAAATGATTCAGACACCAGATATCATTTTTGATATTTTTTTACTAGTGGGTGCAGGACGCTATAGTTAATTTCTGTAATTGAGGATAGCAACGAAAAAAAAGTGGTAACACTTTACAATAAGGTTCATTAGTTAACATCAGTTAACTACATTAGTTAGAATGAACTAATAATGAACTGTACTTATACAGCATTTATTAATATTTGTTAATTTTAATTTCAACATTTACTAAATATTGTTAACATTAGTTAATGCACTGTGAACTAACATGAACAATGAACAGCTGTATTTTAACGAACTAACATTAACAAATACAGAAACAAATGTATTGCTCATGTATTGCTTATTTCACGTTAGTTATTACATTAACAAATGTTAACTAATGAACCTTATTGTAAAGTGTTACCAATAGAGTAAACTGTGACATATTGTATCCAAAAATTCTTCATACAGTGGACTACCAGTAAAATGTTTAAAAATTTGGGACCAAAGATTAATCAGACACTTTGACCTGACCATGTTTTGCTTAATTGTTTTTTCTGTAATTGCTAATGCACATTTTTTTACACCACAGACTGAACAAAATTAAGCATTGCTTGGTAATTGGTCGACCTAAATTGGTAATATCTAATTGTGTACTTAAATTTAACAGCTGACAGTTGACAGCTATTCAACCTAAGACAGTCTAACAGAAGGATGGCCAAAACCAGTGAAATATCATCTCATTTGATAACTCTTGAGTTCTTGTCATATTTTATTACCATTTTCTAAACTATAGCGAATAAACTGTGATAATGTGAAAAATGTTGAAGGTGTCTGAATAAATTTTGGCTTGACTGTGTATATATATATCTTTATGCACACACACACACACACACACACACACACACATATATATAGCCTATATATATATATATATATATATATATATATATATATATTTGTGTGTGTGTGTGTGCAAAAGGCTTAGGCAAGTTAGTATTTTCACCAAAACATTGGTTATAAGCCATGTTATTTATATCTTTTGGTGCAGTGTGTCAGTAGGAAATATCCGTTTACATGCATTAATTGTAATAATTAATGTCTGACAACAGCCGGTGGTAATCCGCATGGAGATCTGATTTCACCATCATCCAGTCCGAGACAGACTACATCCAGAAGAACCGTGGCAATGTCTCCAAGACGCTTGAAGAAACCTGAGCATAAGAAAATTCTTTCATTAAATAATAATGCTTTTATACTGTATACTGTAGGCCAAGCAATGGTTAAGCTCAAAGGACAAACAGCATGAAACACTATGAAAACACACTAATACACCACTATATAACATTTCAGCCAACGTGTTTGTCGAACGATTATATTATTAATTTATTTGGCTTTGATTATTTGGATATCATAAGAAGGAAAGAAGTTTCCTTTTGTTGGGTTTTGGATCAGGAAGTTTTGACTTTGTTTTGTTGACCTTGTGTTGAAAAAGGGCTGTAAATCTTGATAAACAGACATATGAGTTATGCTTTCCTCTTTAGACTAATGCTTATCTCAGACTAGATGAATTGGAATTGGAAGAGGAATACACGTCAGATAGAGATTGTTCGGTCACCATGATTTTGCCAAGCGTATACACATATTTTGTTGATCCTGGAACAACATTCCAGGTTAAAAAATGTAGACCTAACCCTATCCTTACCACTAAACTTAACCCTAGACCATAACTTATCTCTTGCATCAGAGGGAAATGGCAGAAGCACCTTACCCTGGTTGTGAACCTAAACTTGACATAAACTGTAAATCTCAAATCTGATTGGTTGATTGGAATGTTGTTCCAGGATCAACAAAGATGTTGATGAAGTACTTGGTGAAATCACGTTCACCAAGATGGATCTGACTCTGTGGATGTGTTCATAAATGTCCTGTCTTCTGCGAGGCTAACTGGATGAGAGGAAGTAATGTGCGATAACAACTTACTTTCTTTTTTTCCTTTGTTAATTTGTTCTATTTTTTTTGTTGTTGCTTATTTTGTTCTTTCTGACTGCATGAAAGGTTTGCTGTTTTTAAATTTAACGTACATAGCCTATAACACAAAAAATAAATGTGAAATACTTTTTTTTAGAACATACGTTTTTTTATTTTTTTATTTTTTTTGATTATCTAATAAGCTTTTTCTATATATTTAAAACAAATTTACATAAGCATTTGATCTCTTGGTATTTGTGCTGCTAGCATAAGGTATCCACCAGAGGGCATCATGTGATAAATGGAAAAGTAGAACATTTGCATCAAACAAGATCACTTTTTTATTTGAATTTTATTTTAAACACAAATATTCATAGCCTAATTCCTAATTAAATTATGACGATGGTTATAATTAAAAATAATAATAATAATAAAAACATTTTCAATACTCTTTCTTTTTTTAATTAACATTGGCAAAAAAAATTATTTCAGATTGCAGGATAATCTAGGCTAATCCGCTTTGCTGCATATCATTAACATTAAAATAAATAAAATATATCATGCAGCTCTGAAAACAGTCTACGGGCACGACTGTCAGATTCTGTTGAATTAATTTAATTGGTATATACACAGTTTAGTTAAAGACTATCAAGCCACCAAAATACAGTGACAGAAAATTCGGACTGGCTGAACTGTTATGTGTATCAAGTAGAAATTCTAAGGTTATATGCATTGAAGGGCAAAGAAGGGCAAAATTATTAATTGTATATTATTAGTCCCAAAAGAATATCAACTACATTAAAAATATCTATGGAATTCACATTATTGTTTAACTGCAACAATAATATGAACCAGTAAAGGAGAGCTAAAAATGAACGGTAACATCAATATTCTTGTTACAAAGCCTTTTATTTTAGTTATAAAGAAACAAAGATCACAGATCACGAGAATATAACATTATCTATGAATGGCCAGCAGTATAAGGATCTATTGATTGTCCTGGAGGGAGAGTAACTAAATATTCTAGTATAACACGACTCTTATAAATACAGTATCTGAATCTCCTTGTGTTCTCACTATGACACCAGCAGCCCGGTCTGTTTGAGGATTATATACAACTATTGAGAACAGAGTAAGAACATAAAACATTAAAATGAAGGGTTCCTACAACTTCCATGGCTTTTCATGTGAGTCATTCATGAATGGTGAGTAATGCATAGGTTGTTGTTGTTTTTTTAAAGAATACTTTTATAGATATTTGCTCTGACAAAGACCAACTTTCATACAACGCCAAATCAGAAAAAGTTGGGACATTTTGTAAAATGCAATAAAATCAAGAATCTATGAATTGTTCATTCTATTTAACCTTTTATTAAATGACAAAAGTACAAAGAAACGTTTTCCAATGTTTTCACTGACCAACATAATTGTATTTTGTAAATATGAACAAACTTTGATTTTGATGGCTGCAACACACCCCAAAAAAGTTGGGACAGAGACCAAATAAAAGTGAAAAGATTATCCAAATTAGATTATCCAACTATTTTGAAACAATCCACAATGAGCAGGTGAATTGGTAATAGTTGAGGGTATCATGTTTGGGTGTAAAAGTGCTCTCAGTCTTTTTAAGCAAAGATGGGTCATGGCTCCCTTTGTGCCAAATATCTTGAGAGAATTGTCAAACAATTAAAAAAATACCATTTCTCAATGCAAGATTGCAAATCATTTATGCCTTTCATCATCTTCCATACATAAGGTGTTGGGTAAGGCAGTAGACCTCTGTTGAATGTGAGTGACCTTTGAGCCCTCAGATGGCATTGCACAAGATAGCATCATGCTAATCCGTTAAATACAGCCACATGTGCTCAGGAGTAATTTGGAAAACCGTTTTCACAGAACACAGTCTGATTCTGCATTAAGAAATGCCACTTGAATCTCTGTTACGCAAGGAGAAAGCTTTACATCAGTTCTATGTGGAGATGCCGGCGAGTTCTCTAGGCCTGAGCTCATCTCAGATGGTCTAGAAGACAGTGGAAATGTCTGCTGTGGTCAGATGAGTCCATGTTTCAGCTTGTTTTTGGGAGAAAATGGACACTGAGTTCTTAGTCACAAAGACGAAAGGGACCAACCAGACTTTCACCAGCGACAGGTGCAAAAGCAAACATCTGTGCTGGTATTGAGGTGCCTCATTGCAAACGGTATGGGTAACTTGCATTATTGTGAAGGTACCATTGACATGGAGGCATGTATTTGGATTATACAGAGACATAAACTGCCAGCAAGATGACATCTTTCCTGGGAAGCAAGACAATGCCAGGCCTCATTCTGTACATGCTAAAACTGAGTGGTTACTAGACACTCTGCACCATAGAAGGGATGTGCCTGATGTTTACTGCAGTCCAGATATGTCTCTTATGGAAAATGTATGACCTATCATGAAAAGGAGAATCAGGCAACGATGACCACAGACTGTTGAGCGGCTGTCTTGTATCAGACAAGATTGGGCAAATATTCCACTAGCAAAACTCCAACTTTTAGTATCCTCAACTCCCAAATGATTAAAAAGTGTAATTAAAAGGAAAGGCGATGTGACACAGTGGTAAACATGTCTCTGTCCCAACTTTTTTGGGGTGTTTTGCAGCCGTCAAAATCAAAATTTGTTCATATTTACAAAATACAATTATGTTGGTCAGTGAAAACATTGGATTAAACATAGGTTAAATAGAATGAACAAATCACAGATTCTTGATTTTATTGCATTTTACAAAATGTCCCAACTTTTTCTGATTTGGGGTTGTAAAAAATTCCATGAAGATCATTGATTTAATACTTTAAGATTCCTCACATTAAGTGCCAAATGGTGTGAAAATCATACCCTTAAAATAAAATAAAAAATTCATCATATTTATCTCAGCGTCTTTGGGTTAATGAAAAATGGAGTAAAATTACATGCATCGAAACTTGTCCAGTTTGCAGTTGAGTTCTGTGGTTCTATAAATCCTCCTGCGTCCTTAACTACAATCCCGTGTCTGTAGAGCTGTCAACAACTTACAAAATACTAGTCAAATACTCAGTTGTTTAGATCTGTATCGTTTAGATCTGTATTGTAAAGGCTAGCAAAAGCAAGCTAGCTTTGAATGCATGAGATAGCATGAGATAACAATAGGGGGTTACATTAGTAACAAGACGTTACCTATCAGTCAGTCACGTTCAATGTTACGTGAGAACTGACTGACGCAATGGGATCCCTATGGAAAGTGCCACAACCGCTGCCCCTTCCCAGCACACCTTGTGAGAGGCGCCTGAACCTCCGTACCTGGTGGGACGGAAGGACAGAACTTTTCAAAGTTCACCACCTGCTCCCTGAAAGGAGTGGTGGGAACTTTACGCACATATCCCGGCCGGGGTCTCAGGATATAACGTCAGAGTCAGACGGCCCAAATTCCAGGCATGTTTCACTGACCGGAAATGCCTGCAGGTCCCCCACCCTCTTGATAGATGTGAGGGCAGTCAGGAGCAGAGTATGTGAGCGGAGTGGAGTGGGAGCGGAGCGAGCGGAGCAATTTCCTCAGGGAGCGAAGACGGAGCGGTGTTTCTGATATCAGTGAGCGAGGAGTGGATTGGTGAACCCGGAGCGGAGCTGGAGTGGAGTGATTATTAAATGCTTGGAGCACGGAGGGGAAATTGTTGCCGCTCCACTCCGCTCACATACTCTGTTCAGGAGCGCTGTCTTGAGAGACAGGTTCTTAAGCTTGACTAGACGCGTTTCCATTACCCTTCTAATTTCGCAAAAACTCCCATTTATCGCAAAAAAGTTAGGTGGTTTTTCAGGCAATTCGAAAAAGAAATATTTCGCAAAACTGCAATGGAAAGTTTTTGCGCATTTACAGGTCACCTGACGTAGATGACACGGTACTATGTGTGGACAGCATAGGAGACAGAGTTCTTTATTAAATTCATAAAAGACAAAAGAAGTACAGGAATACTGGATTCTAAACCTCAAAGAAATGCCACAATCAAGACCTCGAAGCAGATATGAGGGAGAAACACCTGCCGCTCACAGGATAAGGGTATTTCCTTACCATTAATGCTTGGATAACACACATACATCTCCTTTGATTATTAATAATGGCCAGTCCAGTGGCTGAGATATACATAAACCTACCAACATCTATTGGCATGATTTTTGGAATGACTTATCGTGAGAGGAATTTTTTTTATGGATTTTAATGGAAACGCCGTCATTTAGCATTAGTTTATTGTCGACATTTAGAAGAAGAAGAAAAAAAAATCGCAAACGTTTTGCGCAAATCTGTAATGGAAACGTGCCTACTGACTGTAGTAGCTAAAAAAAATCCCTCAATGAGTAAAACTGGCTGTGTCTGTATTATGATGTCACAAACTGCTCCGAGACACGAAGGTTGAGGATCCAAATGCAGTTTTATTGAAAGGGTAATCCACAATCGTAGTCGAAAACAGGCAAAGGTCATACACACCGGGTAATCAGTCCAAACAATAACAATCACAACAAGGCAGGGAACACGGGCAAAAGAGTAATCCACGGAACAGGTAAGAAATCCAAAAACCAAGAGACATCAAACCAGGGAGAATGCTGGGAATTGCAGTGTAACACTAAACAAGACTTTGCAGATAATGAATGAGAAAACCAGGCTTATATGGGTTGAGCTAAACAAGATAATGAGACACAGGTGAATGTGATAATGGATGAAGGGTCCGGGCAGTGAGTTATGGGACATGTAGTTTGTGAGGGAATGACAATAGTGTATTGTGGAGTGCCCTCTGGTGGTTCTAAAGGGCACTCCAGCTGGTGACCATTACAGATAGACTACACAACATTAATATACAAATTATTATTTTCTCTAGTTCAATAGAGAGTATCACCTCTGCTTAAAAAGATGCCATCTAATCCTGTTTGCATGAAATAAGCCTGAAATAAGTTGCTACGACAGCATCTCCGGGATGAGCTTCGAAGAACCTAACAATCCTGGATTATGTCAAATTGTCAACAGTAAAATCCAGATAACTGAGTAATCCACGTATGAAGAACCGGTCCCAGGTGAAAAAGTAACGCAAATGTAACATAAAAAATTACTTTTAACATTACAAAGTAACACGATTAGTTACTTTTTTAGGGAGTAACACAATATTGTAACGCATTACTTTTGAAAGTAACTATCCCCAACACTGCACGTGGTTCATTTTGATATGTTTTTGTAACATCAAAGTTCATGGTGAGGACTGTGGAAAAAATTTCCACATTTTGCTTTAAGACAATTTAAACAGATATTTAAATTTCTAGACTAAATCTGTTCTTTGCTACCCAGCCAAATTATGAAAATATAAGGGAGTAAATAATCGTCCATAATATTTTGCCCCCCCCCCACCCCCGCATTAATTTAGATTTTTTGTTGTTGTTGTTATTGGAACATACAGTACTTTTACAGTTTCCCAGTCAACGTTTTTAATGTGTGACTTCTCCAATTGTTTTACTCTTCCAGAAGCATGTCCTGACTTGTCACATGCTCTACCTGTAGCCCCCTCTTGAGACCTGAGCTCAACCCCTCAGAGGAAACGTCTCACAGTAGCATCCGATGCGATTACAGCTCTGTTGGCAATTTAACTGAAGTCAATGACAGTCAACAGCATTAGCTGAATCCTAAACTGACACTGGAAGCCTCACGCACGCCGTTTCCCTACAAGTCAAGTTATATAATCAGATTTTTTCCCTCTGGCCAGAACGCCTGCGTGTCAGAGAAGGATTAAGTCGGGATCAAAGAGCCACATTATACAGGATGTCACTGTATTACATTCATTTTTTTCAAATGAATTATTGAGGCAACTCTGGAGCTTTATGTAATATTACTTTTACATATTTTATTTAGATGTTAAAATACCTGTGCAAATACCTAGTTATTGTACGTAGATTTTATTTGGTAGATTTTTTGTTGCCCCAACATCAAGCTTTTTTCATGGTCATGAGATTTTGATGAAAATCAAAATGCCATGAAAATGTATCACTTAATTAATAATTATAAAAACATATAATAAAAAATAATGCAGTTTTATGACCATATTAATTAGTCAATAGTAATACATGAATAAGTATGAATATGTCATTCTGCGGACACCAGTGCCACTGCTTGAAATTTCATGTCAAACACCCAATAACCCAATAACCAACCAATGGTATTTCCATTAGAAGATCACACTGAATTAGACAAAATTTATTGAATAAGAAAAAACAATTACATGATACCAAGTAAAATCAATCATTTATTCAACAAAATTCCATTTTTAAAAAATAAATTAATGAAATACATAAATAAACAAACAACCAACTTTAAAGATAATGACCAGCAAGATCAAAGGCATTGAGACAGCAAGAACCAAATGAACCAGCCATTTGATTTTCAGCAGCTACCAATAGTTAACATCAATTTTGCCAATACCACTGAAAAAAACAAAAACAAAACAACAACAACAACAACAAAAACAATCATGGTATCTTATGCATGTGATCATCTATATTGCTTTGGTAAACTAAATAATATCTACACTATGACTAAACTATTATTTTTCTTCAAGTATGAACATTCCTCCTTTATTAGGCAGTTACATCGTTCGTCTGGTTTCGTTTCGGATACATCGGCACGGGCCGGGTGTTTTATCGTGCAAAAACTGTCTTTGCGAGTGTGGTAAATACTAACACATACATTCTTTATCTGTGAAATCAGCCTGTAATATCCTCCCATGAAACATCTACATTAATAATTATTCAATATAGGACACAGCAAATCGTTTTAGCTTTCACAACTATGACAATCTTTGATGTGTAAATAAAGTTACAATCCACTACAGTACATATGTAACTTCTAGCACAACAATGGTGGAATTCATGTATTATATGTACTATATGCGAGTAGTGGTTATATTAGGCCTATTTATTTTTATTAGATATGGTTTGCCCTGAACTAAGCCGTGTTTCTAAGCCCTTCTAAATATAGGTGAATGTGTGGTTTGTCAGTAAATATTAGCATTATGGTACAACACATAGAAGAGACATGGCCCGTCCACACCAAGGACGATAATTATGATGATAAACATGAAGATATAGTTTTAAAATCATTGTAAATGTAAAAGAATAGCAGACTCCACACCACAACTATAACGATAGCGGTACAGAGAAACGATGACTTTCACAATCCAGCTGATGAACGATAAAATTGACAGCCAATCACAATCCACCCTGTCTTAGGGGCAGTTCATAAAGAATTTGTTTTTGCTGTTAAAAACGTGAGACGCAGATTAGTGGAATGATCTAACAAGGTCTAGAAATCTGTTTTCTTCTTTTAACTTGAGCCCCGCGTTTTTAGAGTGCCCTGTTGTTATAGTTATCTTTATAGTTATTGTTCTTGGTGTGA